>NW_026535805.1:63798000-64434000 GCF_028551555.1 Melozone crissalis
AGTGAAAGGGAAGTGTGGGTACAAAACAAGATTCTTTCCTGCCTGCCTTAGCTTTTCCCTCCATAAAGCTTAGCACTGTCCCCCTAGTTGAAGCATGTCTTCCCAACACTGGAACCTTGCTCTGCTAAAAAAAAACCAACAACAACAACAACAAAAAAGTAGATGATTATGTAACAGTGCCACCTGGTGCTACCTGCCAAAATAAAAGCTTTAACATGGAATGAAAAAATCCTGCCAAAGAATTAATAGGGATCAACCTATTTCATGACATTAACTATAGAATGATACATTGCTTCAGCCCTTGTACTCCACTACAACTGTATCTTGCATTTTATTTTGACTATGCTTGACTATGTTTCACACTGAGATTGTATTTAATTGTTAATTGTTCCGAGAAAGAATTGCTATTAGGTTGGACTGAAAACATACAGTAAAATCTCTGAGACAGTGTAAATTATAGATAGAGCTATTACACCAAAAAATATGTTTTGTCTTATTCCTAGTATCAGTAATATGTCCATTACAGGCCCTAATATCTAACTACCAAGTCAAAAGCATATAGGTCCTTCTGTGCAACTCAAACAGAGGTACTGGCAAAGTGTTCCAGCAGAAAATCACATTGTGAACAAGTTCAGCAAAAGCTTAGTGTCTGCTGAAAATTCAGGCTTTAGCTAATTATTGTACTCTAGTACCTTCAGTATAAATCATCCCAAACCAGGGAATAGCCTAACACTGTAGCATAAAAAAAAAAATAATTATAAAATATAATTTTATAAATTTCATCTTGCAAAGGTGATTTCCTTCTCAAGTCAATTACTCTGGATTTATGTTTCATTTATATATTTATTGTATGTATATCTAGATACACAGGCATACACACAAAATATGTGAGAGAAATGAACATCAGTACCAAATAAAAAGGTACTAAAACTCCTGCTAACTCAAAAAACCTATTGACTTCACATGGAAGCATCATCTGAACCCCAAGAGGTTTTCTTGTTTTCAACCTTCTGTAATAACATGAAGCACAAAAATAATTCATTCCAGGCACCAGATGGGCTGGTAAGTTTGTTCTAGTGTCTTGCCACCAACTTGCAGACACAACAGACTACAGATAACTGTCACTAAAATCAAAATACTTATTGGCTTTTGAATGATTGTACCAATCTGTTGCTGCAGTATGTTTCTGTTTGTCCATAATTGCACTGAACCTTTAGTTCTTGTAATTGCAGAAGCTTGAAAAGATATCATAATAGGGTTCTCCAGGGCCATGAGTTTGTGCTCTGCTGTCTTTGTACACTGTTTGTCTTGCATGGCACCAGTCTAAAGTCAGCAGTGCTCACTAGAAATGGCAGACAAGACAAACTGACTTTAAAATATAAGTTCTTCATAGGGGTATCCCAGCAACTTCCATGTCCTGAAGGCTGGGGTTTTGCCTGACTTCTGTTACAGTATCCCCCTGCACTCACTCTATTGCTTTGCTCTTTTTGAGGACAGGCACCATTTTCCCACCTATGATGGGAAGTGTCACTTTAGTTCTCATGCAGAAGGAGAGTCAGATTGAGATCTGCTGTGGAATAAGCATCTACAATCAACAGATGGCCCTGGGGAGGCTCAGCAGCTGATATAAGTGCTAAGAGTCACATCATCCAAGTGTGATCATGCCATGTTTGCTATTTCCTACTCCCAGACTCAAAGCTGATGAAACAGGTTAGAAAGCCACCATTCTTCTTATAGGTCCATGAACCCAAACTCCCATTTTTGAACTCAAGGACGATAATGATTACAACATCTTTCCTGGAGATAAAAAAACCCTGTATTCTCAATTTTTCTTCACTGGGACTCAAAGCCAGGAGTTAAGTGTCAAGAGAACCTGACACTGAATGTGTATCCTTAATTCATGCTGGATTTATATCAGATGAGATAGCCCAACATACAAGTGTTTTCCTTTCACTTAGGAACTTTATTCCTATTTTTGATTTTTTTCAGTGTGTCCAATGTTTTTTATTATTCCTAAAATCATTTTCTAGTGCAGGATTTTTTTTTCCCTTTGAATAACTGCTGGAAAATCCCAATTTTAAAAGAGTAAAAGGAATTACAAGTCACAGTTTGTTTATGTGAATATTTAAATGGGCTGGTTCTAAAGCTGAAAATTTAGTGTAAGAGAGAAAAAGAACAGACAAGGTTGAAAAATGGGTTATTATTCAGGGATCACAGACCTCTAAGGGCTAATCATTGACTGCTTTTATTATGCAAAACGGCATCTGGTGTTCAGCTTCCACATTTGGAAAAAGTGTTGTCTAATGAACCTCCTATTCTACATTTGCTTTCTACTTTAAGATCCTGTTAAGCACACTGATGGCTTATCTGCAGCAAGAATCAGAGTTTTAAAAGGAATTAAATTAATCCATCCAAAGGTACAGAAATGTAAATCCAGTTATTAGTTAGGCCATTTGACAGCATTAGACTACCCATTAGTTTGCTTTTTTTTAGGAAGAGTAAGAGATGCACAGATGTGAAAGGGGAAAAGTGTCACAGTTTTGACTTACTCTCAGTCTTTGCAGCACGGTGTGTTGTGCTTTGTACTCAGAAAGGAAATCCAACCCAGTGGGAAAAGCCCAATTAAAGACAAAGACTGTAATGCCATTTTACTTCAGTGTGAGTGTTTTTTCAGGAGACCTGTCATATCCATTAGAGCAGCTGCAAGCAAGACAGGTAGTGACATTGGTTGTGGATTATGTGATTCAGTAACTCCAATTAAGACTTAATATATTTACCCCAGTTCAGTCCTCCATCTTCCCTTTTCCTGAAGTACACATCACTGAAGAGCAGTAATGAGAGACAGACAGGTTCTTTACATAGGACAGTAGGGACATGAACTCTGGATGAGACAGACGAGACAGGGTCAAGAATTGAAAGGGATATGGTCTGGGAGTTCATGTCTTGCTCAGCCAAGCACAACCACAGGCTGGGCAAAAAAGAGATTGAGAGCACCCCTGCTGTTAAGGACTTGGGGCTGGTGGGGGATGAGAGGCTGGGCATGAGTCAGCAATGTGCTCTAGCAGCCCAGTATCTTGGTTTGGAAAGACAGGAGGAAGGCAGGAAGGAAGGCAGGAGCCTGTCCTGAAATGGAGAATGTAAACCGTCCCCAACCCTCCAAATTGCTATAAAATTTAAATTAAGGGGCTCTCAGGCAAAAATATGGGAGCAGGAAATAACAGTTAACAGGGAAAAGAAAAATAATGAAGGACAAAATAAACAATGCAGTAACACTAGAACAACACTGACAGAGTCAGAACCCAACCTGACACCCTGTGGGGTGTTGGTGGCAGTCCAATTGGAAATGGGGCTGCAGTCCTCCTGAAGTGTCAGGTGTGGTTCTGTTGGAGCAAGGGGGATCTGTAGAGAAGGATGTATTCTTCCTCTGAAGATCCAGTGGAAGAAGAAGACAGCTGCTGTTTCTCTGGGGAATCCCGTGGAGAAAGCTGCATTGGTGTCTCAAAAACTCGAGGTGGCAATGCTTGGCTCCTCCCTCTGGGCGGAGCATCTCACAATAGGATGTTATAGTTCTTATCAGTCATGCAGTGACATTCAATAGTCTGTTATCAGCAATGTCCCCTCCTGAGGGGATGTGGTCACTCAAAGAGAGAGATAAAGCAAACTGCCCACTTGACAAAGGTAATCTGCCATACGGATGGTAATGGAAAACAACTTGCATTGCAATCTTCAACACCCAGAAAACAAATCATAGCCTGGGCTGCATTAGAAGAGGCATGGCCAGCAGGTTGATGGAGAAGATTGTTCCTCTCTGCTTTTGTGAGACCCCATCTGCAGTGCAGCATCCACCCCTGCAGCCCCAGCACAAGAAGGATGTGGACCTGCAGGCCAAGTCCAGAGGAGGCTAGAAAGATGATCAGAGCAGGGCTGAAGCACCTATGAACACCTGAACATCTCTCATAGGCTGAGAGAGCTAGGGCTGTTCCCAGAGACGAGAGGGCTGTGGGGTGGCCTTACAGCAGACTGTCAGCACCTAAAGTCAGGCTGCAGAAAGCCGGAGAGGGACTATTTGCAAGACCATATGGCAGGAGAAGAAGGAATGGTTTTAAAACCAAAGAGAGTAGGTTTAGCCAAATATTAGGAAGAAATTAATGACTGTGAAGATAGTGAGGCATTGGCACAGGTTGCCCAGAGAAGGTGTGTATGCCACATCCCTGGAAGTGTTCAAGGCCAGGTTGGATGGGGCTTTGAGCAGGCTGGTATAGTGGAAGGTGTCCCTACCCATGGCAGAGGAGTTGAAATTAGATGATCTATAAAGTCCCTTCAAACCAAAGCCATTATATGATTTTTTGGCTTTATGTTACATGTTCAAGTGAAAAGCATTTAGACTGTAAGGAAATATGGGTGTGACTCCAGCCTGTACTTCCTTGTCTGTAAATGAAACAGTTGTCAGGAACCATCTCATGGAACAATAACAGGCATGCCAGGAAAATGCTGTCAGGCTTTGATAGTGCCCTGTGAAGGCAATAGGCAAACCTATCTGTGAGTCACTCCAGGGACCATTCCATTGGGCAAGCACATGATTACTAATTGGCACGGTATGGGTTTCTGACAACAAAACAAGCCAAAAGATACACTGCACAACTTGAGTTTTGCAAGTTACGGGATGCAGGGAA
Organism: Melozone crissalis; assembly: GCF_028551555.1. NCBI lineage: Eukaryota > Metazoa > Chordata > Aves > Passeriformes > Passerellidae > Melozone > Melozone crissalis. The sequence continues at coordinate 63,802,674 of NW_026535805.1, forward strand.
ACAAAACATCACTTCCTCTCCCCACTGACAAATTTATATAAGCACCTAGATATAGGGTTTGAAATCCCAGAGGAATTAATCTGACCAAGCAGAGACATCTAAATATGCTCATCTGATCATGAACTGGTTATTTTAATGGATGCCCTGCTACCTAGTGGCTCAAATAGGTCAGCTGAATCCCTTTTTAAAAGCGTTTATATCTCTCTGTAGACTACAAAGTAAGTCTCAAGTGACTAGCTCAGATGTAGATGGCTACAATGAAAATGTCTAAAGTTAATGAGATGAATCTCAACCATAAGTGCCCTACCCACTCAGGAACAGAAAAAGAGTTTGGTGGCATCTTAATAAACATATGAATGAAAATGTTGTTCAGTTACAACACTAATTCCAAGTGTTCCCAGAGTGTGACTGTAAAGATCTGTCAGAAAAACTGTTCAGCTGCTCTTAGAAAGCACTGACAGGTTGGCAGTAGTGTTGCTGCTCCTGTAGCACTGTTGCCACAAGTACAGCACTAGTCTTGGAGATGGGATGAGGCTTGGGGGAAATATGTGCCATTCTGACAGTCACAGTAACATCCCTCCCCCCACACGATGGGCTTAGATCAAATGCATTGGAAAAGAGGTTCCCACATTAGGACAAATTATCAGCTTGCAACATAAGCTAGCAGAACTCATTTTTCCATTTACTCCTTTCTAGTTTGAGTTTCTTCAAAATAGAAGACATAATAGGTGCAGTCATGTCTGGGAACTTAGTTTCATATTAGATTCATTGTTGGTGGTTCAAAATCATCTACACACTTGTGTTTTATTTAGTGGCCAACAGTCCTTTTATTCTTAATTAAAGTTTTTATTTCATTTCATGCCTATTTCATTTTCATAATAAATCAAGAAGTTGTGAGACTTTTTATAAATCATTTTGTTCTTTGGGGAAGCCAGGCTGAAGTTATACACCTTTATTTGAAATATGTCATAAAAGACAATTCAGTTACTGATGAGGCATGAATATATCTAATGACATACTCTGTAGGGTGATTTGTTTTAATTGTCACAGTGGGACCTGTTATTACACAGTGGTAGAATGGGTCACTGCGTTATAAAATTAAAGCTGATGCAAGGCATTCATTTCTAGCTTATTTGTAAATTCAAGTATTTCGGATAAAAATATCCTGACTGTAAAGACAGTGTATGGCAACATGCACAGCAGTGGCAAATGTGTCTTAATAATAAACAGCTGTGTGAGGTCAGATGTTAAGGAAATGCAAGGGAGTGGCACAATGGGATTTTGTCATATGTGCATTACCCCAAATGAAGTCAAGGGAAAAGTATCTGAGAGTAGGAATAATTTCTATTACCAGAGGTTACTCTTCAAGGACAATTAAATGTGCTGGCTCATATTCATTTTGCTATGCCACAGGATGTGCAAAATAAGCCAAAATCTGTTTTAGAATGGAAAGCATCGCAGTAACTTTGCACAATTTTCAAAGTTAGTCATTAATTACTGAATCAGTGAAGAAATGGTGGCTTTTCTGGTTTGTTGGGATTTTTGGGTTTTTTTTTTTTTTTTTGGGTGCTTGTGATTTTCATTTCTGCTTTGTGATTGGATTTGATATTTTGCACCCACAATAATTTCAAAAGCATGTTGTCTGTTTGTGTATCCATCTGCTGGTCCTTGCTGAACTGGCAGGATTTCTTTGATATGAACATCTCTGCTCAGTTCTCACAAAAATGAAAAGAGGAACCTCTCTGCTCAGTATCTCATATAGTACTATTAGTTCCTGTAAATATCAAGAAGAAGATTATTTTAGTCAATACTCAAAATTAGTGAAGACACTGATTTAATTTAAGTCTTTCAGCTGACCTCAGAGAGCCAGATTCTTTGTCTACTTATCCAAATTCCATTATTTTTTCAATGAAACATGACTCGAGACTTGGGAAAAAGCTACCTTCAGAGATGATTTTACCTAGCATCTGCTACAAAATCTTGTGTTATTGATTTGCCCCACCCTAAAATTACTTTGGTTTTCAGCTGAAATACTGTATTATGTATGGAATTGGCAATAAACTGAATTCTTTAATGGATCTCCACTTTCCAGAAAGTGAATCTTGATTTGAATGACTTCATAACTCAGATACTGTAAGATAGAGGTTACCTTCTGTCTTTTGTAAAAGCTTACTGCTTTTAAATCCTATGTTGGGATTGTTAAAACGCCAGGAATAATGCAACTTCTATTATTGAGCTGCAGTAATGTGCAAAAACCAATAAAAATATTTCTTTAGAAATATTTTTTTTACTACTCTGGGGAATAAACTGTTTCCTTAGCACAAAAAATCTGAGGTCTTTATTCACCTGCAAAATATTGCCAAACCTTAGAGTTGGTCTGCATGTTTATATAGACATATCCATAAATGTGTACATTTATAAGCAAATATGCTTATCCAGGAAGCCACAACCCCAACAGTGGATCAGACCCAGGTCAATATCTTTCTGTTCCTGATTCTTGCTTTCTTCTTTTTCTATGTCCTATAGCAATCAGGACTGTACTACTCTGGTGGGGGTTCACATCCAAGAAAGCTGACTGCTGGTGAACAATTTCCAGTGCTATGGTTCAGTAGAAACATCACTGTGCAATCCAGGGTCCATTCCTATTTCCTAGAGAAAAAAAAAAGTGATTATTTTATGTCATATTTTTAGAAAATCATTTTTCATTAGTGTCAAACACACAAAAAAGTTTTCTTCTCCTATGGCACCTACTAAATAGCAATGTTATGTTTCTGGCAACAACCAAAATTCTCAGGAAAAGAGTTTCATACCAGCATACTGCATTTTTGGGCTCACTCTATGCAGCTGACATTTAACTACTATATTTCCTACTTTTCTTTCTCATTTTTCATTACTTCATTATGATAAATCATCTAGTCATACAACCAGAGGTGGGAAAGATCTATGTGATCATTAGTGCAGCAAAATTTTTCTTCCTTTCTTCCATCTAGCTTTAAATAGGCTTTAAAATGAGATTCTATCCATGTATTTTGAAAGCTAAAAAACATTATGGACTTCTTAACTTCACTTTTTTAATCTTGGCAGGGGTTAGCTCTTAGTACTACAAATACTTTACAAAGGATCTGTCTTTTTCCACATGAGATTTAATGTGTGAAAAGTGAGGTTTGGTCTCTTTCTCGTATTTTAATCAGAGGGAACCTGTAGAATAGCTGTGGTTTCTCAAATCTGAAAATACATGCCAAAAAATTTCCTTCTCTGTTATGCTTCATTTTAATCTTTTTGGTTGATTTCATTACTAAAATCTTACAAATTTAGATTTTTAAAATTTGCATTGAGTCCACTTATTTTCCTGTTAATTTCTGGCACCTTGTTTTCTATGGAAGTTCCTCTGCATTACCTAATCTTTAAAAGTATTATCACCTTTTCTAACATTCTCTGTCTCACATTGGTTTTTCAGTTCTTCTCAGGAGACTGCAGAAAACTAAGGAGAGATGTTACCAGCTATGACAACTATCTAGGATCTGCAGATAGAAATACTTTCCCATTTTGGATGAATTGTGTATTTCTGCCTGTTTTGTAGGTGCCTGACAGCATGTCTGTTTTCTTCACAAGGCAGGTCACCTAACAGGTCAATCTATTATTGCCCTGAATTGAATTTGCTTTGTGGAATTGTTCATTGCACTGATGTTTTTGTGCCTTTCCTCTCTGTTGCCTCTCCTTAGCTTCACTCATGTTTTCTGGAAAAACAACGACAAAAAAAGAGATATTATTAGGTTTAAAAATACAGATTTATCAGGAATACCTCAAGTAAACCATTAGCTTTTGTTTCAAACTGTTGTACAAGCCAAAATGGATTCAGATCAGAGCACAATAGTGACAATGAAATATGTGGACAAGTTTTTCTTATAAAATATCAGTCTCTGATTTCTCACTTATCAAGCCCTGGGTAGTCTGTGGAACCTTTTACAAATTTGTTTAGTTATATATTAAAATGTTATTAGAACATTCAAATATTTTAATTTGCTTTTCCCTGCTAATAAGTGAGATGCTATACAAGGTACCATTTTCTCAGCATGATCCTACAGCTGCAGCAACTGATCTGTACAGAGAGAGAAAGCTACAACTTGCAAGACCTAGTATACAAAAACTGATTACATACTTTGCATACTGGTAAAACCAGGTACATGCAAAATGGGATTTAGGTGAACTCTCTCTAGAAAACCACATAGGCCTCTATAGGCAATAAGGGAAGTTCAAAGGTAGAATTTTACATAACAAATAAATCAAATGAGATGTGATTCATCGTAAAAAAGTGCCATCATGATTTTGAAGTTAGGATTGGATTCTGTGGTGTTGGTTCATCACAGATTTTTGCTGCAATCTACTCTTCAAAATCGTGCAGTGAGATTTTCTGCACCCTGCTCTGAAGGAGGTGTTATCTTTTGCTGCAGTTCAATGTTCTCCATTACAAAAGTTCCAAAGAATAAACATGGAAACCTTCCCTCCCTCCACCCTTCTAAATGAGAGTTTGTAGAGCAAAAGCCTTACCATTTAATGAAAATAAAGAGCAAAGCAATGAGTTTAGTACAGAAGTCTCAGTATTGGCAAATGTAAGATAATCAGCATTATGTTCAAATCTTCCCCCTGAAATAACCTCTGGAAGGCTTGATGAGGTATCACTTCTCTGTCCTAGTAGTGCTTACCTCATTTTCAGTAGCATTCTCTCATCCTATTCAAAAAACAGATTAACTCTATTCAGAAAATAAAAAGCCATTAATTTTGCTGTCAACAGCAATGCAGGTAATTGTTAGTTTTATGCCTCCTTACAGAACCATATGATTAAAATTTGTCTGCAAAAGATTAATACAAAATAAATGTAGATGAGATATAAGTAATTTTGGGCTGACAAAGTTTTCTGACGAATTGATCTAAACCATTACTTCATATTGAATTTAATGATTATGAGGTGATTGACTGACACCACTGAATAACTTAGGAAACCCTCTATCTCTCAGGACACTGAGTTAGCTATCACCTGCCTTTCTGAAAAGACAAGTTCCTTCATCCTTAATCCTATATATCCAGGATTGAAGTGAAATTTTAAAATTCCTCTCTTAAGGCTTTTCAAAATACAAAAACCTTAAAAGAAGATTGACAGTGCTGAGGGTTCTTCAGTGCTAAAATATCTTGTCTTTTCTCCTTGCCTTACACCTTTGATGCTTTTCCTTATACTACAGAGCCAAAATATTATGTCATCTCCATCAGTCCTGTCCTGTGCTGCTTCCCAGGTAGCCTCACTGTCATGTGGCTCTATCCTCAGGCAGAGGTTCTGAGCACTGGGCCATTTTTCACAAGAGTAACCTGCCAAGAATAGTGCTAAATATCTGGGGCAGGAGGAGGAGTGTGTGTACAACTCTGCAGCATCAACCTCTCTGTTTGTAAAACTTAATTTGAGGTAAGAGTAAGATTTAGCTTGTTCAGAAAACAGTTAATATCTGCACTAATCATCTGAAATATATATTGAATATGTCAGTACATTAAACGTACATTCTAATGCATCTTAGAACATAAATTATCCGTTCTTTGCTTCAGGTTCTTTCTGGCATTTACAGTAATTGCAATAAAAGATACGCTAAGTCTAATCTTGGATGTTGATTCATTAAAAATTAATGGAAAGGAAGGAAGGAAGGAAGGAAGGAAGGAAGGAAGGAAGGAAGGAAGGAAGGAAGGAAGGAAGGAAGGAAGGAAGGAAGGAAGGAAGGAAGGAAGGAAGGAAATATAGTCAGTGGACTTGAAACTGATAGAATAAGCAGAATTTAGTCAAAATCAGCAAATCCCAAACTCAAAAATAGTGATGGTGCTGACTATAGCATAAGCCAGAATTTAAGCTTTTAGCTGTTAAAGTATAATTTATAATTCTCATTGAGGCATTTAAACTAGAATTAGGCTTTCCATTTTCACAGCCTGAAACACTGCATAGCCAAGACAGCAACAGGAAAAGAAGTTTCAAGTTTGCATTAGTTCTCTTAGATAATGATAGGCCTGGGTTCTTTTCTCTGTTTCTGCTGCTTTTACACCATCTCAAGCATTCTTTCCTTTACTATAAAATGCATAAACAGACTCTGGAGTAAATATCCTTCATACCTTCCTTATGTCATAGTCAACTAATTTCTTTGATGTGGTTGGTGAATCAAGTTTTTTCTTGCGTGTTCACTGCCTGAATTCCTGGAATAATAAATTTTCCATTCCTTGAAAGATGTGGGCCAGCTTCAACAGCAGTGATGGAGGCTGATTGTGTAACAATCACAGCTCTACAATATCTGTGTCTGGATCACCATTTCCAGGTAAAGTTCTGGTTATAAGGCATTAGTTTGACTATGAGCATCATGTTTGAGATCAGGTACATTTTTTCAGGTCAGCTATTCAAAGACATTTAGATTCTTACTGGAATCACAAGTTATGTGAGATTTAGACAAAAAACCCCAAGGACATAATTTTTGTCTTCTCTATACAAATTATGGGGCACTAAGATATCAAAATTATAGAGGTTGTTAGCCTAAAGAGTTTTCTAATGAACAAGTCCTCTTTCCTTTACCACTTATAATGAAATGTTTAGATTTCAAATGTTTAAGTTTTATCTCTACTATCAGGGATAAATTGGGAAGTGTAAGGCAGTATTTTCCCCATCACCTTTCATGTTCCTCTCTCTTGACTCATTTTAATCAATTGTGAAAGCTCTCCTGAAATATCATGAGTATTAAAAATGTCTTAGGAAAAAAAATCTCTTATTTTCAAGATTGCCTTCTCATTGGTTTCCTGACAATGAGGAACAGCTACCAACCCGGAGGAGAATACCATAAATATGTAACTAAAAATTCTTTTTTTTCTGCTGTTCAGTTATCTTGTGTCTTCTTTGCATGTCACATTTCACTCTACTGAAACTATTATTAATTTGGACTCAGATCAGGTGTTTCTTACAGTGATTATTTTTGGTAAATTTTTTTACTAGATTGTCTTTGCAAAATGACACTTGACAGAATTATTTGATTTCATATTCTGAAAACATGTTTCTTCTCCTATTCTTAAATACTGGCTGTTTATAATAAATTATATTGCTTTTTAATAAAATAAATATTTATTTTACCTTTACTATGGTGCACAGCCTAGGGGAAAAAAATTCACATCTGATAAAATACTTGAACAGGTTGTCCATGTTGCTTCACCTCTCCATCCTTAGAGAGAGTCAAAACTTACCTGAACAGTGTCATTGGGAGCCTAAACTTAAATTAGTCCTCCTTTGAGAAGGGTTTGGCCATCCCAGAAAGTCAAAGGAGGTGACTATAACCCTCTGCTCTCATGACACCCTTCTAGATTATTGCGTCCAACTCTGGGGTCCCCCCAGGAAAAAATGGACATCAACCTCTTGAAGGGTCCAGAGGAGACCACAAAGATTTCCTCCTATGAGGAAAGGCTGAGAGAATTGGGATTGTTCAGTCTGGAGAAGAGATGACTTCAGGGTGACCTAACTGCAGCCTTCTGGTACCCAAAGGGGATCTAGAAAGACGGGGCCAGAGAATTTTGTGGGGCCTATTGCAACAGGAAAAGACATAAATATTTCAACTTAAGGGTGGTCAATTGAGATTAGCAATTAGAAATAGGTTTTTTACAATGAGGGTGGTAAAACACTGGAACACATTTCCCAGAGAAGTGGTTGACACCCCATCCCTGCAGATATTCAAGGTCTGATTGGATGGGTCTCTGGAAAACTGAAAACCCCTGCTCATTATAGGAGGTTGGGCTAGATGACCTTTAAAGGCCTCTTCCAACCCAAACCATTCTATGATTCTATGATCCCATAGCACCCCTTCTAACTAACTGTCCTGTGAGTCTATGATCCGAGTCCTGTGTAAAGAAATCAATTTGACTTTTTCAACTGAATTTCTTTATCCAGTGTGATGCAGACAGGCTAATCTTCTGGAAGCTGTAAAATATGGGTTTCTCTGGACAGTGACTTTCCTGGTTTAGACCTTTACATCTATAAATCCCAGAAATATTGTCTATGGTGTAAGGTCACTGTTCATAGCTTCAGAAATAGTGAACTGAAGAATATTGCTTCACAGAATTGAATATAGACTATATCTATATAACTAAATTGAGTGTACTTAAAAGGCATAGATTTTTTTTTTTTTAGCAGAGAGTTGTATGGCGTTTCTAAAATATTCTACAAAGGTATACCATAAAAAAAATCTTCTACAATATTTCTTTCTTGGTCCATTTTCCATGTCCAATTTCCTCATCCCTCTCTATCACTTCAGAGACCTGTTTTAAAAACTTCAACATTGTTTACCAAAGGGGTTAGAGCATCAAAATGAGAAAAGGAGGCTCACTTGATCACTAGGGACCAGACTATGAAAAATATACAAATAATGGTTCTCATCCTCAAGGTTAGAGGGGTTCACCAAGTCCTGCATACTGCCCAGAGTGAGTACATGAACGTGGACCCAGAGAGGAACTCAGCTGATAAGTGGTCATTCACTATTGTGCTACTTAACTATGTGCTAGAAATTGTAAACTGAAATTTTTATTTAAAAACAAACAGCTTTGCTGTCACGTATGACTGAAAGCAACTTCTTTATAACACTCAGCAAAATATCTCCTGGCCAGGTACTAGGAGCCATTATAGACATGGTAAAATAAAACAAACTAAATAAGTAGCCAGTGAAAACAGCAATAAAAAATAATCCTAGTATGCATTGCCTGCTTTTTATTTCCCAGGGACTTGAAATAACATTGTATAGATAAGGACTTTTCCCATTTTTATACCCTCACTCAGAAGCTGTGCTACCAGGTATTAATTAGCAAAATCAATATATTCACACCTGTAAAACAGATGTTGCTGTGTATACAAAGGGAGCCACAGTAATTCATGCATTGCTATCACATTATAGGCTAGTAAATCATTACACTTTAGTGTTTAAAAAAATAGTAAGATAATAACAGAAAATCTCTCAGCAGCTGTCATTGTGGCAGGAAAAACACACCATTGCTAGACAGCATTAGCAATCTACTAAGTCTCAGTGCTTTGGACGACAGCCAAAAAGCTTAGATCACCATTTTTGATGTTCTTATCCAACGGGTTTGTTACAGTAATAATGTAGTTTACAAACTATCAATGCAGGATTCTGTGGGGGCCTGAATATATGTATTGTTATGGAGAGAGTCCCTGTTAAGATTTATGTATTGTAAGATCTATGTATTAAATAAGTGGGTCCTTATGGAGAGAGTCCCTCTAAGATCTATGTGTGGGTCCTAGTTATTCCAAACGAGCTACAGCTGCAAAGTCCTTAGTTGGGCAGCAGCTGTAGCTCGTGAGGGTAACTGGAATAAATAGGGGTGGGTCAAGTGCCCAGGAGCCCCTGAGAAGACATGAAGGACTGTGCTGCAGAGAAGAACAGCTTGGTACAGTATGGGACTTGAGAAATATGAATACAACAAGAATGCAACAATTGGTGACCCCGATGTGATGAAGAACACGCAGCCAAACATCGAAAGAAGGTATGGAACCCCTTGACATCATAGAAGATAGGACAGCCGAGAGCTGTGGCAGCCTGAGAGCTGGGACTATAGAAGAAAAGACAGCCGAGAGCTGTGGCAGCCAGAGAGCTGGGACTTCAGAATATCAGTGTACTGGTTATGGGCAAATTTGTTAAAGAATCTGCAAAGGAGGGCCCCTCCAGAAAGCAAAACCCACACGGCCCCTCCCCCCAACCAGTTCGGGAAAAAATTCCTTGGAGAGAGGTGGAAAGAACCTGTTTATTTGACTGGCCCAGCACCAGCCAGCACACAAAATGAACAATACCCGATGACACCGCTCTGAGAAAGATGACAAAATCAGAAAGTCTCTTTCAGGGGTGGTTGCTCTGTTCTTAGTCCCTTCGGCACTGGGGCAGCTGCTGCAGCCGAACGGTGTTCCCGGGTCCCAGTCTGGAGCAGGTTCGAGATGGTCATAGAAAAGGGAGAGGAGAAACAGCCCAGGAAGGAATTTGGACTGTTTAGCTGGAACTAGCTAGTAAGCAGAGGCCAAAGCAGAGCAGAAGCAAGAGCAGAAAAGGGAGCAAGCAAAGCAGCAAGCTGAAAGCAAGAAGTGAAAAACAGCCCTATGTACTGCCTGTCTCTGTGTCCCTGATAAGAGAAACCCAAACAAAACTTCCACTCTTCAGAGCCGGTCTTAAAGGCACAGAACAGATGAATGGGGATACAAGCATCATAACGTCACCCCAGGACAATCAGCCAGAGAGCTGGGACTTCAGACTATCATATGGCCTTTGAATTAAGGAGCTGTAACAGCAGAAAGCTGTAAGAATATGGCCTTTAAGGAAAAGAGCCTTGGAACATCTAGGGATTTGTATGTGTTCAAAGACAGCCGAGAGCTGGGACTGTATAGGGATATGTATATATTCTATGTACGTATCTAAGACAGCCGAGAGCTGTGGCAGCCTGAGAGCTGGGACTGTACATATATTGTAATTGTATAATTGTTAAAAGAAAAGGGGGGGAAAGGAAAGAAACACCCAGCATTTGGCATTTTGGTTTTCTTCAGATATTTTTCCACAGGCTTCCCCAAGGTTCCTTATGGAACCAAATGCACACATACAGAAACGTACTGGCAGCTCCTCCACACACTGCAGGGTATCAGTGCCCCCTGGCACACAGCCCTTTGCATTCAGACTGTGGGAAGCATTTGTGTAGGGAGTTACAATTCAGGGCAAGCACCAGAGCCCTGAAGGGATATTTTATTGTTAATAACAGTGACACCCAGAGACCCTGTGCATGGTGGCATTAGAAGCTTCAGGGAAGCTCAAGTTCTGTTCTGTTTTTATTTTTGATACATAGATGCTTTTTGACTAGCTTTTACCTATTATTCATTTGAAAAAACATGTTTCTTGTTTATAAAAAAACTTTGTGGCTCTTTTGCTGTGGCCTCCAAGTCCCCAAAATGTATGCTGTGTGCCTCAGAGCAGGTGTTTGTATTCCAGCCGTGTCTAATGGAAAATATCCTTTGGTGTTGTATTCATATTTCTCAAGTTCCATACTGTACCAAGCTGTTCTTCTCTGCAGCACAGTTCTTCGTGTGTCTTTGCAGGGGCTCCTCCTGGGCTCTTGCACCCCTCCTATTTATTCCAGTTACCTTCACGAGCTACAGCTGCTGCCCAACTAAGGACTTTGCAGCTGTAGCTCGTTTGGAGTAACTAGGACCCACACAGATCTTACAGGGATTCTCTCCATAAGGACCCACTTATTTAATACATAGATCTTACAATACATAAATCTTAACAGGGACTCTCTCCATAACAATACATATATTCAGGCCCCCACATGATTCTTTTTAAAAAAATGAAAAAAGCCTGAAACAGCAGTCTCTGGAATCTGCACATTATGACATGGAGTCAGTTAATAATGTGACATTCAAATACACAGAGCTAATCTAAAGAGACTGTTATTAAATTATACTTCATCCCTTGGTAGTGGGAACAGGTACATCTGAAGTCCCTATTGTGGTGAATTAAGTTTCATTTAATAAAACCTTCATTATTTCCCAATTTTATATGAAAAGAAAACTAAATAGATTGCTTCTGGGCACGTCATTGAAAGTAATCGCTGTTCCCTGGAAGTGACAATGCCCTGAACATGATTAACACTTTTAGATTTGTTAAACTGCTCCCATAGCAAAGACTCAGGTTATTCTCTTGCTATTCCAGAATCACTGATGACTTAGTAATGCTGGACTGTTTCTGAAAATACTGTCTTCAAGCTACAGGAATGAGTAATAAACATGCTGCTCATCACCTAGAAAGGAATGACTGCATTTTATGCCTGAAGATAGGTGAAACTTCATCAGTTTAAGTAGATTATGACAGAGAATTAGGTCAATTTGCAGTGAAAGTGCACTAAAGCTCCTTTGTGATCTGCTGTCAAAACCCACCAAAAATAATCTTGCTCATTCAGTAAGGTGCTGTCTTTTCTCCTTGTTCATCTTCTTCATGGTTCCATCAATTTTATTCCTTTTCTTGATCAAAATAATCATGACTTAATAACTTTCTCCTTATTAAAAAATACTATCTAGTTATACACAGAAATATGCATATCAAGAAAGAGGAGGAAATACTTTTGCAGATTTTTCCTTTCAATACTGGAATTTAGCCACTGGGCCTGAAATATAAGGATGATTAAAATACTCAAAACCATACAAATCATAATACAAGTCTAGGGAACAATGCAAGGAATATTTATAAATTTCAATTCTAAGAGCAGGATTCTAGAAATGTGCAATGCATTTACCAAGTTTGATATTTAGTAAAGACACTACGGCAATTTTTTTTTCCTTTTTGAAATTTTTTTGTGACAGGAAACAGGTACTGTGTCATGGAGTCAAAGTTTATAACATTTTAAGGGAAAAAAACCAAACCTGTAATGATATATGGACATTATGCATCCAGGTCCCAAGATACTTGATTCCAGGTTCTGAAACAACTTAACTCCGACTGGTTATCCTGTACAGAATGGCATGCACATATAGCAAGATGACAAAATAAAATTTACACACAGGATAATTTTTGGACTTTACTATCCTGCTAATTAAAACAACTTCTGCAGACTATTTATAAAAAGCATTTTAAAAGCATCTGGGCAACATTTGAGACACTAGTAAGAGTTTTATTTGCAGAACTTTTGCGCCAGAAGCTGGTGGTTAGATCTCAAGGAAAAGAACGACCTTTAACAGCTACATGAAATTTTCTCCAAGAATAATACAACTATCACAAATGTTGTGACAAGTGATAAATTCTCTTAAACAAAATGCATGCCCATTAGGCTGAAACAAAAGGAAAACAAAAATTATTGAGTTACATTAGTTTGATGACCCACTGATTTCTGAGTTGCCCTCCACTGTGCTTTTACAGTGTTGAAATGCAAGTTGGTATCTATGAATATATCAGAATTGCATACAATACAGCAATAGCACATACTGTGCAGACAACATGGGATGTTTTTTTCTGCAAATAAACAGTATTTTCTCACTCAGAAGCTTCCCCTAGTGCCTGGAACAGGGCATATCTATGTAAGGTGTTAACTGGCATAGAACTGCGAGGAGTGGCCTGGACTTTGACAGGTTGGTCAGATGGGCAAAGAAGAATCTTCCAAAATTCAACAACAGCAAATGAAGGGTCCTGAACCTGGGAAGAAATACCCCATGGACCTGTACAGGCTGGGGTCTGATCTGCTCAAAGCATCTCTGTGGAGAAGGACCTGGGGGTCCTGGTGGCCAACAAGCTGCTCACAAACCAGCGGTGTGTCCTTGTGGCCAAGAAGGCCAAAGGTATCCTGGGGTGCACTGGGAAGAGCTTTGCCAGCAGGTCACAGGAGGTGATCCTGTCCTTCTACTCAGCCCTGGTGAGGCACATCTGGAGTGCTGTGTCCGGTTCTGGGCTCCTCAGGACAAGAGAGATGTGGAGCACCTGGAGTGCATGTAGCAGAAGACAGCACACCTGATCAAGGAACTGGACCATCCCTCTTAGGAGGAAAGGCTGAGGGAGCTGGGCCTTTCAGCCTGAAAAAGAGACAACAGAAACAGTCCCACATCAATGTCTAAGTATCTGAAGGGAGCTGAACAAGAGGATGGAGTCAGGCTCTGCTTGGTGGCAAGGGGCAGAAACTGATGCACAGAAAGTTTTCCCTGAACATGAGGAATAATTTTACTGTGTGGGTGACTGAGCACTGGGACAGATTGTACAGAGAGGTTGTAGAGAATTGTCTGGATATCATCCTATGCAATATGCTCTAGGACAACCCCGTTTGAGCAGGGGCTGAACCAGATGGCTCACTGCTCAACCTGACCCATTCTGTGATCCTGTGAAATGAACAGGCAATAGCCAAACAGACAAAACTAAGTCTCTCTCCAATAAACCTGCATCCAACTAAAATAATAAAATACTTTGTGTATTGCACATTTCCATCTTCTATGGAAAAGGTGCAATTCAATGACCCAGAACTAGGCTCAGAAATGGATTGAAACTGGCTCTCCTGTTTTTTGTTTTCAAGAGCACATGGCTAAATTAATAAAACCCTTTTAATTTGAATTGCTCAAGCAAGAACTGATTCTCTATCCCCAACTGTCCTGTTTATGATGGCTATTAAGGCTGATCAGCCCTGCTTTGGACCAAAAACCCACAAAAAACACCTGGAGCTCATGCCTGTGGCCCACTGGAGCTGGGACGGGGCATTCCAGTGCTGGAGGGAGTGAGAGACATTCAGTGAGCCAATAAACAAGCACAGAGGACTCTCTGTCTCTGGACTACAGAAGGGTAGTACAGCTACATTTGCATCACTTTCTGAATTTGCTATCTCTTCAGAACAGTGAGAGGGTTTATTGTTTAATATTCATTTTTTATACCTGTGGCTACTTTGCTTGTTAAATTAACAGTTTTTTCCCACTTTTCTCAAAGTAGGTTTATCTCCCAAACAGGTGGGGGAAAGGGCCACTGAATATTGCCCTTTAGGGAATAATCCCTTTGGAAACTCCCTCCCTAAATTTGCCCTAAACCAGGACAGTATGTGTCAGCACAGCTAGAATTTTGGGGGAAAACACACATCAGACACGTTTCAGTTATGTAATGTAATTGAATTTGTAGCAGTACAAGCTGATTTGTACCGAACATTAATGCAGTTATAAATAAGAAACACAGCCTAGTTTCATAAACCAGCCTCTGGGCTGACTGACAGAGGTTTCAACCAATAACAACGCTCCCAAATTACAAGCATGTGACTGGTTCAGAGTCTGGGAGGTGTGGGTATTAGACCAATGACAGTTTAGAGCCAGGAGCTTTGAATTGCCCATAAAAGCAAGCCTGGAACAGTAAAACAGGCTGTTTGGCTGAGGAACAACAGGAGGTCTGTCGTGTGTTCCATCTCAGATGCACAAACAACATGTGTCAGAATTTAATGGATTCCTCTTACAACTCTCTGCATTGCATTTAATTTCCATCGAGTAGGTAAGTGGAAGCAATCTCTGTCAAAGGGCAATCATCATTGTTAGTTTAGTGATGATATTAGGTTACTTTAGAACATTCATTTGCATCACTCTCCAGTAGTTGTTCATAGAATGCTTTGTAACAAGATGGAGCGTGGACAGAAAATTCCTGGAGCTGGCCATATTCTGAGCAGATGTCTGCACAATGCTTGTTCTCACAGTTCCAGTTCACTCTCACTCTTTCTAGTTTTCATATGTCAGATTCATAGGAGTTTATCATATCTTTGATTAAGTAAGTATTATGGTGGCAGGATTTAAACAAATGAAGTACAAGAGCTGAATAGCTATTAATAATCCCAAAGCAAAGCCTAGAGTACTCTATCCACTTTCTCGAGGATGAAAGCAGTTTGCTTTTGTCTTTCCGAACTCTGTTTCTAGAGTATGTACAAATATGCATTGGAAAGTGGAGGAAACACAGATTGATATATTCAACACTTTTTAACCCTTCCCATTTTATCTGCATCGGAGAAAGAGTGAAAATAATTTAAAATTCTATTTATAATTCAAAGTACTGTTCCCAATAAAATAAACAGACAAAAAAAATCCCCTAATGGATAGTGAGAGGCACTATTTGTGTTTTCTCACACCAACATGAGTATTTTTCATTTTTTGTGGCAGAAAGGTCACACAATTTACACAGTCTGTAAATCTCAACATTTAGGTGGAAGAATAGTAATAATCAAAAATATAAGAATATAAAACAACAAAAAAGCAGAACAGTTCAAGCTGCCAGATGCTAGTTCTGTGTCTGCAACAATGAGAGTAATGTTTAAGGAGACCCTGCATGGAGAAAATGATGACTGCTATCTGCCATGCAGTCTGCAGGTTACTTTTATGTCAACCTGCATAAGCAGTCTGCCAGAGACAGAGAGGGACAGAAAAGTGAATGCTCTGCTGGCTGACTGCCATTCTCTCTGCAGTGACTGATAATAATACTTAATCAAATTCCTATCTGTGGTCTTTATCTTGCACCAGTGTATGCAGTCATTCACTTATTGTTTGGATCACATCTCCCTGTTGCTAGTAACAATCTGAAAATGATAACATTTGTTGCTATTTTTATTTCTTTTCCAGTGAAAGATAGGTTTCTACCTCCTTATCCTCCCCTTTCACTTCCCCAACACACATATATTGGATTATTGGCCTTCAGTTGAACTCTACAACAGTGAACAAGCTCCAGTCTTTTTCTTGCAGATTAACTTTTTAACAGAAATGTTTCCTGTTTATGAAAACGGCAAATTCATATGCATAGCTGAACTTGGCTGCATAATGGGCTCAATGTTTGAGAGGAAGAAACAATACTGGTTTACTGTTAATAAATTCTGAACATATATCTTGACAAGGACATATCTCCACATCACCACAACCAAGGCATTAGTCTAAAGCACACAAGGTAAAAATCCTTGGGTAGCAAACAAAGGTGGAAATTTAGGAGGCACATTTAGTTGAGCATTCCAGAATCTGCTTAAGGCTGCCACATTAGCAGTCTTTTCTTCTCCTCCTTGGTAGATTGAGTCCATGTTCTCCTTTATTGTTCATAGTCATTGATGTGACTGCAGTCAAGTCCTGTCTCAGTTCAGGACCTACAGTAGGAAAAACTGAGTGAACTATTTAATGAAATACAGTATAAAAGCAACTATAAATGCAACAAGATTAAGCATGTCTCTGTATTCAGAAGGAGCTAGATATGCCTAGAGCCTGAAGTTTAAGTTGGCTGCTCAATATGTTTTCTGTAATATTTAGGTCGGACAGTATTGACTTCTGTTTATCACTACTCCCCTGTAACATACAGGGACAGATAGCTGAACATCAAGTAATGTAAATATCTCAGAGTCAAGGTTTAATGGTTAATTAGGGTGCAAAAACATTCACTCTGCCCAGGATGGCATAGCATAGTTTGCCTTTTCCTTTCATTGCAGTGCCCCACTCATTAAGCAAAACTAAGGTGAAAAGAAGTCATGTGGACCTGCAAAGAAAATCTCCTGTTCCTGAAGGGGTAGAGAGCTGCCCTGGATTAATTTCTGGTGGAAAGAAGATTCTGTCCTCCCTTTCCTGAAGAAATCAGACTTTGCTCTGGTTTTCAGAGCTCAGTCACACAACAGTCCATCAAAATTCTATGAAGATTTTCACTAGGCATTTTTCAAACATTAAAGAGCACTGGATTTATAGCTTATTAACTTCTTCATGTGAAATAGAGTTAAGAAGGCAGTGGTGGTTTGTGTAAGTTCTTACTTTGCATTCATATATTCACAATTAGCTGCATCTTTGGTGGGAACTGGCCCTGACCCTGAAGCTTTACATTACATGATGAAAAGGGAAAACTGAGTATCCCCACATTGTGTCCAGCCACAGCAAGAGAGGAGACATTTTTGGCAGGAATGGACAAGCTAGCTGGGAAAGTCAACAAAACAGTCTGAATATCAGACTTGTCTTAAACCAGATATTAAGCTTTTTTAGCTTTTTTTAGGATACTACCTAGAGCAAGTTGGGCCCAGACCCAGATTTGGGGTTAGGTTTTTTTTTCTTCTAAATAAAAGTCATCATTTAAGGTTCAAGAGTCAATGAAAGGTGAATTCTGACCCTAGAATAAAGGTTTTAACAACTGCTTTTTCTGAAAGATTTAGAAAAAGAAAGCAGAAATTCACAAATATCCAAAGCACATTGAAATACTTGTTTTTCTTTATTTGCCAAACCAGAGAAAACTGTAAATGAGAAACAAAGGTCATAAAACCTAAATACCAATAATTACATCTTAAACTGCTCATTTGAGTCTTAGAAGGGAAAATAGTTGTGACCAATTAATATGCTCTTTCACTATATGTTCCATAAATAAAAGAAAATTATTCTAGAAAACAATCCAGCATAAGACAAAATACATTGTACCTTGTCCTTTTGCCTTAATTTTATACCTACGAGAAAGTAGTTTTCCATTAGCAACATGCTAAGATGAAAAGATTTAATATCTTTAATGTGAAAATAAGGTAACAATGCACAGCAATAATCTTAACATCATTAACTTGAACAAAAAAATAAATTGGTTAAATTATAAACAGTATTCTCAATTGAAAGTATTCTGTCTCTTTGCCTAGATCTAATCAGCAAGGTTCTAGCTAAACAATTGTTATTTTTCAAATTTTTTTTTAAACTATCACAATGATTTTATCACTGGGGTTGTCTCTAATACTCTATAATACATCCAGTGTCAGTGGCTGCACTGAGATTTCATGGATCAGCTGAGAAGAACACTTATGGAAGTTGATAATAATAAAAAAAAAAAAGAAATGGAAGTTGATGAAAATTAGCATAGGAGATGGCTGCCAAGTGCTTTGTAAGGATAAGAGTCCTAAGAAGGTCATTCAAAGTCCATTGGTGTGACATGAAACAGATAAATTGGAGGTGAATTCACAATTGGGAGATTGGAGTCAGTGCTTAGCTAGCTAAGGAAATGCTACTAAATATCATTGATAAGAATTGACATTCACTTTAACAGAAGTCAGCTGTCTGAGTTCAGCTTCAAAAAACACAATATTTGAAGGGAGAGACTCATTCCTGTGTCCAAATTTACCTTCAAAACTGTCTATTTCAAACACATGGACAGGAAAAACATGTAACAATAATTTTGTTGCTTCCAAATGATTTTTACATCAAAAATTAAACTAATATTAATATTTTGTGCCCATATTTAATAACATTTATGTGAGACTGTATTTATTTTAACATTACTGATATCATCACTAGTTTTCTTCATACATAGTCACAATAAAATATAATATGTGAAAGTACATTAAAAGTTCATGCTATTCATCACTCTAATTTTCATCAATAATTATTTTCCCATTCATCGAAGAAATCTTGTAATGATTTCATTGTCATGGGTATGGAAAAGTGTTCATTACCAGCTACATATGAAATGATACTTCTAATCCTGACATTCTGAAGTGGTAGTAACTCAAAAATTGAATTATGGCAGCTTCTTACTCGCTGGTTCTCCAGAAAGCAAAGTTTTGAAAACAACTTAAAGTATTAACATATTTCGTTGAAAAAGTATATATTTTATCTATCTCTTTGAAATTACAGTTTATCATTTTTTATGCATATAAGGTCTGTATCCACTTTTCTCCTAAGTTCTTACTTTGTATTATTCACAGCCAAAGTAGGCCCATTTTTATCCATTTTCATTGTCTTTGTATAAATACATAAACTTCAACCACGCAGATCAATGAGTTTAACATTTCCTAGAATGCATCAATCTCTTTCTATGAATTCTAGAATAGCTAATGGAAATTCTAAGTTTGGTGTCTTTAGAAGATTACTCAATACCACTGAAGTTAAGTGAGGTGAAAACACAGACTACAGCAATAGCAACAAGATGAATTGTTTACTCTATGATTTCAGAATTCAGTGATGTTAGCCTAAAGCAAGAGTAGTTTAAGTGGGTGAAAAATATGGTATCAATAAAAAGTGCAACAATTTTTCAATCAAATTGAAAATCAAAATGAAACAAAATAGAGAAGGTAGAATAAGAAATACTATAAATGGTATGTGCTAAATAGCCATAAAATGTTAATCCTTAAAAAACATGCTATGAACTCAAATCTAACTGTGTAGATATCATTCCCATCATTAGCAACATCCACTTTGAATTCTTCTAAAACACACACTATTGTACATGGATTTGATTACTTCTATGCAGATTAATCTATTTATATTATTGCTGTGCCTGTGGTCAAATTTTAGTAAAATTGTTCCTAAACTGTATTTCCCTCAGGATGTGCTCTGTTTTATCATGCCATTCCCCTAAACTTGTCTTCTTTGTCTTCATGTTATCCTTCTGTGAAATTTTGTTTTCAGTTTGTAAACCTGTACTCTGAAAATAAAGTAATACTTTGGCAATACAAATGTCTGCTGGGGAGCAAAAATCTTTTAAGAAAAATACAAAAGTATTCTTTCTTCTGCAAATGGTAATTGGTAGATTAGGCTAAGCTATTTATTTCCAAAGAAATAAGTGTCACTTTCCCAGTGTATTCAAATTGAAACATAAATTTCTTCACTATATGGAAATATTAATTCATGAACATTGTGTACAGTTAATAGAGACTTGTTTATTCAACATTTTTAGTTGACCTGATATCTTGAAAAATTTACAGATGCTATTAGGAACTCTCTAGGTCATTTAGTGCAAGAGTTTTTTATACTTCATCAGCCTAATATTAAGAAGTCATCTCCATCATCTTTTGCAATGTTCTCATTTCAAGTAGAGAAACTGATAGCTGTGTAACCTGCTCAGTGATGCAGTGTGATACAAATAGGAAAAATAATAGAATGGGTTGAGACAGAGTGAGAAAAACAACACATCTAATTGAAACAGCAAGAGTTAAGCAAGCAGAATGGCATTTATCTCATCTGTGTTTAGCTATTTTAGCCCAGCTGTTAGTAAGCATGCTTATCCATCCAAATACTACTTTGCTCACAAATAATGGAGTCCACAGTTTCATGACTTGCTGGAAAGTGCAAGGCCAATCTGATGTGTGATCGCTGCTGTAAGTAAGGAATAGGTTCATTTAACCCAGTTGCATTCCAGCAATGTAAAGCCAAGCAAGACCCAGAGATCCCAGTGAGTTTCTGTCTCTAGCACAGGTCTCTGCTGTGAAAAAGCAGGTATGTAAGTGTACCCATCACTCAAATAGTTGGGATTATCATAACAACCTCCTGACCTATTCAGAAATTTCACTTTACATTCCTGTCTTCATGCTCATCAGACTCCAGTCTGATTATTTTCAGAACCTAGACTAAACATTGACTTTCAGCTAAAAGTAGTCCTCCAAAAAGTCTTTATTTTCCTGTAAAAAAGTCTGTAGTAGTTCTGCCATCAGTGTCCTACCTCAGAAGCTTGTTATGTGAAATACGTTTTTGTAGATGTTCTTTAACAGCTAATAAAATCTGAGGATCCTTTTTGTTAACTTCAGTGGGAGATGGAATGATCTCTCCTGCATCTAAGGGAAAGCAAACTAACTTCAAATGGACTTTGTATTAAGCCCCAAAGGAAAAATAGCACAATTCAAGATATTACTTAATCTAAATTTAATACAAATGCTAGTGTGCAAATCCAGTGCAGCCTAAAATTGAAATTACATTTTCTATAAATTATGTAAGTTTTAAATTATTTTTGTTTATAAATCATAAAGATAATATAAAATGTGAATTATATAAAAATACATATTTTTTTAAACTACCTTATAGAGCACATTATAAAGACTATTTAAATCTTTCTTAGGAAGCCCTTAGGTAACAGCTAGCTATAAACTGAAGTGTCCTCTGGAAGTAGGGATATACAGTTGTCTCAGTTTTATATCCTTACAAAGTGTTCACACTAACACAGGTAGGGGCAAGATTGTACTTTAAAGACCTGTACAATTTTACAGTGGAAATTTAGGAATATCTTGCATTATGAATCATTGGAATAATACTTTTGGCCTGAAAGGATAATTTGTCCATTATGTGTACAGATCCAGCTTTGACACTCCTTGGGTCCCTTTTTTATCTATATTATATATTATATCTATATCGATCTATATCTATATCAATATCTATAATATTGAGATATTAATCCTGAACTATTATTAGTTCAGAGTGATGAGAAAATAATCAGGGAGTCTTCACTCAGGCCTTTGAAAATTTAAGTCTAATGGAAGTGTAAAGCCTAAAATGGGTTGCTATCAAATACTATCACCATTTAGGGATACTTTTTCAATGCTCTCTGAAGTGCAATGATTTGAGTAGCAATCAGTTATATTTTGAAAGGGAAGTATCTGTTTAAACACTGAATCCATGACAATGAAGGCAAATTTGTTTATGCTAAACTTTATCTATTACCAGTACACAGTCAGTCAAGAGCTAATTTAACATTTGTTAAAATCTCTGTTCATGATTAGGGGAAGAAAGGATGGGGTTTTTTTATTTTTGCAGTAAAATAAACTTTGGCTATAGAATTTTTATGTTAGGGTTTTTTTCATTTTTCAGTGATGTTCAGATAGGTAAGCTTGTACAAAGAACAAGATTATATATATATGTATGTATAGACAGAGGACTTAGCTCAAACTCTTAGAATAACGAAACATATGTCTAGTATCTTTTTCCCTAAAGAATTATTAGTAGCATTATTTCATTTTACATGTTTTGATCACACAAAAAGGAAATGGAAGAAATTTGACATCAGCAGGCCACATCCATTTTCCTGAAAATTCAGGAAAAATACACTTGGGGAGAATTTGACCCAGAAAATCTGAATCTTTTTGCATATAATGAAACTGATTAAGGTCAACACCTGAAGTCAGGATTGCTACAGCACAACTGAAATTATTCCAATAACTTCCTTTTATTTTTTAAGACAATTGCATTTCCATAAAGTAATCTCCTAGTGTACTTCACTCTTTTTTTTTTTTTTTTTTAATAGGACATAAATGTACAGAACCTTTAAATCCAAAGTATGTTATTTCCCAGACATCAAAATACCGATTTTAACTTAAAAACACTAAGGTATTTGTCACTCTTCAACACAGATTACACAAATATTTAAGATGCACAAAGCAGAAACAAAGACACGGCCCAGCAATTTCAGCTAAGCAGCTTTAGCTTTTCCTTCCTCTTAGCCTATGTGGAGCAGGTCTTTAGTTAGCACTAGTTTGCACAGCTGTCCTAAAGGAAACACACAGCTCTAATTCACCTGAAAATCTGATGCTGTGTGAATGAAATGGCACATGTGCATTTTCTTAACTGTAATGTCTACCTGATGGGACAAATAATTCAGATCCAGTGCATGTTAAACACTAATGCTTGATTAGCATTTAAGCTGATGCTGCTTCTTTTTTTTCTTTTTTTCTTTCAAAGCTATGATATAAAATAAACACTAAAGAACAGATTCTGTAAACAGGTTGGGGCTTCTTTCCTTGTAAATTAGGTTTTAAACATTTGAACTTTTTTTTTGTCTAAAATATTTCCCTTAAGCGGTAAATTAAATTTCCTTTAAAACTACCTATTTGTGATATGGTGCATGGAATACCTAACAGAAAGAATGTTACTATTTAATTTACACTGTCTCTGTGCCAAGGATATAAAAAGATCTATCAAAGGTATTTCTGTATCAGCTTGACAGTGCCACATTTTTTGTGAAATGCTACCAGTCAGCTAACAAATTCTATTCAAATTTCCTTAAGGAATAAAAAAGCATTCTGTAACACAAATTATTTGCATATAAATGACTATACTAAAGTTGCAGAAAGTAAACAAAAAATTAATAGTTTCCAATGTTATGAAAATTATTGTAAAGGTCATTAATAGACCTTTTTTTTTTCCCTACACACTATAGTAGTGTTCCCAGAATGATAATAATCTTTTTTTTTCCCCTCACACTGCTGAGCTGGGAGTGACCTCACCTGACCCAATTGAAATTGATTTTGTTGTTGAACTCCTCGCTAGTGCAAATTAATCTTAGATCCATACAAGATCAGGGAAGCAAGACACAGACTACAAAGACCTCAACTACTGAGGGAAAAAATTAGCTCTGGAAAAAGTATTTTAAGTTTGGAAAGATAAATGGTCACAATGAGTTGCTTTGATAGAACATCTGTAGAATAGGAGAAGAGAATGACAAGAGCTCTGTGAAAAAGCTGTAACTTAATAGCCTAATTTCCTGCCTAGCCCCAAAGAAATATCTGTCTGTTTCTGACAGTTGATGAAAATGCAGCAGGGTTTGATTTGCTCACCAGTGTGGGACAAGTTCAGTCCCATCTCTCCCTCCATTGCCTTGAGCTACATGAATGCAGCAGTCAGGTTCTATTAATGGTTTCCACCTTTTTAGTTATAAAGATATGACTTGCTTTTCCTTTTTTCCTAAAGATATACCTGCCCCTTTTTTTATCTGTTTCAGTATTTGTCTTTTTCCCACCATAACAGCTGATCTCCCTTCCTAGCCATTTGAAACAATATGGATTTCAATACATTCCCTTGTCTCAAGAAATGTCTAAAGGCAAAAGGAAGCCTTACCTTTGCAGACTCATGATGTCATTCTCACTTAGAGCATCTGTGCTGTGCTGCTAGGGCTCTCCTGTAGCGAATGCCCAACACAGGCAGCACAATGACCTGACTTTTACAGTCTGTGTAGGATTCCTCTGCACACAACGAGCTTTGACAGAACTCAAAGGTATCTGATAATGCAGGGCCTCTGCAGCCTCTATTCCTATAACTGAGAACCATTAATGTCTGATTTAACAAGATAAATATGGAAAAAAGAAGTGTAACAAACAACTTCATCTTGAGAGTTATGTGCTTCTTCTTGAAAAAAAAAATCTATGATAAATGTTATATCCTGAAATAAAATGTTCCAATATTGTATAAATGAATGTTAAATAATTTAAATGGAATAAATTAAGACTCAGCCATTGTACGAAATCATTTATTGTAGATTTGAAAAATATCTGAAGCTAAAAAAGGGGGAGGGGGCAAGGAAAAAAAGCCAACAACTTTCCTAATTTCAGTCTGTGAACTGGATACACCTTGATTTGCTAATTTAGGCATTGCACAAAGAGATATAAACAATAATACACTTTTTAGTAATTTAATTTTGCAGTGAAAAAACCTTTTTGCTTTAAAACTAGAACAAATTTGGAAGTAACTTTTGATTAACAAATCATTTTAAAATATGAAACTTGAAATATAGTCAGGAGTTTAAGTAAAAAACACAACAACAGAAAACCCATACAGCATTTCCCAGACTTATCAGGTGGCTACTTGAAAACCCCATGAACTACAGAGCTATTGATGAATGTGGACTGAAATGTAAATCAGGACTGAATTAGTCAGAAACTTCAATGTAATCCCAATGTCACAAAGAGGAAGGAGTTAAGATGTGATAGTTACTCTAGAAACTTCAAATTCCAGTCTATTCAAACATAAATTATGGAAACAATCAGCTTATTAGATGAGGAATATCAAGCTCCAGTGGATAAATAGTCAAATCATTTCACTTTGGTCTCCTTGTTGTTCTCCTTTACTCTCTCTACGTATTTAACACACACTTACTTGCACAGACCTGGTTGCTCAGATCTGTTTCTTGCTGTTCACCTTCCACAGCAGAATTCTGATCTTAGTCATAGGACACTATTTTGTTGTTTGTATTATCCCACAACCCAGAGTTAAATGAACACTCACTGAATTATTTCCAGATTCCTTTGAGCATGAAAGATAGAAGAGAGATGTGTGGAAGGGCTGCTCCTCACCAGCAGCTGACGTGGTCCTACTTGTAGGTCAATATGTGTTCCCAGCTCTAAGTTACAGCTCCTGCAGACACAGAGAGCCCAGAGAACCTGACAGGCAGCAGCCTTTGAGGACAATGCTGCCATCCCTCAGTTTAATGTACAGCCCCCATCTCTGCGCTGAACTCACAGTAACTTCTCAAGGGGTAAACATGAGAAACTGAGAAAAACCTAGGAAAGACAGAGGCAGGTCTTCTGGGTTGACATGATAAACTTAAAGGGAAATCTCCAAAAACTTAGAAAGTTAGGATGTATGAGGCAAAAAGCCAAGCATTCCCACAGAATGAACCTCAGATCCAACAAATATCTGTACTTTATTCACACATGATTTTCTTTCAATAGCTTAAATAATATTTTATTTATGGGAGACTGGGGCTATTATGATGTATTTCTAAACACAATGATGATGAATATAACAAATGTAATATGTTAAGAGTTAACAAGAACATTTAGTAATAAATAAGCAGTCTATGCCTTTCTCTTCCCACATCTAAGGATAAGCTGAAAAATATATTTGCTTTGCATCATGAAAGAGTGATAATTTTAGAAATTGGATAATATTTCATGACAAGGAAATTTGTATAAACATTATGGAATGCAAATTATGAAGCAATTTGCTTGATACATTTTTGCAAAGTTCCACTTATTTCACTGGAAATATGCTAGTTGTGCCTAGGCAGAATTATTCTTGCAATAAATGTGTTTAATTTCAGAGATTTGAAAGCATTACTAGGAAAGCACTGTTTATAGGAACAGTTCTAAAACTATCAGTATTTAGATGCACACTAGAAAAATGCAATTCTTCAGAGAATTTAAAACATTTTAGAAAATTGCTAGAAAATAAAAGATGTTTATTGATGGGTGTCTCTATTCCATGGCAGTGCAATAGCTATTCAAATACTGTTTTTTAAAATACTAGAGATCATGTCTGTGATGATGAGTAAAGTTTAATATTAAATGAATCTAACAAATATCGCAACATTATCTTCTCAAAGACTTAGACTGTCTCTAGTGTTTACCCCTTTTAAGGATTATATTCATTAACTGTCAAAACCAAAACTGATGACTAATCCAGAATTCACTGAACTACATCAGTTGTCTGAAAGGAGAAGTTTAAATTGAGAAGATATCACCCATGCATTAATTATGTCTACAGAAGCAACAAATTCCTTTTTTCTATGTTACTCTCTAGAGCACAAAATACTAAAGAAATCAGAAAACTTCCTGATTGCTGATTTAACCAGTAAAAACAGGTTATGTTCATTTAGAAATGGACTAGTTGGACAGATCTAATCAATACTCCAATTACTTTAGAGAGGGAAGGCAAAGAGGAAAAGAAGTCACAAAAAGTTATTGTGAACATGTCTCTGTTTCTGCAAATTTTCCCCACAAGTAGTATAGCTGTTTATGAAACAACTATAGAGACAATAGAGATGTCCCATAACATCAGAGTAATTAAGAAAGATATTTAATTTTTTATATTCTGAAATATCTCCAAAAAGTTCAGTAAAGTAGAACTATAAAAATTCATGGTAGTAGTAAAGAATTAAAACACTCTGAAAAAAATCTTAAGACTTTACCAAGTCTAAAACATCTGTAGCATCTAAAAGTTTATAAAAAACACAATAAGGACTTCTCCAGAGTCTAGTTGCATTTGTGTTTTAAAGAGAGATGTAAACTCCAAATATGGGTGCTATGATATATATTTAAATCAAGCCCCAGTCCACAGAGCCTCACTTTCCCAGAGTTTGCCATATTGTTCTCAGTATCAGTAAAATAATTGATTTGATCAGTTGAATGTTGTGAAAAACTCATATTTTTATAAGTTCTGCCTTTCTTGAGGGAAAAAAATGGTCTTGCATGTGGCCTGTGAAACACTCTGTCTTTCCTCATGATCAGCAAATATTGAGCTGTTAATGAGGTTAGGACAGAGCATTAAGGTGCCACGCAGGTGGGTTCCTAGCACACTTTTTCAGTCTTGCTCTTTGAGTAGTTAAAAAATGTTGACTTGAAATGCCCCTCGGATCTTGGCTTATTTAGACCATAACTGATCTGCTGGGTGACCATCTCAAGATGGGAGTGCATTGCATGACCAGGACTAAAACCAACTTTCCAGAGGCAAAGTTACTTCAGTCATTTGGAAAAGTGATCTTCAGCTTGTCCAACACAATCATGAGAAAACTATGTGGGAACCTCTTCCTGTATTAAAGAAACAACCCAAAGAACAGACCTACCAGTAGTTCACAAGGTAATTTTTGGTTTAAAAATAGGTAAATTCTCTTGTGGGATGACAATACACCAATAGGCCCAAATCTATTCAAATCAGTGATTGGTAACAAAACAATCATAATTTCAGTTATCATAATCAGGTCCTGAAACAAATGGAGACAGTTTCCAGAGCTGGAACCACAGTAGCAACGGATGATATAAGTGCAGGAATTCTGTTGTTAGTCGCAAGCCACCAGAAATAGTCATACATGTTACACAGGGATGACAGAAGTTCTTGTTTCCCTGAAATTCTTCTTCTCCATTTTTACCTTTAAACTAGTATTCCCTGTGTAGTTACTGTATCAAGTGATTAAAGCCCACTGGGCATATAGACCTGAAAATCTTCGTAATATTGTTTTCATGTATCCAGATTTGAATTAGCTTCTGTTATAAGGATTTGGTTCCTTTCCCTCATCATCCATATTGGAAAGAAATTGAATTATGCCAATTCTTGTTCAAAAAGCCCTTCAGTATGGTTTTGAGTGTAGCTGGTCTGAAGCACACAATATCAGTAGCAGGTCTGACTCCCTCTGCCATACCTTAATCTCATCAGAGTTTTGCGTCCTTAAACTCCTTCACATGCCCTCATGGCACAGCACCTAACCCAGAGTATGCGGAATGCATGCAGGATTTTGTGATATATACAAGCCCATTGTGTTCCCTTCAGCCTGGTGCTATGGTTTGTTGCCAGAACTGAACATATTCCCTGGGAAAGATGAAGGTGGTGAGGGTGGTTCTGTCCAAGGTGAGTTCCAAGCAGGAAGTAGGACACAATGGTAGAGGCACAGTTGTGAAGGAGCTGTGACAGAAGGGAGAATATCCACAGATGAGTCACTGCAGTTAGTCTATCCCCCACTCCCATAGTACAGAATTCTAAACAGCTTATATTGGCTGATATGAAATGGGGATATCAGCCCTTGGGGGATAAAACAGGATGAGGTGTTCCCAGCTTCTTCCTCACTCCACTACTCTGTTTTATGGGAACATAAGGGTGCTAAAGACATGATTCAAGGGAGAGGAACTCCCTTCAGTGGGGAGTGGTGGAGTCCTTTATCTTCCATCCATAGGAACATTTCCATTGCTTTAAAAGTATTCTGGATTAGACCCTACATCTCTGTCTCTTTCCAGACACAGAAAGTCCCACTAGCACTGTAATTAAGTGCAGTGTTTTCCCTCTTTCCATTCACAGCATTTTTTGTGGCCCCAGTGATATTAGATGCCATCCTTAAAATGGCATACACAAAACACTCCTGTTTGTTACTGCATAGCATGTAGGCAATTTTTTCTTGACAAGGCTTTAGTGTATCGATGGCTGTTAAACACACTTTTGCCAAGGATCTGCAAGGCATCTAATTTATGGCCATTGCCTAACAGACTGTTTAAATGTTAATGAATCAGGTAGCTGAATTACATGCATGAATTGCTGCATATAGTTATTCTAGACAGGCTGCAGTGGATGGAATTACCAATGCAACTCACCTGCCACTAATACTAAAATGTGAAATTTGTTTCTAAGTTACACATGCATATATTCCAGCTTCAGCATCAGCAGCATTGGATAAAACCGTGTGGTTGCCAAGTTAATGAATTTTCTCCTGCCTCTTTGTATAAGCCTTTAATCGTGTGCTAAGAGGGAATTGCAGGCAAGGGAAGAAATTGCTTTACCCCTCACTTTCTCAGGTGGAAGGTGTGATCATATGTATGAAGGGTACACTGAAAATTAATCAAATATTCAGTTTTAATAATTTTATTGCACTATTAATGTTGGATGTTTCACCCTTCCAAATCAGAATTGCTCTTTGTTTCCCTATTTCTTCACCTTTTAATGCAAATCCCTAACTAGATGGGTATTTTCCTTAATCATATGGAAACACAGAATCAATTTGTTCTTGAGGGACCTCAAATAAAAGTTATGAGTTTTATGGTCGATTGATCATTAAAAATATTTCTGCAGATGACTCAGAGGTCCAGAGCAATTATAAAATTCTACAGGATTCCAATTTGAATAGCTATTTTGAGAGACAGAGTCTCAAAATACTGTGTGTTGATTGAACACAAACAATTACATTGCTTTTTTTTTAAGCCCAGAAGGAAGAAAAAAAAAAAAAAAAGGAAAACATGGAAGCTTTTAAACTCTCTTAAAATAAAATTAATTTTAATACTTGATTTAAAATCCTGCAAAAACACATAATCACAGTTGACACAAAAATCCTGTGTACTTAAGTAATCTAAGTATATAACACAAAATCCTAGAAGGAAAAAAAAGCAATACATTCCTCATAGGCAACAACAGATTATTAAATCTAACAAAGTTCACTCATATTAATCTTGAATTTGCACATGCAAATCAGGGACTTCTTGGCACCAGTGAAGGGAAGCCTCGTTAAAGCTGGAATAAAAAAAGTCTAAAGGGGAAGCACTTTATTTACTAGAAAAAAAATTCATGAGTATTTTGGCCTTTTTAACAGCCCCATCTGTCCATTAAGTACTATCCATTAAAGAGACACACAACAGAGTGGATGTAAAACATGGATGCAGAATTTTCCATGGGTTTTTTGCCAGTATTTTGAAGGTTTCTGCTCCAGTAGGGTTTCTTCTTTCCCCCCTGCTCTTCTCTGCATCCACTGCTTTGATATATTCCCATATTAATCTATTTCACCACATCTCAAGCAGTGCTGACGCTTTGGTATTTCCCAGTTGCTCACACATACACATTTAGGCACCTATGATGCAATCCCCCTTCCATCAGTCAGGGTTAAGTGTAGTCTCAGCTCCTCTTCATGCATTTTCATGTCTAATTGCTTTAAAAGAGAAAGGTATTGACAAAACTAACTTGATATTTTTTCCCCCTAAAGAAAAAAAAAACCTAAGCAAAAGGCAAAAGGCTTAAATATCTTTCTTATATTACAGTTCCAGCTGCATACAACTACTGGCTAAAGTAAACACAGCACAATTCTTTATTTATTTATAAAATAAATTATGCACAGGGAACCTTTTTTTCCTAAAGAAGGCAAACAATGAGCTACCATATTATTGAAAAAGGTTATGAACATACAAAGTAACAATGCCAGTGGCAGATGCATATATTATTCTTGAGGAATTAAGTGTCAGATTTTCAGGTACCCTTGGGATCTGAGGATTACAATAGGCATCAGTATTTGAAACCCTTCATGGTGATATAGCCTTTATGTATCTGAAGGGATGTGAACTACCTAAATCAAGACAGAGCTTTTCAAATCCTACTTTGCTTTAAAATCTGGTCTTAAAAGTTAGTAGAAACTTTACTAGACCTGCAACATAGATCTTCTGTAAGCTGGCTGGAGCAGCATACAGCATGAATTCTCATAAATCTGTGAGTGTAAAATTCAAATATTGATCTGCAAACAATCTGCAGAGATTGTATGTAAGAAAAGTAAGCAACAATTAAATGTTGAAAGCCTCCCTCTTCACTGGCAAAGTCCTAGCAATTTTGCCCACTTTTCTTCTATCCACATGCCCGACCATTGCCAAATACCTGGTACTGCCATAGGATTTCCAGGTGAAGATGTTCATCATGGAAATGATCCTACAGCTGCAAAAAGCAAAACGCACTGTAACCCTTGGCTGCCATGCAGAGCTGCTCCCTTTCAGAAGAAAGGAATATGCACAGATTGAGACAAGGAAAAGCCATTTATCTCACCCCTAGCCATTAGTCAAGGACATTTATAATTACCATTCTTTGCAGTTTCTCCTTGATGGTGCTGCTTCCTTTGCAGCAGCCCTCTAATTAATGCAGGAATTGCATTTAGGTAACTGTTATTCTTGCCAAGTCTCATGATGCTAGTTCTGAAAAAACATACTGACAAGCAAAGAAATACCATGATTTTGTTTTGCTAGCATCTTTCAGAGTTTACCCTTCCCTCCAGTGTTAGCTCTTCTACTTTCTAATAGAACCTTTTAATGAATAAGTAGTTGACCAGGTACATAATCTCTGGTGAGAGCACAATGCCCACTCACCTTTCAGTTAATGCTGCATGCACAATGCTAGAGAGGAAAAGAAGCATCTTAATAAGAAATGCATGTACTGACAGAACTGAGAAATCATTATCCAAAGAATTTTTTGCAGAGAAGAAATTAAGACAAGATATTGAGATTCTTATTCAGAAGGTTTTTAGCCCATAATTAGGTAAAACTGCCACCAAAATCAATTGATTTGGGGAGGAAGGGAACAATGTAAAACATTATGGGAGAATTTAAGATATATAAATAACTCTCGTGGACTATATTCTGATTTTTAGTTGTCCATTCCATGACTAATTAGAGGACTTTCAAGGGTGAAAGGCAGAAAAGTATCTGCAGGAGACGGTAAAAGATAAAAACAAATATTTGTGAAATTAAAGGGTGCTTGAGTTTCCATCCAGAAGCACACTGCTTCTGGGATGCCAGACAATGGAAAGTTCTGTGCTCTGAATGCCAGAGGGCTTTGCTGTCAGACAATTCTGGAGGCCTTCATGCTGGGAATGTACAAAACTTTTCTTTTCCAAAGTGAAGACAACATAATACCTTTCAATTTGTATGTAGCATAAGAGCCTCATAAAGCTGCATTGATAAAATCTTTTATTTCCTGGGTGAACTTCCAAACAGTTCAAAAGTGCTTTTTAATACAAAGTAAAAGTTCTTAGTATCCATCTGTAAGTTTCTGGTACAGAAGTACCAGTGTGTAATTGAAAACAATTTCCCTGTTTTGCAAATAAGTAGAAAAAACACATTCACTGCTACACTTAAGCAACAGCACAAACAGGTAATTTCAGACTCCAGTCATAAAAATATTCACATGTGCCAATACACTAGTACTGAATGGACATGTACACCATTCACACTGAATACTGATACTTTGGTATTTTACACTGGGACTATTCTACCCAGCTTGCAGCTTTAAACTTATTAAACTTATTTAACTTATTTAACACTTATTTTAAAGCAGTTCTCTTGTGTGAGTGACAATTGTTTCAGTCAGGACTAGTGCATTACAGATACACAAATAAACGTTTCTTCTGTAACTTCCACATTTGATTTGTGATTTAAAGGAAAACCAATTTAACTTTTCATTATTTAGTCAAACATAGGGGCAATTGTAAAGTTAAAATGTGATTTCCAAACTCATCTTTACTCCTGCTACTTGTCTAACCATTTAAACCCTAAGTTAGGAGGAGAAGGAGAGTTGCAGGCAGAGATTTCATTACTTACCAAGAAACACCCAGACAGACAGTTATGATCTGCACTTTCTAGGTCCTAGCAAAATAGTAAGTGTTAGCAATCCAGTCTTCCTTGGATGCAGTGCCTACTAACATATCAGGTGTCTGGCAAAGGTGTCCTGAAATAAGTTTCATGTAGGAACACTTGAGAATGTTTGGAAGGGCACATCAAATCAATGCCATTGCACTTGTCAAATCAACTATGAACTGCAAATATGTTTACTGAAAATTTTAGGTGCAAGGAGACCAAATTTTACTGAAAATTATGTGTGGCATGCAAATAAATAGCATCTAATATAGTTTTGTAAACTGATGAAATTGAGAAGATCATCAAAGCATTCTTGCTGTTTCCTTGCACATTCTTTGTAGAACCAAGCAAAGCTTAGAGAATCTTTTTCAAAACTTCACAAAGAGTTAGTTAAATTTGTCATCAAAAAGTTATTTAATGTTTAAATTATTGAGTACACTGATGAAAGAATAACAGAAAGAAATACAAATGTATATATTACTTAAAATCTTTCTTTGGTTTCTATCTCTCTTCTATCTTCCTTTATTCAGTCTGCTATCAGTGATTGCAGTAATGCCCACTAATTGGACAATTAACTAATATTTTTACCCTCACTAAACCTACTACAAAAAATAAACTTCATTTAGATTAACATGGCTACAGGATCAAATCTAAATGAGTATGAATAATCTTACTTGTGCAAAAGTGACATAAATATGCAGAAGATCAATCTAAAAATTACACTTTTCTGTAGATGTTTTCTGCCTGATTCTCAGCTCAATAGCAATGGCATTGCTTCACTGTCCTCACTCCAGGTACTTATGAATTATTTTTCATTTATTCCAGAATTAATGTCCGTGTTGTCATAGTTAAATTCTAATTTTACATAGGTAGTGCATAAAACAAAAATGCTGGAAACAAGATGGCAATGTGACTTCTAGGCAAAGGAAATTCTAATCTGCCATTTCTGACACTTTTTATTCAAAATTACCTTTGCTATTTACAGTGATAATATACTGACTGATTGTGAGATCTACCATACAATAATTTTCCAATAGAAATCACTGTGCTTTTTAAACACGGATTTCTTTTCGTAAATCAAGCTTAACAAAGTGTGTAATTAATCTAGATAATTATTTCTCATATTTCTCCTCTCAATGCTTCCTAAAACTAAAAGGATATCACAGTTTCCACTTATTTCCCAGTGAGCTGATATTTAATAAAAGGCACATGCACACGTGCAGAAAGCAGAGACTCACCTGTAGTCAGCAGGAGGTCAAAGGGCCCAGTGAACGGTGAGCTGGATCTCCCTTCCTGGTGGTCTGCAGCAATAAGAGCTGAAGTTGGGCAGCAACAAGATCTTCATGAGTACAAGGAGTTAACCTTCTCAATTTGATGAGATTTCACTCCCATCTGGAAAGGGACACAATCACTTCTTTGTACAACCACTATGACAAATTCATGTATACTTTCTTTTGACCCCTTTCCAAACTCCACAGTCAAGCTCTAAATTTTTTTATTAATAACTAAAAAAGTGTGGCATGAAATGACTACTAAAGTAGTCGAACTTGCATAAACCAGGCACAAATACTGAAAGCAGCAGAGCGAAGTACATTTTGGTGAACTTTGATTGTTGCTGAAATTTTTGGAGTAGATAACTGCATATGATATCAGTCAAGTTTGGGATGCATAAAAATCTGTCTTGGAGCACAATTTCAGTCCACCTGAAGTGTCTGTAGCAATATGCTCTGTCAGTGCCACCATCACTTCTCTATTTCAATCACACTGCAATGCAACAGTAATGCCAGACTACACTAAACTGAATTTTCTCATCACTTAAGACATTTCACAGATTTTCTTCACACAAG
Source organism: Melozone crissalis (assembly GCF_028551555.1). Classification (NCBI taxonomy): domain Eukaryota; kingdom Metazoa; phylum Chordata; class Aves; order Passeriformes; family Passerellidae; genus Melozone; species Melozone crissalis. The sequence goes on from NW_026535805.1 coordinate 63,837,446, forward strand.
AGACATCAGAAGTGTGGATGAATACAGCCTTCTTGGGGACATTTTTACATTGAAAAAATGTTAATATGTCACTTCACTATCACTTATCACCATTCACTCCACTGTGTCATCTAAATTACAAAAAGGAAACTGCTCACCTGACTACAGGATTTTTTCTTAGTATGTCCCTTTGATTCCTCACATTGGGCAACAGGCAATTAAAACAATCAGCAGAACAGACAGGTAGCAAGGAGCCAACTTAAATTTCACACTGCTGATTAATTCTGAGAGAATGAACACTACCAGAAGTTTCATTTTGTTGTCATATCTTCACATTTAATACTATCACGCTTCTATCATTCATTCTGTGAATATAATGTGCTTCTTCTTTGTACTTCATGTTTTAAACTTCTGTTTGCCTGCTAAGAGATATCAATATACTTGTTGGAAGAGTATGGGATGAACCTATTTTGTTTACACAAGTTTCAAGGTCTAATATCATTCAAGTCGATATCCAGCAAGGCATGTCAAATTGTAAATCTTTAAATGCAATACCAGCAGACAATTTGTCCACTGTAGTCAGGACATTTGAAAGAATCAGTTTCTGGCATTAAACAGAAAACAAAAAACTGTATAGAGATTTACTGCCTACTCAGGGGACAATTTCAACTTCTAGTCTTCATTTCTGCTCTAATGTGCTGTAAAGAGAAAATACACTGGAAGCAGTCCAGATGCATGGAAGATAGGAAAGGAATCATACTATTAGGATGAAATAAATTACCCTCTAGCCTATCTTAATTGACACAAGGACTGGGCTAATACTGAATTAGAATGTCAGGAAAAGCACTTATGTTACCATGTCTTACTGGCAGCAGGCATATGTCCAAGCCAGCAGAGATCTCAGTCTTTAAGTCAAAAAATGGATTCTGCAACAAAGGAAAGGATGATTCCATTCAAAATCAGCATATCTTAGTCATAAGTCTCAAGAGTTCAGGAAGAACTAGGAAAAAGGGGTCTCCATGAAGTTAAAGGACTTTCAGAAACTGCAAATACATGAAATCCCAGACAATGAGATGTCAAAAAGGTGATATTATTAAATGGGTTTACAAGTGCACAATGCACTTGTAAGACAAGTAACTTAACTTTCAAGCGAAAGCCATCAGGTTAGAAGCTGAACACAAAATATATTTACATGGTGAATTATTTTATAATAAGCGGGTTTTAGCCAGGAAATACAGACTCTTTAATGAAATCTAGAAGTTGATTAATAAACACTAATTTTTAAATTAGTAGCTCATAGTATTTTATTATTTTAAAATCAAGGAAAAAATCAGACAACAGGTTTTAAGTGAGTTTAAACTCACTGAAGTGTTTTCAAAAAGCAATCACACATAGAAAGGCCTGATCCTATTAGTATCTTATAACAGTTTCAAAAACAGCTTTTATTCAGCTTCTTCATAAGGTTTAATACAGTGATTTGCCACAAGTAGGAATAAGGATTAAAGGTTTCCCCTATTTGGTAGATTGTCATTTGGAAAGCAATGATTCTATGAGTTATGTCAGGTAATAAACTTACCATGGCCCTGCAATGGAGTGGTTCAGACAGAAAATCAACTGCAATCCCTCAGTGTGAGTGAGAAATTATATACAGGACTTGAGGGGTATGACACCTTTGTATATAGGAAGAACATTAGTGGAATGCAGTGTTTAGCTCTAGTATCAGGTACCTGAAAAACCAATTGACAAACGAGAAAGTCTGCAGAAATGGAGAGATAAAAAAAAAGGATTATGACAAAAATTGCTTCACTAAATACTCTTTTAAATGAAGAAAATGTCCAAAGATGTCTTTCAAATGATCTACAAGTTGTTCATGAGAGAAAAAAGATATGATTTAACAGCACTTTTGAATTATTATCTGACATAATCCATAGAGACTGGAATCTGAGGGCAGATCAAATCAGATTGCAAATAAACCAAACAATTTAACATCAGCAGTAATCAATCATTAGAACAGTTTACCTAGAGATGTGATGGATTAGCTATCATTTGACATATTTACTACCAAGTGTAAAGTTATCCATCTACAAACAAGAAGGAGAGGTCACTCAGAGTGTGCAGGTCAAACTCACAGGATAGGGACCCTATCCTGACATGGGACTGCAGGAGTTTTAGAGATCTTAGTCAATTATATGCAGAACATGAGGTCTTTACACAAAATGCTGCAGTCAAAAGAGCTAGCATGATCATCAACTGTATAAATAGGACATAAAATAGAAAAATGGACCCATTCCCTATTTGTCACTATTGCCACAATGTGACACTAGAGTGATTTATCAAAATAGAAAATTAGTGAGAGTTCAAAGGAGGCAGGTACAACTGTGAGTCACATTAAATTCTTACCTATTCAAAAAAAAAAAAAAAAGAAATTATGCTGCTTTGCACCAAGTTTAAATAAGAATTAAAAATATTTAGTGTTTATTTCTGAAAGTTCTCCATTATTGTAATAGTAGTTTTGGATCTTATTTTCAATCAAATACACATTGTTTCTTTTCAATGAGGATTGTGTTTGTTCACACAGAAATGAATATGGGGAAAATACATGTCCTGCATTATAAAATATGTCAAACTAAATATCTGTGAGGGTCAAGACTCTATGTTTTCCAAAATAATAGCCCTTTGATAGTGACTGATGCATATGACCACCCACATGGGGGAATTCTATATCCAGGTTGTCAGATACAACACTCTTTTTTCATTCTTGGCTTTGAAAAAAAAGCTTTCTTAGGAAGAAAAACCAAAAAAAAACAACCTAAGATTTTTTTATCATTTGTTGAAAAAACTGTCACAGAATCTACATAATTAAATGAAAAGCTTTTGTCAAAACTTAATTATGAAATAAGGTTTTTCTTAAATAAGAGTCAAAAAAGTGTCTCTTCAAATCATTAGGTTTCTCTAGGTATTCACCACAGCAATAGAAAATAGATAGTTGTTTCTTACCTTATTTAAAAACATTTTTAAGAAATAAACTTTTTTTTACTAAAGAAAGCCATTGTTATTGAAAAGTCAGCCTTTGCTCATGGGACATTTATAAAATAGTTTCTTTGCTAAATTTCTTTCATTAAAAAAGTCAGATTAATTCCACTTGCAAAATTGCTTAACAAGAGTATTTTGCACTGTAAGGTAATCCGTAACACATTTATTCTGCCTATGCTGTGAGCCACAGGGAGGAAGTGAGCCCTGGCCCCAAACCTGCCTGTGTCCTTAGCAGGGCACATTAGTGTGCCTGCAGTAGTTTGTCCATCCTCTAAGGGGACTTCACACCATCTGTGTATGTACATGTAACCTATGTGGGGCTGGTTAGGGCAGTGAAGGCCACTTGGTGCTCTCAGGGCCCCAACCCTTTCAATTCCTCACTAAAAGTGCCAAAAAAAAAAAAAAAAAGGAAGAAGTGAGGAGCTGAATTAATTTTGGGCTGAAGAATTTGATACATTAGAAGCTCTGCCTTATTTGACATGAAATTATTTCCAGATTTGAAGGTAAACATTCATTACCATATTTATGTCCCTAGATTTTCCTTTCCTTTCCTTTCCTTTCCTTTCCTTTCCTTTCCTTTCCTTTCCTTTCCTTTCCTTTCCTTTCCTTTCCTTTCCTTTCCTTTCCTTTCCTTTCCTTTCCTTTCCTTTCCTTTCCTTTCCTTCCCTTCCCTCCCCTCCCCTCCCCTCCCCTTCCCTTCCCTCATCTCAGAGGTGGTTTAAAAGGTGCTTGCTGTTATCTAGATCAAGATTGAGATGATTTCCAAAAAAAAAAAGGTTTAGAGAAAAGCAAGTTCAGGAATATTTTAATACATGGCCAAAATATGGCTATGGAAAAATACATTTTAATGTTTAATGGTTAAAGGGAAGTCTCATTTCACTTATGAGATTACTGAGCACATATGAAGTATACAATGAGACTGAAATTGCTACTGCATCGCTGAGGATAGTAACAAAATGTTGATAGAATAAGAACAAATTTATGGAGATTCCTTTTTTCCCCTGATTATATACTGTTAGAGAAAATGGATTAAAACAAATGTCAGTATAATGGACCAGATATAGTTAAAATAGATTTATAATGTATTTTGCCACCAACTTCTTTAGAAAGAATAAGAAGATAAATATATTTAAATAATTAATACATATATGGAAATAAATGCCAAGCTCTCACAGAGTCTTAGTGACAAAAAATAGAAGCATTATCTTGTTATTTGCAAGGTACAAACAAGAGCTCCTTTTCACTTTCAAAATGTAACAGAATACATTTTGAGGTCTTGTTTTTAAAATCAAACACAAAAACATATCCAGAACTACCAACTTCAGAGAGAGAAAATTCTTGAAGAGCTTTTCTGATTTCTTAGTGCTTACTGTAGAATTGGGAAGTTTCAGGTACCCTTAATAGCTACTAAGAGGTGTTAATGGATGATGAATTTAATAGTGCAGCCATTTTGCTTATGTACCTACATTAATAGCTTCAAAAAAATCTGATTTTAACTACAGACATTTCAAATTGTAACTTTGACCTAAATCTCACAGATGCAGCAATTTCAATCAAGGCAAGGAGTCTCATGAGTGTCTGGACTGTTTGTTCGCCAGCGAGCTCTATTTAGGCAAAAGACCTGTAGTGAGTAAAATGTACAATAAATTGTCTTTGGGCTTGCTTTTTTTTCCCTTTTTGTTTTTAAATACATGTACATATCTGAGGGCTGTCAAAATGATCAGCATATAATAGCAGAAAAAAAACCCAAAGCACTTTAAACCCTTTACATGAAGTTTTTAATGAGACTTATGATAACAAAAAGACATTTATTGAATCTACTTAACATCATCTCTGAAACAATTAATTGTTCCAGGTTTCTTTATAAAATTATGCAATGAGTGAACAAGTACTTGTCAAATCACTTTGTAATTAAATTCATGCATTTGTTCCTGTTTTAAAAATGGCCACATATTCCATCTGCCCATGCAAAATGCTTAAGTATTTTCAGCCAACTTCCCTGAGTAAAGCTGTACACCCATCACAGGGAGCACACTTCACTGTTACAAGGGCCACAGCTGCAAAATATCCTAATCAAGGACAAGAAATCACCTTTCTTTGTTGTTCAATTTCTTTTGTTAAGAGAATTTCAGAAGGAGAAAGGTTCAGATCATCGACTCTTTTTACAAAAGAATTGTTAGTATTTTTTCTGGAGCTGGCTGAAACTGGTGTGTCACCTGCTTTGAATGCAGTAACTGAGATTTTTTTCCAAGCCTTTTTCTAAAAGGGAAGCTGATCAGGGAGGAGAAACAGACTTGGTGCAAGCTACTTTGTACTGAAATATTCTCATGATTGTGCACACATCTTCAAGGCTTCAGGAAGTTCTGCCTAAAGCTGGAAACCCTGCACAAAAATTATTATTGAAGACCATGGTGACTCTTGTCTCTTTCTCTGGTGTTGGTATTTGCAGATGCAGTTTTGGCATTTGGTGCAGTTGGAAGGACTCCCCAGAAACCATCTTCTCTAAGAGCCCTCACTTCATTTGCACTTCTTCAGTTAATGTCACAAAAGTTACAAAGCACAGAAACTTCAGTGGCCTGTTAAAACCTTCAGGACTTTTATCTGACAGAGAACAGTGTGAGCTTCTCCCTCAAATCAGAACAGGCAGAACTGATCTTCTGGTTACCTACAGGGTATCCTCTGAAGAAAACTAAAAATGAAAGAACCAACAATAAACATGAAAAGGAATCTGAAAAAAAAAATTAATGTTGTAGCTAATGAACCCTGGTGCTATGGGTAACAATTAAAAACCATTACAGAAAGCTCTGAACACCCTGGTAAATCACCAAGAGCTCTCTTCGGCCAGGCAGGCAGAAGTGCTGAGCTGAAATGATTGCAGATGCTACTCTGGATTTCCAGTGGTACTGTAAACCTTGGGGAAAATAATTAAAAAATTTTCCCCAGATCTGCTTTTTGCATATCAACCCAGTGGTATTAAAACTCTCAATTCAGCATTTCCTGGTGCAAAACAGGGGTATGGCAAAATAGAGTGGATCCACACAACCACAGTACGACTTAGGTTGGACAGCAGCTGTGGAGATCATCCAGTCCCATTCCCACTGCTCAGAGTAGAAGCTGCCAGAGAAGGTTGCCTAGGACCATGCCCAGTCAGGCTTTGAATACCCCCAAGGATAGAAACTCTGAAATATCTCTTGACAGCCTGCTCCAGCATTCTGTCACCCCCACCACAAAAGCTCCATCAGAGCTGTTGAAGTCGACAGCCAAAAGAACCTTAAGAGTGAACCAGCTGAAGAGTTAGAAGGTATCTTCTGATTCAAAGTGAACTGATTCACTCTCCAAGCTCCAACAGAGCTTAACACATGTATGTATTTGTCTCTCTACAAAAAAAAACCCCAGCAAAACTATCCAGCTGTTCACTTCACAGCAACACTTAGAGGCCTCTACAGTATCTTTTCTGTTCATGATTCCAGAAGTATACTGCAGACAAACAGGTATCAATAAATGGAGGTTTAATGCCCCAAGATTCAGCTTTCTGAGGTTGTTGCTCAAAATTAATAAGATATAGAGCTGGAAGAACCTAAAGCAATCTAGTAATTTTTTTTTAATACTGATTTATATTCAATTTATTTTCATGAGCTTTATAAAATAACTCATAACAAAAGCACAGAACTACATAAAGCAAATCTATGCCCACATACTCCTTCTTTCATAAGTGTCTGGTAACCTACAACAAATATCTCTGATTATATTTCATTGGCCAAGCATACTGGAAACTTTTGTTTCACTGGAACAACTGTTCTGGGGATTTCAATACTTGTTGATGGGCCATAAGGCAATTTCTCAGGTACAAACTATTAGGTTGACAAATTGTTGACAAAAAAGACTGTGGGATGTAGGGTGGCAGACTGCAGAGGGCACAACAGAATGAGAAGCAGACAGGCAGTATAACCTGCCAACTGGCAAGTTTTTGAAGTGTGAAGGTTGGTCTCACACTCATTCTAACACTCAGTGCTGCAAATTCAAATACTTAGCCCTGAGGTCAACATTTGCCAGGAGTAGGAGTTAGCCTTCCAGTTCAGATTCACAGTATTAATAGTAGTATGAGGAGGTAGAACAGACAAAAGAGATCCATGAATCACCACTCTTAAGAGAAATAATGAAGGAGATCCAGAACTACATAACAAATACTGAAGTAAAAAAAGATGGAAGGCCTTTGTGAGACATTGCATCAGCCTCAACCCTCTAACTATATTAAGCAAAAGAGTGAAACCAGTGATGAAAAATGTAGACTTTTTTTAATAGAATCATAATGTGCTGCAGAATTATAATAATCTGATATATTTGATATGAAATTGCATGAGATAAATGCACAATGGATAAAAAGTACCTGCTTAGTAAAATGGCAATGATTGAAGAAATCATCTACTAATTTTCGTGGGCCTATTTCCAAGTTCATTAGAGCTGATGAGATTTCAGTCATTAGTACAGCGAGCACTGTTAGATCTAGTCATGGACTGGGGTTACATTGGCTATTGTGTTAGATAAGGATGTTCAGGTTAAATGTGAAATCAATTAGAAGCAAATTTATTCCCTTAATCAAACATCTGTGGCAATAATCACCTGTATGTTAAAAGAGAAGGTAATCAATCAGTAATGGCCATATTTTTTTTTCCCCCAGTTATATGATGCAAATTTATAGCACCTTAGGAACTAGCTCAGAACATTTCGGTAGAACCTGTGAAGTCCTGAGTTAAGCAACACTCAAAAATCATAAATTATTGGAAATTAACCACTTGGCCTTAGAGGTTTTAGCAGGGAAATAGCAATTGGATATTTCCTAATCCAGGTAATTTTTTATTTAAGGAGTCTGACATACTAATTTCTAAGGTAAAATCAAAAAACACTATAACAGGAAGTTCTTCTGGACATAGTGCTAGTTATTTTGGCTTTAGTTCGTGTTTTGCACCGTGCCAAAGCATATTTCTCTTTAATCCTGTCACTTCTGAATCGTGAGTATATATAGCCAGTTCAATTCTGAGCTCCAAAGGAGGAGATTTTTAAGTCAACAAGCTCATTAGCTCAAAATTTAATTTTTTAAATTTTACATAGGTCTGATATTTTAAAGCATCATCTAAACACATGTGAATATAATTTAATAGGACCAAAATTACCACACATTTTCTCTTACTGTAACAGAAATCATTTGCACTTAGACTAGTCAAAAAAAGACATTTCCTAATGAAAAATTGGAAAGGAGAAGTATATTCAAAATACAGGCAAAGTTCTGCCATCTAAGAATACCACTGATTATGTTTACAGGTTGTATGTTATGTTTAATGAGTATGCCTACTAAGAAGTCCAAGTTTGTCCACTTTGATGAGTGCCTGTCAGATTCCAAAAGCTGGGTGATTTTTATTTTGCATTTGCTCTTACTTGAAACTCCAACATTTTTCTGTTCAGCGCACTGGAATACTATTTCCAGGCCAATTTGACTCCTGCACGGAATAATAGAAATTGAAGCCCACTAACTCTATTCAAAATTGGCTTATCAGAAGAAGGTGCTCCTTGCAAAAAATGTGTGGCTAATTTTCTCATCTCTTATGTCTGCACTATTTTCTTCTCATGGTGCAAATCAGAGAATAACAAACAATACTGGAAACAAGAGCTATTTAAACATCTCATTTGTAGAAGGAGAATCACAAGGTAATGTAAGATTTCTAATGTCAAAGTGTTTTCAGGGGGAAAGTCTGATAGCTAAAGTAAACCCCTTCAGGAAGGGCAGAGGGGAGGGAAGGTTAAACAAAGGTGAATTCTCTGTTGACATCTGGTTGAGTGAAGAAGAGACAAATAAAAGGTGTCACTCACCAGGCCTGAAGCAAACTTGATTTAGATATGCTGTGCTATTGTGTGAGAGGCATTTCTGTTAAAGACTCATATTGTAAACTAGTGCATAGACATTATGGTCAACCAATGCTCTAAATGTTACTGAGGTAGTGGGTAAGTGTAATCAAAGATGAAGATTAAGGTCCAAAAGTTAGCACCTGGAAAATAATAGAAAAAGTGTCAGGGATTTGTGCCAAGGTCTCTTGCAAGGTGTGAGAAGCATTTTTTTACATGGATTCTATAATCAGAGAGGCAGGAGAAGAAACTACTGATGAACATAATTTGAAATGAAAAAGTGCTTAGTTTCAGTGCTGTCTGCACATTTCCAAGGGCCAAAATACTAAAAGTAGAGTTGCACATTAGTTTACTCATGTGTCTTAGAGTAAAGAATGGCAGGAGGCACAACTATTTGGTGTGGTCAGCACAGGAGGTGCTGCACTATGTCCCTAGCAGGAACAGCTAGTGGAAAAATAGCTCAGATCTTTCTTCTCAGGAAATTGTGATAAAGTAAAAAAGAGGTTGAAGATTAAGACAGGAATAGAAAAGTAATTTGTTCAGCCTTGCAGTTGTCTCTTCAAGAAACAGACTATTGTAGTAGTTAAAGAGAGTAAAAAAAAAACACTTCCTAAAATGTATCTGTAAAGTTTCTATTATTTTTAGGAAAGCAATCACCTGTTAAGCTCTATGGTGTATGTTTGTTAGTAGGGGAAAATTACCTCATTGACCACCAGGCAACAAAGTCCAGTGGGTGAGGACAAACTGGTGCTTTGCTGCAATTCTGTTAAACCAAACATAGACTATGCATTGCTCCTAATCAAGTTTTGGGAGACAAGCATTTCCTTTGCCTCAGTTTTTGAGTTTTCCACTTTGAATATCCACAAGTAACAGCAAAAAGAGGGGTTTTTTCCCTTTCTTTTGTCATGCTCCTTGACAACTCATCATGCAGTTCAAAAAGACAGAGTTGATTTCTCAAATAAAAAGAGTTGCCTTCTCTCCCCTGCCCTTCTCCTTAATTGCATGATCCTGTTCTTTTCTGCAGCTGCACTAGATCTACTCAATTTTGATTCAATTTTGTTCATTAAGCCAACAGAAAAATTATTCCATTCTTTCAGCTTGTTTTTTTTTCCTGCAAGCCCAGTGAGCTGAATTGGCTTGTCAAAGGGTCAGGCAGTGCCAGAGCAGCATGAAGAAGCAGGAGTACATAGATGAGAACAAGAAAAGAACCCCTTTACTTATCTAATGTCTTTACTAGGAAAAAGACATTAGATAAGCTTAGTCATCTCACACAGCACCCACACAGACACAAAGCTCATAAGCAGGAACGACCTGAGGTAAACCAGTACTGACCTTACCTAGAACATGTCAGCTCATAAACTTCAGTATTTCTGGAGCTGATGAGCAGCAGCTAAACTGTCCATACAACAGCAGAGGGTAAACTCTTGTCATCTCAGTGTCATTTACCTTTGTAGATGAGGCAAAACTCCAATAAGTAAATAAGGGAGGAAGAAAAATCCTGTACATCACCTAAGCTTTGCTGACCATCCATATGAATGATCTAAAACTTCACATTAATTCAAGTTGGCTTAGTCTTCTGTTACTGAGACAGCATTTGCATTTGCTGGGGCTTAGGTCACATACATGGACAGTTACCATAAACTTGCTGACACACAAGTTTGCTTGTGCACCAAGCCCTCAGAATTAGTTGCTTTGTTTTGCTTTTTTTTTTTTTTCTCACTATTTGCTCACCTTCTTTCTCTGCTCCATTTTTACTTTTTATGTTTCCTGAGGATGCTTCTCTGCTACCCACTAGCTTCTTTGCTGATCTTTGAATGCAGAATATCATATTAGACCTGACATACATGTACACTTGAAGGTAGCATGACATAAAGTATTCCAAGTAAAGGCTGGCAAATATTTTCAGTTGGTACTTTTTCCAAAAATAAGCCCAGTGTAATGTTAGGCAATACACTTATATTCATCACTACTTTCATCTGATTGCAACAGCAATTTAAAATGGAAAAAGCATATCTAAATAAACATGCAGCAGATCCCAAAAAGAAAATTATAGTTTTCTCTTATGGAGGTATCAATGCACCTTTGAAAAAAATCTAACCATTGCACGTGTTTTAAGCTTGTATAACAGTATCGTAAAGAAATCCTGGCTGATTTGCATCAAGCTGAGAGTAAAAAGATCAGGGTAAGTTGTGGATACTGTAAAAGTCACTAGCTATTTTAATTGCTTGGATAAAGACCTTAAGCAAGAGGAGAAATATCCTGGATGGATAGTTGGATGTGCATACAAGAGATTTAAATAATTAAATAAAAAGTTCTGGTTTTCCAGTAACCAAGCTATAAAAGAATGGATGGCACCATGAAATACAGCTTTCAAAACAACATGAGGAGGCTTATGTTACTTTCACTGCTCAGGTGCAACTGAAATCCGGATGTGGGAATCAGTTATATGGGCACGGTGATTTTGCCATCAAGAATTGATTAATAAGGATTTTGTTTGGAACAGCCATTTTTCATAAACAGATAATAAGAAAGAAAATATTTCTGATTTCTATTAGATATGCATCTTGTAGTTCCCTAGGTCTTATTCAACTGTGGCATACTATGAAACACCACCAATGCCTGCAATAGGGCCCAAGGCTAGGGATTGGGTACATTCTACCTTTCACAACCAGTGAAATTATTCTAAAATGAAATTCTATCTCCTTCCTTAGTTTTACTCTTCATTACAAACAATAATTTGTTAATCGTTTTGCACAGTTTTGCAGCTCTTGAAAAACTGTCATATGCTGTACAGAAAATATACAAATATACAGAAACAAGGTCACGACCCCAGAGCTCGTCACTTGACTACAAAACAGACACAAGAAGAGCTACAAATAACAGCACAGGATTACAAAATGATAACAACATGCTTCCTCACAAGTGACAAGGAGGCTGATCCAAACCAGGGCCCCAGAAACTATGATGTAAAGCCTGATGGTGCCTGCTACATTTCCTCCAGCTGCAAAGTAGAGTGATAGGTTTTCTGTTCCACTAGGTGATCTGCCGCAGGTGCCAACATGCCTAACCTTTGACTAACAGCCAGATGGATGCTAAGGCTTTCACCCATGCCATCCAGCTCTCTCACTTCCAAACAATGTCTCCTGCTCAATTTTGTTATTCTTTTTATGCTTTCTCACTGCTGTGATAGCCAGGTTGATAAATACAAGCAGCTGAGATGCTTTGCTTTTCCCTTACTAGTAATTTATTCCATCTCTCTCTTTTTTACCAGATTGTGAGTATAGTCTGCAGGAAAATTGTTCTTGCCTGATATCCCCTCCAAAGCTTCATCTTTGCTGAAGGATACTCCTCATCAGTGAGAAAACACACAGCACAGAATATCCTGAGTAACACTTTTCTTTAGGGGTGGAAATATTTATTAAAAACAAAAGAAATCCTGCTCAAAATACCTAGAAGTGTAATGTATTTTCCTTTAATAACAGAGCAATATAGAACTGTAGACAGGGTGTAGAAGAGGGGGAAAGTCATTTCACTTTCAAATGATAAGCAGAAATGTGCAGGTGTTGTACATTAGATGACCTTCGCTATGTGGGTCACCATTCATCAGTACTCTGTGAGCAGCCTTACCTAGGGCAGCTTGATGTGTCTCATTTCTCATGTCTCCATACAGGAATGATTACAATCCTTAAGTATGTTTAGGTTGGCTTACAAGCTGCTGAGCAAAGAAATAAATTTATAAATATTTGAGAGGTGTAAAAGCCATCAAATGAGAAGAATTACGGTAATAGGACTAAATTAACACTAAAGAAACGTGGACTATAAAGTCAAATCTACCTAGTAGTTGTAATAGTTTCTCACTCAACAATATCTCTGGTCCCTTTGTGATTTTCTCGAGAAAAAGAGGATGAAGTATGGATACATTTGCTCTTCATTCCAGGCATAGCATATAAAGAGGTTATGGTGACATGACACTTGGGCTTGTGTATGCAGGCCTGTGACTCAGACCTCTTTCATCTTGACAACAGAAGCTGTTAAGTGACCTATAACTGATACTGCTGATTTAGAACATCCTTTAGCTTGGGCTGGCTTCTGTAGCTTTTATACAACGGAGGAATTGGGGTTCTGCTACTGCCTGGAAATATTTGTGACCTAGAGAGCAAATATCCCTTCTGTGAGACAGATGACTTTGCAGAATGTCAAAGAAATGTGAGCAGCTGGAAAAATAGTATTCCCACCACAAAAATATAGCAGTAGTTAATGAATATGAAATTAAATTATTTTTATATTCTACAAACCATAGTTTAGGATTTTTATATGGAGAAGGCTTGAATTCACTTGGACTTCTGGTTTGGTTTTGGACTTAACTCTCTAATATGAAAAGAAGTAAAACAGTTCCACTTAAGTTTATTGTAGTGTTCATGTCTGTTCAGGAAGTTAAAATAAAATTCTGAATTAGATTAACAGTTACCCACAACTGAAATTCATCTCAGATTAATACTAATACAGATATAATAAAAATTAAACTTCTAGGCCCTTGCAGCAGATGTGACAACAGCAGGACCTGAAGGTGTCCTGGCTTTTCCACCAAAAGCAATAGGAGGCTGCCTCTTAAACAAAAGTCTGTTGGCTTTTACAATGTACACAAACGCAGGACAGAATCATTACACTGCAGTATTTATCAGAAAGAAATTAACAGAAACACAAGCAGTCTTGGCTTTTTTTTTTTAACTTTCTCTAGCTACTGCAATATTCTGAAAAAAATTTCAAAATGTAGCTGTGCTTAGGACACTGCAGCAATTTGAAACATGACTATGCAGAGGTAGGATTTTTTTTTTTTTTTAATTTCCTATCCTTTCCGTTTCTGTGAACACCTCTGTGGTATATGGCGTTCAGCAAGTGTGGCTCTGCAGCGGTATGTCTGCCCCACCCTGAGGGACTTCTGAGACATGACACTGGATTCCAACCCCACAGACTGAAAAGCACCTTTGTTTGCCTTGAAATACCTTGCCCAGCAGCTTTAATGTTTCACCACAGATCTCTGTCCTTCTATCCCAGCAGCTATAATGCTTCCTTCCCATTCCCTAGTAAAAACAAACAAACACACCACAACCCAACAACAACAATACTATTTCTGTAGGGGGAATGACTGGAAACTGCTGGCTTGTAGTATCAAGTCTGACATATTGTCTGACAAATCCAGCAGGCTGGGTACAATCCACAGGAAACGTGTACATTGTGTCTATTTTTGTAAATGGAAATGGTCTACCTTTGGGGAGAAAGCTATTAAAAATTAGGGAGAACACAAATTGCATCTGAAATTATTTGCAAAGCTCTGTGCTGGGATCAGTAGAATAAAGTTTCCAGATTTGGTAAATGCTTTTTGGATATTTTTGAGCAAGTTATTTATAAATATTTGCCTCATTTTCCTGGAGAAAGTTTCTAGCCTTTTTCTCACCTTGGTGAAACTTGGGCTCAGCTGTGTTTAGGAGAAGTCTGAGATCAACCAGTGCCTCAGGTGAATGCTCTGCTGGTGACATTAATAGTACTGACCATGAAAACCAGAATGATTTCTGTTTAGTGGGTTCATGGAATAAATCTATATACAGTTAGCAGATGTTCAGATAACAGCTGAGTATTCATGAGTATGTTTGTAAATCTTGACGCTTTGAGGAATTTGTAATGAATGTCACTGCCTTCCTATTCACTATAGTCAGATTGCCAGTCATCTTACTGTCTGCAATTTGACAGCCTTCAGAAAGAAAAAAATCAGACATTCAGAGAAGTAAAAAGTTGAGGTGAACAGTTCAGAAACAAATTGCAATCTGGCCAATTTGTTAAATCTGAAAAGTCTAAAAGACTTAGCAAATACTTACAAATACCAAATACATTCTCGCTTTATGGAAATAGTTTGGAAACTATTCCAGAGGGAAAAAAATGAAAAGCTAAAATATCTTTTTTTTTTGGTTTGACAACTACACTTTGAGCAACTCTTAGTATAAGTAATCACAGATGTCTCAAGAAAAAAAAAAGTCACTCATTGTGGGATTTTTATTTCTTTTTATTATTTTTATTACTTTTATTTCTCATTCTGTTTTAATTTCTTTTTTTTAAAACAGAATGAGAAATGTCAATTTGTCTATGGATAATTACACAGCTTGACATTGGGTTCTGACTTTTACTTGATGATTGGTCTTGAACAAGTAATTTAACTCATGACTTTATCCAAATAGCAGAGCCTATTCCACCCCAAGGTGCTCAAGCAACATCTGTAGGGGGCTTGGAAATCATCAGAAGTGAAAACAAGGTGTAAGAGTTACAAGTCACAACAGTGGAAATTCCAATTTAATGTAAGAAAAAAATATATGAGAGTGGTTGAGTACTGCACGCTAAGAGAAATTTCAGAATCTCTGTACTTGGAGATTTTCAATACTTTCTTGGAAAACTACTTGAGCAATCCAGCCTAATTGTGAAGCTAGCTCCACTTTGAGCAGGAAGCTGGATTTCATGTCCTCCAGAATGTCTCCTCCCACTTAAATTTCTGATGTTTAGAAATCTAGCATTGTAATGAGGGTTTTTTGTGTTGTTGTCTTTCCAGTGCCTGAAAACAAGATGGATTAATTCATATGCAAGGACTCAGAAGTGCCCTAGCATGTATACAGGATGACAATAAAGGAAATATGAATCTAGGTGTCTGCTGAATGCCAAAAGAAGCAGCAGGCTTCAGCATACACCCAGTTTTCCACATTGTTAGGTACAGCTGTGAATTCGTTTAAAAACCTAGAGAAAGACATGCATCCTTCAGTCACCAGTGTAATACCTATTGGCTTTCACTGGAAAGAGACAATAAAAAAAACAGAGAACTTAGGGAACATTTTCATTAATTTTTGAGAGTTGGATGAGTTTGTATCAAAAGGTCAGGAAGATATTTGTGGCCAAAGTAGGTATTGCCCAGAAAAAAAGATAGACTCCTATTACTCCTGCTGTTAACACAGTTCTTTTCAGCATTCAATCTCTGCTGGGTAAAAAAAAAACCAAACCTTCCCATCAAAAAGGAAACAGACTAAAAATGTATATCTAATTTACCTGCAGCTTGACATGTGTAACAAACCACTCAGAGTTGAGGTACAGTGTTGCATTTTTTCAGGAGTCTTCAGTCAGGGCTGTACTCACTAAAGCCTGCATGTGACTTTTGCCTGGAATTTAGTAAATAGAGTAGAATAGAATAGAATAGAATAGAATAGAATAGAATAGAATATTTCAGTTGGAAGGTACCCACGATGATCATCTAGTCCAACTGATTCACTACTTCAGGGCTGATCATTGGTTAAACCACGTTGTAAAAAGGCATTGTACAAATGCCTCTTAAACACTGACAGGTTCAGGGCACCAATCACCTATCTAGGAAGCCTGTTCCAGTGTTTGCCCACTATTGCAATAAAGAAATTCTTCATAATGGCAAGTCTGAATATCCACTGGGGCAGATCTGGACCAATCCCACTTGTCCTGTCACTGAATACCAGGGAGAACACCTCAGTGCCTCCCCAAAAGCTTCCCCATAACCCACCAAGTGGACCAGGGCATTACATGAAGTCCAGACCTGCACACAGCACTCCAGCACCAATGCTGAATCCAGAGGGACAATCATCTCCTTTGACAGGCTGGTGATGCTGTGTTGAAGCATCCCAGGGTGCAGTTTGCCCTCTTGGCTGCCAGGACACACCAGTGATTCATCTCCATCTTGCTCCTAGGCATGAGCACAGCCCTGCTGAGTGAAAAGTTGGCTCAATGCACTGCAAGGCCAATTGTCTGACACGGCATCTGGGAAGGCTGAGAAGTTGTAAGCAATGAATAGTCCCCTTCTCAGACAGCCTTGCTGAATAACAGGAATTGCCTCATTGTGTGAGTTGTGATACACAATACCCTGGCAAGGTCTCCTCTGATTTACAGTCATCACAGACAGACAGAAAAGAGATTTAAGGAGGCAGACAGGCCTAAGAACAGTTTACTGGAAACAGAATCCCAGAGAGGAAAAAAAATCCAACCCAGACAACAATAAATCATCAACCTGTGGAGTCACCATCCCTGGAATTGTTCAAGAAATTACTGGATGTAGCACTTAGTGTAGCGGCTGAATTGACATGGAGGTGTTCAGTCAAAGGTTTGACTTGATGATGTTGGAAGTCTTTTCCAATATTAATGGTTATATGTTTCTGTTCTATAAATTGCAATTTGATCTTCATGCACTTTTCTCACACAGAATGGTTATTTACATAAAGTTGTTTTCTGTTAAAGAGAAAAAGACACCATTAGGAAACATGGCAGGCAGGACTCCTAATCCCACCCACTATAAAAGTACCAAATAAGGACTTTGATACATTGACTGTTACGGGACTATTTTCTTTAACATCCCATACAAATGACCAACAGAATCAACACCAGCCATCCTCCAAAAACTCCCATTATTCTCTCCCACATCCTTGGAACACACTTTTTGAGGGCAGCCTGCTTGGAATGGTCCTGATTCTCCCTGGGTTGTAGCCCTTCCTCAACAGTGAAACTAAAGAATCTTCCTATGTACTACCCATAGGAGACTCCTTCATCTTGCAGAAAATGCAACTAACAGAGCAAGATATGTTTCTGCCTCTCAGCTCACTTGTTAGTATTGAGGTGGAAACTATTTCTACTAAACTCAGTAGAGCTAGAACTGATTATCACCAAAGTGAGGGATTTTAAAATCAACAGCTTTGCAAAGGAGCAAGGATGGGCAGCTCATGTATTAAACATCTTTACAAGGCAATAGATATTTCCATTGGGAAGTCCCCTTAAGCACAACCTGAAATTACTACCTTCTGAGCCTTATAAGTTCCAAAAGACTTGTGTATATTTTCCTTAGGTACATTCTGTTTGCATCTGCAGAAATAGCAAGATCATTTTCTGCATTGGTATCTATCACACATTGTGTTTAAATAGAAATGTGCAGTTTAAATAGAAAATTCCAAGTACTTGTTGTCCTCTTTTATCATGTTAAACCAACACCAAATCTTTCTAACCATTTCAGTTACAGTTTCTAAAGTAAAGTTTAAAATATTATTATGGATACTGACTTCAACCTGACCTTTATTCTTAGTGTTAAAAATAGAAAGTTAGAATATGACTTTGCCCCTCGGAACAATGGATATTCCAGAAAATTGAGCAAAGGAAATTATTTAGACTTTTGTGTCAACAGCATTTTTACAGGAGGATGATGAGAACATGATGACTGTCACTGTTTCAAACAGCTTTCATCATTAATATTCTCAGATAGGTTTCATGAGGTCATTTATGAGAAATAAATTCAAGAGGCACTAAAACCAGGAAAGATTACTGTAAAAGTATATGGTACATATTTCTTTTTAAAGCAGAAAATATTTTCTTTTTTAGTGGATTTCTCTGAATTTGTGAGGTCCCAAGTTTAGCTAACAAGCATGACAAAATTTCGGTATGGTCTTGTCATGGTTTGACATTGCCTCAACACTAGGCATCCACAAGAGTTACTCATTCACCCTCCCCTGCAACAGCTGGGTAGAGGAGAAAAAAAAAATTAATGAAGGGTTCATGAGTTGAGATAAGGACCAGGAGAAAATATTTCAAGGGCAAAACTGGCTCAACATAAGGTCGCAAAGTGAATTTGTTACCAACAGAATCAGAGGAGGATAATGAGAAGTAAAATAAGCCCTTAAAACACCATTCCCCCTCCCCCAGCCTCTCCATCCTTACCACCAATAGCACAAGGAGACAGGGCATGGGGGTTTTGGTCTGTTCATCACCAAGATTTTCTTCTGCTGCTCAGGAAGGAGTCCTTCCCCTGTGAGACTGTGCGGTCCCTCCCACAGGAGACAGTCCTCTGTGAACCTCTCCTGCATGGTTCGCTCACGAGCAGCAGCCAAACCACACCTGCTGCAACATGAACTCCCTCCCATGGGCAGGCAGCCCTCCCAAAACCACTGTGATGTGGGTCACTCTTCCATGGGGTGCAGTCCTCCAAGGACAGGCTGCTCCAGCCTGGAACCAAAGGTCCTCTGTACACTGGGTCACAGCCTCCCCCAGGCCTCCACCCACTCCAGCATGGGCACCTCCCCCACGGGCTGAGGGTGGATCTCTGCATTCCCTGTGGATCCCCACAGGCTGAGGGTTGGTCTCTGCATTCCCTGTGGATCCCCACGGGCTGAGGGTGGATCTCTGCATTCCCTGTGGATCCCCACGGGCTGAGGGTTGGTCTCTGCATTCCCTGTGGATCCCCACGGGCTGAGGGTGGATCTCTGCATTCCCTGTGGATCCCCATGGGCTGCAGGGGCACAGCTGCCTCACCATGGTCTCACAATGGCCTGCACAGGAATCTCAGCTCTGGAGCCTGGAGCACCTCCTGCCTCTCCTTCTGCACTGACCTTGATGTCTCCATGTTTTTTCCCTCACAAGGTCTCACTTCCTCCTCTTCTCTGACTAGAAGTAACACTGTGTGACTTTGTTTTGATTTTCATCTTCAATATGTCATCACAGAGACATTACCAACATCTCTAATTGGCCCCGTTTTGGCCAGCAGCATGTCCACCTTCAGAGCCACCAAGGATTGGCTCTACTGGACGTGGTGGAAGCTTCCAGCAACTTCTTCCCCACTGCCAAAAACCAGACCATGCAAAAACAATACAGGTCTAGAGTGCACACAAAACATTCAAGGAATTTTATTTTCTAAAAATAATTCCTATGGAACAAAAATATGCATATGGAATAAAATCTTTCAGAAGAATTAAAGAGAAGCACTGCATGCCCAGGTTATATTTTTTTTTGAAAGTGGAAAAGAACGTGTTTTTCCTACAAAAACATTAGTTAGTAGCTGTCTTCATAGGACTTTTAAAACCTAGCAACTGGAATTGGCACTTGAAAATTACATTTATATATATAATTATAAACATACATGGAAATGAGAGATACTGGACAGCATGAAAAATCTGGTGTATTATTTATTTATCAGTGTTGACAGTTGGCTCCCAAGGGAAATGGATGTGCTTAATTAATTAGATGCAGCAAAAGATGCACAAATTTGCATTCATCAATTGTTTTTAAGTGTTTTTCAGCATCATCAAAGCAAAACCTAGAAAGAAAGAAAAACAGTGTGAGGTTTTCTAATGTAATATATGTGACTAGTTCTCCACAAATCTATTACATTAATGCATCTTTAAAGTTTTCTTAAAAAAATCAAACATATTTGCATCCAGCTAACAGGTTTTAATTGATACACAAGAATTGGACTATTGATGTAGTCTCAGCTTACTCAACTGTGTCATTTGTATGAAAACCCAAGATAATTTGTTCTGACACCATGATGCAGGGAAAAGCATTTGTGAGACCAGTCTAAAAGACCTGTGTCATTCCAAGTGTCACACTTTCAAAACTAGCATCTGTAAAAGTCAGTGGATTTTGTCTTCTTGCTCTGAATTGAAAGAGGGTTAATATTGCACGGTTGTATGCACCTGTTAATGATGAAATCTTTGTCCATTAACTGCACAGGAAGAAACAAACTGTGGCTTTGAATAATAATTTGTATGAAACATGGAATATTCATGTAAAAATATTTTGTCTTAAATAAGACAAAAAGAGGGATTTTTATGTATATTAAGGAAGGTAAAGACAGGAAATTAAGTTATACACAACAGAAACTAACAGAAAGACACTGACAACCAATAGGTGTTAATTCTAACTGTCCATATTTGTCTTCTAATTGCCAATTAAAACTTTCACAATGTATTTAACAGTCACTCTCTCCGTGTGTTTGAGTTGAGGAACAGAAAACAAAATACAGTTTTAAAAGTTAATGAAACAAAGTGAAATGGAGAAGATACCACAATGGATACAGCAAAGAATTAGGCTTTTTCACTGAAACCAGAAAGAGATTTTTCTTAATTACTTTTAAGTGACCCCTTTTCCTTCTCCTCCCCCACCTCCTTTTTTATTTTTTTCGTGGCACTCTTGTGCTGTCTGGAGCACTCAAGTTTTGCATAGAAACCACCTGTAGGCACTAGCTATCTCTGTCACTATTCACATGGTTCAAATTTCCTGGTATTATCCTTTGCTTTTCTCCTCTCCTACTCAGTCTTTCATGCACAACCCCCCTCTATATTTTTTTTGTAAAAAAACCCCCAACGAGTCAACCTCTTGTCCCTTTCAATTTCCTCCTCTACTAAGAGCAAATCTGCAGGATTATAGGGGAGAATTTGAGAAGAAATTAGAGTAAACAATACTTTGGGGCCTATTTATGGAAAGGGAATAAGGAAGGAGAGGATGAATCAGCCCACATAAACTGAATCAGTTCCTCTCCCTTTTCTCAGCAGGCAGGTACAATAATGATTCATGAGCTTTTGGCCTAAGGGAGTCAGAGCAAAACTCGAATGCAACAGCCTGAAAAACCTACAGTTCTGTAAAATACCTGTGGGAAATACTTTGTTAAGAGGTGTCTCAAAAGTCAGTGTAATTGCTTTAAGTCAGTGAATTGCTTGTAATTGCTTGCTTAAAGAGGAAATTGCCATCCTTTAAGAACCATCCTGAAAAGCTTAGGGTTTTTTTTTTTTTTTTCAAAACTAAAATTCATATATAAGCTAGACTTGGTTGGCATTTATTTTATTTAATCATGTATTCTGTAGTTCTCATTTCAGAGTTTAGATTTGAGGGAAATTTCCTGTCATAAGTATTTATTACTTTTTACCAGCTTTGCTAACTGAGTACATCTATGCAATTTATTTTATCTTTTGAAGGTTCAGTTTAACACATAAGCAGTCTGTGATCTGTACTTAATTGAAATATATTGCACACCAAGATACATGGCAATTTGAAACTAAATTAAATGAAAATACAGGCTCATACTAGAAAATCTAAATTAATTCCTTGATATAAGGAAGGATTCCCAGACTGGAATAATTTTCTAAAGAAAACTAGTCAGAAGAACAGCAAAAGGAACAAAAGATTTTTTTTCAATAAAAAAAGAAGAATAGAAAAAAATAAGAGCCACCCAAAAGCTTGAATAAACCATTAAAGCACTAAGTTCTTCAGAGCACATTACCACTTAAAACAGCATTAGTATGTGGTGATTGGAAGGTAATAAATGTGGTGTCAAATTGTAAAGTAATGTCTAGGGAGAAAGAAATCAACAAAGTAAAACTTCCATACCAAATAAAATGGCTGAAATTATAAGAATGAGTAGAATTAGTAGATGTTAGATAACTATGATATGATGAGAGGAAAAATAGCTTGGATACTGTAATGGAGAATCACTTGTTGCAGGTGTGTTAAGTGTTCTTGGAAGAAATAAATAATCCAATGAGCAAAAGCAAACCCTGAAATCTTGGAAAATTATTTTATTAAGAGTCTTTTCAAAAGTCTAATTGAATTAATTCCTGGTTGAAGGATAAAGCAAAAGGTAGGAATCAATGACAGGTTTTGTCAATAGAAGTCCCAGTTAAACCCTAGTGGCATCTATGCCTGGATTTAGTTTTGATTATACTGAGGTAGAAAAGGAATAAATAGTGAAGTGACTAAGTTTATTTACATATTATTCAAGCTTTGATATACATATAGAGTGATGAGCTCTACTCTTACTATTCCCGTTCAAAAATGAGATTCTAATAATATTGAAAATAGTTCTATGAAACAACCATAATGTTAATAAATAAATGTTAGGGATTATCAGAAAGCAAACAGTGAAAGACAAAAGAAAACATCATTACCACTGCTTAAATCTATAACACAAATACATCGTTCTTATTAGATGTAACTATTAATCCTGTCCCACTATTAAGACATGAGAAAGATTAAAAAATACAGTAAAATATCAAAATGACTGTCAAACCCCATGTGGCTTTCTGCAACACTAGGAAATGCAAGGTCTGATACTAAGGTAAGTAATGATTGTGTTGTCATTTATCCAATAATGCCTTATACTGTCAAAATGTTGAGCCTCAAATAAATAATTTCAGAATTACGTCATTCTATTTCATATAATTGCATCAGTGTACGAACTTCACATTCCATGTATCATCTATTGTTGAGGAAGAGTGTTTAAAGGAAGGGTGGCAAAAATAAGTGTGAAATGAAAGTCCTATATCTTGTTTCATTTGGACAGGAGATTATCAGGGCCCTTTAATAGAGCAGATGCAGTTGGAAATTTTGAGAATTCAGTGCAATTTCTGAATGTCATTAGGTATCTGATCCTGCTCTTACTATGCTGAAGATTGTCATGGGAAATGAGAAATAAAGCAAGGGAAAAATGATCTCCCTAAACATTCTCAGACAGAATGGGAAGGCGTCATGAAAACAGACAGAAAGATCTCAAATGAAAGTCAGAGATTTTACATTCAGGACTGCAAATCAATAGTGGATAGTTATGTGGGTTCTTGATAGATCCTAATCTCCATCTCTTCAGATCTTTCTAACTTGAAAATTAGCTCTATTAAACTGCAAAAATCCCACAAAAGGATTTGAGACTAAACTGATGGAAGGATAACATGATTAAATCATTGATTAACCTGAATAACTGCAGGAAATTGAGAAGGAAACTAGTGCTGAATTAAAAGAAACTAAACCCTTTAATTAGTGATCAAAGATAGAAATGTATCATGTGATTGCAATTTTGAGCCATGTATCTGCATGGAATTGCTTCTTTAGTTCTTTGAAACTTAACTAGAGGATGCTGAATAAATACCTTCATAATCATACCCTTTTCAATAAAATTTTCAGCTGTTTTGTGTTGATTGTGCCTGTGGATTTCAAACTCATTCAGGAGTTTCAGTCAGGGTGGAAAGTTTTAGAAAGATCATGGCTAATCAGCTGATATTTACACAGTTATTTTAAAATGTCATAAAATCATAGACTGCACCACATTTTTGATTTTAAGACACTACACCATTTTGCAGTATAATCCATTCATTTCTGGATCCTGTGATCATTCAGAATTTCCAGGCTGAATTAGGGAAAAAGAATGTCTCTTTTTTTTCTGAGGCTTTATGAACTTCTAAGAAAGAAGAAGTGAGTTAACAAGTGCAAAATAAGATAACAAATACAGATATTTCATTCTTTCATAACAATGCAAAAGAAAATTCAACTGTACCTAGACTTTTTTAAGAAAAAAAAACCTCATGAATCTGTAAACTTCATCATTTAAAATCACAGGACATTTTCATGGGTTGCAGACATCCAGGCCCCGGCAGCAGCGGCGACTCCATGAGGGGAGCTGGGGCTGCCTCAGCTCCAGCCGGATTCAGCCAGATCCGGCCGGTTCCAGCCAGATCTAGCCAGATATGGTAAGTTCCCGCTCGATCCAACCCACCACCACAGGGCGCGGCAGAGCCCCACACACATGGTGGGAGTGGCACTGGGGAAAATATTTAAGAAATGGCAAAATCACCAGATGACAGAGAGAAGCAGGGGGAAAAAATGGAAGAAACAGCTTTGGGAACACTAAGATGGGAGAAGAAAGAACTGCAGAAGATATTCCATGTGTTGGAGCAGAGATCACCCTGCAGCCCATGGAGAGACCATGGTGAAGGGGGTGTTTCCCAGCAGCTGTGGAAGCACCCGCACAGAGGCAGGGGAAAAGTGTGAGTGAAGGAGCTGTCAAGCAGAGCTATTATGGTCTTAGCGCAACCCTCATTCCCCATCCCCCTGTACCTCATGGGGTAGGGGAGGTAAAGGCCTTGGCAATGGAGTGAGATTGAGCCTTACAGGGGAAAAGAAAATGGTGGGATGGAGATGTTGATTTAGTTGTTTTTCATTGTACAAATAATTTTTACTTCACAATAAACATAATTGCCCCCACATTGAGTCTGTTTTGCCAGTGGTAGTAACTCGCAAGCGATTTCTCTGTATTTATCTCTTACCTTGAGCTTTTTCCCCTTTCTTTCTACCCTCAACATCCTGTTGAGGAGGGGCAGTGAGAGATCACCTGGGTGATCTGACTGCCAATGCCATGACACTATACGTGTGTCGAACCTGCCAGTCTAAAATCCAAGCATAGCCATCTGTGAGGACATAGCAAGATTAATCTTGAGATGTCACATATAAAATTTTAATTCATGTCTATGTGTAGATCCAACTGACAATAAATTTCAAGAATTCTGAGAATTAAGTTTGGTGTATGAAATGCAAGCTAAGGAGAACATGAAAATTTTACTATGATTATATCAATACAATGCAACCCGTAATATTTTCTCTTTCAAACTTCAAAATAAAAAGATGTGGGTAATATTTATGTCTTATACTCAGGACACTCCATTTACATTTTCCAAGTAATTTTTCAAGTCTCTTGGGAAACATTTGAGTTTTAAGAATCAAAGTTAATTTCAGTTAGAGTTATAGTGAAGTTATTTTAACTTGTTGATTTTAAGTTATACTTCTTTTTGCTCTTAAGTACAGGCAAGAGAAATATAAATTCAAAAAGTCATAAAAATTGGATACATACCATTCTATAACAATTGTATCAAGAAACAATGTCAACCACCAGCCATTATCATTTAACTAAAAATAATTGCAGTGTTAGCATACTATAGATAAAGGCTTTTCATGTCATAAAGTGAGATGCTCCAATATTTTAGTATTATAGCATTAACTTTAAAAGCATTAGACTGTATGGCAATTATTTTCCATGTAGCAGATAGTTGCATTTTGCTGTTGGATCCTTTGGAGGAGGACTTTTTAGATTGTAAAATCATTTTGGAGCCTCTTACAAGCTATTACATAGAACAAATATTATTAAAATCATATCAAGATTATGGCTGCAGTTGAGGGAACAAAATATAGAAGTTGAAGGATCCCCATGAGTGTACTTACATTCACTTGGGGTGAATGTAAAAAAACTTGAGTGGAAGAAAAGTGATTCCATCTCAACTCAAAATGTAAATGGTGAAAAGCCCTTTTGGTCTCCCATGGATGATAATAATTATATTTAAAATTAATTTCAATCAGAAATTACATTTTCAATCTAATTTCTTTTTTAATAAATGGTGATACTATCATGATGAGGGTCTAACATAAATCCTTGAACCACATGATATATCCCCATGTAGTTACTGATACTCCAGTTACTTGTTACTGCTACAACAACCAGAAAAACAATCCTAATATTCATTAGTTTGAAATATGACCTTTTATCTTTCATTTCCATTGACAGCAAAGGTCTTGAAGAGACAGTTTTATTTGCATCTTTACTTATTGTGAACTATATACATACACAAATGTAAATATACCAATAATCTTTCTTCATCTTTTGCTTATTATTGAATATAGTAACATGCTCACACAAAATGAAAAAACTGAAAAAAAATATCATTTCAACTATTTTGTGATCATGAAGAAAGCAAGTATGCAAAAAATACACATTTCCACATGGGAGGTATGAGAAATGCAATGACCAATCTTTTTCCTTCTGACTCAGTAGTGGGTTAACGGATCAGCATACTTAGATAACACGCCTCATTCTGCTGGTTAACTAACACTGTGCCAACACCTATTCTGTCTTCCCAAGACTAAAGGCAACCAAACTGTCTCTGCTCACTCCCCAGAATATCTGAATTTTTGGGAATGTTTCCTTCCCTATGTTAACTCTCAAAAACTGCAAAAAAACATCTGGGAAGATTGCCTGGAAAGACTCAGGCCAAAAGTGTGTCAGCAGTCATTCCAGAAATATTGTAGTACTGACAAGAGTACCTGGAAATGCTTAACTGACTAATATAGACATAAATTGTTCTTCTATAAGGTACCTACAAACTTGCTAAGTGTTCTGACTGCTTGTCATTATAACCTGTGTCCTAGATTTTGCACTGATAGGTAGCTCTGTGAGAACAGATGTGGCCTGGACATTCAGTATCCATGGATGCTGAACTCCAGAGGTTCTCAGAGGTTTTACTTCTAGTAAGTGACCTAAGGAGCAGGCATGTGATTGATGCCTGCCAAATTTTTCCTTTCTTATCCGTGTCTGTGAGAAATAGGGTGGGATATGCTTTTTGAATTTGTTTGTTTGTTTGTTTACTTTTATATTCATTCATTTTCTGATATGCATTAAGGATATAATATGCATGAGAAAAAAGATTGCTGGGTCAGTAGGAGTCATTCTCTCCCTTGCTGTCAGATGGCATCAACTACTGAGAAAGTTTTCTATCTTGCAGAAGAAAGTTATGCTCTCACTGTTCTGTGTTCTGAAGCTGTACATGGTGGTACCTAACACACAAAGTTAATCGTGCTATACCTTTAATGGATCTTTTTATATAAGTGCTTCTGAGTACAGGAAAACGGTTTAGTGAA
Source organism: Melozone crissalis (assembly GCF_028551555.1). Lineage (NCBI taxonomy): Eukaryota > Metazoa > Chordata > Aves > Passeriformes > Passerellidae > Melozone > Melozone crissalis. The sequence goes on from NW_026535805.1 coordinate 63,864,677, forward strand.
TATATACTTGGATGACTTTCCACCACTTCTAAATTTTTTCTGAACAACAAGGAGTCTTCCCTCATTCCTTGATAGCTCTTTAAAAACAATTTTGATACCAGTGTTGGTTTGGCTTTGTGATCAAGTTTAGATGCTTTGAATAAAAAATTTTTGCCATACATGAAAATCTCTTTTTTTATACTGTAAGCACATTCACACATCTCATCCCACTCCCTCTTCCTTCCCCCAAAAATTTTTCTACCCCTTATTCAATTTCTTGACTAATTCTGTAACTTTATGAGCATGGACAATATTAATAGTATTTTTCAGATTTTTACTCAAGTCACTAGTCCCTACAGATAATGAGTTTTCAAGCAGTGACCCTTTGAAACTGAGGGAGGAACTTCTACTCTTCTAGAATAAACTCTGCCTGGAAGGAATGCCTTTGAAGTTTTCAACAGGGAGGTCTTGACATAAGTCTGCAGTCTCAGCATTTGAGTAAAAATGGAAAATCCCCCAGATCCACAATTGGAACCATTCTTCAATATATTCAAATTACAGTTTGAGTACAACCCTCAATTTTGAAATATTTTCTATTTTTATACTTGCAAGCCAGAATTATTCACTGAACTGATTTCAGCTATAATTGAATGGCTGAAAAGAAAAATAGCTTCTGAGAATCATCAGGACTTCAGATTAGCTTTCTGGCATCATTGCAGTTTCTTCATTCACAGATTTGGACTTGCAGATAGCACCTCGGGAGAGCTGATACCAAGAGGCAGGAAGTTTACTGCACATTTCACATTCCCAATGTCCAATCCTGCAGAGTGAGGTCACTGAGTCCTGGAAAGACATCTAAGAGAATTAAGCTAGTCTCATAAACTGACATCATCTGAGAAGAATTAGAGAAAGATGTACAGGAAAAATAAAGCCATTAGTATTATAGAAAAGCCACATAACACAAATAAAAACAAGCATCTAAAATGACTGCAGGCAGCTCAAATGATAGGCTGAGAGATACTGTTATAATTATCTATGGGATGTTTTTTGTTTAATTATGACTTCATCAAGTTGAAAGCTAGCATCAGTATGAAAAGCAGTAGGAAGCCAGTTTTAAATGTTCAGCTTAGGAAGCTGAGAAATAATGTCAGAATCATCAGCTTAAGCCTGACAAAATCATGCAGACTGAAGGAATTCAAAATGGGTCATGCACTTCAGGTGACCTCCACAGAACCCTGTGTATTACATATGTACTATATGGCACAGGGACAAGATGGTGGGGGTTTTTTTGTTTTGTTTTGTTTTTCTTATACACTACACTGTATTTATGAATTTAAAATAGGAAATTGCTGAGGGCAAATACATTCACCAAATATCCATGTCATTTGGTTTATCATAAAAAAAAGGAAAGAGAACTTTAATCTCAAATCTGAACAACACAGCCAATATTTTCCCTGTGACTTTGTAGCCTAATACAATTAAAACCACATTATGTTGGTGCAGCAAATCAGTTTCTTTTATATACAGAACAACTTTATTTATAAAATGAAGCTAATCTGAAGGCAAACAAAAGACACCAGGATTGTGGCAGTGTTGAAAACAGGGGGAAGCATCTGTACAATATTTGAACAAGTTTTCACCTCTTCTGAAATCTGTATCTTAATTCTGACATAGAGAGATATAGATGAGATTTTTCATATCTTTTCACATCAGCAGACACAGACCATGATATAGTCTTGGATCAGTTAGAACTGAATGGTTGACACAGTTAGGATTAAATCCAAACAAGATGGACTGAATGGAGCCTCTGTGGTGATAATGTGCAGTTCTTTTAAAGTGCCTGCTGAGATGATCCTTGTGAAGGATATTCTCTAAATGTGAAATATAAACATTGTCAGAGCCATGGAAAGTATCCATTGGCTTTAAAGATGTTCAGAGTACAAAAGAACTTCTTTTCCACTTTCCTGATAAATTGAATCTTAGTGTCAGCAAGGTGATACAGAACATTTATGTAGAAAGCCCTGGCAGGTGGAATCAGCTTTAGGTAGAAGACACAACCATTGATTCTTCAGAGATCTGAAACAAATTCATCATGCAGTGTGGCATCTATCACCACAGTCAGGGAAGAGTGAAGCATCAAATAAGTAGACCTCTAATATCATAGACTGAGATTAGGCTTCACAAAATAGCCATGGCCAGTAAGGCTCTTCTGTGCCTGGGGTCTGCATGCTGCTGATAGCAGGATAAGACATGACCTAAAGTTTCCAGCATCTTCTCTCATCCTTTGAAATGGTGTTAGAGAAAGCAATTACACTGGATGTTGTACAGTTTCCTTGGTAAACTCTGCAGTCTGGGTGGAGAGCAGAGTGTTGATCTGCTTGCTAAATTATATCTTGAAGAAAAGCAGATGAATCTAAAGGATTAAGTTAGTTAACAGCCATTCAGAAAAGAATAAACTTAAACACTTAGATTTAGTAATGCAGAATTTTTACAAACACTGAAAAGGTAAAAGTAATTTTTTTCTATTGGTAGTATGACTTTAGATTACAGTCTTGAGGAACCTCCTTATATAGATAAATATAAAATAATTTTGGAAGAAAAGCACTGAAAACTCATTGATAACATTCACAGAAAATGTTACATTTTGAAAGTGGAATGGCATATGAAACCTGAAATAGTGAACTACATTAATAAACTACATCATAAAAATAACTACATCAGTAAATCACAAATCAAAGCTTTTTTCCTTAGAACTGTGGAAAAAAATTATAAAAAAAAAAAAAGATAGCACTGTCACTTCATATACAGACATTTTTTAAATGCTGTTGGAAGAAAAATATTCAGTACTGCCTCATGAAAAAATGGATGAGGAACCCCAACCAAGAATAGCTAATCACATTAAAAATAAATGGGCTTATAATTAATCATTTCAATCTGAAGGTTTGTGGGATAGGCAGTTTGGATAAACACACTCAGGTTTTTTGAGTCCTTCTCATACTATAATCTCTACATTTTTTATGCATTACAATTTAATTTATAAGCTATAAAAATATTTTAATTCCAGATATTTTTTGGAATCTCAAGCAGGGGTTTTTGATTTTATTAGTATCACTATATATTATTAGTTTTATGTACATAGTATTCCTTACTGTTAAGACTGTTTATTCCAAAATGATTTGTAGTGAGGTATCCAGAGTGGCTCCAATTCCCTTTCATCAATATTTGCTGTCACATGAAAGAGAATAATTTCTCAACACTCCTGGTATGGGGACAGTTACTCTTATTCATTTGAGAGACTAAAGAATGTATGGAACAATGTTAGCTAGATTTACTTGATTTCTGAGAAGTTTCTTGAAAGCCTCTTTCTCCCTTTCTGCACCTTCTCTCTGAATTTTCCACTTCATTCTTTTAAGACAGCTGGACAAGGTGAGGGTAAGCTGATAAAAAAATTAGTAATCTGTGTAAGAGTGGGAAAAGAATGTACATGAGGTCCAATACCTATCTACATTTTCAAATGGCCTTTTCATCCAGACTGGTGCTGGGTAGAACAGGAGGAGGCAGTGCTGCCTCATGTCTCTGAAATATTTCACTTTGATGTTAGTGAACCATCCTGTTATATTGGCACACACACCCCTAAATTTCTCAGTGCAGATCTAACATAGACTAGAAAAGCAGTTTTTCTCATTTTGAAATTGATATCTGATGGCTGATAAACTGAATAATTCTTTAGCATCCACTGATCATGTTGAATAGTTTTAAAATAACTGCATAAGAATTTAAGCATGTAGTATGTACATGTCAGTCCTAAAATTTAAGAATCTGCCTGCCAATCATGGTCTTGGGTCTGTAGTAATAACCTATGCAATGGAGGTTCAGTTCTACTGGAACTGTAATCTGCAATTTATGTACTCCAGTTCTGTATGGACAGGAGTTATGGAGAGCATATGTTTTACATAGTAAGACATAAGGCTACAGTTATCACGGCTATTGAAAATAAAACCAAATTTTCTGCTCTCTATTCATATTAATGTAAATGATATAGATTTCCAGTTAATTCAACAGTTTTGGAGTAGTTTTACTCTATCATGAAATGAAAGAGGCTCCAAAAGTTAATTCTTCTGTCTTCTAGGCTGCTTTTACAGAATTGGATAAATACCAGAATTGGAGCTTTGTTAATTTCAGCTTCGTTACTTCTGGTTTACATCTATGCAACCAAGTAGAGAAACTGAGATGGAGATAGTTTTTAAAATAATATCTAAGAAGTACTGGGTATAAAAAAATCACATAAATTGAGTGTTTTCATATGCAGTCATTGAGAGAAGTTTTAGCAATGCAATATATTAATTCATCATTTAAAGTTTGAAAAAATCCAACATCCAACTGAAAAGATATTCTAATTTCTATTTGCTCTGAATGGTTATTTTTTTACTAATTTGGTATTTACTAATTTGAGGCTCATTATACAGAAGCACAAAGCAAACCACTATAGCATAACATTATATGATTTTTTAGAATATTCCCAGCATGGCAGAAGTGCCCTGCAAGGTATTTGCAGGAAATCTTTCCTTTCCTTGTGATGACTAGGGAGGTTACCTAGAACAGAGGCTAGACAGAGTTAAAGGAATAAAGCAGTATTCATTAAAAAGGCCTTCAGAGGATACACGTTGGCCAGAACAAGAGCCCAGCCGGGGCTGTGCCCATGATGGAGGATGGGTCATGACTTTTCACACTTTCCTAAATTTGGTCCATTTGCATATCAGGTTTAATTGTCCAATTACAGCTTCAGGTAATTTAATCACATTCTCCTACTTTACCTTTTGTTAATACTTTTTGGAGACTGAACCTGTGATGGTTCTCAGACTGGAAAAGGATTGTTTTGTCTGACTAAACTGTGAGGAGGACTTACAATTTATATGAAGTTCAAATTACACACCAATGGAATACAGAATCTGAAAAATATGAAAGCTAAAACTGAAGGCATCACTTGTTCATCATCAGACTTCAGGCTGATTTTACAATTTAAAATAGGCCCCTTTTTAAAAGTACATTCCATTGCAGATTTTCATTTTAATTTTGCCTTGTATAAAGTTGCCATTATTTCTTTTGTTGTGATGACTATTGTACTGTAGCATTAGCAGAGAAACCGAAGGAGTTGGAGTTTCCTAATTCCATTAAGTTTGTTTGATTCTATTGCCTGATTTATAGGGCACTAACAACTTTCTTGCACCTCTCTTTGTAAATGCAGCCTTTTTCACTACTTATACAGTCTGGCAAGTGAGGAATACAAACTTACACTCCCTACCTGACTGCAAACCATTACTGTGAGTTCAATTTCTGCTCACTTAGGAATCAAGCTGTTCTCTTAAGAATCTCTAAATACCAGCATGAACAAAACAATGCCTTGGACCCAGCAGCTAAACCAGTTTGTACAACTTGAGAACTTTCTGACTGATGGATTGTATACCCATATTATCTAACTCCGTATGCACACAATTCCCATCTCAAATTATATATTTTAACATATGAAACAGTACAAATAATCCAAACTTTAAAATATCAGTTGTTTTAAGTCAGAATATTGTAAAAATATACTTGTGGCAGAACATGGTAGGTATTTGTCAATATGTTTAGGCAATCAATGAAGACTCCACTAATGTGTTTGCACTGCACAGGTTCTTACCTCCTTGAGTGCTCCTGTGAGGATCAGAAGGACTGTGGAAAATCTGTCACTGAATTGCTCAGACATTTACCTGGAGCTCTGACAGCCTCTAGTCTGTTTCTCCTGATGCCACTGTTCTCCTGGCCTGGTCTGTACAAATCATGTTACCTTCCTGGGCAACAGTTCCACCCTTCTGGCAGCCTGACAGAATTACTGCAGTCACATGCCTGAAGAAAAATATTACTAAATGTGACAAGGACATATTCTAAGGCTATAAGATTTTTTTTTTATTTTTTAAAGCAATAGTCATTATTTTTAACTACATTGTATATGCTATTTTTGAGGTTGATATTCTGTACTGGTTTAACACTTTTGCCTACTTTTCTGTCACACTCTCAAGAGTCGAAGTCTCTGGATATACCCCTCAGATAAATCCTAAATGTCATTAAAACCTCTGCAATGGTAAAAAATCCGAACAAAACCAGCAAATTCCAAAACACCACCAAAATTTTAGAAGTTTAAAAACAAAACCTCAGAGGTGGGCAGCTTATCTCTATGAGAATATTTGAATGTCCTTAATGCTGACCGTGCCATGGAATCAACAGAAGGAAAAGTTTCTGCTATTTGAAAGCTGTTTTCTTACCTTCAATGTAATTCTAGTTAGACATGCCACCCTAGTAGATCACTGACTCCAGTACTTCTACCCAAGACCATGATCTGACAAAACAGGCCTGAGAAAATAAAATTTTATCATGAAAAATTTTATAGTGGTTATAATTTCCACTGGACACGTCTGCAGAGTGTCCTTGGAAAACTCTGCTTTTTGTGCCAGCTGTAACTAAATGCGCATGAACTGAGAATGAGCTGCCAGGTGGCTGGGAACATAGCTTTTACAAAAACAGAGGCTGCACTGTGCAGAAAAGTACTTTGCACTAAAGGCTGTAGCAAAATGTGATTATTTTGAAATTTATTAAATAATATCAGTTAAAGCAATTATAGTCAATTTAGACAAAGACAAGAGCAACAAAATTAAAGTTGACGCATAATACCAAATAAAGGCATTTAACCAGAGTAAATTCTTTGTACATAATTTTAGAGATGCATCATTCTTGTGCTTATTACAATGTTATATCCCAAATAGAATAGATGCCAGCTTGTGACATTCATTTCAGCACCAAGGTAACAAAAGGAAAGCAGTAGATTCTCTGCCAAGTCCCTGCCTAGTCTCACCCCAGTAAAAGAGAGTAAATTGATGCAGTCTTCAAACACTTTTGATGGTGTCACAGGAGAAGCAGGTAGGCTCTGCTTACTGCTTTCAACTTGCCTTTTCATTGAAATCAGCAAGAAGATTATGCTGGTTTATTGTTCTTTAGTTTCTAGAAACTAGGAAAGACATTTCTCTCCCTGGATTCATCTTTGCTCAGGGCATATTGCATAGACACAGCCAGTAAAGCTCATTTCATTCATGCAACAGCCAAATATACCTTTAATGAAGACACCTCAAAACACTAGATACAAGAAAGTGTCAGCTTCAGGCACATAGCCTGACTGCAGCTGAGACTCAGAAATTAGTGCCAATTTTTTTTTTTTTTGCAACATTTTCACAAGAAGCTAAGTCTAACACCAAGACGTGGAAGAACCTCTCTGCAAGACAGTCTGGTAGCTTTTGCTATAATTTTTGAACATTTGCCGTAATTTCTGAGAAGGTTTTTATTTAGGTGACTACTACTGCTGTATAAAAACAGATTGCATTACCCCTGAGGCAGGGGCCTGAAGCAGGGAGCTAGACAAATTCAGGGAAAACATATCAGGTCCCATATACAGTTATTCCCACTGCACTATGAAACCTCTGTCTCCATGGGGGCTGTTCTCCAAAGATGCAGACTATGTCTGCAGCCAGCAGTGCCTTTGCTCTCTTTCAGGCCAGGTTTTCAGTAGTGCATCCCAAGTTACTTTGAACTCACTGGAAATCCAGAGACACTCACAGAGTAAAGACTTTGCATTTGGATGATGGCAGATACCCAGCAGAATGCAGGACCTCAGCAGCCACCCTCTCTCCTTGCTGATGATGCTCTCCCTTAGCCAGCAGGACCCACCATGCCAGGCGAGCTCAGCAAGGAGGGGAGGCAGCTCTGTTCTGGCATTGGCAATGGACTTGCCAGAGCTGGTAACTCAAAGCTGCAAGGCACTTCTGATTTACTCCCATCTCCTGCCAAACTCTGCTGAAGCTGGAATCAGACCCTGCTTTGAACAAAAAATGGTGCTCACTGAAGTTTTTCCTGAATGCCATTTACATCTCATTGATTACCCCATATTGCATTACTGTTTAGAGACAGCAGAGCATTAAAAATTCTTGCAATTATAATGTATTCTTTGAAGCTACCACACGTCCTCAGCAGTGAGAAAGTAAAGATCAAAAGCCATGAATTGTTGAGCTATACTTCCAGAGATCAGCTAATAAAGCTGAAAAACTCACTGGCAATCAAACTGTTAAAAGCAGTACTTCTGATGCAAGTCTGCTGCAGGTCCCTATCATATTGCCTGACCTTTGTACTGAACCTAGATATATGAGGTTTTCAAGTCCACAAGCTTCAGTCCCACCCTGAGTAGTAGGATAAAGCTGCACCATCATAATATATTTAAGCATGTCCTGCAACAAATCTCTTTGCTACCTCTTTTGATATTAAAAAAGAAAAGATTTTTGCTTTTCTTTGTGCATCATTTCCATGCTGATTTATGGTTTATTTCAGAATTATAACTATAAGATATAGGTAATTCTAACTGTCACTGTATTTGTTACAGGACACAGACATTAGCTAAATGTACTGTCAAACATATTCATCTTGCAACAACATGATGTTCATATCACTTTCTTTTAGCAATAACATGGGAGTTTTTTAAAATTAAAACAGACAATAACAGTCTTGATACTGATTCAGGTTACAGCCATTTTTTATAAGATCTTAACATACCATCATCCTGCTATTATAAAACCTTTTGAAGGAAATGCTGTGTTCAAATATCCAGACCCCTTATACCCTCACTATTCAGCATGTAGACAGGAATAGTTATCACAATTGCAATTCATACCAAAATTAACTTAAACTAACTTTGAAGTGTAGAAAATCTCTATTCCTGCATAATAAATTCATGATAATACTCATGAATTGTTGTATAGCAATATGTAAAATTACCTACAGCAATGTATGGAACTGCTTTACACTGGAACATGGATATTAAAAAAAACCCAAAAACTAAACCAAAACCCAACTTCATATATTTTTGATAAGTGTATTGGAATAAAATATGCATTTAACTTCTGGAAACTGCTGAGATGTCAAGTCTCTTAGCTGGAAATGACCAGCTTGTAAGGATCACAATCTGGATATTTGGGAATCAGTAAGGGCAAAGAGAACAGAAATGCTTATTTCAGGGCTAATAAGCATACAGTTAAGAGATGTGCTCAGGAAAATGGTATTAATTATAATCTCCAATAGCCCTTTAAAATTCCAGTGATCTTTATCAGAAAACTAAATTCTGGGACTGAGGAAAGACTGAGAATATTTTTTATCCATTTATAGAATAGTGTGTATATATATGTGTATTCTTTTCAATTATAAAAAAAATCCTTCTTATTGACATCAAATTTTCTTTTGAATTAAAAAAAAGTAAAAGCATCAACCTGTCTGTAGTAAGTATGCATGAATGACAGTTTAGTAGGCTTATGGGAAAAAACTGGTATGCTTCAAACTGATTATTTTGTGCTAAAAAGAATAATGTAAATAGGCTATGGGAATAGAAAGCTGAAGCTTTCATATGAAAACTGGAAAGAGCTGTTGTTTTACTTACTTTAGGTCTGTCACCTCTGGAAACTATTAATGTTATAGAACACTAAGAAAATTTTACATTTTTACTGTGTACAATATTAAATTACTGCTGATAGCGATTTTCAAGAAAACACACATGCATTGGGTTTTTTTGTATCCATTAGAAGCAGAGTCAGGCTTTTATATTAAAGTCATTGAAGCAGGAGTATTGTTAAACTGCTCATGTAAAGCTCCAAATGGGCAAAAGCTATTGCAATCAAGTGCACATTTCTACTTGACATACAACAAATAACTATTGGCCAGAGGCTGATAACCACAGTGTCCAGGAGAAATAATACTGCCAAAATGGTGATGGTGAAGCAAAGATAAGACATCCAGAAATTCAGTGGCCCATTGTCCACAGGGTATGTATAGTTCTTATAATTCTAAAACTTGCTAAACAATGCCAGAAAGCTGCACAAAGATGATGTACCTCCACCTGTATTGCCACATACCACATGCTCTAACTTGTCAGATCAAGGCACTAAAATGTGTTCAGTGTCTGAAAACAAAGCTAAATTAATACTGCAGTCAAGAGGTACATTTTTAAATTTTAAGTGTGATTAAGCACAGGAACAACTTCTTATAGATACAGTGTTTTCTTTCTCACTTAACATCTTTCATACCAGAATGGCTGTACCATTCTCAAAAGATATGCTTTAGATCACTCAAAAGACATAAATATGTCAATTCCATGAACTAATTAATGAAATTGCGTGGCTCGTGTGCAGGACAATCATAAATTGTGGCCTCAAGGCTTAAAAAATCATGAAACCATTTACAAGTTATTCTTGCTTAGTCTGATTTAGAGTTAAGGGATAAAATCACTAATAAACGCATATGGGTGAAGAAATCATGTGAGGAAAAGGTAAACTTCGTCAAATGAGAAAAAATATTAAAATATTTTTTTAAATGGGGTTTACTTTCATGCCCTTCCCATGATGAAAATAGCATCTTCATTAATATTAATACATTTCAGGTAATGCTATTTGTTGTTTGACAGATGTTAACACAGTGCAACCAGTAAGGAAAAAATCCAAATAAGCAAAGTGATCCTATTAAAGCATGTGCAAACATGCTGTGTAAACAGCTGTTTATTATCTGCATCAAAGCAAATCCTCCTATCTCTTAGCAACTGAGCCACTAGAAGACCTTCACCACCATGTCAGATTTCCCACCAGGCAGAAATGAGCTGTATGTAAATAACAACAGTCTGTCACTCACAGTGGTGAGGCTGTCACCTTCCATGATAAGATCTGTTTGACCATTAACTCTGGAGATAATGCAGGACTCATTTTTTTCCTCCACTGAATCTGTACACTGCTTTTTTTAATAATACCTGAAGGAGGCATTAATGAGAGGATTTCATGGGACCACCTGTGGGTGGTTGGTAGGCAGGAGCAGGCTGGCAGCTAACTACTTCTACCACTTTTTATTTTCAGCTAGGAAATTGAAATTAGCAGATTAATTATTATCAATTATGTATTTGTAATATTGACTTTACCATCATTCTTTTACTATCTAGGATTGCACCTACAGAGTCTGAATTAATTGCATTTAGCTTAGAACAGAATCTTAAGAAATTACTGAGTCCACCTTGATTAAAAAATATTGCTTTCCCAATGTTGACAAGCTTGAAGTTACTTCAGTTTGAATTTGTTCTAGTGTCAGATAGCCAGATGTCAAACTTGGCCCTATCACTATCTTTTTAAAAATATGTCCTATATCAGAAACCTTTAATCTTCTTAGACACAAACACTTTTGATTTCCAGAGCAGAATACTTGCATGGCAAGAAGAGATTTGTGGACCCTTAGTAAGTTATTTTTCAAAACACAAGAGGATAAATTAAATACACTGGTCTTCCTCAATTTCTCACAGTAAAGACAAGTTTTCTATGTCCCAGATAATCCTTGTAGCCTTTTCTGAATCCATCTCAGTGTGAAAATCAATCTCTGCATTTTTCCTTGTGTGGATGCCGGACTTGGACCATGAGTGCTGGACACATCCACACTATCACCTTTGAGTTATCAATCTCAGAAAGACAATCTACCAACTTCCACTTCATATTTCTCAGCTCCCAGCTGCTAGCAGTATAAGTCTCACAGACTGGAAAAACAGCTTCCAGTTCCATGTCTGCCTTCCATAATCCTAGCAACATATGGTTTCTCATTCAGCCCTTGGTGTAATTTATCTCAGAAGAATTGTTTCTAAAATTGTTCCACCACCTTGGATTCATCTGTCTGCAAGACCACACTCTCTACACATCATTTTTGATGGATGTGAGCCAGGTCAGGTATCAGAAGCTGAATTTATTTCACCTAGGGTTTCCTCTATGTTAGTGGATGGTCTGCTGTCATGCTAGGCAATTTACTGATTTCCCACAGGTCTGAACATCAAGACAGAAGGTCAAGCAGCAGTTTTATTAATGCAGTGCAGAGAAAATGGGGAAAGAAGCAACTAAAAAATAAGGAAAACAGGAAATAATTTCATAAATTGAGACATAATTTCAGAAATAAAGCAAGGCAAAGTAGATCAATGTTCTTGGATTCTGACGGATTGAAAAAGTCCACCTTCATTCATTCATTCATTCTTGTTCAGAGGATGACAACATTCCATGTGACCATATTCCCAGTTATGACGAATGACCCTACCTGAAATAGCATTTGCCATGTGTTTTACCCTTACCAATTAAATGTGTAAGCTCCTGAAATGTCCTTATATGATGAGTAGTAAGTCACAAGATGGGATATGGGAGGCTAGTCTCCATGAGCTACACACCTTAAAGGCCACAAACTTCCTAACCTATTCTGCCTTCCTAACAAGTATGCAACCCTTCTGTGTGCAGAGGGCAAGATGGGAAATGTTCATGGCAATTCTATCAGGATAAAAAGTATTTCCTGTGGAATTTTTTTTCAGATAATTTCCTCTGTTTATTTTTCAGGTAGCTGCAGGATAATTGCACTTGGCATGAAAAAGGGCATGAACCCACTTTCCTTGGCGCATATTGCTAATTGAGTTTTGCCACCACTACAATTGCTGAAATTACCATTATTATTGTATGTTAGAATATTAGGATTGTCAAAGTTGGAAGCGACCTTTAGAATCATCGAGTCCATCAACCCAGTACGACCATTTTAACCCCTGAAGCACAAAGACACATCACCCAGTGCCAGATCCAGGCACCTCTTAAAGACCTCCAGGGATGGTTACTCTACTACCTGCCTGGGCAATCTATTCCTATGCCTGATCACTCCAATAGTGACATTTCTTTTCTAATATCTAATCTGAATCTCCCCTGTGTCAGCTTAAGGTCATTTCCTCTTGTCCTCTCACTGCAGGCACAGCAGAAGAGACTGACTCTCACCTCACTGCAGCCTCTTCTCAGGGAGCTGTAGAGAGTGATGAGGTCCCCCCTGAGCTTCCTCTTCTCAAGACTGAACAAAACCAGCTCCCTCAGCTGTTCCTCACAGGACAGGTTCTCTAGTCCTTTCACAAGCCTTGTTGCCCTTCTCTGGACATGCTCCAGTACCTCAATATTTTGAAGTGCGTGATCTTCAGCTGAATGCAGTGTAGCCTCACAAGGCCAAGTACACGGGGATGACCACTAACTTGGTCCTGCTGGTTACACTGCTCTTGGTCCAGACCAAGATGGCATTGCCCTTTTGCATACCAAGGCCCACAGTGGCTCATGTTCAGCCATCTGTCAACCAGCACCCCCAGGTCCTTTCTGCTGAACAGCTCTCAAGCCACTCCTCCCCCGTCCTGCAGCACTGCCTGGGTTTGTTGTGACCCAAGTGCAGGACCCTGAACTTTGCCTTATTGAACCTCCTGCAGTTGTCCTCAGCCCACTGATGGAGTCTGCCTGGTTCTGTTTGTAGAGCTTTCCTACCCTCAGGTTGTTAAGCAAACTCTGAGTACATTAGGCCATTAGAGAGCTCAGCTGTAAGATCTACTTGAAAAATCTCAGGCAGCCTTAAGTAGAAGACAAATACTGTCTGCTACTTCCCAGAATCTTGGTGCACCCAGATTTAAACAGTTCTGCCTAAGGAAACTTGATAAGAAATACTATTGCCATGGGCATTGGAACAATTTGATTTTTGGGGTTTGTTTGTTTGTTTTCTTGTTTTTCTTTTACTGTGAGATTGAAATACAGCACAAAACTGCTTGTAAAACTTAGTCCAAGTGGTCAGGCTATAAACCACTCAACAATTATAGTCATTGGCACACTTACATGATTATTCTGCAGATGACAAAAAATAACAACACCAGTCTTCCTGTAAGGTTCTTTGTGCTATCCTGGCATCAAATGTAAGTGTGTTGTATGTTAACAAAGGCATTCAAAGGTCATAGTCATACAGGAAAGAGCACATTTATCAGAGGAATAAGCCCAAAATTTCAATGCAAAGAGCAGCATTGGAAAGAGCACTGGGATCATCATCAATACCCTGTCTGGTCTCTGGTGACTTTATTATGCATTGTCTATCTTTTACAACCTGTCTAACAAACCACTTGTCTGCCACAGTTCCTGATTAGGACAGTAACTATTCCACTGACAACGTCCTAATTAGGGCTAAAATTCATCCACTGAGACTGTATGTCTCTCTGGTGAGGCAGTCACTGAAAGAAATGTTCACATTCTATTGTTATCCGCTCCTGCTCCACTCCCCCTTATTCTCACTTTCTCTAACAGAATGCATTATTTGGGGAATGTAAAACACATATCATAACCAAGTCCTAATACTGCATAGGCTTAGATTGTCAGTGAAAAGAAAAATTTTAATTAACATTAACAACGAAAATTGGCAAAAGCCGCTGTAAAACCCACAGTGGAGAATTCTTGCACAGTTCCCATGAAGATATTTAACTGGCACAAGACTCTGAAACAGTATTGCATATAAGTATTGCCATATTTTTGCACATTTTCTCTTTAGCCTTTTACGTTGAAGGTGGAGCCAGTACTGCTAATACTGTCCAAAATTTCCCATTGTAAAATCCTGAGATTTGGTTTTTACTTTTTGCACATGGAGTATTCAAAGCTTTCCTATGGAGCCTCAAAAACAGGGCTACTGAAAGCTTTCAACAAAAGAATACCGCTGTTTCCAAAACAGAAGCTGAGGACATCCCGTATCCAAACCCCTGTTAGGCTGTGAAAATCCTATCCTCATCAAGATAAAGCTGCCACTTTTCTGGCATATGGATTTAGCATTTTCCAAATGTGAGTTTGCTGCTGTTCCATGCATCATTGTTTCTTTGCTCTCAGTGAAGCCCTGCAAAACCCAGTGGTGAAACCTGTGGCACCACCTCCTTGTGGCTGACACCAAAACCATTCTTCTGACTGCCTGCAGTGATGAAGGGCTGTGCTAGGAGGCTGATGGCCTCTTGCAAGATCACAGTTCACTCAGGTTATTCCATAATGTCTGGTCTTAGGCTTTTCTGCTTCAACAACATAGAAATTGAACACAAAAAGATGAGATTAAATAGCAATATTAAAATAACACAATAGGAACTCAAGAAGAACCGTGATTTCTTATGGAAATCCATGTGAAAACCTGCATTAAGTCACTGACTTTAATTTCATAGTTATCCTAATATGTCTTTTGGGACAACTGTCCCATTCCCTCAAGAATACAGAGCAGCCTCAAGGGACTGAGGGAAATCTGAATTATGTCCCTTACTCCAGGGACTTAATGTATTATGGAAGTATTATGCAAAATGCAGCAGCATATTTTACAGCAATCCTGAAAGAAGTAGCAGATCTAGAAACAGACAGAGGATAACTCATGTTTTAGGGGACATTGGGAACTCAACTAGTTCAAGTGTTTCCTCAAGGTGAGACCAGCACCAAATTAAGACTATGCTACTTAGAGCTTTGTTTAGCCATGTACTGGAGACCTCTGGGAGTAGAGATCCCGGAGATCCTTGGGTTGCCTGGTGCCTTGTCTAAACATACTCCTAGTGAACATTTTTCTGTACTCTTTTCATTTACTCTCAGAACTTCCCCTTCGTCCAGTTTATAATAATTGATTCTTGTTTTCCTGCTACACACTTTACTAAATACTCGCCTTCTTGATATCCTCCCCATTGCTGCTGGGTAGCTCCACTTAGGTCCCCTGAAGCCTCTCTCTGCTCCAGGCTGTACAAGTCCAGCTCTCTCAGACTGTCCTCACAGGATAAGTGCTCCAGAATCTCAAACATCTTGGGGCCCTTTGTTGTTCTCCAGTTTTTCAGTGACCTTCCTGAACCGGGGGCCCAAGCCAGCTCCCAGATGTGGTCTAAGTGATAAGGACAGGAGGGGCAAACCCTGCCTCAGTACACTGGCTGTGCTCAAGCAGACACAAGCCAGCATGCTGCTGGCCTTCATTGCTAACAGGATAAGAGCGCAGAACTTTAAATTCTAGCTGAAGTTAAACTTGAGAACTAGGACCACAACACAAAACTTTATCATGATAAAACACTGATCCCATACACAGGAAGATGACAGAAAAATAATTTCGTTTATTTTGCATTCTGCCGTTTTGGTCTTTGTTTCAGCCTTCTGGCGACATCCACCATGTTTTGCTACTGGGTAAAATGTTTTTGTAATATGTAGCACGTCTCATTTTCCTGTTTATATTTTAGGCATTCTAAACCTGAGGTGTGTGTCTAAGATAAGAAAATGTCTGGTAATTAATTTTTTTTCACTAGTATGAGAACATAAAAGACTTGAGTAAGCATCAAAACAGACATATTTTCCCTGGAAGTAGGATCTTATTTTAGTGTTTGGCTGTATGTCAATCTGATTGTCTTCAGATTCTACCACTGTGTCCAACACCACTTAGCATATTTGTAGGTAGAAGCAATTTAAAAAACATGTAATGGTTTTAAATAATTGCTAAGCAGATACACAGACGTTATGGAGTTATTCTGGCCAAATATATCATTCTTTTTAAAGTCATCACAAAATTCCAAAAATATAACAAAGGCTGCTTTCAACTGTTGTAACTACTTCTGGTTTTCATATCTTCAAATTTCAATTAATTTATTTTTCCTTTATTGAATTTTAAAAAGCTTATTTATTACTAAAACTACATTATTTGCAACACATTATGTGCAGTACATTATGTGTATCTGTACTTTGTATAACTCCAAAAAGCTCCCCTGACTAAAACAAGACTTGAAGATTTGCCTCTGAAGTAGAGAAATACTATCAGACCACAGATTATTTTTAACAACTGTATTAGAATATTAATTGTTCTTCTTTAAGAAGTTCAACCAACTAGCACAAGCTATGGAACTCATATTTGAATCTTTACGTAAATAATTATTACCTTTCAGGTCTAATAGACAACAAAAAGGGTGATCATGAAAATATTTTTACAGTAATATTTTATTGATTTATTTGATAAATAGATATTAACTAATGACGAATGTGTGACATTGGTCCTTCCTTCCTTCCTTCCTTCCTTCCCTCCTTCCTTCCTTCCCTCCTTCCTCCCTCCCTCCCTTTTTCTCTGCCATTTTCTTTCAGTTCCTACTAGTACAAAGCTTGTGGATCTGAACTTGCATTTGAATTGTTACCATAGGATTTGATAGTTAAGGAGGCATTAGAGATTTATATTGATGGAGAGAATATGCGTCATGTGGTAAAAGTCCAAATGCAAATCATTAGTGTTTCTAAAGTCCTATCAGAAATATATATTTTTTCTTATTTATGTTGTATTTATTAATTTGAGATAAAATGATCAAATTATATGTGTTTGACAGGAATGTTTTTAACCACTTGAAAAATCCTGGATCAGTTGCCGTCAAATTACATGTGTGCGTGTCTGATTCAAAATCATAGATGTACAGAATCAAAAATTATTTAAGTTAAAAATTTGTAGTCTCTAGATTAGAATGTGTCATATACACTCCCTCTAAAGAGGATCAGGGCAGACAGTGCCTTTAATGAGCATCAAAAATGATGAGCATGACAGTGCCAATGATGAACATTTTAAACCAAACTTCATTTGTGGTACAGAATATCTGGATGCTTGATGGAATGTGTATGTTGATTTCTGTCTATCTTTACTATTTTTCAGACCAATAAAATACTAATCAAATTCAATCTAGAGGGTAAAGACTTTTACAAAGGCATTTCATTCATGGTTGATTTTCAGGGGGTGAGGAAGGATTGGAATAATTGAGACTAGATCAACTCAGTGAAAGATTTGAGATTATTCCATGAAGACCTGTGGACACATCAGTCATGTTAGAGCTGTGTTTAAGAGTCACAACTATTTCAGAAAAGAATATAGAATAAGAATTTTCCTCACTATTCCCTTTTCTGTCAGGTCACAATGAAGAAGAGCTGTGGTCACATCCCTCCTTTGGGAGGGAATGATGAATGCAAGGCTTTTTGAGGAAAATGTGTACTAAATACTAAATATAGGGATCTAACCCTTCTATCTGGCTCAGGTACATCTTGATCAAAGATACACCTATTATCCAGCCCTTTAATATACCTCCTTAAAACAATATCAGATATCCTCTTATTTATTTTAAAAAGGCAAGTTCAAGAGACTGTTTGCCTTTAGAAATGAGAGTCTAGGGAGTTAGTTGACCCATATGAAAACCATGCTTCTCAGTTTCTTTTAGGTAATATACTTCTACAGAGTTAGGTCAGATAAGGCATTAAGGCATTGAGGTGTAGGTCCTAGCAGAAGAGAAAGGCAACTTCAGTCTTCTTGTTTGTAGAGTTCTACATAATCAGCAAGCACAGAGTAACGAGTATAACACTATTCTGGGTACCCCATGCTCAGACTAGCCTATTTGGTTGTCAATTAACTTTCTGCTTCTTTGGCATGTTTTTTCCTCTCTTGTTACAGATGCAAATAGCTTGTTTGCAAATAAATAATCCTCAAGAGCAAAGGAGTTTTTTTTGGGTTTTTTTTGCTGCTTTCACCATTAACATATTGTGACCTGAACACTAGACAGAGGTAAAGTGACCCAGGAAGCCAACTGGAAGCCAAAGTTTCAAGCACAAACTCTACTCTCTTTTAAGCTCTCTTTTTCTTGCTATCTCCTTCACAGCTGTGCTTCTGCAAATGAGGTTTCCAGTGCTTAGCAGTTTTAGTCAGTGATTAGACAGAAATTCTGAGCAAGTGGAAGTTGAAACTGTACATAGCTTCTGAGGAGTTATTATTTCTATTTACTTTTGTGTTTTAAAATAGTTTATACTGTTTTGTTTAGTTTGTTTTTCTTTCCCCTTCCTTTCTGGACACATTTACTGCAAATCAGGTTTTAATCTACTAGGAGCTTGGAAGCTTATGTTCTACAGCCTGAACCTCCCACTCATATTCCTCAGCATACCATAACAAAGCAAAAAAATCTTCACAAAGGAAGCTTTTCAGACCTGAAGGACATTCTCCTGAATTTGAGAATGGTTTCTTAGAAAGGAAGACTACATTCCTATTAGAGAAATCTATTTTGAAGTTTACTGAGAGTAAGGCTGTGGCTTTTAGCATGGCCTTGAGCAAAGAACCAATGACCTGAAGCACATGGCAGGGGAAGGGACTGATTATATTATGTGTATCCTTTAAAAACTCTCCAAGACAGCAGTGTTTTGAGAAACAGGAACTATAAATCTACTAAATCCTTCTCTCTTCCCCAGTTTTGACCCCATATTAGGTATCAGGAGGATTATATTTCTATAGTTACTCTGATCCAGCAAGAAGCAATAGGGGAGCTTTTTCCCCAACACCCCTGATCATCAGTCCACTGACCTGCTTGGGATAAATTAATTGTGTTTCTGTACCACCTGTGCATGAAAACAACAGTATCACTGAACATAATTTTTTGAAGTCTAGGGCATATTCTGTTAAGCAGAACCTCCAACTATCCAAATTTTGTGCTTGAGAAAGAATTTCAAATGCAATTTCTCACAAAGGCTTCTAACAAAAATCAAGGGATGGTAAAGAGGGATGTATTTATGGGAAAAAAATACGAATGTGTGTATTTTTTTTTTGTAATTTGTTTCCTTCTGGTTGGATACTGGGTAAATTGCACTGTCACATAACAAAGTTGTCTTCCTCTTCCTGCTGGCCTCTTAAGAGAAATAAAGAGAGCAACTGCTCTGGGTGCTTATCCCATTAATGAAGTCTATATTATTCTATTTTTGGAAGAAGGTTTCCAATGCAACTTTCCATTTTCTGCCTTTTCACTGATAAAATCATTTTGAGTCACATTTCAGGTAAGAAACAACAGTCTCTGCTGCTAGCCTGGGTTCTACTGTTGTACTGTGACAGTCTAGTGGGCAAGAATCAAAGTTGCTAATTCTCAAGTAATGAGAACTACTCAAGATTTATTAAAACCCCCTGAAAAATATACAGAAACTTTCATATGCAAAATAGAGTATTTTTATAAAGAAAAGATAACATGGAGAGCTATCTGTAGAAAAGTATTCATGTAGAGAATGGATTAATGGATAAAATATGCAACATTGAGGTAATATATCCTATTCTATATATATAACATAGTGTATATATATATATATTTATATATGTACCATTATCCGATAGTATAGTATATATATATATATCCTAGATATATCCTATTGAGGAAATATATCCAATTTTGTGACAGAAACTATAAAATTAGGTCACTCACTTCCTCATTTATAGAAAATATACATGTGACTGACAGTCATACAGAGTCCCAGGTTATACACTTTCATGGAGCTGCACCTCCAAAAAAGGGGTCTTTCAAGGTATCAAAATTACTATTAATACAAAATTATTGGCATGACAGAAAGCAAATAAACTATTAATCATTCTCAAGGTCCTGACATAAACACTGAATGAATTCTTAAAACTGCAGCAAAGTACATACATGAAATCAGGGTCCTCATTCTGCCCTTAATGGTACATTGCTTTCAAGTTCAGGCAATCTCTTTCCTTCTATTAATATATAATCCCTGGTTCCATTAATATATAATATTTTCCACTTGTGTGTATGCAACACATGACTGATTTATCTCAGTCATAAATGTAGAAAGTAAAGTGTAAAATTATTGTTTCAGGAACAGTTCTAAAAAAGAGGTTAACACCAAGTACTGTTTTATTGCCTTAGAAAATATATGAGACACTAACAAAGTCATTTTTTGAGGAACCATATCAGCTCATCAGAGTCATTGTGAAACAGATTTTTAGTTATGAGAATGAAGAAGTTTGATTGCTAATTGTCACTCAACTGCAGTACTATGGCCTGTACATGCCTAGGATTTTCTGTTCCCCCACTACAATAAACACACAGCTGTCTGCTTCAAAATTCACTAGTAGCTATAAAATAATGATACAAAGAGCAAAAGTTTTTTTATTCTATACTAAAATATAAAAACACCCTATTCTATTATAAAACCATAAAAAGAAATAAACGGATTTCAAGTGTTGGAAACTTCACAGTAGTCATGAAGAATGCAATCACACTTGACACGTTTCTTCTGTGAACAATGAAGCATGCAGTCATAACCAAACTGCTATGTCTGCATCCTAGCAAATACATTGACTTTTAGTATGGACCAGATTGCATCTTTGCCACATACCCCATGTCAGAATGAGCAAGCTGAGAAGTGCTTTGATGGTTGCATATGTTGTTATCGTGCAGCCCCAACGAACAGCAGTTTCACGAGAATGAACTCTCAGTCTATTTAAATATATGTGCTACAGTGCAACCTCTTTCTAGTTCAGCATATGTCCTATATTGGGTTTTATATCTCCCCATGGTAGTTAAACCCTGTATTTTTTTTCACTGCAGAGCTTCTTCTGTAGAAACAAATGTACCCATGAGAGCAAGAGATAACACTATATCTAAAGGAAATATCATACTACTTCTGAGACAGCACAAAGCTTTAACTTCATTTCTTGCCTTGGTCCTGTCTAGCAGAGGTTCAAATAAAGTCTTTGATCAGTGAGAAACTATAAACAACAGCCAGAAAAGTAGATGTGGTTAACAGCTAACATCACTATTGCTGATCCACAGGCATTAAGTGCTCACCAACATCATGGTGGAAATAAGGCTGACAGTGTCTCACGTAGTAAACAATATTGTCAGCCCTGCGATGCAAGGCTAAAAACAAACTATTCTCAACTGTCACCATCTAAAATCCAGGCAGGCCAGCTAGCTAATAACAGCTGGAAACAGGGAAAACAAAACAAAATCAGATAAATTAACAAACATTTTCAATACTTTTTAGCATACCAGTTTGTGTACCAAGTTAACAACATTTTTGGGCTATGATACTTCCAAAATTTATGGGCAATAAAACACCAGTGTTGAGTGAAGAATGTCTTCAGATAGTTTATACTATACTATACTATACTATACTAGTTATATAATTGCGTAACTGGTACTCAATTTTCTATTTTTTTTCCATAACCATAGGTATTCTTTATAAATACATAGTAGCTGTTTGAAAATGTTCATCTACGTTGTTGCTATATTTCAATGTAAGGAATTAATTCTCTTTAGGGATATTTGCTCAACATTCTTGAAGCTCAGTATTTGGGTTTGGGGTTTTTTTTTTTTTGGTGGGTTTTTTTTTTGTTTGATTTTGGTTTTTTGGGTTTTTGGGTTTTTTTTGTTTTTTTTTTTTGTTTTTGTTTTTTTTTTTTTTTGCAGAAGAGGCCATAGTTTATGTAACACCAATGCCATTGCATAAAAGTGCACCATTGCCCCACAGCTGACCTTTCCTGAAGTAACAAATGCTGGGAAGAGAGCTGAAGTTCAGCATGTTCCTCAGATCTAGCTCCACCTGTCTTATTGACCTTAAGGGCAAATTGAATTACCTGAATTCAGGTTTCTTTCAAAACCAATTTGCTCTAACAGTAGGCACATCCTCTTAAGAAACTTCTGAGGTTTGTTTTTGGTTTTTTTTGTAGCTGGTTTTTTGGGGGGTTTTTTTTGCCAGAAACCAGATACATGGAAGTACCAGGGAGTATATGTAAGACAAAGAAAGATGAGCTGTAGTGAACAAAAGTAAGAATCTTTTTTCCATTTTATAAAACCACTCCTGGTTTTAAGGATAATAATGGGATTATATCTCAAATATATATATGCTTATACTAAGCATGCATATGTGGTAATCTTGGATTGTCTAAGACTTCAAGAAATTATTTCAACAAATATAGTTTGTGTAAATTTGAAATTTGCTCCTCTTAAGTGTCTGCACTGGTAAACCACAGATCTCATATATAGAGGCATCTTGGCTATATTCTTTCTAACTAATTTCCAAAAATGTTTTCTCCATCTGTTCATTACTAGTAAAGACTCCCATTCTATCATAACTTTTGATTAAAGGAGAAGCAACATGGCATCAGCTACTGTCATTGTGGAATGCATAAATCCAGTAAGAATCTTTCAGTCTTTAGGCAAAAGAGATATAATTCATAGTGCTTAAAAATGTACAGGCTTAAGTGCTTTAAAATGTATTTTGTTTAAGAAGTGCTATCTTCCTATTACTTAAATGTCTAAGACACATCTCAAATTGGCATACTACTTTGCTGAACTTTGCTTTTGCATCACATTTAGTAGCAACTAGCAATCTTGTCTCTCCTTTCTTTTATTTGCTATTTCATCACCTTAAAAACATATCACTGTCTTTTCTTTACTCTTGATTACTGTTTTCCTTTTTCTAGTCACACTTTATAAATTTTGGTTATTACTTCTGTTTGATTTTTAATAAGAAGGCAAAGGACTGCCAATATTAATTTCCTCTCTCAATAATTCTAGTACTTGTCTCATTCATACTGTAATTATTTTTTGTAAGACTTATGAAAGCTGCTACTATTTTGAGATAACAGTAAATCAGTTTCTGCACATTTTTGGTTTGAGAAGAGATTGAGCACGACAAGCATCACCCAGAGTCAGTTTTTCTAAGCACAATTGCAAATATAAGCACTTGAAACACAAAGCTTGCAAATAGAAAGACTCAGAAAAGATGACTAACCCTCCTAAGACAGTATTACCAACAAAATTTGAGCTGAGGAATTGCCAGTTTCCAGTCCTGAGGACAGTCTAGTGAGACATATTGCCTACTGCAAATGAATGTTTTTTCCCTACACTGACTAAAACAACCTGAGTATGCAGGAGCATGCAGATCCCCACATTGTAAAGAAACCACGTGAAAAATTGAAGATTAAAAAGTAGGTCAGACTTAAAAAATGCATTTTAAAGTAATCCACACTTCAGATCCTGATATGAAATGGATGAAATCTGTAGTCTGTTTAGTAACTAGAGATTCACCCTTTTGGCTTTTATTATGCTAAAAATCTTGTGCACACAGAAATGGCTTATGCATATTTGCATCAAAAAGGAAATTAAAGAAGCTGCAAAATTAAACCCCCAATTCTAAATAAGAAAACTGCACAGCAAAGATTGGAACAGAGCCAAATGTAGTAAGAACAGTCACTTTTACTTAGCAGATATTATATGTGGAAAAATCATGACCTTGCCTAGGAACAGTGAAAATGTCCAAACAATTGCTTTCTGGCCTTCCTTCCTCAACTGCAAATAAAACACAATTCTTATTACATGCAAAAAAATATCTTTCATTCACTATTAGGAGAATATTTTTATGGGCAGTATTTTATGACTGAAATATAATGTATAATCAGCTGCTCCACAAATCTTGCTTTGTGCTAGAAAGAACTATAAATTGTAGCAGTTCTGAGTGCTGAATCTGCCTCTGGATATTGACACTGGAGCTGCTCCACCTTTGCTTCTTATTCCAGATATGAAGCCAAAACATCCTGCTGTTAATTCCAGATATAAAAGAAGCAGAGGCAGTGGAAGGATGGCAGCACACTCTCACTTGGAAAAGCAAAGGTTTTGAAACATGATTTTGTTCCACATGGCAAAAATATGATCTCATGAGTCTCCACTGCTCTTTCATTTGCCTGTATTTACAAAGTCAGTGCTCAAGGTATTTTTATACAAGTCCTTGGCTCTCAGTGGACCTCCCAGGTAGTTCATGTGGGTGTTCTACATAATACTTGGTCCCTTGCTTTCATGAGCAAACAGACACAGTTTCTAAAGTAAAGATGCCTGTAACCTGTGAAACCAGTCATGCCTTTAGGGAAATTCATAGTAACAGCAACCAGGGGAA
The DNA here is from genome assembly GCF_028551555.1 of Melozone crissalis. Taxonomy (NCBI): domain Eukaryota; kingdom Metazoa; phylum Chordata; class Aves; order Passeriformes; family Passerellidae; genus Melozone; species Melozone crissalis. The sequence goes on from NW_026535805.1 coordinate 63,889,303, forward strand.
AAAATGGTCTGATTGTCTCTCTATTATTGACAGCACATCAGAAGCTTGGGATGCTTCCAGAGGCACAGGAGGGCTGATACTCCCTAATAAGTAGAAGAGATCCCTCAGGCATCACACTCAACCAAGACATGCACATTGTCCTCACCTTTAAAAAGATCTTTCTATTCTCCTTATTCTTTTCATCTTTATACGGATACATCTCTGCATGTATGCATACACACACACCATATACATAAGCAAATTCCATTGTACCGATATCCCTGAGAGTACTTGAATTCAATTTTTTTTCGTATGCTTAAATTGTTAGAACATCACCTCACAGTTTTTTGGACTATTTGCACCCTCTTCTTTGGCACATCTGGTGAGTTAAGCACGGCTCAAGGACCATGTTTAGCAGGGATGTGCAGATTGCACTTATTGTGAAAAGTAAAATAGGATGGACTATAGTAATAAAACAATTATTATTAAGGCCAGAGAATAAGTCCAAATATCATTTGGTTTTCTAGTAAACAAGTAATATTTGGGTCTCAGAAGTAGCACAAACAATGAGAACTTCAGGGAGAAGATTCTTAAAAAAGTGTTTTTCATTTTTACAGATGCTATGAGTGTGACCATATTCCTTATTTCATCACTCCTTTGCTGGAACTGTAGTGAAGTCTCTATTCATGTCACCAGAACTCTCAACACAGTTGAAAAATGATGAACCAAGCATATTTTCCTCCATAGCATTGAATATTTGCAGATCTAGAGACTTCCTTTTCATGTTTACAGTATTATTCAATTGAAATTAATGAGATTTGGGGGCCATTAGAGAGATGACATCAATCCAAAGATCATAAACAGCCCCTACATTTCTACTGACTTGGAGGGTACTGCAGCAGCTCTCCAGTAAGACTCAATCCCTTGAGGGATAGTTTTACAGAGTTCTTTATAACCTACACATAAATTTAAATTTCCCAAACCCTGATAAGGTGTTGCCCAGCTTTTCTCAATAAGCAATCATATATTTAGGATTTCCAAAGCATTCCCTGTGCTTTATGAATGTAAGTTCAAGAATTGTTAGAATAACTACTCTTTACATATAGACAGCTGAATAGGCCCCAGAATGAACTGTTACCAGAGAGGCAAGGGATTGAAACAGATCAGACATTATAGCGCCTATCCACAAGAGCAAGTGGGTAAAATATTTCCCATGCTAGCAAAGATTGAAGTGACAATGATCAATTTGCAATATTTGATGAGTGTTAAGCTTCCATAGTTCCTTTTGAGAGGGAAGCAAGTCACAGTTACAATTTTAACAAAGAAGCCAGTGTTGAGGTAATTTTTTTTTTTTTTTTTGCTTTGTCCCTTTTTTGTTTAGTTTGAAAGGGTGGAGGCATTGGGAGCGGATCAGATGACCCACTGTGGCTTTTATACCACAGCAACACACAGAGAAAGCACAGGCTTCTCTGAGTGCAGTCCTGAGCAGACCTTCCCCCTTTTTGCTGCCATCCTGATGTGGCAGAATGTCCTTGCTGCAGAGAGCCCAGCGGGGGCCAAGGGCAGAGGCAGCTCTGACACCGCGGTCGCTGCAGGGCCAAGAGTCGTGCGGCGCTCGGAGAGCGCGACTGTCACTCAAGGAATCATTAGCAATGAAAAGAGGCGGTGAAGCTTGTGGTGTTGTCATCACACTGTAAGAAGGTTGGCTGCAGCCCAAATTAACTTGCTTAGGGAGTGTGAATCAAAATGACATGCAATCTGAATGTTAATGAAAATTTTTTTTTGTGCTTCAGACTTTAGATTCCATCCAGAAAGCTGTCATCTGGAAGACATCATCTCTCTTCTTTCCCCTTGCTCTCTTCTTAGGATATGTATTGCAAACATAAATGAAAAGAGGAACTATTTATTTCTCTTAAAACCTGTGCTGCTTGGATCTCAGTTTCCAGAGCACTGTATTGTTTCTGGAAATTTCCCTGTGTTGTAGCAGATAAAAAAGGAAGGCAATAGAAAAAGCACCCTGCTTTTCAGACAAGAGAATTGCAAGGGTTTCACAGGCAAATAAGTGTCATACCTCTAAGTGCTGCTTTGCAGTAGTGCAGCTGTACTGTCACAGAGAAGGCTCCCACTTATGTTTCCAAAGGACTGGACTATTCAGGTGTTATTTGTGATATTCACCCATGTAAGACTGTGTCAGTGAAAATCACATGTTTTTCCAACCCAGACAATAGAGCTGCTCCAATGTGAAATCAGTCTACAGAGATGGAAATAGAAGGAAAGCCTTTAATGTACACAATCATCCATTTCCTGACTAATGTGCAGTCATATGCCTCACCACTTGGCAAGGAGCATAGTTAATTTTAATTAGCATCATTTTTTTCTAACAGCTATTAGAGACTCTGGGACTGCTAAATTCAGAGGTCCTCTTCTCTCCTTCATGCACTTAAAAGGCAGCTCAAAATTTAATTTCTTGTCACATGTTGTCCACCACGAACTTGTGTTCTTCACACTATATTTCAAGGCAGCTGCTATGTGTTGCAAAGCACACATATCAATATACGCATGCTATCAATAACTAAAAAAAACCCCTCTTTCCTATTAAAGTCAAAAGAAAAAAAAAAAAAACTATCTTGAGAGATTTGAGATCATAAAATGGTGAGCACTAGTGGTCTAAATTATAATTTACTCGTTAATCTATCCAAATCCCCATTTTAAATCAACAAAAAAAAAAAAACAAAACAGATTCTGGCTTAAAAAATAACATGAATTCCTTAATCTAGAAAAAATAGCCTTAGCAAATTGAAACCATTTTTTCAACACAGAGACACTTAAAGTCACGAAAATCTAATTTATATCCCTTTAAAAGCTGTTTCTAAAGCAGGATCACTGATTTAACAGATCTATAAAGACTGTGTACAGAAAATGCTACTGTAAAATTAAATAATTTATGATTAATGTCAGCAATTTTTCTTCAACACAGAAATGTGAATACAGTATTATCACTGACAGACAATTCAACATTTTTTAAAAAATAATTAAGAATTGTAAAAGAATTAGATAAACTGTGTTTTAGAATCATACTATTAATCCAAAAGGATTCAGATTTTAATAAATATCAAGACATAAAGAAGTATTGGTGAACTCTGAACATTCTGTATTTGGGCTTTTTTCAAGTTACATATTTACCCTTCCAAAAAGTTGGTTGGAGAAATGTTTTCTTCTGCATTCGAGACAGTAGCACACTCAAGAACTGATGCAAAACAGACTGAAGTCAATCGGGAGTATTCCAGTTTGGAAAGGGTGGCTGTATCTTCTCAAAGTTGAGTTTCTGATTCAGTATTATGTTTGGTCAGTGTGTACGCTGTTATATTTTGAAATACTGAACCAAAAACTTGGACTGGAATACAAAAGGATGAGTTAGGTCACTAAATAGAACTTCAAATGTGTTAGTTCAAAAATTCAAAACTGTGAAGTCGTGAGAGACCCCAATGTTTTCATAGGCAAGTAAGGTCATCTGGGCTGCCAGGCATGCACAGCTGCATATCTCCACTTTTTAGAGGGGCTAAATCAGACCTTCTCAGAGCAAACCACCCTTAAAGAAGTAAAAATTGACTAAAGAGAAAAAAAAATCACATGGACATCAGCAATGAATTAAGTTTGCAAATCTTTGAGGACAGGGTACAATTCTGGAGAATAAAATTCATTGTTCTGCATTTTTGGTTTTTTTTACTTAGCAATAAACTACTTTAACCACTATCCCCCCTCCATTGTGACACCTGCCCATCCCAGCACTTCTTTGTAGGAACACATTCTAAACCAGAAAAATTAAATTACCCAAACAAAATACAAACATTCTGGTGAGCCCTTTTGTAGCTCACATCATTCATTGAGGCTGTCTCCAGGACAATGTACAGTAGATCCAGCAGCATAGCAAAAGGCAGCAGAAAAGCAGGATACTTGACATTCTTTTGTTTTCTTAGGACAAACTACTTTCTTGTGGTCCTATAATTCACAATTTATTTCTTTTTACTGTTTAAATCTGGTCACTAAATCTTTTTTGGGCTCTATTACCAAGGCCACAGTACTACCTAATCTGTACCTCTGGTACCTCTTGTGTGGGGAAGGGTAAGAGTTGTTTCTCTGCAGCTAAGGGCAAACACAGTCGAAAGTTTCATGTACGGTTCAGCCTTTTTTGTAGCTCTAGTGCAATGTCTAGATGTAATGATATGAAGCTTAGATGTGATGATCAGATAAATTTGAAAGTGGGCCAAATTGAGAAGCAATGCATGAGGAACTGTGACTCAGGCTTGCTTGCAGTCACTTAGGTCTAATTACAGCCACTTTACTGATGTGAAAGGTAATCTCATTATAATTTATATGCTTAGAAGCCGGAAGGAGATGTAACATAAAAGAGATTGGTTACTTAATTTCCATTTCTCTGTTTCTCCTCAGCATGCCATTTAGACTGAGACTCCTTAACACATGGGTAGAGATGGAGTAAGTGAGACTTAAAGTCAAGAAAATCTAATTTATATCCCTTTAAAAGCTCTTTCTAAAGCAGGATCACTGTATTTAACAGATGTATAAAGACTGTGTACAGAAAATGCTACTGTAAAGTTAAATAATTTGTGATGAATGTTGGCAACTTAAATAATTTAAAAGTAAAGAAATACCAGGTTTGTTTTTCATGTAGGCAACTCATTTGCTCACTTGTACACCTCTACTAAGCAGAGAAGAGAGGGATCCTGTGGAAAAGATGCTATATGACCCCACAGAGAAATTTAATGTATTCAAGATGTACAAAAAGCAAGAGACATTCTAATCTTCATGTGCTTGATTATGAAGGTGAGGAAACAATGTATTTTTATGATTACACATGAATTTCCCTTTTTTTTTTAGTGCTGAGAGGAAAACTTGATTGTGTTAAACCTCATGCCATCCCTGTCATGCATTGCTGATATCCTTCTATCCTGAGCTTTCAGCACTGCAAGACAGCTGTGACAGAAGTCTTGTTCTGTACCCTGCCACTCAAAGTAGGTTGCAATTTAAGTGAGAGCACAGCATAACCAGCTCTCTGTCCTCTGCTTTTGCTCTTGCTCTAAGGCTATTTCCATCACCATACAAAGCTGAAAAGCCTCTATACAGGCTGAGATGTCCATGTATGCGCAAAATAGGAGGTAAGTCAAAGAATAAAATCAGCGGTTGCCTCTCCTCCCATTTCCTCACTTCTAAAAGATCTTCATCCCTTTGTGTTCCCTTAACCAGAAAACTGGAGTGAACCTTCGTGGCAGAGTTTAATGGACAGAAGTAATTTTCAGGGCATGAAATAGCCAAAAAAAATTCCTATGCCTTCCAAGGCTGCAACTGTGCCAGAAATAAAAGGGGATACATATTATTCTATTGTCCTGTCACAGCATAGCTTGCTTTTCCATGGCTAAGCTATGTCCTCGCCAGGAAGAGGTGGCACCCTTTGCACTGCCTGTTGAGAAGAATTCTTAGTGTGTACTCTCACCAAAAACCATGTCTGAGCATGGTCTGGTAGGATGATAATTGTGACAAGGCACACCTTTGTGAGGTGACATCCCTGCTAAAAACACAGACAACTACAAACAATGGTCAATGTTACTGCTCATTGGTTTGTTTTGTTATTACCTAGGACAGATTTAATAAAAATATGACTGAAGAAAGAAGAGTTGTCTGCTCTTCTCCCTTCTGCCATCTCTCAGCAAATCCTGAGAACTTTCAATAGCCTGTTGTTGCTGCTCCTACTGCTGCTCTGGCAGTAATACAACTACAGCTGTTGGATGTTCCTATATTTAGACATTATTTCTACCATTGTCAAAGCATGCCAAAGGAGAGCAAACTAAAGTAATGATGATAGAAAACTCAGCAGCAGCTCACTAAATAATCACAGCATTAAAAACTCACCACTTTACTTCTTGTTAAGCTTAAGGGGATTTCTTTTGGCAGCAGAACCTTGCACCTGTAAGACTTTAAATGAAAAGGTAGCGGGAATCATTTATGAAATAGAACAGTAGGCAACTTAGAAAAACAGCTTCTATTTGTGTAGTGTACGCCCATCTTTGCCAGGTAATAGACAGATCCTTGACTTATGACAGCTGTCAAAGCATCTTAAAAGTACAGAGCAATGCAGTAGATCCATGAATCAATATCAGTGCATTAGCCAGCACCCTGCTGCTGGAAGTGTCCTCTCTCAGGAAAAGTAGACAATAAGTCAAATATTTTGCTTTTAGTTTTCTCCTTGAGCAATTCAGTAGGCAGAAGCACAAAGATTTGACTACCCAGAACTATTGCAGGATATTTTAATTTACATATGCTTTTTGCAAGTTCACCACGTCTTCTGGAAATCATGGACCAGCAGTGATCACTGCTGCAATCTCAAACCCACACTCTTCACAGTCATTACAAAATGCCCATACAACATTATTTCATGGTCTATGCAGAGTTAGTGCACAAGGGAATAGGGATCACATCCCATATGGCCTCATTTTGTGCCACCTCAGGTTTCAGTGCATGAACTTCAGTCCGAGGAAGCTTAAGGCCAGTTGACATAGGAAGGATATGACTCAGTTGCCCATAATTACCAGTTTTTATGTCATTGCTGGGACTGTCTTGTCTGCAAAAACTGCTGATGCAGACTACTACAGCACAGGCAAATTTTACATTTGCAGGAAAAACCCACGGTGGAGTTCTTTAGAGACTCTTGCCTGCTGTTTCTGCCAGCACAGTTGTTAGCTATAACATTTGGACCTGAGTATGCATCACCAGAAACAAGAGGGAAGTCTAAAACATAACTTGTTTAAAAGCGGTTCTACAAAATCTCCCAGAACCTTAGAAAAGCTCACTGAGACACCCTGACAATTGTAGACTGCTTTTTGCAAAGGTTTAAGCAAGTACTAAGGGTACCCTGGAAGAAACTGAATATCTAAACCATTTCCAGATGCTCTCTAAGCTGCTTCCTTTTCAAAACACAATATCTTTGAGGAACTTTATAACTGTCAATACTATTCCCAAACACACTTGAAAGAAGCACCCTTTATTTTTGAAGTGTACCTTCTTGACATAGTATTATGAAATTATTTAGGTCTCTTATCAGTGAACTTAAGTCAGTCTTTGATGGTTAAAATTTAGCCACTTTCCAAACCCAAAATTTAAAAAAAAACCCTAAAGAAAAAAAAAAAAAAAAAAAAAAGACAATTAAAATGTAATATTATGACTGATCATAGTTCATGGTAAGCCTTTTCTCTCTAGTCATAGTTTCCTTGATAATCATCACTTTTCTAGCCTTGACTTACTTGGCAGAAGTCCTTCCCTCAAAATATTGAAAATAAGTAAAAATGCCTCAGCTTTTCTTCTGCAATGCTAATTTGGAACAGCAAAATCTAATTAATTATATCAGAAAATCCAAGAATCACTGCTTCTTTGATATCTAGAATCAAAAAAATATCAATATTGGATGTTTTGAGGGTCAAAATACACACACATCCACCTCTGCCAGCTCATTGTTGATTGTGTCTCTGTGTGACAGAAAAAAAAATACATTCTGCAACCTTTAAAACTTAATCTGACATCTTCAGATGTCTTTGCTCTGGATGTTTGAAAGAAAAGACCTTCTGAGTGCTAGAGTAAAAGAGGTATTAGGAGATGGAGTCCAAACTAGGAGCCATTCAATAATTAACATTCAACAATTAATTCTTTAAAGGCTTTAAAAGAAACACTTAAGCTTTCTGAATATATTTCCCAAAGCCTGTTGGTGGTCACTTATGTTGGGTTATGCTGCATTCTACCTGAAAGGCTGAGAAAAATGAGCCTTTACATCCTCCTGCAATGATGGAAGTTCCAGTGAGGCAGTGGCTACTGTCAAGAGAAGCACTTTGGAATTCTGCAGGACATCACAGGAGATGGCCAACAGGCAGGATAAGTCTGGGGGAGCAGAGTCTTACACTGGTTGAACAGAGGGAAATTAAAAACTCACAGGAGGCAAATTAACATCCTTGCTTACATTCATCTTCATCACCAGCTGTACGTTGCACACAAAACTTTTTCTTAGTTGAACAGGTAAGTATACCTAAGTAGCCAAATTCTCAGACTGTTATGTCTGTAAATGTGTCTGTCTAGTGGCTGTATTGCTCTCCTGTACTCTCATTATGCAACCCTTCTCCCTCATAAAGAAAGTCAAGGCATGTTTTAATTGCCTTTGCTAATTTTCAGGTCAAGTATAGCTAAAGAGTTTAAATCTTTTTTCTTTGCTTTTTTGTGGGTTTTTTCTTTTTTTTCTGATGTTTCCCAAATCCATGGGGAAGTATCGTGGAAAGTTGTGGGTGTGTAGATTTTTGGTGGTTGTTGTTGTTGGTTTAGTTTTTTATCTTGCATTTTCTCTTGGAAATTTCCACTTGAATACAAGCTATTTTAAAGGTAATAACCAAACAAAATTTTTTGTCCCCAGTTGTAATTTGACTTCAGTTTTGAAACCACTCAGATTATTTGAAAATGTTAGTAGCCTCACTAAATCCACCACACATGTCCGTCCAAATGTAAATTTAATTCACTGTCTCTGAAAACCAAACCAGACAAGCAAACAATAAAAAATGATCATGCCTTGTAAAAGAGAGTCATAAAGCATAACAACTAGAAATGTTAACAGAGGAGAAAGGGAGAGAATGTTCTAAGAATCTATTCTCCTTGACAAGTGGTATTTATTTAAACAGTCTTCTGCTTCGTTCTCCTGATTATTACACAAATATTTTATGCTCTGGTTGTTTTACAAGTGCATTAGCTCTTAGGAGAAGTATAGTGCTTTTATTAGTGCTCTATGAGACTGTTATACAAAAACCCACCTGGGAGGTTTAAATTTTATATCCCCAGCTCTACTAATTGTTCTCTAAGGGATTAATTAGGGTAACTTTTTAGCTTTCCAACAAGTTTGTATTCACACTTGCACTGACTTAAGAAAGAACTTGCACAGTGATCACAGAAAAATTCTATTTGTTGCTTTAATATATCTAAACCTTCTGATAGGGCTCAGAGTGGTTCCAGTAAAAATAAATGTACGTACAAACATAAGAGTTTTAAAATAACGTAATCACATTTCCCTTTGATTTTGTCCTCTGAGTTTTCTGGACAAAGATAATTATTTAGAAATAATATAAGGAAGCATTTGAATGCAGTAAAAGTCATTCATGTTTGTGAAATGTTATTCAATTAGTTTGCAAAAGTATCCAGCAAAGTTATCTCTTGTTAGTGTCTTTCCCTGGATGTCCAATTGTGCTGTGCTTTTAAGACTACCACAGAGGAGGCCAAATTAAAAAATTATTTCTTATCTTTAGTCCCATGAATTAAGCCGTTAGCCAAATTTCAAAAATAATTTGTTGAGATCTGAATGTTAGGTGTGTATTGGACACTGAAACATCTAATTCATGGTCTGATATTCATACATGCAGCTATTCTATGTGCTAATATAGACTCCCAGCTCAGAGTCCATATTTCCAGGGTAGTTTCCTAAAGAAACCACCTTTAAAAAAATTATTGACCACTATACTCCTTTAAAGCCTGATGGCAATTTAAAGAGGGAAAGATTATATTAACCAAGAAAAAAAGACGTTAACATTCAGATACCAACAGTAAAGCTCTCTGTTGGAAATGGTACCTGCCTGTGCTAGGTAATATTCTGTGCCCAACATTAGTTCGGGGCTGTGCAGGTCAGTCTGGTCCAGGACCGAGTTTGGGACTGTTCAAACAATCAAACAACAAAATTCCTAAATTTTATTATTATCTATGCCAACTCAGTAAAGCACCCTCCGGTCCAACCCAGTCTCTTCCATGGTAGTTATGAATATCCCTTTTGGAGATATTAAACTAACTACTTTTAAGAGTGTTCAAAAGCAATTTCCAGTTTTGGGTCCTCTCTTATTTTCTGTTGCTTACCAGAAAGATGGTAGTCAGCATTTGTCATGGGTGAATTTTCTGCCAAACCCAGGCTATGAAGGCAGCAACTGACAACCTGCACCTTTGTGAGGAAAGTTCTCACTGTCCCTGGTCTTCCTTGTGATCAAGGAATCTTGCACCTTGATAGCTATCCTGTGACTTTGAAAAGTGAATCATTTTTTTGCTTGCCAAACAAGTATGGCAACAAAAGCACAAATGCTGAAGTAAAATTAAGTTAATTCTAAAAGCATGTCAGCAAAAAAAATTAACTTCTGCATTCCAAAACAGGCAGAAGGCAATCATAACAGAAATTTTCTTTATATTTGTCCATATTAAAATTTAATTTCAGGATCTTCTGTGTTTTCATTAAAAAAATCTTGTATTCCTTTATACTTAATCGCTATCCATTGGAACTGCTGATTGACCTGGATGTAGCCTCCAAGGATGGACTTGGATAAAGGTACCCTTTATAAATCTCTCCAGTCACTGAGGATCTCACTGACTGTGTAAACATCCTAGGGGTATTTCTAAAACCTTTAATCTTGATGCAGTCTGACTCTAGCCTGTTTCCTTCTCTTTTTTTTAACAAGGAAAATATGGCTGGGAGGTACTGATGTGAAGGGAGACACCGCGCTGCAAGGCACTCGGTTTGTGAAGACTCAACCTAGAGAGCAAGGTCAGGTTTATCTTGCAGACTGCGTGTAGCTTGTTCAGAGTCAGTTTACATATTTCCAGGCTTTCTGGTGTGTCGGAGGCCAGCTTCTCTGTGAAGACTTTTCTTCATTGAACAGTTTTGTTTATCTAACACTTTAACTCTTACGATTTTTTTTTTTCCCCCTGGAAGGTCTCCGGAGTCTGGTAGCTATGGCTTCAGCAGCTTTACAGAGGAACTCATGCATTACAAGAAAGTCTCCCTCTGGTGATCCAAGCACACAGTTTGACCTTAATGCATAGACAGGTTCTAAAATAGGAGGTCAAAGTTGTTTAGATAAGGGTCTTATTCTGTGGAAAGACATTTCTGTGAATTTTTTCACTACTCTTTAATAGAGTGCCAAAATGTTTATGCCCCTATTAGAAAAGAAAAAAAAAAAAAGAAAAGAAAAAAAACCCCCAAAAAACCCCAAAACCCCCAAAAAACCCAAACCAAACCAAACCAAACCAAAAAAAAAACCCAGACACTTTAAATTATTTCCTCAGAGTAAGGGGAAACACCAGCTCTCAAATCTGAAGAGTGTGTAACAAGCAATTGCATAGCCTGGAAAGGCAAGCAAAGCACCTTTTTAGATTGTGGAGCTCTATTTTAATGAAAGGGATTATAATCCTTTAACATTTATGATACATTTGAATTATGTGGTCAACATCTACCCACTGGCAAAAATATGAAACCTTGGACAAACTTTAATTTCATGATTTACAATAGTACACTCAGAAAACTATTGTAAGTAACTGTGCCACTGCATGCAGAAGCTGCCACAAATGTCAATTTTACACTTGGAAAATTTGGGAACCCTAAAGATGATGTACTTTCTGCTTTGCTGTATAAGAACTTCCACCCATTGGCAGTCAGAGTCATGATGTTTAAATTTAATTTTCTCTAATGTAATAATTTTTTGTGTGCTATGTTTAAGGCAATTTGAATCAATATCCCATACAAGTAATTTAGAGTCCATAGCTATAATCATTGCAGGCAGTGAATCGTCTAAAGAATAAATAATTTGGGCTGAATTTCCTACTTTCTCTCACTGGCTGTTTATAATGGTATTCACTTTGATTTGGTTTTTTTAAAGAAAAAATAATAATATGTTTAGCAGTAATTACATAAAAATAAATGTTTCCTGATCTGCTAATCAAGCTTGAATAAAAAAAAATTCTTAATTGAAAGAACAAGTTCTGCTCACTTGTCCTCCAATTACAAGATGCAAGGTAATGGTTTAATTTGGTCTGTCAAGTCTTAGACTTTGCATTTAGCTCAAGGATCCACTCACATTACTTCCCAGAACACGACAGTTTCCTAGTGCAACATCTGCAGCTTCTGGACCTCTCACAAGGAAATCCCCAATATCCCTGGTGTCCAGTAAATGACTTCTTTCAGAAGGAAAGACCAGGGCACCAATCAGCCACATGGAAGGTCACATACTTGCTAAGAGGGCCTAGGCCAAGGAACAAGCTTAGATCTGTTTTGCCCCTCAGTCTCATGCAATTGCAGTGGAGAAGGTGAAAGATGGTTCTCACTCAGCAGCCAATCTTTTATTCAGCAGTTCATAGTGGAGTCATGTCCCTGCCTCACCTCTCTGTAGAGGATAAAGCATTACACCCCTTCAAAAACAGTCTCTTCTCAGAACAGAGGTGCTTCCAAATTGGCAGAAGACACCAAACACTGGACTATGCATGTCTTCCTCCAGAGAGAAATTGTGTACAAAATGCAAATCCCCAGCCTGTGCTGCTCCACAATATTGGGCATTCTATGAGTACTGAGGGAAATAGGTCAAGATATGACTTGACATAGTATAAAGCGTCAAGATGACATTTCCCCTGGTGTCAGAGACTTGCATATTGTCCTTAAAAGAAGGGGTGCCCTACATCATTCTATTGCAGTAAAGGCTTTGGCTTTGATTTGAAAATTAAATTTTCAAAGAACATTTTTCAGCAACACAACCCACAGGTAGACAAGAGAAATGCTTGCAGTATCAACCTTCACTGCAGCACATGAGACACATTAATTTAACCAAGCTGCTTTTCTTCACTCAAAGATCAAATTTTCCAACACCATGTACAAAACTTGCCAAAAATTCATGCACTGAAAGATAATGCGCATATATGTTTGTTCTAACTACTAAGTGGGATGACTGGGCACAAAAAAAAATTGGCTTATGAGCTGTCCAAGAGAATTGAACACGATTCTTATTCCACTCAAAATTATGAGATGTAAGAATAAAAAAAGCACCAATGACTGTTCTTTACTCCTGAGACTTCATCAGAAATAGGATTAGAGAAACACAGGCATAGCTTCAACAGGCAGGATAGACCAAAAGAACACTCAGAGGAAGAGATATCAACAAGCACTTGAAGAAGCTGTTTGTCTAGCCTCTTACTCATGCTGGTTTTGTCTGTGATAGATCAAACTAATTAGTGACTGGGTTAAAGGATAAAAAAATCTTTTATGAATCTTTGACAGACATAGTTTAAATTAGCACTACAGTTTTCATTCCTTAATTGTATGATTTTATAATCCCAATCTTTAAATTTAATATTCTATGAATCCTCCAAAATGCATTTTTTAGTCAGGGACCACAAACACAGACAAAAACAATTCCTGAATTATGCAAGACTTTGTGTAAAGGTATTGCAAATACTGAGTTGCACTGGAAAAGTCTTTAAATTGGCAATCTATTTTACTGCTGGGAAGCAATAAAATTGTTGCATACTTTCTGGTATCTAATCTCTAAATCAATATGAATTCCCAGTAACAAGAAATGAATTCCAACCTAATTGAAACAATTAGCCTAACACAGTTGTCAAGAAAATAAACTATTATAAATAATGACATATTAAGTATTAATTTCTTAATCTAATTTGAAGTATGACTGCACACAGCCTCTCCATGATACTTACTGTTGATAATACAAATGTTGGCTGTGAGCCTGCAAAACTCACTCAGTGTGAGTTTATATTGGCATGTAGGGTCTGCAGATTTACATTACTTTGTAGACTGTAGCATACAGGGAAAATAGAAATGAAGAAATACTGCAGAACTTGTTTATGGTTGGCTTTTCCAATCTGGGAATCTTTTCTACAGAACTTAAGATCACCTCTGTAAAACTTAGGAAACAGGGCTCTGATGCATGCAGAAATAAGTTTGAAATAACTTGTTACTACAACAAAAATTATTCCTAATTTAGTAACTTAATTGTTTATTCTTAATTGTCAAAAATTTAATTCTTAAATTCTGAAGATGGAGCTCTTAAACTAGAAGACTAGAAGTTAATTGTATTCATCCTTGTATTGTGTGTTTACAAAACATTATTTCTATTAGGTGAAAGATAATAAAAGATAATAAGCCATAATAAAAGCCAACTCCCTGTGTAAAACACAGTCTCTAAAAAGCTAATGTAAAATAACAAAGGTAATAAGAAAGGATGAGATTCTCTGTAGTATTTTAGAGAAAGGACAACTGAGAAATCAATTTCAGCAAGATGCCTCTCATTTACACTAATGCATATAACTTGTCCTCTCAATTTCTTCATAGCAACAAAAGATCTAATCTCTTACCTCATATGTACTGTTATCTCACCCAAAGGCGAACATCAAAATCAGCTCAGCAAAGCTGTGCTATAGAAGTGCCTGTTATGGGAAATATTGTATTTTTAGGTCACATCTACTTCTCTGATGTCCATGAGTAAGCTGTGTCAATCAAGGAAACCTAAGAATACTTTGCTTCATCAAATTGTTACTATTCAAAAAATAGATATTTTGTCTTAGCTATTTTTCTTTGTTCTTACTATAGTCAATAGAGAAAGAGCAGCACATCCAAAAGGTAATCTTCTTGCCTCTGTCTTTGAATGAGATTACTTTCAGGAGCTCACACAATGCATTTTTTTTTCATACGTCTTAGGTTAGAGAACCTCACACTCTCAGGCTTACTCAAGCCTGTGCAGAAAAACTACTGCAAATGAGGAAATCAAGCTATGTGTCAAATCCCAGATGACTGTTTCAGCCAAAATAACACGTTTCTTTTCTGAGGTGTCTCTTTTGATTTGCTGCCTGATAAAACAGTAGTGAAATAGTGAAATATAAAGGACCTACCTTGTATTAGGAAGATCTTAAAAATTCTTGACACATAAAAACATCTGTATATACACCAAGACAATTTTTGGGACATGTAAAATACAGCAAACTCTAGAATGATATTTTATATCATATAATAATGAGCAGAATATTGTTGCAGAGAATGGCAAGCTTCATTTCCCAATAAATTTTTCATGGCATACATCCTGAAAGAAATTGTATGAAGCTCTATGTCCAGTCGCTCCTGTGACCACACAATTTACATTTTATTTAATTTAGCAGACTTATTGGCTGTTTTAGGAACCGCTGATCTAAAAACGTAGTAAAAGTAGATAAGACCATTTTTAAGAAAATGATTGTAGAATAGAATACTTCAGTTCAAAAGAAAGTACAACAATCTGATGGTTGTCCAACTGCCTGACCACTTCTGGGCTGACCAACAGTTAAAAATGTTGCTGAGGACATTGCCCAAATGCCTCTTAAACACTGACAGGTTTGGGATGTCGATCATCACTCTAGGAAGCCTGTGTAGTGTTTGACCACCCTTGCTGTAAACAAATGCTTCCTAATATCCAGTGTAAACCTCACTGGTGCAGCTTTGAAACAATCCTACATGTCTTGTCACTGGATACCAGGGAGTATAGCTCAGTACCCCTCTCTCTCTCCACTTCTACTCCTCAGGAAGATGCAGAGAGCAAGGAGAAGAGTCATCATTTTATGCAAAAACAAAATGTTCCACATGACACATCATATTTCACCAAAAACATATATCTGGACCAGTATGTCATAATCGCTGCATAAAAAATTATCAGGAAAAAAAAAGTAGTAAGAATATTGGAAATGGGATGATTCAAAATAGAGCATGTTTTGTTTTGTTTAGTTTTGTTTTGTTTTGTTTTGTTTTTGTTTCAACGCACTTTCCAAATCTCTACAAACTCATGAATTCTTGAGTTATATCAGTCAAGCAGTCCTTTATCCTTAATCTAATTGCATTTAACATCTTTAGAGGAATCTGTACTTGGTCCATGATTCTATATTGTCATTATTACTGTTAGATTCTTGCCACTAAATCAATAGCAGCCTAATCTGCTTCTAGAGATCACCGTATTTGCAAGAGCTTACTCTTGTTCATGGGTCATTTGAGATCTATGTAGAGCTTTCATGTCAGTAATGGTGAGGTTTGGGACGTAAGAGAACAGCCACACATAATTTCATGAAACAGTAGTACCTCAAATAAACAGCTTCAAATACAAAGCAGAGGATGCATGAAAAAAGACATAGCAAAGGTTTGAAGATGTAGAATCCTAAGTGCATTGGAAACTAAGCAAAAAAAAGACAACTGTCAGCGTTGATCTAACATGCTAATTGGAGAGATTTTTCAAAATATCTCTCAGAGCTGAAGCGTAATTCTGCTGTAAGTTAATGGGAATTGTGATCCAAAGTCAGGTAACCATGATAAAAATTTTAGACTGTGTATGACACGTGCAGAATTTCATAATGGTTGGAAGGAAGGTTGGAAGGTTCATAATGGTTCCATAAATTACTATGGAAGTAATTTAGTCCAACTCCCCTGGTCAAGTAGGATGACTCAAAGCCAGTTGTCTGGGGCTATATTTGTAATATCTCCAGGGATAAAGAGTCCACAGCCTTCATTAGAAACCTGTTTCCAGTACTCCATCACCCTTTCACTAAAAATATGTTTCCTGATGTTCGGACAGACCATCCTGAGTTTCAGTTTGTGCCTCTTCTTTGTGCCACTGGGAACCACTGAAAATAGCTTCCCTTCAGATATTCACATACATTGCATCCATCTTTCAGGTATTTACATAGATTTATAAGATCCTTCCTGAGCCTTCTCTTCTCTAGGAGCAATGGTCCCAGCTCTCTAAGCCTTCCCTCACATATGCAGTACCCCAGGCCCTTAACCACCCTTGTGTCCCTTTGTTGAAGTCTCTTCTGTACGCCTGTGTCTCTCTTGTACAAAGAAGCCCAGAACTGGCAGAGTACTACAACTGTGGTCTCACCAGTGCTAAATAAAGGGGCAGATCACCTCCTCTGGAGTCTGATGCAACCCAGGGTACCATATCCTTCCTTGCAGCAAGGCTCCATGGTTCATGTTGAAGAGTTGTGCATCAGGACCCCCAGCTCCTTTTTGGCCATGCTGCTTTCCTGCTGATCCCCAGCACATAATTCTGTACAGAATTGTTCTTCCCCAGGTACAGAACTTTGCACTTCTCTTTGAACTTCAAGGGGTTCCTGCTTTCTTCAGCCTCTATCCATTAAAAGGAATTTTCTACTATGTTAAATGTTTTGCTCCTTGTAACTGAAATAGAACTCATGTTTTTAGGTCTCTTTTCTGAAAGATAAAAAAACCCCATGGTTTTCTTCCCTTCATGGACAAGTATATTCTCATTTCAGTAACTTCCAGTGCAAAACAATTGAAATTGTAAGATGTGAGTGCCCCCTTGCCTGTGTAACTTTCAAAATATAACAAAACTTCCCAGTTTTCAGGATGTGGCAGGCAGAAGCTCTCCCCACACACTCTACAGAAGTGATGGAAAGGACAATTAATTTTGGTAACAAACAAACATTCAGACATAAGGTAAAATTATGCTTGAGTGCACAGAATTTATTTTTTCCAATAAAGATTTAGTAATAAAAATGATGAAAGACTTATTAGTCCTTCTCAGTGGAAAAGTGATTTTTATTTTATGATATGTTACAGATTGCTCTTCAGTAATATGTAGAGCAAACTACTCGAACAGAACAAAAGTGTCACGTGAATAAAATGCAAATAGCCTGCTGGGGTGTATATAATAATTCTCTAGGGGTTTTGTTGTCGTTGTTGTTATTGTTTTTTGATTGTCTTGTTGGGAGTTTTAATAGAGCAAGTATCCAAATGAAAATAAAGCTACATTAATGGGACACACTTGAACTGGACTGGGACCTCAAGAGGGACTCGAGGGAGAAGAAGGATCCATTAGAGCCATTCAAGCCCACAAGCACATCTCTAGATAGTTGAGGTTTTAAATTGCCTTCTTCATCCTCACTTCATTGGTGGTTATGCTGCTGAAAGAAATGGCTTCAACATGTACATTGTCTGATTAATTTCATGGTACTTACAAATTTGATTCCATTATAAATTGCATTGCAAAATACTGTCTTCAGCTAAGATGAATACATAAACATGCATAAATTCAGTGGCTAGACCTGCAATGCAATAAAACAGAGTGTTGATCTGAAGGTTCCTGAAGAGCCATGAAAATATGTATGCTAGCAGGTAGCAACAGCTAAAATGTCCTACACCAATACAGTTCTTCTTTAGTTCCAGCCAAAATATGGCGATGTAAAATTATAGCAATTTCCTGATCCTTGCATTTCAGGGTAGGCAAATTAATGTATTCAAATTAGTGGTTTAGTAGTTTCCTCACCTCCTGTTTTGTTCTAAGCATTCTGAATTCAAACCAGGTAATTGAGATATCAGTGCTAAAGGAGGAAGCTAGATTGGCTTGGTGGACTTAGAACTTTCTAAACATGAGAGAAATTTCCAAAAAATTAAACTTTAAGAAAGAGGAAAAAATCTTTTAAGCATAATTTTCACCTCCTCCTCACATATAATAAGAAAGCTAAATACAAACTATCAAGTTATAAAAACACTTCCCTCAAATCAGAGGCAAATTGCATCAGGAAGAATTGATTCCCAAGACACTTCAATATGTGAAGTCAGTGAATTTTAAAACACAAATAAAGATAGTGGAAGATAGTGGAAATAATGTCATGAGACATTTCAGGACTAAGGAACTTAGTAGGAGTTTTCTTCTCTAAGGCATACAACACCACTTTTTGTTTATTTATTTAATTTATTAACAGCTGGAAAAAAAATAAGGAAATCTTACAATTTCATTTCTTGGAACTGTGTTTTGGCATTCAAAGCTTTGCAGCTGCTAATTGCAGTATTTTGTTGCAAACCTCCTTTTATTCCAAGCCTATTTTTTTTCTTGTCCCATCACATGAATACTCCCCAAAGAGAGCACAAAGTGGGCTTCACTGTTGAACTTTCTGCAGAAAGAAATGCCTGTCATGAACACCCGAAATTTTTCATCACAAGAAAGCTGTTTTAGAAGTGAGCATTCTATATTAATTTCTAATATCCCTTAAAATAAAGCAAAACTCACAGAAACTTTTTTTTTTTCCTAAATATCCCATCACACTAAATTTGTGTCAAAATGTTGAGTCTTGTGGCTGACAACCAGAAATGTTAGCCTCCATAGTAGGAGGCTGAAATAATCCCTAGTAGGATTATTTTCAGTGTCTGAACAAGTACTTTTCTGTTCTTGCTCTTTGTGATTGAGAAGTCCCCATAATTGTCTACAGTATCATATTACCATCTTGAAAAAAATTCTTCCCTCCATCTCCTCTTTTCCAGGACCTGTAGAGAAGCAATTAAACTGTTACACTGATTAAGCTTAACTCTTTGCTTTTCTATCTGTTACCTTGTTTCTTATATAGACTGTTCAGAATACATTTTAATATTTCTGCCAAATAAATTTCTGAGATATTTTCTCTGTACTTTATGCAACAGCAACAAAACACACCAGTAAAAAATTCTGGACAGGTTCCTTTGAAGAAGATCTTTTAAAAAACTTATTTTTTAAAATTACATATTTAGAGGAATCTTGCATTCCCTATTGCCCCTGTCTATATTTCACAATAGGAGAACTACTCTGGTTTTCCAGTATAGCTCTGACATTTTAAACTCTGGAAAAGTGCTAACTGTTAGACAGCATTAGTAAACAACTATTTTTCATTTAAAAAATCATTTGGGGTTGAAAACAAGGGGTTTGGAGCCAGGGGATGCCTTCTGAGGATTTATTGTTGAGGGGAATCCCTCAAGCGACTGGTAGACAACTATTTCTCCTAATGGAATCTTAAAGTGTAAAATAATAAAATATATGCCAGGTTGTACTTTACAGGGTAATGAGTAGTATAAACTAGTTTGATTTCCTTCTAGTTTTGATTTTTACAACTATTAATAATAGGAAAATTAGTTACACTAATTTTCACTACACTAAAGAGTGATACTCAATTTATTTCTAGAATAAAAATAGGAACCTCTAAGTGTTACAAAAACTCCATATGTATTTTAAATTTGTTAGCAGGCAACTGAATGCTTGAAGTACACTCAAAACTGGGAAAAACCTAGAATGCAGGGCCACTAGACTTTATATATGTTCATTCTCAGTTAGGGGAGAATGCACCTCTTTGTTCAGCCAGCCAATGTGTGTTGCATTCATTTTCACAAAGAAAAACTCTCAAGATTTAGAAAAAATAAGAATAATAATGAAATAAGAGTAAAGGGTCAGTACACATTCCTGGTCAGATCAGCTCAGCTTAAGTGAGCCATAAATTAATTCTATCAAGAGAGCAAGTGTCTCAAGCTTGTGAATAAATTACAGTAAGTTGGTCTGTTACATTGGGTGCACTTAAATTTAAATTAAAGTTTCTGTTTATAATCTCTCACATAACAGGATAATTTAGAAATGCTAATGTTTACCATAAATGACCATCTTAAATGAATTTTAACAAGCAGGCAGGTGAAGTAGAATTTCATGGTGACTGCGCCGTATTTAAAGCTTTCAATTACAGCAGTATATTCAAAGATTTCATCTTATTGTTCTGAATATTCACATTGTTGATTCTCACAGGATTAATAACTACAACAATTCACCCTTCTGAAATAGTCTTTTTTCACATTTCTCTATCTTGGCCTCTTTGGTAAGTTTGATGTATGATTCCTTCATACCTTAAAGTGTAAAAATAGCGTGACTACTGAAAACTATACAAACATAAAACTTCATAGGCTACAACATAACATTTTTCCAGGCAAGAAATTAAGAAATTAAGGTTAAGGGAAGTATCTCTAATACACTTCCAAAATGTCAAATTAAATTTTCAGGACTGAAGCCTTTCTGGTTAGTTGTACCTTGACTAAATTTACCTCAGAGACTGTGGTCACTCTAGCAAAAACTGTGTGATCCTACACTTCCTGGAGCAGTCACATGAGGAAAAGAAAATAAACGAGCTTGAAAATCTGGTACTATCCAGAACAATTTCTTGCTTGACATTAAGATCATTGATTAAAACAGTAGCTTCAATTATCTTCAACTGGTTCAAGCCCAAGCTAACTCTGTCAGTTAAACATGCAATTACCTCTGGTCCTTTTCCTGGTCCTCTAAAATCTAAAACTAAATTACTTTTTCCTCATCTATGGTGGATAAAGTTACATGTTTTCCTAATGAAAGTGAGGTCTTTGATTTGGTTACTGTTTAAGTTCTTACAAAGTCAGTGTGAGCTTGTTTTCCTGGTTTGTACTGAGCAAGCTAACGTGATATGGACTTAGCTGCCATTTGCATCAGGAACCTTTAGACCTCTGTTAAGACATCACTATTACCTTTCTGATTTTAGCACCTTAATGTATGTGAGAGGGTTCTTGTAGGGTTTATTTTACACTGTAATAAAATTATGACTTTTCAATCAAAAATTTAGATTCAGAAAGTGTTTAAAAGACACAAATATTTTTTCCCGAAATGTTTTTGTCAAACAGCCAAAGAAGAAAAAAAAATGAGGTATTTGTTAGAACTATCTGACCTGTGATTTGCTTTTCTTCTGATCTAACTCTTATCTAAATACTCTTGGTTTGCTTCCAAGAAAACATATTTTGCCTACTGTGAGGTTTAATTAGCTATAGCTGGCATAGCACTTTGAAGATGTGAAGTATTCTGTCCAGCCTAAGTTACCTCTATCATCTCTCATTTGCTGCCTGTCTAAACTAAACTAAAATGTCTAAACTAAAATATCTAAACTAAAATAACCAAACTAAAATATCATGCTACATTTTTATAAAAGTATTATTCTGGAAACACACATCCTAAATAAAATGCAAAATATTTGTGGTTTTGCATAGTGGAACAGTATTATTCCATAGGTGCATGTCCCTTTATTTACCATTCTCAGTCATTAACAGCAGAAACACCAGCATTTCCACTGAATGCCAAGAAGGCCAATATGACATGATTTATTTTTATTGGTAGTACTGAACTCAAGTTAAATCCCAGCCCTGTATCAGACATTGCATATACACATTCAGTCCCAATCTGCAGAGCTTGCACTCTAAAGGGACATCATAAACTGACATAAGAAGGGAACTGAGGCAGAAAGGTCAGTCAAACAACACTTGTCCAGTTCACACAGCAAGATTTGTAAAACTGAGATTCAACCTACGTAGATTTCTTGGGGTTCAGATCATGTTTTAACAGCAACACCTTAGGCTGGAATGTATCAACTGGTCGGGGAAAGAGGAACCTGAATGTTTATTGTTGACCTACAAACAGAAAAATAAGGATGAACACAGCAAGTCTAATCCTTTGATGCATCAGTAATATGAATGTGAAACCACAGTTGTTCATCAACTCGGGGAAACTTAGTTGGAGTCAAAATACATGCTAAGACACTTCAGGAAAACTTTGAACCAGTTAGTGTGCAGTAAAAAAAGAGGAAAAGTTCAGAAAACATTGACAACAGCACATAATAAAATAATGATGGATGTAAGCTTATTTAATCTAGGAAAAGAGGAGGGAGGTTGTGGTTGTTCACCCTTGGCTAGCCACCAGGTGCTCATCCAGATGTTCTCTCACTCCCCTTCCTCAACATTATGGGGGAAGAAAACAGCATTAAAAAATTCATGGGTCGAGATAAGGATGGGGAAATCACTTAATTATTACATGGACAAAACAAATTGAACTTGGAGAAGATAAATTTAATTTATTGTCTATTAAAATAAAAAAAAATATCACAGATCAGTAAGAAACAAATCAAAACTAAAAAGACTTTCTATGAACCCCACCTCCCCTTGTTCCCAGGCCCGCCTTTACTCCTTCACTCTTGTATCCTCTATCTGTTCCCTTCCTGAGCAGCACAGGGACTCAAGGAATAGGAGTTAAACTCCATTCATAACTCTCTGCTCTTCCTTCCTCACACTTTTTTCCTGATCCAGAGTGGGGTCAGTCTGACATGAACTCTTTTCACAGGCTGCAGTTCTTCAGGGCAAATCCATCTGCTTCAGTGTGGGGTCCTCCACGAACTACAGAGCAGATGTCTGTTCTGACATGATCATCCAAACTTATTCGTGATCTCTGTGGAATCTGTGGTGCCTAGAGCACCTCTTCCCCCTCCTGCTTCCCTTATGTGGGTGTCTAAAGGGCTGTGTTCTCCTACTTTTCTCACTTATTTTTTTCACTCTCATGGTTTAACCCCAGCCAGCAACACATCCCTACACAGCTACTTGCTCACCCCTCCTGGGTGGGATGGGGGAGAGAATTGAAACACTTAAAAGGAAAATAACTTTGTGGGTTGAGATAAGGACAGTTTAATAGGTAAAGCATAAACTGCACATGGAAGAAAGCAAAGCAACAAATCCATTAACCCCTTCCCATAGACAGGCATGTGTTCAGCCATGCCCAGGAAAGCAGGTCTCCATCACACAGAACAGTGACTTGGGAACAAAAATGCCATCACTCCAAACATCCCCTTCTTACTTCTCCTTACCCCAAGCTTGCATGCTGAGCATGATCCCATATGGTGTGGGATATTCCTTGGGTCAGTTGGGCTCAGCTGTCCTGGCTGAGTTCCCTTCCACTCCTTGTACACTCCCAGCCTCCTCATTGGTGGGGTGAGGAGCAGAAAAGGCCCTGATGCTGTGTAAGGGCTGCTCGGCAACAAAAACACACCTGTATTATCTACACTGTGTGTTTTCAGCACTGTGAATCCAAAACACAGCCCTATAGAAGTTATTGTGAAGGAAATTAACTTTATTCCAGCCAAAACCATTATGCTTCTCTCTCTTGCAACTGCTGCACAGCAGTTTTTACTCTTTCTGAAATGTTAAATAGCAATAACATCAGGTACATTACATTTAAGTTGTATGCAAATAGCAGAGTCATCACCAACATCACTGATGGCTCAGCTTTGGGCAGCAGTGGGTTCCTTTCGGAGCCAGCTGTAACTGGCTTTGTCTGACATGGGGATAGCTTCTGGTCTCACAGAAGCCACCCATGAAGTCCCTCTACTACTAAAAATTTGTCACTTAAACCTGACAGAGAGGTGAAATTTTCAATTCTTAAACTCTATTAAAATTAATGCAATGAAAGGTAGTAAAGAAATAAACATCATGAAGCTCAGGAAATCTCCTGTGCTGAAAATGCACAGAGGCCAGGAAATCATTAGGGATGAATTATGGATGCTTGCCCCATGTGCTGGACCTGCCACTCTTATTGAAGGACGTGCAAGTCAGAATACTGGCTAAGTGGTCCACACTAAACCAGAGCATCTCTTCTTAAATCCCTTTATTCAGAATTTTATAAAACCAATCTGACATTTTATTACTTTTCTTTTAAATGTCACACATAGAATTCAACAATTTTCCCTTGCCATACCACAAAAATCTCAGGATATGAATACATCTCTCATATATCAGACTAAGGACTTTTCAAAGTACATAAATAGTTACAAAGAAAGTGCTATTTACTCAAAACAACCAATAATACCTATTAAAGTGATGATGCTTCAAGATAGATACATTAACCTAAGGATTATTCTGTGTTCTGGGATAAATGAGTCTTCCCTGTTTCAGAAATTCCATCATTACTGGAACTGATAAAATCTTGCTGAAGTGTCCTGAAAGGTTAGGCTGGTCAGAAATATCATCATTGTACCTGCTCTTACACTTCTTCAAGCTGAAATTTTTAAGGAATAGAGCATTTCAAACCTTGTGGAAAAAAAAAAAAAAAAACCTAAGAAGTTAATGAAAATATCTTGGATTCAGGAGGACATCTGGGCCTTCTTTATTCACATTCTTAAAATGAAACAAATTTTTAAAATGTTCCTGAAATGTGTCCAATGTAAATAGTGGCTAAATCTTCAATCACTTCCTTGGGTAAAACAAACCATTATAATGAACAATCTAAGAACGAAATAATGGAACAAAAGACACACTTGTACTATGATTATGTGCATTTTGCCACAGGCTAAACCCTGAAATTTAACTTATGCTGAAACGTTACTAAAACCAGTAGGGACACATTTAAAGAAGGAAAAAAAAAAAAAAAAATATATATATATATTCAGTAGCCAGGTTTTCCCCATATTCCTTAAAGGCAATTTTTTTTTTTTTTTCTGAAAGGTGCCTGCTGGACAAAAGATAAAACAGCTTTTGTTCCTCCCCTTCCCAAGTAACAGAATCATCAAAAAAAAGCAGCTGAAGCTTCTTATTCATGCTTCTGATACTTCTTATATCCTTATTCTTATATATTTAGTAACAAATGGCATTGATATGCAGCCTTTTAGTGCTACTTAACATTTGCTAACTCCTTCTATAAAGTAACTGTTCTGTTACAGTTCTGTTCAGGGATACCCAGGGGTTGGTACCAGGCAGAATAAGTTATTCAGAATTTCTAATTTGCATTAGATAAACACAAAAAGATTTAGAAAATGTTTAGCTGATGCTTCACTGTTTTACTGCAAAAATAACAAAAATAAGATAAATATTTACTTTAACAGTAAAACTCAGGATAATTATTTATTGTTTATTTAATGGTTATTGAAGAGTTAAACTCAACCCCATAGCAAAACACTTTCAAAGATTCTTCTTCCTTCCCTCTCAGTATTTCCATTCAAAGTGTGGTCATGCTGTTGACACACAGTCAGCAAATACCAAGCACCAGAGCTTTAAATTCAGTCAAATCTGAGTCCCACTTTTGCATTCCACACACAAAAAGAAGTAGGAAGCTGCAATATACCCACTTTCACAACTTCAAGCTTTACTTATTTATGCTTCCAGGAACACTGCTGGAAGTCTTAAATCATGTTAAAGTTGGTCTCTAAATAGGATTTTCAAACTTCAGAAGAAATGTCTAAGCAGTGTAAAGCTCTTTCTTCTTATCTTGCATCGCCAGTGCTTACACTAATTTCAACAAAATAATCTCTAAAAGGCACAGATTTCATAAATTAGCAGCACAGTACCCGTTGGAATCCATCCTTCAGATCATCTGGTGGCTTTGCATTAAAAGGAAAAAAGGAGAACAAAGCAACAATGTAAAAGTTAAATCTCTGCCTGAAGCACACAGTGTGATATGAGCATTGATACCAGACTCTGTTTTAAATTAAAAGCAATTTAAGGAAGTTCCTTATAAAGTAAACCAGCTAGGCTGCAACTGAATAACATAATAGGCTTTTACTGCACTGTTTGCTCCTGTTGCCATACTCCTGTCTAGTGTTTCTCAGGATTTATAGGACTTTCTTGGAGGTCTTCTAAAGAGTTTGGGATTTTAGTATTTCTTTGCTTTTCTTCATCATCCTTTGTAAGTGACTGTTTTCATGTCACAGGACCACAACTGCTTATTGTGAAAAGTCACTAATGACCAAATGACCCTGCCACCTGGGGAACTTACAGCCTCATGTTAAATTCCAGCTATATTTAAAAAAAAAGATCTTCCCAGGCTATTGATTCACTGGCAGTGTTTGATTGTACCCTGGAGGCAGGTGACAGCAAGGCAACTGGGCTCTTACTGTTTTACACTCCCTATTACACAAACCAAATAAATCTTCTCTAAATGAATTCACATTTTTTCTCACTTCTTTGTGACAGTTCAGTATTGAACAATCTGTATACTGTTTGCTTCTGGGATATTGAAACCAAAATTTTCATCATCTTCATAACAACAAATTTCTAGACCCTCAATTTAGCATTAAGGTAGTGGCAGCATTTGTTGTGCTCTACACTCTACAGACTTTTGAAACTGACAGGTCCAAAGCATGACTCCTTTAATACTTATCACAGTCTCCTTGTGCTGCCCACATTATCTCATTTTGGAAAACATTTCCACTAACTAGAAATATGGGCAACTCCTACAATATCACTTGTCTTATACTGTGACTACAAACATAGCAAACTGGCCTCACAGGGAATGGAATGAGAATTTAATGATCAAGCTAGTCTAGAATATGAATGTCTTGAAGAAAAGCTGCAAGATTTCTTCAAAAAAAAGAAGTTGAAAAAAAAGTTGCATTAACCTGCCTGCTTCCCCAGAAGGAAAAATAACCCCAAATTTATGCCTAAAGAACCACAGCAAGAAAAAAGCAAAGGATTGCAGAATCTGACTGAATAGATGTTCTGAGATGTGCTAACATAAAACTTAATTTTTTATTTTTGATTTGAAAATCTCACTCAATTTAGAGTATACGGTGTCCTTTACTTCCTGATTTAGTGCACCATAGTGCATATAATGGTGGTCTTAAGAGCAAAGTCCTCTTAAAAAAAGAGCTGCAATAATGAATAAGCAATTGGAATCACAGTGTGGTCAAATCAGGAACATTTGAATATTCAAAACAGATTTTCTTGAAAGACTTCTCTTCTGATTGCCTGTTTTCTCCAGCTCTTTTTTCACTGTGTTTTAAGCTCAGTTTCCTTTTGTGCCTAACCTGTCATCTGCCCTCTCTCACCTTTCTTCTGTTCTCTTGCCAGTTTATGTCTTTCTAATTCCCTGCTTCCAAAAACCTTTGTATTAATGTGGATTTCTTGGCATTGAGAATCACTTTTCTTTTTTAATCTTGAAGTCATTTTTCGCCTTGCATCTGCCATCTGTATTTCCATGGTTTAGTATCTTCTACGACTCTTTAGGTGCCTCTCTGTGTGACCAGCTGAGTTTGGTAATCAAGCACAGGGAATGGCTTCTCCACAACAAATCCTTGTCTAGCTTAGGCTTCTTCCATCTGGAGAACAAACAGTTTTAAGGAGGCCACAAAAGAGGGTTTCAAACCTGTGACTGATGTGGGTGGGTTGGGGTTGACCAGTCACAGACTACTTGAAAACAAGGTGCCCCCAAATGAGATCCCAAGGAGCAAGGCTGATCAAAAGGCAGAAGTCCTTCCAGCAGCCAGCAATAGATCTGGAGAACCCTATCAAGTATGTGTACATTATCTCTTTTGTTCATAGCCACCACTGGAGACAAAATATGGACCTGATCATGACCAAAACAGTTTTTCGCATTAATATCAACCACGTCAACTGCAATGAGATCATTCTTAAAGACTAGCAACAAGCTAGCAAAGACTAGCAAAGGCAGCTAGTAAAAAGCAAACAAGCAAAGAAACAAAAAACAACCAAAAAAGCCCCACCAGAACAAAACCATTTTTATTTAAATTTCTGCCAAAAAAAGAAATTTCGTTGGAGAACTTTGTGTAGTCCTACTCAATGGACTATAGATAAATAAATTAGTTAGACAACAAAAATATATTTAGCTGAATTGAAAAAACACTCTTTCATTGCATATTTTGCAGTTATTTCCATGCCTTTTGTATATTAATCTCACAGTTGGAGATTTAGAACTTGTCACCACATTTGAATATGAGGTTGTTTGGACTGAATACAATGTTTAGTATACAATGACAACTTATGACCTTCTGTCATCAGTTCTGTCTTAATATTATGCACATACTTTATTTCAGCTCTTTGAAGTGCTATTATTTTAAAATATAATAGAAATATTTGTCATTTGCCCTTTTTATGCACATTGTCTCAATTATGCTACTGTGTCATGACAATTCTCATTTAATATAAAGTAATTTAGGCCTGTAAAAGAAAAATATGCACCTAGCAGGATGTTGTGTTACTAGAAACAGAGGTTGCTCATGTTTTACCCCTCACATTTTGAGGAGGCATCAGCTGGAGGAAGTTGTGTTAAACCAAAGAATAGGCAGTATTTCAGTCCCATGTACTCCATTTGCTCTCTCTCCATCATATCTGCCTAAGACACTCTAAGGGCTAGAGGTATTTGAGAAAATGAAAAAGCCTTGCCTGGACTCTCACTGCACTTAATTCTGAACAAAAATGGCCACCAAAACCCTAATTGTTTCAGTAATTTATATTTTTTAATTAGGCTGAGCCCTGTCTTTAGTTTGTACATGTCATTAACCAATATTTCACATTCAAAAACTGAAGCTTTCAGCTTTGATTTATGTTATACAGGAAGTTAACTAAACTCACTGATGAATTTGTACTGAGATTTCCAGCATTGAAGCAGAAACCCACATTCCTTTTTTTTAAGTTTCAGGTTGGTTCCACCTCAAAAAAACATATATGCTCAAATGACGATTTCTAAAATCTGCTGGAGTCTTTGAAACTGTTTAAAAGCCTGTAACTTTCCCTGATGAGGAGGGAAGGATAAAAGCCAGTAAAAGTTCTGAAATGAGGACATCCTGTGAAGGGGAGAAAGCATAATATGGGATTATTTAAGAAAAAAACTATGCACTGCATTGAAGTGTCAGTGAAGTAAAATCAGTGTTGCTGAGGCTACTTTGGATGTTCTCATATTTCTCATCATCACAAAGAAATTCCAATAAAATACAGAAAGAATTATTGCTAACTCTGTTTACCATGATACACATATATGTGCATGTGCTCATATCTCTGTATTCATATTTATATGAAAACATCTATTCCATTGCATTAATTCCATCCAGGAAGTACCAATTTATTTTACTTGAACAGATGAAGTTATTTTAAATCAATTAATGGAAGTACTAGCTCCTTTTGAACTTATAAACTTCTCTCTCCTCCTATGCAACCTGGTCAAGGAAAAGGAAGATCCAGCACAGTCTTTGTTCTTTCAGGAAGAGAAAACAAAAAACAGGTTGCATCTACTCGTGGCAGACTACAAAGCTCCCTCTCCCTCCTCAAGAAACTAAGTTGTGTAGGCATATAACAGCAGTTAGCTCTGCTAACTAAACATTTGCAGCCACTTCTCATCAACCTTTCCTGAGGAATTCAGTTGTTTAGATATAAATTATAATAATTGTTTTGTGATATTTTTTTACTTTAACTGCATTTCCAGAACAATAAGTATTTTAAACACAGACTTACACTTTCCTCTCTTCAGCCTTCCAATCTCTATTTGGCCCTTGCTGTGGCTCTGGGATGTCTGAGCTCACGGGGCAACAAAGCTGCCTTGGCTCAGAGGAAGCCACTCTGTGAGGGCTAATAGCTGCAGAAGCTGTCCTTCACTTCGTAGGAGCTCAGGCTAACTTCATTCAAGCTAAGAACATTTTTAATGTAACTCTCAGTGCATTACATCTTTTCCATTCCATAAGCTGACACATTACAGAAAATACTTAAACCTGTTAAACCTGAAATTGACAAATCCATTATCCCAAAGAAAGGGTGCCTAATGGTGTTAGCATATAACCTAAACTATCAGAAGTTCTGCAGATTCCAAGAAAAGATAGTAAAATATACTTTTTCTACAGCAATAGAGAAAGTATTATTTGGCATAACAGGTTTTATAAGTCAGATATGTATACAACAGTACAATTGACAGACACATCAGAGAGGATGCATTGCTTAAATTCATGGTATCCTAAAATTGTCTTTCTTGGGAGAGAAACTATTTAAACTCTTGCCATGCTCACATTGAAATATGAAGTGGCTAGTATAACATCAAAAATTATGTACTCTTTCTTTAATCTTTCTTTAATCTTTAATTTTTTCAGGACTAGTGACAGTCTTTAATGTGGCATTTATGGCATTTATTCCATGTGTTCACATGTCCCTTCTTTTGACCACAGAAATGCTTTTTAATTATAGAGTAAGAAGAGAAAAACACACTAGTGATTTATGATCTATTACTATTAGATGACTTGAAACGTAAATAAAACTGTCTTGACTTACACTAGCCAGAAATCTAACTCTAAAACAGAAAGCTACCCTAAATTTTCCAATTAAATTCCTCTACCATTCCATGTGAAAAGTTACTCTGCTTTTTCAAAAACTAGTTTTGGGGAGAAAAGATGGAATTTGCTATATGAACTGAAACTGTTTCACTAACAGAGGAAGAAATATTCTGACTTTTTTAAATTGAGTGATTAGTAGAATAAAACCTAGTCCCTTATAACCATGAATAGACATGAAATGGCAGACAACATGAACAGCTTCCCACAAGATGCAACACTTAAACAGATGGTAAGTAAAAAGTGAAATTTCCAAGTAGCTTTAAAAGACCATGTAGACAGTAGAGCAATCTAATATGGAATCGAAAACAACAACAAAAGGCTTTTAAAAAATTTAATTGAATCAATCTTACTTTTAAAAAATATTCTTTCATGGTCATTTTAGTAGGTAAAGATTACAAGAATGAAAAAGTGAAAAAAAAATATGTAGAAGACTTCTTGAAGCAGAACAAAAGAAAACAAGCAAGCAAACAAACAAACAAACAGAAAAACCCAAGAAACCCCTAATCAAACCAACTAAAAAAAAAATCCCCTTTCTACTACTTTATGATTCTTCATTTAGTCATCCCAGCCATAGCCACAAGCAGGCTGTCTGATGTTTGTTGTGGCTCAGTCATTCTCCTACAGCTTTTTCTGGTTCATTTTTCTACTCAAAAGACAAGATTATCCAGCTGTTGATCATTCCCGAATTTCCTCTTCCATTAAGTGGCACATGCAGTCCCTGGTGCTCAGAAGGAGTTTGTTCTCAGAAGGAAAACCACATAATTACAGTGCCTACTATCCATGCAGTCATGCTGGCTTTCAAAATGGAATTTGAACTTCAGAGAGTATTTTCACAAACGCAGACTGGAACCTCTGAATCTCTTGAATTTGTCAGTTCGGTCTATGCAAAAAAAAAAAAAAAGAAAGAAAAGAAAAGAAGAGAAAATGTATATAGCAGTATATAGGATTTATATGCAACTTGTTCACCCAGTGCTAAGCAGCCAAGTCATTACTAACAGTGTTAAGCTGATATAATATTATTATAATACTGTGGTCAGATGACCTTCTCTGGCTCAGGTACCTACCAAAATTCTCTATCACTTTTCCCTCTACCAGTAAGACAGAGGGGAGAAAACATGACAAAATATTCATAGGTGAAGATAAGGACGGGGAGATTACTTACCCATCACAATCATAGGCGAAACAGGCTCCCCTTGGTGAAATTAAATTTACTATCAATGCATAACAGAATCGAATAGCAAGAAATAAGAACAAAACTAAAAAACATCTTCTCTCCACTCCTCCCTTCTTCCTGGGCTCAGATTCACTGACAACTCTTTTACCTCCTTGCCCCAAGTGGCATGAGGGGACAGGGACTGAGGGTCTTTGTCAATTCATCAGAATTTCTCTCCTCCGCTTCTTTTTCCTCAAGAGGACTCCTCTCTCTCTTCCCCTGCTTCAGTGTGAAGGCCCTCCCACAGGAGACAGACCTCCATGAACTTCACCAATGTCAGCCCTTCCTGCAATCTGCAGTTCTTCATGTTCTCCACAGGTCCTTCAGACACAGGCTGCTCCAGTGTGGGTTCCCTACAGGGTCACAAGTCTTGCCAAGCAAACCTGCTCCAGCATGGGCTCCTCCCTTCACAGGGACACAAGGCCTACCAGGAGCCTGCTGCTGTGTGGGCTTCCCAAGGAGCCAGGGCCTCCTTCAGGCATCCATCTGCCCCAGCTTGGATCCTTCATGGGCCTCGGTGGGTTTCTGCTCCCTCACAGACCTCTATCGGCTGCGGGGGCACAGCTGCCTTGCCATGGGATGCACCAGAGGCTGCAGGGGAATCTCAGCTCCAGTACCTCCTCCCCATCCTTTTCTAGTGACCCTTGTGTCTGCAGGGCTGTTTCTTTTACATATCCTCACACCTTTCCCAGCTGTTCTGTGCAGTGGATTTTACCTTATCTTAAATATATTATCCCAGAGGCATTCCCACTGTTTCTGCCTGGCTCAGCTTTGGCCAGGTGCTGCCAATAGCAAATCCCTCTTTGAGGCAGCTGGCACAGACTGTCACACATGGGGACAGTTTCTGGTGTCATCCCTGCAGATTGCCCCCCAAAAACCTTGCCACATAAAGCCACTACAAATGCAAATGTAAATGTAAATGTATCATATCGCTGATGTAATAGGCTTCAAGGTTTTCTGAAGAGTAATATCTGCATATCATCTCAATCACATTATATTGCAGTATCACACACATGAATCATGCAAAGGTAATAAAAAGTCAGCATTTTTTATCTCATGACTTCATTTGGCTTTCATATAAATGATTTGGCTGCATCACAGGGCTACCAAATAACACTGAATCAACGTGCACCTAAGTCAGTGGAAAGATGTCTATTGATTGCAATAATCTTTGAGCAAGAAATTGAGCGAACTCACCACTTGTAACTTCAAATGAGATTATAATGAAAAAACCTCAAAATCATGGAAGTTAAAATTTTTTCAATTTTTTCACCTACCTCATTAGTAATACTGATTTAAATAATTAAGGAATTTTAACATTCTCTAATAATTTGAAAAACAGATGCTTCAAATAGGTCACATGCATGGCCATGGAGGCCAGTGCAGAAAACCATTTTATTTTATATGTGCAGTATAAACTGTCATAATATTCATGTAAAAAGAAAATGCTTAAGTGAGCTGTTAGCAATGGAAACATTTTGATAACAGCAACAAATCTGGAGAAGCAAAGCTAGGAATGTGAACTCTAGAAAAATTTCTAGATATATATGTTGCTATTTTATATATGTTGCTCTGTTAATTAAATGAGAAGTAGTCTTGATGAGTCAGGCCTTTGGGGCCAAAAGGCCAAAATGGTGACAATCAAATTTTATATAAGGTATTCCTCCACAGGAAAAGGATAATGTGGCTTTCCAGTGCAAAGGCAGCATCAAAAATTCTTACATACTCTGAAACAGATACAGCCAGGAACACCACTCAAATGTGCCACCTGGTAAATGTTTGACTGCTTCACATCTAACCACAATATACTATCAAACAAAAGATGTTTTTCTATTTTAAGATGTCCAGAGAGAAGTTAGGGCTTCTGAGACTTCTTCCTATCTTAGAGTTTGCTTGAAGATGAAGCTCTAACTTACAAGGAAATTGACAGATTTAGACTACAAGTAGAATTCCATTTCATGGGACATACAATTATTTCAAACTTTGCTTCCATTCTGTTGCAATATGAATCATCAGGTATAGTTTTCTACAAGAAAATCTGTCTGAAAGTGGATTTTGATAAACACTCATAGTATTCCATGTCTCATTTTATTTCTGTTTCTTAAAAGAAATACATATATATATGTCCACAGACAGTTTTATTTCAGTCTCATCAGGACAACCTTTCCAGCTAGGTCTGAAAATGGCACTCTAGCTTTGAAAGGATGTTAGATTTAATAGACTGATGTTATTTTGTTTTGCTTTTAACAATCTTTTGTTCTATTGTTACTCAGCAACCCACTCATTTCTATAAAATTTAGTTATATGTTAATTCATTTGGTTTTTTTTAACTTATTGCTACATTCATGGCCTCCCAAATATGTGCATAGAATTCCCAAGCAAAACTTTTATTCTAATTTTACTTTTCAATGGCTTCCCTGGAAACCAGGTCAATCATAGACATTTTGGTAGAAGTGAAAATTTACAGGAAGACTCAGCAGATGTTAATATACATGAATTGTACTTGAAAAACAAAAGAGTCCACAGATCCAGTGTAAATTAGAGGTTTTATAAACAACTCATCAAAGTTAATTAAATTGCAATTAACTTTCATTGACTTCAATAAGCTTTAGATCAGTTGTTAGTCAGCATATTTGATACTTCTAAAGCAGATGGAAGGTACTCCTTTTTTTATTTCTTTGAACTTGTACTTTATTAGGTGGTGTATTTTTACTTGGATTTTATCAGGTGTCAGGGTTCCCAAGGATTCAGGACAAGATTATTGCCTCTTAGGAGTATCTATGATACCAATATTTTGAACTGTGTACATCCCAGTAATTAATGTTTTTTATGAAATAAATAGATTTTTCATTTTAATAATGCTAGAAGTGGCATATTATTACTCTCCAGAAGTTTTTTCTTTTGTATGTATATGCATATATATGCACATACATATGATATATTTGTGTGCAATATATATCTTTCAAATGCACACAAACAATATAGCTATTGAGTAATAAGAATATTTCCCTATGGGAAAGAAAAAAATACTTGTATGTAAACTCAAATCATACAATAATTTTGCTTAATGTATTTAATTGTATTATAGAGTACTTGAACAGTTTAAATTGCCTGGTATTTCTTTTCCATTTATGGTTGATACAGTAATAATTTTATCTTCTTGTAGAAATTTTTATTATTATATTATATATTATATTATATTTAGTATTATTAAATATTGTAATGTCTTTACACAATCCCAGACAAATCATCTACACGGCCCATGTTTCTTAAATTTAACCAAATCATAAGAACTTTTTTTTGTCCTCTAGCAGTTTAACTATAAAATATTCCTTTTCAAAAATAGCATCTGTTAAGCTAATGTAGAGAAAACGCAATTTTTACTTTAGTCACAGTTTTGAAACCTAAACATTGCCTTGTACAGATGAATCTTCTTAGTCTAAAGAAACACTTCTGGCATACTAATAAAATGTGATCAGTTTAAGTCCTTAAAAAGCAATCTTTGTTTTGCCCACCTTGTGTTAAAAAACTCCCTAATTGTTGCATAGAATTGATCATTGGGTTCCTTTTGTTCTCTCTCTATGCTAAGCATATAAAAACTAGATTTTAAAAACCATCTCGGCTACATAATGGGACACTCTAGACAAAAAACAAGCTTATGTTATCTCAAAGCTACTTCAGTGTAGCTGTTTCTCATGCAGCAGAATTTGGGGAACACTGGTTCAGAAAGCAGAGTTTCTTTAACTTTCCCTCTTGGAAAAACAAGTCTTAACTTTATCAATACATGTAAACATTTTTGTCTTAAAACTCCTTTTGTCTCCCCTTGGATTTTCCACCCAGGGTAATAGCAATGGGTGATATTCATTCCTGTTCCCACATCAGAAGAGTACAGAAAGGCAGTTTAAGATGGTTAATTTCTCTTAATACCTGGAAGAAAAGAACGTTACCTCAACATCTCTCCCAACTGAGTCTTGTTGATCACTGCTACCAATCTAAGCTGTAAAATCAAGCTAAAAAATTATCCATATTCATGAGAGAAATTGAGTCTGTGGTAGCCATGAAATTTGGGCACTTGAGGCTCATTTGTATACTAATCACACTAGTACAATACTTAGAAGAAAACTATGTGTTGGCTGCCATTTTATTGTTGCTAGGTTGTTTGGGTTTTTCTTTTACATTACACTTGGTTTCAGTCTTGATTTGTGTTGGACCCTTTGTTGAAAAAGATAAAGGGAGAGAATACAGCATGTAATATAATTTGAAACCAAAGGCTCTGTATTTTAGTATGGATGGCACTAGAGTGAGAGCTGTAAGAACTACATTATAAAACAGAACAGCTCCAGAGTTAAACAGTGTGATATTGCCAAATACTAGGAATAAATGTCCCTCTTCCTTAAAAGAGGAATTTGAAAGGGGAAAATAAAGCTCTCCTGAGGGTTAGGCAAGTGTCCTAGAAGAGGAATTATATTTTATCCCCTCTT
Source organism: Melozone crissalis (assembly GCF_028551555.1). Lineage (NCBI taxonomy): Eukaryota > Metazoa > Chordata > Aves > Passeriformes > Passerellidae > Melozone > Melozone crissalis. Next base: position 63,925,543 of record NW_026535805.1, read on the forward strand.
ATATAATTTGCTACTTGTACAACCACCACTATCCTTGCAAAACTGTTGGTCTGTGGCCATGCATTTAAAAGTTATTGCCATAATGCATCCACAAGCAGAAGAGAGCTGTCTGCACCAGTTTCAGAAAGCAGTCATGGGCACAACAGACCCAGTGTGCCTGCATATCATATGGTTTCCCTCAGAGTCCCTGAAGTCTACATTTGAAAAACAGATGCAAGCTGTTGTGGTTGCCTGTGCAGATACTGGACACACTCAGATATAAGGAGTCCTTTGTTTTCTAATGGGTCTTCTCCAGCTGCTTGTGGTTATACAAATCACAAACACAACTTGTCTGGTCTTGAGCTCAGCCTAGGCATAAATCTCAAGATGAAAATTACAGTTAGCTAGAGAAACTCTAATCTGCACAATGTATGTGCACTATGCACAGACAAAGAATACAATTCTCCCATTTTCAACAGCTTCCTTTGGCAATGGAAAGGCCTTAAAAGAAGCAGTTTGACCTCAGAAGAGGAAATCTGGAGAGGAGAGAATATCAGGAGACGAAGGAAACTACTGTAAGCAAAAGGAGAGGAAGTCATCAGTTAGAAAAGTCACAGTGACCTCTCTGGGGCAGTCCAAAAACTGAAAAACCAAAAAGTATTTAGTCATTTTCCTTTTCTGACCACACAAAACATTACACAAAATTTGACCCTTGTTCTGCTGGAAGCATCAGCAATCTATCTGCAATATAAGGAAAATAATGCTTGCTGGCTCTCTAAAAAAGCAAGCTGTAGCTGTCGCTGTGCTCTGCAAGGCGGGTGGGGGCTGCCCCATTGCTCCGCGCAGATTCCTGTCCGTGCCTCGAATCACGTCATCTCAGCAAGCACCCATGAGTTATGGTTCTGCAGTAATTCTCAGCTTGTCATGAGAGAATCAATGTACAGCAGGAGTGAATTCACTACCCTGAGACCTGGTTTTAGCAGCTTCAAGAGATACAGGTACAAAATATTCATATATAGAAATGATGAGGTTTTGCATCTTTGTGCAATGGTATTTTTAAGCCCTGAACCTCTGACCTACACTCAGGCTCACATTCTCAATGCTAAATGCAACAATGAATTGTAACAAATTTCCTTCCAAAATTTGATTTTCTGAAGCAATTTTATTACTGTTCTTCACACACATAGAGTTTCAGCTGATACACCAGAAATTATAAGCAATGTCAGCTGCCAATGAGATTCTCATAACAATAAATTCCTTCTTCAATAAATGAAGTTTCTTAGTTTCGTTCCTGAAATTCATGCTTCTTATGTCCCAAAATGATTTTCTAATATGCGTCAAGAGAAAATTAAATTTTTTAAATCTTACAAAAATTAAAGCAATTTCTTTCCCTTGTCCTTGCCACTCAAATTTGGGCCAAAATAAATCAATCACAGGTGTGGAACGAAGGTTCAGAAGCGTCAGATTAAGAAACTCCACCTTTTAACATCAAAATTACACATTTAGAAATCAGAATGTGTCACAAACTGGCACTTATGAAAAATAAACATTATTAAAATATCATAATCAGTATTTCCTCTCTAGAAATTTTTTTATTTCATTAGAATTTTATATTTCTTTGAAAAATGCTAGAAAAATTTTCCTTGTGTCTATTATTCAAAATAAGTTATGCATATATCTAATGCATGTTGCCAACCAGGGAGCTTTAAGAAAATGTTTCCCACTAAATATGGGCATATTAATATTCCTATGACTTTCCTCATTACATTTATTCTTCAAATTTCCTTTCAAAGCAGTTTCAAATAATTTTCTGTAGCATGCAGAAACCATGCTCAGTGATGTATTGCCTATTCTTCACGTAGGTTTATAAAATACAGATTGTCGGGAACAGCAGTTTTAAAGTCATATACTGTGGGATCGTATGTGTTAAATTATTCACATATAGTAGTGTGGTCTTTCAACAGCATAGCTACCTAGAATTCTGGGGTGGTTTTAGATCTTTGAAGGAACCATTCTCAAGGCACCAGAGATGTAAACAATAGTTTTCATTTATTTTAATATAATATTTTCTCAGCCAGTAAGTTTTTCAGCCATTGACAGAAGCAGAACAAAGAATCGTGTGTGTGTGTGTGTGTATGTGTGTGTGTGAGAGAGTGTGAGAGTATGCAACACTGATTAATGCATCACTATCTGCAGAGCATGCTTCAGTTACAATGTCTCACAGTAAATTGCAGAAAATCATCATAATCCATTGCTTTCAACCACTGGGAAAAAGATCCTGAAAGTAAGGAAGATGCGTGCATTTAAAAGAAGCATTTACAATGCATTCACAAGAATAAGGAAGATATATATATGCCAAGGTTTACTAATGACTGTGGCTTTCATGGAGAGGTTGGTATTAGCTAGATAAATCATCTGCATTCCATTTTATCAGGCTTTCAAATGCAATTGATATCATCCATCTAGACCACACAGGTCTATACTTCAGGTAAAAATCAAAACAAAGCTGTGTGGTCTAGTTTGTTAGCACTGTAAAGACAACTTATTGTTAAGCTTAAGATAAGCCTCTGCATTTAAATCTATTTATAGCAGTCTTCAATAAGTATGCCTGGGTTCTTTTTTACTTTCCAGGTCAAAGTCACAAAGGCTGTCACAGGAAGGTGTAAATTACACTCCTTTGCTACAGCGAATCCCTTTGCATAAGGGATGGAGTATGTTTCAGCTCAAAACAGTGAGCTATTTCACTGCTACCTTCTCTCAGGATTTCTACTACAGAATAGAAGAGTGGGCAATTTAATTTTGATAAAGCTGTCAGTGGAAGTCATTGAAGAATCACAGACCTTGACCACCCCACTTTTATGTCAGAATTGCCTACTTTTAAAAGCTTATCCTAGCCCTTCATGCCAGGTAACAAAGAGCACTATAAAAAGAGATTGCATCTTGTTTGTGATCTCATTCCCTCTAAGAAGGGCAATTAAAATAGCTTTCAGTTGCTTTCCATGGAAGAGAATCAGTAAAGTGAGAACAGTTCTGTATGGATCCACTCATTTAACATCTCTCATGGAACTGAACTACAAATGTAAAAATAAAAAAAAATCATTACCATTAAAACATCTATGTCTGAGTGTCTATTGAGATATAATAGTCCTGGTATCCTCAACAATGCAAATTTATTTTCTGCCATGTCACCTTAGTTCTTGGTAAACTATTCCTCACCCATACACGCTCGCTCTCTGTCTCCCAGCCCAGACAATGGAACAACAGAGAGAATCAGGCTTCAAAATATTTCAAAAACTCACAATAACTCAATCTGTCTTGTTACAACAGAAAAAACTATGCCAAACTGAGAGATACTCAAGACTTCTAAAACGATTACTTGGAAAAGGAGAAGAAGGTGCTGAGTTCCAGTTCCATCCCTCAGAGCCTTCTAATGAAACAGGACATTTCTGGCTGAGTTTCCATGTGCACACTGGTGTGCTTTGGAAAGCCTGGGCAGATGACCAAACTCAGTTTGCAATCCTTCTTTCACAATTACAGCTGGTCAAGGGGGTTGACTTATGCCTGCTATTTATAACTTATGCCCCATGGCTTCTTGTTAGAGAGCCGGCTGTGCTGAGAGCCGCGTGATTGATAGTGAGTTAATGATTCCATTGTCTGCAGTAATGCAGAAAGTACAATTCTCATGCATCAAACTGAATGGGAGCTTTATCACCAAGGCTCTGTGCTTTAAAGTGGTGCTGTCACTAAAACTCCTGAAAGGAACAGCAACCAGTACCAGAGGCACTAGGATGAGTCTTTGATATTCATGTTATTAATACTTCTGTTAACTCCTCAGGGTACAAAAGTTGTGGAAGAGAACTTGTCAGAGTTGTTATGATGAGTGCATTAGGATAAACAGAAGAAGGACAGTTTTTCACCTTGCCTAAGGTAATGTCTTGGGGTTTTTTGTTCAGCAGTGCAATTAAGTGCTTGCAATCGGTTACTCAAAATAATTGTTACAACTTTTTAACTGCCTTTACTCAGTGCATGCATTGTGGTTTTCCCCCAATTTTACCAGCCCTACAACACTGTAGCTCCCTCATGATACTCACCCTCAATAAGGTAACTGGCAGTGCACAATGAGCGTCTTAAAATTCAAACATTTCTATTCAATACAGGGAGCATTTCTTTTCCTGGACAAATTTCACTTTTGCCTTTAATAAGGTTCCTACCCTAATTTCATTGTCACCATTCGGCATCCTCTTCAAAACTATTGACAAACCACCACTCTGCACTGTGTGTCAGGTACAGATGAAGAGCTGGAAATTGTTCTGTTGACTTTCATCTCTCTGCAGAGATTTCTTCTTCATGATATGGAGCAATATTACAGCCACTCACATTGGATCTGAAGCAATGCCTCCAAGCATCTGGAAGTGTCACTAGCTGTAACCTCAAAGGCTTAGAACTACACATCTGTCCTGCTCAGGGTATGATTTGATGAAAAGGACAAAAGGCCATAACACCCTGTGTTTTATTGCTCTGTACTGGGACCTGGGATTCACAGAAATTCATAACATTAGAAAATTTATGGATTTGTGTAGATGTGCATTCCATCATTGCGTTTTTTGAATATTTAATTCTGTGAATAAGATGAAAAATTTCCTAGAGCTGTATATGTGAATAAGATTTAAGTTCCAATACTTGTTTCATATTTTTTGACCAAAATAATATCAGTAAACTACTGCACACCTGATTCTTGCTCAAAGTGATATTCAGTGTTATAAGCTTCTACCTCAAAAAATAAATAAATAAAAAATTGCCCAGCAATTTTTTCTACCAAAATATATTGCCCAGTGCTGTGTAGAGTGTTGGATTTGCAAAATATTTCCTGTGTGTGCACTGAACTCCTGTGAGTTCAGACACAGCAGACGTGTTAGATACAGCCTTCATTCCTCTTAGAAATATCTATATGTTTCAGTCTCTGCCCAGAAACAAGCTTCAAGGCATGTTCAGGAAAATCTAAACGGATGATGCTCCTAATAAATATCAGCATCAGAGTTTATGTTTCACTTTTATTTGCCCATCATAATTTTGCATACAATTTTATCTTCCACTGTGAAAAAAGGCAGTCCTGAAATGTTTCTATAGACAACATAATGTGCAATTGTGTGGGACACAATAAAAGCTGATCCAAAGCCCCCAGTGTTGACATTACTGGTGGAACCAAATAATGAAAACCAGAATTTTTTGGTGCTGACATTGAAATTTTCATACAATGCTATGTTGAAGTTATGACTGATCAGGATGGGATCCTTCATACCTAGGTACTAGTGTGTTTATGGTGCTAATTCTCTTAAAATCACATACATACACAGAAGTTAACACAGAGTCCCCCAAATGGTGCATCACGCAGAACTGCCAACAGAACAAACAGGGTAAATGTGAATTAAGCATAATAACAGTGGTTGTGCTTCTCATAAAGGTGTAGGTGACAACACGTCACAGAGGAAGGAAAAGAAACTGTCCCAGTAACAATTTTTCACTCAATAACGATGGAAGAAAACCAAGCCCTTATTATACACCCCTGTTTAGCCCATTATTACCAATGTTTGTGATGGCAAAGAACAAAACCTCAACTTCCTCCCAGAGAGGAAGTAATGAGTTTATCAGTCAAAAGAAGAACTTGCAAGGGACTCAAATAGATGAATAGGAGTAAAATAAACCCTGCTAATGTTTTGTTCTCCAAACTTCCCAACTCCATCCTAAGTATTATTCATCTTTATAACTCTACTTGTCGTGTCTGAAAGGTCCTCTAGATTTTCCTGTTTTCTAAAGATTACTTTGTTAAATCCATTGGCTAAAGAAAAAAGTGTATCTGGAAGAAGTCAGATTTATTTGAAGTAGGCATACTTTATAGGAGTTCAAAATTTGAAATGCTTTCTTCAAATAAATACGGATTTTTTTGGTTGAATCTCTATAATTTGTAAGGTTTGGATTGATACCTGATTGAGATAGAAGCAAGGCCATATAGAAATGTTAAAAGAGGTCTCCTTTCAGAACACTTTATCTTGATTAAAAAGTTTCTTTTACCATGCTCCACCCTTAGAATTAATTTTAAAAGAATTTTAAAATGAAGAAAAAGAATATAGAAGCTTTTATTACACGTTCAGTGTTAACATTAAAACCATTAAATTCCTAGAGAAACAGAATTTACTTTTTCTAATTCGATCATCTGCTGCTGCTTTAGGATGATATGCAGATATGTGTACACTGACATCTCACTTTGTTCCATCACATGTTGACAAGAACTGAGAAGGTGAGAAACACATTTCTTGTCTAGCCTTTCTATAGTTCCCAAATAAAGTAAATAAAGTAGTAAAAGACTTACCCTCCATTCACATAAGCTTCTTTTTAAAAGTTGGAATAGAGATTTGCCTCTTGGCAATGCTAGTAATGTTAGGACATCACCTTAGGATAACAACTTTAATTGTACAACCATAACCTTTCACCCCAATTATGTTAAGTCTGAATTTATTTATTACTGAAGCCTGATGCACTTTTGGTACTGTGCTTTTTATTTTACCTTGCCTCTTTCCCTTAGAAAATATGTAATGCCCCACATACAGAATCATTAAAGGTCCCTTGATTAAAGTTCTTTCTCTTTGACAAGTCTGAATACAATTAAAGTGCAACAAAGTCTAGAGAAAACTATTTCTTATTCCACTTTTATTTGCTGATCATGGTTTTTCTTCTCCTTTGGCTTTGTAATGTCACTTCCCATTTTCCCTCCATTCTGTGAGAAAAAGCAGTTCTAAAATAATTCTATCAAGACCTACAACTTACGAACAGTCATTTTATGTGGTATCACATGACAAACATAACCCAAGACAGAATAAGATGGATATACTGTGTGACTTATTGTCATGCACATTAATTACAGATTTAAACCAAAACAAAACACTTTTTCTCAGAACACTTGGTATCTTCACCTATTCCCTAAGCCTGAATTTGATTGCTTGTGTCCACTATTACCTTGACTGACTGCACTGACTTTAATTATTCTGACTTCAGTGTAATTGCTGACTGTTTATTTTCCTGAGTTATGGGAAAGCAGTGCATGAACCCAGAACTAGAAAGCATTTAGCCACTTCTTACCCTCTTTTCAAGGATGTTTTTGTTATAGAATTTCTAATCTTTTTTGGAGGACTCATTCAATCTCGGAATACAAAGGACAAAGAAAATACCTGCTTTCTCAAACTTCAGGCACAATGCATAAGATTCATATGAAAAGAACAGAATCACTGCTCCTGTTCTACAATGTGCTGGTATAAGCTGCACTCACATTAAGCTAGATTTACCTCAGAGGGCTTTTGCACAGGCACAGAAACTCACTATTAAGCTGTAAGTAAGGATATTTAGTCCCTAGATCCCAGTTTGTCTAATGTCTGTGTCTATAGGTGTCGCACCAAAGACACAGGAAATCCAGATTTTCTTTTAAAAAAGGACAGAGAGACCTTTTACTGGATTGTCTAAGATGACTCGATTTTGTGCAAACATCACCAATTTCAAAGGCAGAAAAAGAATACTGCCCTGAAGTTATGAAATTGCAGACATAGTTAACATTTTTTTTTGGCACCAAGTTTAATTCAAAAGAATTAAATAAGTATATTCATAGATTTTTAAACCAATCAAATCTAGAAGCCATTTCCTGCATTAATTTCCCAGCTAACTTAATTATACAGCCCCAGGCTCTGGCTCATGATCAATTAACAGAGCTGTAAAATCTGGAACCCAAGACTAGCACATATTAATCACCACATCTGATGTAAGGAAAACAGCCTTTATTGTGGTTTCTGGATTTGCAATCAAACCAGTATCCACTGGTTAAAAGAAAACAAACATTAGTATTTTTCATGATTTAGAACGATGTGGGAAAGATAGATTTTCATATGCAAAACAGGTCTGAAGAATATTTAAAGTACAAGAATGTGTTCATTGTAAACTACTGAGAAAAACTATGCATATCTGCATATCTGGAGGCAAAGAGTTCACCAGTGCAGCCCACCACACAGAGCAATACTGCAAGTGCTTAATTGTTTTCCTCTTCATGATGCAAAAGCTGTTTAGTTCATGCTCGCCCAGAAAATTAGTCATAACAGCATGATGAGCAACTCTGCCATGGGAACCAGTTTGGAAACACATTCCCTTTCTGCCCCACACACATCTCAAGTGCACAGTGCTTTTCTAGGACAGTGGGTGCAATTTTCATTCTGATTTCATTTCTCTATCTTAAAAGAGAAGAAACATGCAAGTATCAAAACAGTCTGCAGGGAATTACACAACAGCTGAGGCAAACTTGCATGTTCCCAGTAAATTCAGGTGGGTTAAGGCTTTTGCAGAGGGAAGATGCTACCATTAAGCTACAAATGGACTCTTCTATAAATATGTAGCAAGCTTCAACAATGTTAAGGGAGAAGAACAGCCAACCTTTGTGGTAAAAGAACCTTTCTGTGCTCAGGCTGATGCATGCTGTGAATATGTAATAGCCTGACAACAAACAACCAATGAAAAAAATCCACAGAAAGGAGAAGGGGGGCAATTAAATACATGCAGACAAAGTTCAAATTATACTGAAGATTGCTGAAATTTCAGGAGAATATTTTCAAAGTTGAATCTCCAAGGCTTGATTGGCAAAACAGCAGGGCCTTTTAGACAGCCCTGATCTAAAGGTGCTTTGGAAAGGTTTCCAGGGATGCCTCCAAGCAGCAAATCATGCTTGTCATTTGCATACATTTAAATGTTATGCTGAACTGGTGCCACAGACACCCTGTAGAGACCAAAGGTGAACCATTATTTTAGAATACATTGTTACAGTACAGCTTTTCCCAGTTTACTTTGTTAAGGGACTTTGAAATGTCTTGTGCCTTTCTGGAAGGTCAAGAAGTTACACTTATATCTGAGAGTCAGGAAACAAATCATTGAGCTATAACGCAATATTCCAGGATGCACACATACCGGGAATGCCTCCTTAATACTTAGGTTCTAAAATAGGTGATACCAGATATGTTAAGCTCCTCAGAGTTAGATGCCTTTATATTTAACTGTCTTTAGTCTTCAACAGGGCTGAAAAAGGAAGCTAAATCTTCTATTTTAAGCAACTACAATATGTCAGGAATAAATGGAGCTGTGACCTGATGAGATGACTGACTGATGTCATCTACCTAGACTTCTGTGAGGCCTTCAGCCTGGTCCCCCACAACATCCTTATCTCTACATTGAGGATATATGTATTTGAAGGGTGCACCGTTTGGTAGATCAGAAATTGTCTGGATGGACACAGCCAGAGAGTTGTGATCAATGGCTCTGTGTCCAGGTGGAGGCTGGTACAAGTGGTGTCCCTCGGGGCTCTGTTGTGGGACCAGTGCTCTTCAAAATCTTAATCAATGGCACAGGCAGTGGCATTGAGTACAGCAAGTTTGCAGATGACATCAAGCTGATCAGGGCAAATCAAACACCTGAAGGATGAGATGCCATCCAAGGAACCTGGATGAAGCTCAGAAGCAACTTTGGAAGAACAGCATGGTGTTCAACAAGTTCAAGTGCAAGGTAATGCAGATGGATCAGAGCAATCCCAGATATGAGCACAGACTGGGAGAAGCACATTGAGACCAATCCTGCAGAGAAGGACTTGGGAATGCTAGTGGAAAAAAACTTGAGATGAGCAGGCAATGTCTGCTCACAGCCCAGAAGCCCAACAGCATCCTGGGCCGCATCAAAATAAGTGTGACCAGCAGGTTGAGGGAGATTCTCCTTCTCCACTCTGCTCTCAAGAGACACCACCTGGAGTGCTGTATTCACGTCTGGAATCCCCAGCACAGGAAAGACATGGAGCTGTTGGGGCAGGTCCAGAGGAGGCCACAAAGATCATCCAAGGGCTGCAGCATCTTTCCTAAGAAGGCTGTTGAGAGAGCTGGGAGTGTTCAGCTCGGAGAAGAGAAAGCTCCAGGGAAACTTCATTGCATCCTTCAGTAATTAAAGGAAGAAAGATGGGGAGTGACTGTTTACATGGGCAGGTGATAGGACAAGGGGGGAATAGTTTTAAAGTCGAAGAGGAGAGATTTGGATTATAAAAAACTTTGTAACTCAGAGGATGTTGAGGTGTTGGCCAGGGAAGCTGGGGATACTCCATCGCTGGAAGTGTTCAAGGAGAGGTTGGATGGGGCTCTGAACAGCCCCTGATTTAGTGGAAAGTGCCCCTGCTTATGATAATGGGGTTGGAACTTGATGGTCTTTAAAATCGCTTAGAACGCAAGCCATTGTAAAATTTTATGAGAAAAAACTTTAAAAACTCCATGGTTTTTTTGCTAAATGACCAATTGTGTGAACTCCATCAGTTCTGGAATTTTATATATGAGATCCCCCTTGGTCGTTTCATCCTAGAGTTGCATATTTAATAGATCTTATCAGGTTCTTATAGGGAACAAAGGATTTTAAGAAAATCTCAGTGAACACATACTTTTTAGGTCATCCCTATTCTTAAATAAATATGGTTTCTTAGTAATAATGGTGCCAGATTTCAGATGGCATGTGACATTTGAAAGTAATGCCTTCCTAGTGAGTAAAGACCTCAAGCACATCACCTCAGATGAGTTTTTATTTTGACAGAAGGAGGAAGTAATTACTCTGAATCTTTACATGGCCCTTCACTCAAAGGATATATTAATAGAAGTGTAAAGCAAAAGCAGTTTGACAAAATTCCCTTAAAACTGTCTAGAAAATCTTCAAGGTACATAGACAATTGGAAAGGACAAGGGGCAGAAGAAGGAGTCCCAAACCAGTATTTCAAGTATCCAGGAACATGACCTAAGCATCAAACATGAGATGTGAGGACAATGCTCCACCATTCCTAGCCATGCTAGACTTTACACAAAAGGACATAAAAAATTTAGGATTTTTTCCCAATTAATACTGGAAGTGATCTCTTAGAAGCCCACAGAAGAGACATTGGACACGGGAGCCATAGATTCTGGGCTCAGGCCCAAGGACTGCTATAAGTCTTACTTCTGTCTAATAGCTAGGATATTTTTCTTGGAACTGAGGGTTTAATCTCCCTCTGAAAGATACATTTCACATGTGAGTATTCAAACCAAAAGACTATTATAAATGGTTTGCAACCATTGGACAGTGCTACCACCATTATATTTTAAAGTATATTAGTTACCCAGTAGGACAACTCAGCATCTTAAATTATATGAAGATTTTAGGTTGTGAATTTCACCCTCACAGGCACAATGAAGAGCATAAAACTCAGGAGAAAAGTGGGTTTCAGAAATACTTTAGTATTCATCACTTGCTGGTTTAGATGCTCAGTCCCATTCAATGCTGACTGTTGTAAATTCCATTCCTTGGCACCTTACTATCCTATATATTGCTCAGGGACTGCAAACATCTAGCTGGGGTTATGAATTCAACTCCACAATGTTGGTATGCCAAAATTCAGCTGAATTCTGTTGGCAAGGATAGCTTTTGGTGACTCTTTTCTACATTTCTGTGTACAGATCCTCAGCAAGAAGGGTAGGTTTTTCCAGGTTAGAACTAATTAGGAAATGTCAAAGTTGGTGTAAAATCAGAGATGTGTCTGATGTTCCAGCTTCAGAGATCTCTCTGCCATTTCAACGATAACATTTCATAGAGCAACTAAAATAGAAAAACACCTTGTTCACTTGCATTTTGACAGAGATGTAAGTGGAAAAAAACCTGACAAGTACAGGCATCCTGACTGTTAAACCAGTCATCCAGGTATTCAACCCATTCTCATGCTTAATTTCTCTCTGTGACCCTTTCTCCATGATTTTGTTCTTCTGCCTGTCCTTCATTATTAGCTGTCTCGATGTTGTCTTTTTTCCATAATATAGTTAAAATCACACCTTATTTTTCTAGTCTACATCTCCATTCCCAGGCAACTAAACCCTCTCCATCAAACATAGGTAATTAATTTATTTTTTAAACAATCTCAGAAATTTCTGAACTATCTTCTTTAATAGAAGATAGTTCTATTAAAACCCCAAATTAATCCTGTGCTTACCCTCCAGCAGAAGAAAATTTAAATTCATGCTTTTGGCCAAAGAAGACTTTCAACCAAGCCATTCAAGGGTAAGGAAGTTGCCAAGACATTGATACAGCAGCAGCAATATCACCAATACTTCTGACTTTATCCTGTGGATGTCACAGAGCTTCCAAACCTGTGTGATTTTACACAGGTGAGATTAATATCTATAATACGTAGAAATATTTTCTTTTTCTCGTTGTATTGGCAAAGGGCTAGAAATTTGGCATGTTTGTGTGGCTATGAATCTGTCATCTTTTAAATTTCAAGCATCTGACTTACTGACCCCACTAATATTTTTTTATTCCAGTTGCTGTATAATACATGTGAATTTCACATATCCTAAATATACTTTAATGTCTTCTGTTATTTTTCTTATGTTGCATTTCATCTGAGATCAAAAGTTGTGAGATCTTAGCAGATGTCACTTAAAAATATAGAAGATTGGAGGTCAAAAAAAATTTTTTTGTATGAAGACTGAATTAGAACAAATATTCAACCTACTCAAACTTATGTACTCTAGTTTTGTCTTTTTGGATGTTTGGGGTTTTTTTTAAGAACACTCTCATGAGGTTTTTTGCATTCAGTTATCAGGCTTTAATATCTTGCACTCAAATTGTAAAACAATATAGTCTCAGGTTTAAATGTTGCAAAATTAATTTTTCTGACTCAAATATATGCCTTGGGGTGAAATAGAATTAGTATGAGTTCAGAGTTGTACATATCTGCTCTCAAAATTTTTATTTTTTAAAGAGAAAATGACCAAAGCCACAGACTTTAGAGCAAGACTTCAAACAAAAAGGTAGTAAGCAAGTTTACAAATCTATTCAAGCAGTAATTTTCTTTTCTTTTTCTTTTTTTTTTTTTTTTGAATGCATATAATAGCTTATTAATATAAAATAATCCCATTTTCAGAGGTTTCATGCTGGTAAAATTAAGCTTGTTTCCATTAGTTTTAACAGTACCTATGCACAGTGCAATTGATTGCTTTGGAGCACAATGCTGCAAGGTGCACTAACTGCCCTGAACACTGAAATGTAAAAAATTTTGATAATAATGTTGCAAAACAGAATAGGTTTTGTAAAAAGGTACAATCATTTAAAAATAGATTGCTTTTAAAATTAGCATCATTCTACAGATAATATATTTTGTTTTCACATGAATTTTGTTTCCTTCTACTTGTTCTGCTTAATGAAAACATATAGAAAGCATTATTTTATCCTGAAGGAAAAGAACTTGAACTCAGCAGAAATAACTTTCTGCAAAGTACCATTTGAATGATTTTAAAAAAATTATTATTTTTGTTTTTATTTCAAAAGCTTTCTCTTTTTTTTTTGGTTATATATGTATGTATGCATTTATATGTAAATTTAAATTCCAGAGATTTTCACTGAAGATCTCATCATGCAACAACTTAGTACAAATTGATTTTTGCACTATTAACCATAGCTATAAATAAAAAAAAACTCAAACTCTTCAGTGTGAAAGAAATGAGAGTCTGAAAGAAAAATTAGTCAAACTGTAATACATCACAAGGAAACCCAACTTAAGATCTGCACAATATCATTTTTTTTTCACTTTAAAAGCCATGAAAGACCTTTTAGGTTTAAAAACATAGTTCTCCAGACTTCTGGTTTTCCATTTCTGAATAGTAGCTTGGGGGTTTTTCACTTTTTGTAGTTACAGCTCTAAAACTGATCAAACATACTGTTTCTGGTAATAATGCTTTCCTTTCCTCTCAAGGGAATAAAAGACGTCTTCAAGGGGTCTCCAGGATCCTAAAAAGGATCAAAAGAAATCCAAGCAACTGAAACAGTCATTCTTGAGCACTTTCTTAGTTGTTCCTACTGAAAAGTCTATATATTTTTCCTATGGTAAACCTTTTACATTCTCTGTATCACTGCAGGTTATTGTGATAATAATGTAGTTTCCTGTTGGTGTTGCTCTGACACTATCTCACTATGCCACATGAAAAGAGTTTTGTAGTACTACAGCTGTGCCATATTTGCCCCCAAATTCACCTTTTCAAAATGGTTTGACTGCAAAGAATTCAGCTGTTGAAGATGGATCTCCCCAAAAGCAGGCCCACGGCTGTTTGTGCCACCGCAGTTACCAGGGGGCTGGGCGGCTCCTTTCTCAGCCCCACAATTTAAGAAAGGCTCAGTAGAATAGTGGTGGTGCCAAGAAAAGCCTGCAGGGTCATCAGAGCAGGAGGGAAGCCAACAGAGTCAAAGAACATCTGTGTCCATCAGAAGCAGATATTTTGTGACATTCTGGTGGCTAGGAAGGAGACAAGGGGCTGCAAGATGCTGCTGGCCAGCAGAAATGAGATGGGTACTGCAATAGTAAAAGTTCCCATTCCAAGAGTGGAAAAACGACTCTGGCGAAAAACTGAACACCCAGTGAAGGCTTCAGTACGTACTCCAGAACATGTATCCTGCCTCCAATGTCAGACACTTTGTTGTTAATATATTCATCACATCAATTTTACTGATTCAAGGATGAATTTGGGCCACTGGTTTTGAGATCCAAACATTTTCCTGTGCCAAGACTTATGCATAGGTATAAAACCCTCAACAAACTTTGTTGCAGTAATAGTTCTTTTACTCTATGGTGTAATCTTTGCTATTCTTGCTAGCCCTTGCCCCTAGACCATAAATCAGCAAACTCAGTTTTACACGCCCTCACTGGATTTGTTACAAGTTGGAGAAGTTTTTTACAGTCTGTTCCAACTACTAAAGGTTCATAAATAGAAAGAAAAGTTAATAATTTACTGAAAGCAATAGCCTTCCATCTATGCAGCTCTACTAAAAGCCCTATTTAAAAATTAGGAATTCTAGGATTATACTTGCATAAAAAAATTCTACTTACAATACATTTTTCTTACTATGCCTCTGGCAAAGTAAAACCAAAAAAATATTAAAGAACATATCTATACATAGTAATGTGATTAATTTTTTAGTGCTGTCATTATTTTGAAAAAATATTTTGTCATAATTCTGAAGAAATATGTATTTATAAATGTAGTAGATTTCACAAGAATCCTGCATTTTCCAGAAAGAAAAAATACTCTTTTTCTTACCACATATCTCTCTCTCTGTAAATCTAAGGATTTAACATAATTTACTTAGTCTTACTTTTTGTCTGAGCAAAAAGAATGTCAAACAGAGATTCTTAACTCTGAGGCAGAAACCCAGTAAGACTTTCACCACAGAAGTTGACTTTTACACTGTGAATTGCATTTTATGCACTTTATCTATTAAGAACTTCAGAAATGGTGTGGAGTGAAATCAAAGTTCTGTTTCGAACACAACCTCCTTTTTTAATTTCTGGCCACCTCTTCAACACGACCCATATATATTTAGAAAAAATAGTTTTAGTGGGCATTACTTTAGGGCTAGAGGTTCTTGATTAAAGATCAAATTAAAGCTGAAGCTACAGTTTGATAATATCAAAACCTCACCACTTGTTCATGAGAGTTGGGCAAACCCTATTTTAAATGCCATAACATTTTCACCATTCGATTTCTATCATCCTGACATTTGAGATAAATTCTCCAGATGAACCTTTCACTGATGTGAGCTGCAACATTATTTGATTCAGAAAAAACATTCCTCTGGTTTCATATCTAATCTGAAATAAATCCGCAATGGACTAGCAGGATGAAAATGTGAAGATATGATTCATATAGAGGTCTCTAAAAATAAAATTTGATGAAAGCCGTGCAAAGTATGAGGAAGGAAAGCAGCAATTACTGGTGTTTCATGTATATGTGTGATCAAAGTCACACATTAAGAGTAGACTACCCATTCAAATGCACACACGCCACAATTTCAAAGGAAGTCAGGAATGCATAGCAGTATTTGAGACCTAAAATGACTTACTCCCTCTTGTTCATTTTCTATATAACCCCACCACTCTTGGGATAATAATTGTTTCAAGGTGTGAAAACATGTATAAATGAGTATTTTTCTAGAACAAATATAAAATAAATCATATTATGCACACTCTGTCTTTAAACTTAGGCAGATCAAAACCCTGATTGAGTTTTTGAGGCCAAGAAAGAATGAGAGAACTGTAAGTCTGGATTTCAATTGAGACCAGAAATAATTTGCTTATAGAGCTAGCAATTCATATTCTTTCCTGGAGTGTTGCCTATTCTAGGATTTTCACACTTCTCTGGCCCCCACAGAGGATAAGCCAGATGTTCAACAGCCCATGTGTAACACACCTGCTTCACACTGAAGCATTGGGCTTTGTTAAAACCAAAGAATGGGAGGAGATGGGGGAGGAACAGTGGGAAGGAAATTATGATTTTAGGCAC
Organism: Melozone crissalis; assembly: GCF_028551555.1. Lineage (NCBI taxonomy): Eukaryota > Metazoa > Chordata > Aves > Passeriformes > Passerellidae > Melozone > Melozone crissalis. Next base: position 63,941,931 of record NW_026535805.1, read on the forward strand.
CTTGCTGGGAAACCCAGACGCATCCAGAAGCTGGAGACAATGGTCACTGGATGGAAAACTTACTATCTACTGGCACTGCACAGTCAACTCAGAGGAACAGTAGTTCTTCAGGACTGGGAGACTCATCTAAGGAGGACCTGTGGGTTTCACTGCCTCATTTGGGACGTATTTTTGCGCTTTAACAGCAGGTCAATCAACAGCTGAGTGAGGGGCTGAAGTTCTATTGTGTGTGGTGATCCACAGACTCCTTCTTGAGTGGAAGAAAAAGTGCTGTTATTTGTCAGTGATGGAAGGTTGGGGTAGAGCATACTATGTATAATGGCCATGAGACAGAAATCGGGAACTCAGCCTTAACAGAGACTGGAAAAACATATATATAAACTTATATATTTATATATTCTTTATTTATTTATTTATTTGTTTGTTTGCTGAAGTTTGAAAGTGTAAGTTTAATACTAGTATGCTTAATTAAATATGCATACTAGCAGAGGGAAAGTCTGACTATAAAACAGAAGTTAATCTGTTGCAGCATCGTTTAGGAAAAAAAATAACATTCAAATATTTAAAATTTAAATATCTGCTAAATATCTGCAGTATTTCCCACCCAAAATAAGCAAATTTTACAAAAAACTGAAAAACTGAATACCCAATACTGCGATCATGTCTACAAATGCAAGATTCCTGTGAAGAGCCTTCCATCCTTCCAGCAACTCAACACTCTCACCCAACTTGATGTTGTCAGCAGACTGACTGAAGGTGCACTTGATCCTCTCATCCAGATCATCAATAGATATTAAACAGGACTGGCCCCAGTACTGAGCCTCGGGGATCCCCACTAGTGAGCAGCCCCCAGCTGCTGTGGCACCATTCACCAGCACTCTCTGGGCCTGGCCAGCCAGCCAGCTTTAATCCAGCAAAGGGAGCACCTGTGCAAGCCATGGGCTGCCAGATTCTCCAGGAGAATGCTGTGGGAGGCAGTAACGAAGATTTACTGAAGTCCAGATAGACAACACCCACGGCCTTGTCCTTATCCACTGGCAGGTCACCTGGTACTCAATGAAGATCATGCTGGTCAAGCAGATCTGCCTTTCCTAAACCTTTCCTGGGCTTGATCCTCTGATTGTCCTATCCATGTTGCATAATGGCACTCAAGATGATATGCTCCATGACCTTCAAGGTCACCCTGAAGCTCCCTGGATCCTTTTGCTGACCCTTCCTGTTGATGGGTGTCACACTGGTTTAACTCCATTGTTCTGGAACCTCCCTAATTAACCAGGACTGATGATAAATGGTGTAAAGTGGCTTAGCAAGCTTCTCTGCCAGCTCCCTCCATACCTTTGGATGAATCCCATCTGGCCCAATAGACTCGTGTGTGTCTCACTGACTCAGCAGGTCACTAACTGCTTCCTCCTGGACTGTAGGTGGTACAGCTGCTCCCCATCCCAGTCTACCAGCTCAGGGGTCTGACTGCCCTGAGGATAATCAGCCTTTCTGGTAAAGACTGAGGCAAAGATGTCATTAAGTACCTCAGCCTTTTCTTCATCCTTGGCCACAGTGTTCTCTCCCACACCCAAAAAAGGGTGGACATTTTCCTGGGCTGTGCTTTTCTTGTTAACTTCTTTAGATAAACACTTTTTATTTTCTTCCACAGCAGGTTCAGCTGCAGCTGAGGTTTTGCTTTCTTAATTTTCTCTCTACATGGCCTAACAACATCCTTGTATTCTTGCCTGCCCCTTCTTCTAGACAACTTAAGTTCCTTTCTCACCTGAGTTCCAGCAACAGCTCCCAGCTCAGCCAGAAAGGTCTTCATCCCCAACAGCTCATCTTTTGGTGCATAAGGGTATCTTGCTCCTGTGCCTTTAGATTTCCTTCTTCAGTTGTGTCCAGCTTTCCTGGACCCCTTTGTTATTAAGAACACTTTTGTGAGGACTCTCTGAACCAATATCCTAAATAGGTCAAAGTATGTCCTCCAGATGAGGTAGAGGTTTTGTTGACCTCTTCCTTACCACAGGAAGAATTGAAAACTCTGGCATTTATGGTAGATATGCCCAAGACAGCCTCTGAGCAGCACAGTTTCCACCAGCCCTTCTCCATTTGTAAAGAGTCAGACCAATTAGCTCCTACCTTTGCAGGAAGAAAGCATCTCTTCAATGGCACTTTGGGTGGTCTGTGATTCCAAGTGCACTGCCTGCCTGGCACCCCATACAATGCTACCACTCAGGTCCCTGAACCAAATATGCTACTCAGAAATACATTTGCATTTTCTATGCCTTTGCTGAGCAAGTACAGGGCACGACTTATAAATACAAGTCACAGACAAAAATTACTCTGATCAAAGAAGGATCATGTTATGGACACTCAGAACAGGAATCACAAGGTTACCAGACTGAGATATTAGCCAGGATATTGGTGCCAGATTCCTTTTCTAACAATGAACAACCAAGTGCCTCATCAGTGCCAGAAGTTAGTATTGCAGGATGTTCCATGTGAAAGGGACATGGAAAATCTTTTAACCAAAAGGAAAAAAAAATGCAGACTTTGAAACAGAGGCTCTATTTGGCTTTTTATTGATGCACTTAATCAACTACATATATATATATATATATATATATGTATTAAATATTTTCTTTATAGTCTTTAACAGTAATCCTGTCAGGGACAAGGGAGTATTAGAAGGGCAGCTGAGGAAAATTGGGACTAGCAGCTATTAGTAAGGCAATATGTAAAAGTGTGTTTTTTCAGATTTTATCTGGGTTGTTTCATGTGAAAGGAAGCAAGGGGAAATGGATTGATACCTTCAGCAGCAAAGAAACTTGTTTAAATTTTGCTTTGAAGAAAGAAAAATGCTGCTCCTTTGTGGAAAAAAACAAAACATAATGTTTTAAATAAAATAGTGCCACTGCTCATGACAGTTTGATGACAGAAATGCAGATAAGTAACAAACTGAGACAATCTGGTAGTATTAATGTTTTTGCTAAAAGCAAACTGTAGGGTTTAGAGAAATGCTGGCACATTAGTCTCCCCTAGGTGACATATGGACTTGACAATTTAATTCCCAAAAACGGTAGAGAAAGGTAGGAGAAAAGACTGAAATATTCTAATACTTCCAAAAAATTTACATCTGCTGTATCTCCGACTTCACCAATGATCTTGATCTAAAGGACAAAAGAATGAAGAGATCATTTACATATTTAAAATAGAAGACCTTATTTTTTGATTACCTTTGAAGAATAGTCCTTAGCCTTTGGGAAACATGCCCATAGGTGCACATGGATGATTTGCTCATTTTTTTTATACTATATTCTTTCCAGACTTTACAGAGCCTCGATAATACTTTCTCACTAGGAATATTTTGAATAGTGCATAATCATTTAATCAATTTGTACACCAAATTCATCAGGGTCAGGATAAACCAAACATGCCTAAGCAATGTAAGGAGAATGTTGCATGTAAGTGAAACATAGTACATTGAATTCTAAAGATTGCTAGTAGTAAGTAACTAACAACCAGTAAATCTATTTGCAGACAGTACCACAAAGCTTAAGCAATATAAAGCAATTGAAAGTAATTGGCAATTAAATATCTAATTCCAAAGTTGCTTCCTTTAGTGTTCATTGTATGAGTAGATCCAGAACTTTCTCACCAAAGACAAAATTATGCTTTTAAATATTTTCTAAAAAGGTAAGGTTCATTTTAGGAACACTTACTAGTTAGTAACTGAACAGTTAAGAAGTCAAATGAAAAGCATGCAGGAAAAACCTTAATGCTTAAGGCCATCAGCTGAAGCAGGGAAAACAGGGTTTATAATTAGCAATATTTTTCTTTAGTTCATTTTTATTTATTAAAAACTTTTTTACTACATAAGAAAATATAAAGACTGTCTTATATGCTTGCTTTAGTGGTTTTAATAATGAGACAATGAGGTATGAATCATCTAAGAATCAAAAAGAATGAAGATCTTACTGAAGTTAAAATATTATGAAAAACTTCACTAAAACTAAAGAATAATGAGTAGCAGAAGTATATGGGAAAAAAGAAAGAAAATATAACATGGAATATATATTACAATTATAAAATACATGGAGGAAAGTTGTGTAAAACATTAGATCAAAGTGACAAATAGAAACAAATATAATGAGAAAACTGAGCAGCCAATGGACTTTTAAAGGAAAAAAGAAATGTTTAGAATTTTCTTTGGTTCAATCTTCACAAAAAGGCTGTGTCCAGATGCTTAACTTAGTGATTATTAATGAGGATACAGCAACATCAGCCTGAAAATGTAACAATCAATTAAATAAGTTGAATATTTTCAAGTCATTATGTCTTGACAAGAATCACCCCAAAGTACATATAGATTTAGTCAAAGTCTTTCTTTATGGATGCAGGAGAAATGAGAGAGGTCTGTGGAAGGTGAACAAGTTCTAGAAAGTCAGAGAACAAGCATGGGAAGTTAAAAAGGACACAGGGAACTACAGAAGAGTCAGCTTTTCTTTGATGGAAAGATAACTGAACCAAATTATTAAACAATCAATTTGTATTCACCTAAAGACAAAATGCACCAACATGAATTTGTCAAGAATAACTCATGTCAATGTAATTCAATTTCTTTGACAGGATAACAAGATCTGAGAACGTAATAGATGTCAGACTCACATGCTGCTGTAGAATCTTGCCCAGAATATATTACATAAAGCCCTTCACAAGACTGACCTGATATTATTCAATATTTTAACTAATAGTGTAGGTATATGTAGAAAGTTCATGAATGACAACAACTTGTGAAGGATTTCATTTCAAAAGGCAGGATTAGAATTCAAGCTGATTTGAAAAAATAGAGATGCCTCAAAGATCTGAATATAGAAATACACATAGTACTAAACATGGAAAGGAGAAATCAAATGGACAAGGAAAGGATGAAAAATTGGTTGGGCAGAGAGATTTCAGAAAGATGGAATGTTGTATCAGAAAGGGGGAAATCGTACTTCTATGGACTTTAATGATACATATGGTCACCTGGGAGGCTTGACTGTCACTGTTAGGGCATATTGAAAGGGCGTTCACATCTGGTATTGGTGAAGTCAGTATAAGATGGATTGAACGTTATGGGATGCAGAAGAGAACTCCAGACAAAGACAAAAAAAAAGGTCAAAAAACATTCTGAAGTTTATGAATAATGATTGAAAAATAAGGGTCCATAAAAGAGAGAACTGAGGACAAAATTTAATATTAAAGTGGTAATAATGAGTCTTATTCACATATAGTGAATCTGGGACAAGAAATGATTGCTTTCCTTACAAGCAAGGAAAATTGAAACTTCAAGTATAAAAAATTCTATTATAGCAGTTACGTAATGGATGAAGCTACATTTTAAGGTGCTGAAACCAACATCACAGGAGGCATTTAAAAGATGTGCATATCAAGAACAATTACTAAAAAAGTTGATTTCCTTGCTCTGAGACAGAATGATTGCTAGATGACACTTCACCTCCATATTCCTTGGATTTCTTTAACCATATGAGATGCTGCCTAGAGTCTACATTTCTCACCTTTTCAGTACTTATTTGTGATTTTTTCAGACAAACAGTGTAGCCTGTTGGCCAACTATTGACCTCTGCAACTGGAGGTTATTAATACCATTTAAAAAACCTTGTCTACTTTTCAGACAATAATCTGTTAATATGTATAGATAAAAATTGCTTACCTACACACTAGGGAATGCTTTGTTTTAGGATTTATGAAGTGACATAGATGTAGAAGTGACATTGCATTCCTGACAAGACTGCAATTTAATCACTCAATTGTACAGACAGCAAACAGTGTCTGGAGCCTGATTAAAGTGTATCCTTTGTCTTGAGTTCATCAAGAATTTCCCATTATATGCATAGAACAGGCCTGCAGTTCACTTATAACTACACAAATTTTTAGGGAAAAGTTAAAAACTTAAATTTAGCAAAATAAAACAAAAATCCTAATGAATGACAATAAACCAGGAAATTAAAATGTCAAAAGCCATAAAAAAAAGTACAACCAAGATCAGCCAAAGCCAGTATATATAAAGTTAATTGTGAAACACCTTCCAATGGAGTAACACCTAATAATATTTTAAAAACATGTTTTTAAAACATTTGTGTGTGGTTTAATATATTTCAGGTTTTCGTCAGATTTATGTGATTCAAAATGCTTTAGTTCAGGGTGGTCTATAGATTTCTAGAAAATCAGTGTAGAAATAAACATTACTCTTATATTTTTCCAAATATGGATTGAGCTGCTGTTGCCCCCAGATGCCACTGGTCACTAATCAGGTAAAGGAAAAACATCTCAAATAGGTAAATGTAACCTTTCAGAAAGTTTCTGTCCTAGATCAATATCAACTGCATGAGTCACATCTATCATGTCTGTAATTCATCTTTAAACTGAAGTCAAGCAGAGCTTAAGTCAGACAGAAACCCTCCAATTTAGGATTATGTGGACTTTGCTCCACAGGTCCTGGAATGCACTTGTGAAAAAACAGAATAATTTAAAATCAGGTGAATTCTTGGTGAACAGATTAATTTGACCTGAAACCCAATAAAATGCATAACCCATCTAAAAATACTCCTTTCCCTCCTCTTTACCAGGACACAGATTGCTCCTCACAGAGGTATGCAGAGGTGCCATACAAAATGATGCTGATCCAGTGCCATACACAGCTTACAAACAGGCCTGAAAAAATTTGAGTACTTCTGACTGGTAAGGAACATTTTATGCGAGTGTATATGAGATTTACATTTTCAGCATTTGTGTGAGATTACAAGGAATGCTGCGGCGAATTGTGAGTCAAATCCTACTTTTGTAACAGGCAGAATCTATTTATTTTACCAGCCTTCACAAGCAAGACTGCACCCTACAAATTAGTGACTTCAGTGACCTGTGTAAATTTAAGAGTGCCTTCAGGTCAGTAACCCTGCATGTAGTAGACATATGTAAAGCACTGTTCATTCATGCCTAAAACTTGCAGTCTAAACCCGGATCCAATTAGTAATAGCTAAAAGGATTTACTTCTCCAGCTTTTAAAGAAAACAGAACTGAATTTAAAAAATTAGACTAGCAGCAGTAGTAAAAACACAAAATAAAATCTTTGGTTAATACTGTTCTTCAGGGTGCAAATCAAATAGAATATAAAACAGGAAATTAGAAACATTTGGTGCAAATTCAGTTCAGCCCCCTTTTACACAAATCATGAATTATATACCAAGAGATTACTTTACTCAAGGAATCATGGCCTCAAATAGCAAACTGGACTGGAAATTTTCACTTAACAAGCACACATATAATGTTTGGTTTTACTCCAAGGCTGACTTGTAGTCCCTTCTTCCTTTGTCTCATTCCAAATGCAAAATTATTGAAGCAGTTAACTATGCATTAGCAAGTAGCAATCTCTCAAAAAAAGCCAGGAATAGAATGGATTACCTTTTACAACTATATACATAAAGCTCAAGAATGTTACTGCGTTCTAGTAGTACTTTGTACTGCTGATACTAGGGTATCAGCATAATCACAAAATCTGACATGCAGCACCTTGCTGACATTCAGGTTGACCCCCAAGAAGCTGGAAAACTTGGAGTCTACAATAGCACATTTCTACACCGTCATTTAGCTCTTGAATATGCTGGGAAATTCACTATAAAAGATTCCTCATATTTTTCTGTTGGTGTAATGTGCACTTAGTGGCCACAGAGAAGAGGGCTTGGTAATTTCATGTCCTTTTACAAATTTCTCAAGATCTTGACCTCCTGTTTTCTACAAAGGAACACCAGTGACACAGTCACTTTGCTCTTGGGAGATTTTTGTGATCAAAATGGGCCAGACTTCACTCCATAGGAATCTGCCCAACTCTTTCATCTGGATTTGTTGCTAGTGCTGCAATAAAAAGGAAGATTAGCCTGAGGCAGACACCTGGGGTGGAAAATTCAAGTCCACATTCCAGTATGAACAAAAAAATTATAAGCAATGAAAACCAGAATTTTATTGTAGGGAACATCAGACTCTCTTAATAATTCTATTTTTTAAATATAACTAATGGAAAATAAGGTATTCAGAATCCAATTATTAACAGGCAAAATTTGGCCCAGTTATAAAAAATCCCAGCTGAGTTTTCATGTCTTTCTGCACCAAAGGTTTTTAATGAAAGGAGAGTGGATTCTATTTTAAATGAGAATGGGTGAAGTAATTAGGTAAATATCTTTATCCCACGGCATCACAAACTGATTCATTTTCAGTTGAAGGATAAATGCAACTAATTCTACAAGAAGTTGCACAATGTGCCAATTAATTGTTCTTAATAGGACCTCACTAAGAAGGTATGAACTTTGTTGGTGAAGTTAGCTAAATATATTGGAAGGAGAGACTGTTGTCTCTGTTAAGGTAGGGTACAAATTATCTCAAAATCATGGTTTATTTTATGATGAAAGTTTAGCTGAAAGGATCCACGTGTGCATGGAATTATTTCTATTCCCATCATATTTTGATTTAGAGAGAAGTTCTTAGAAAAATGATAAAAAAGAGTTAACCTGCAAAGAAAACTACATCTTGGGAGGCCAGAAAGTGAAGGGATAAAGTGAGAATTTCCAGCAGTCAAGCTGAGTTAGACCTTGCAAAGGAAATGAAAACAAGCAGTAAAAGGTTATTTAGCAACATAAATCAAACAAGAGAAGCTGAGCTAGTAAGCAGTGTCAGTGGATTTGAGATTAAGACTTTATAGGTACAGACCAGAAGCTAAGTGAATATTTGACTTCAAGCTTCAGTATGACAAAATCAACATGGATAACAAGTATGAGAATTGGAAAAAGAAATTATCACCATGAAATTGAAAATAAAAATCAAATCATAACAACAGATTATTTCTGTCACTGAATATAAATTACTGAAAAAAACTCAAATCAAAAAATGCAAATATGACAGCAAAACTACATCTTCAGAGGGAACAGAGATTTTACTTTGCCCTGTAAGAATTGAATTGCAACATCAATTTTCAATTTATTTTGTTCAGGTCTCCAAATAGCTGTTAAATCATAAGACCTTTCCTTCTAAGAAAAGCCAGAAGAGTCAGTAAAATAGAATGATATATTACAAATGTAGATTAGAAATTCTTTCCTTTTTTGTGCTTTACTGCACTGCATTATTCTTGAAATATAGCTTTAAATTTTGTTCGATTTAAATAAAATCAGAATTGTCTCTTGTTTCTTATTCGTGAGAGTTCTATTTGAATGTTTGTTTCACTAATAGTACATGAAAAGAATTATAATAAGGAACTGTATCTATATAATATCAGCGTGAAATGTTTTATTTTTGAAGCAAGTTGCATTTTCAAGGGATATGAATTTAACAAAGAAGTCATAATGTTTTGCTGTGACCTTGGTACCATGGGAATATTAATTAACCTAAGAAATGTTTTGAAAAATTACAGCTAATGATCACTGATGGGTTTCTTATTTGGAAGTAAACAGAAGAATTATCATATTTCAATTCCTGTTGGTGTTCCAATGAATTTTGATGGTGGAATGAAATGGTATCAAAATTATTTTTCTACTAGAACCAACATAGATGGGAGCGACTGATCTGTATTTCATGAGAAAGTGGTGGATCATCAATATTGCCAGTATAAAAACTAAAACTAGAACTTACTAGTTTGCAGGCATACAAACAAGCAAACATTAGCTGCTGTTGCAAGAGTAATTTGCATGATAAATTTTCTCAGTTACCTTTTCCCAAATGTGTTTTCTGCAACCCCTTCTCTACAGAAAAAGATATGAAGAAAATTTTATAGTAAAAGAAAAAAAAAAGGCATCCGAAACCACTATTCTAATGTTTAAGTGTAAAAAAAAATAAAGCTACCTGTAAAATTGCAGCTACAGGGAGTGGTCTTGTTGTGCAAAATGACATCTTTGAAAGCCAGTGAAAGTCAAATTAAGTATATGATGATGGACAGACTAGAAAAGCAAAACTATTTCTTGATGGAGGCTTAATTGCATGAAAGATACAGTTAATTCACTGATTTACAACATCACAGATGATAAATGCTCCCTGCTGTGAAATATACTTACTTTCTGAGAAAAAAATACAGTAAATATCATCTGCGAAGAAGGAGGAGTTTTTACCATTGTCTTCATTTATTAAATATCTCAAGTCCTTACAATGAACTATAAGAAAGATAACAGAACACACTTCTGTTTATACTGCTGTAAAAAGAATGAAGTTACCACTAGAGTTGGAATAGGACTAAATCTGTCCAGGAGTACATCTCAGCCTTACTCCAGCCATCCACCTCACAAATTCAAAAACTATGTGTTTTTGAACATAGCAGTGCACATATATAATTAAAAGTGTTCAAATCATAAAACCCAATAAAACAGTTTAAAACTTCTGTATTGTTCTAGAATTATTTCCAGTTTGGCACCTCCTAGAATCAATAAATTTATTTTTATCTCAAACAAATCAGATATGACTATATAAAACAGAACACTGAATTTACTGCTGCTTCAGAAAAGATGCAGATATAAATTATGCTGAATGGGAATTATTGCTGATTTTAGATTTCCATGGGTCTTAGCTCTGAGGTGCATAAAAGTTCATAAGATCAGTATCTGAGGTGAAAGGTGAAAGACGTACAGCCAAGACATTTGCAAATGTTCCAGCAACACGAAGCCAGGGGTAAACAGGCTGGTGTGCTCCTCATTCACACAGCATACAAACTAGCTGTTGAGAAGGCAGTTCTTTCAGAAATTGGGATCTAACCTCAGTAAAACAGGTTTGTTTGTTTGTTTGTTTGGGGATTTTTTTGTTAAATAAAGACCTGTTGAACAATACATTCAGTGGCGAAGCAGAACCTCACAAGTATCTTACTTACCTAAGAAAGGAGGAAATGGACCTAGATTGGCATAACTGTTGCCTGTCAAGGCCATCTTTACTGCTGTGCCTAGGGTGAAAACCCCATCTACAGTCCCATATTTTGGCTGTCTTAAAACTTATCAGCATGGTGTGGATTCTGGAGAGAAACAAACAGGCAGTGTTGTGGAGACTCCCCAGAGGGGACAAGTTTTCAAAGTAAAATCCTAAGGCAAAAAATTTAGGGTAATATTATGTAAATAAGCAATAAGATTGACTGAGGTTTCAGCAGTAGTGCTCTGTGATTTTGCTTTGAAAGTTTTTGCTTTTTGGAGTTCACTGTAACCTCATTATGCTTTGCTGGCACTTTCTCCAGGAAAAGCAACAGCTGCATAATACTGATAAACCTTAGGAAGGCCGGCGTGCGTGATTGTGGTTTGTGCTCCAGTCTAAGTCAACCATATGTAAAAGCTCTAACCTGGCACAGCTTGCTGTCATTAAATCTCAAATTCTATCTTGCAATGTAAAATGTAGTTAAATAAGAATAATCATCCATAAGAGCAAATCTCTAAAGAAAAAATATTTAAAAATATTATTCCTTAATTAGCCACACCACTATTATTATAATATACTTCTATCAATATTGACTGAATGTGAAATCATTGCAAGGGAGTTGACAATGAAGAAAAATCTTTATCCATTAATTGCTTTTTAGTAGCCACAGAAATGAATAGATGACACTTCTAAAACCCTTCTGAATATATACCAATATATTAAAAAATGTATTGTGACAAAATCATTGATAATCCTAGAAATATTCAATGTTGAAAAAAAGAAAAAAGATACTTTTGCTGAATATATTATTCCAGGGCACAACAGTCTTCTCTAACTTAAATGATTTAAATGAAAACAACAAGTAATTTTTTATTCCTTGCTGAATCAGCAAGTTATAAAATTCAAATTGTCCTATTTTTTATCTTCCTTTTTGTGTATAGAGAAGAAAGAAGTCGAAAAGTGCAGTCATTTACTAGCATTGTCTTATTAAAAATGCTGGGATAGGTCCAGAATTTCTCCTATTATCAAGATAGAAGAAAAATTAAGGATGTGATAAGAAATACAGAATGGAGGACACAGATAAAGTACCAACTTTTCTCCATATGTCATTTGCCTGTGGAATTATTAAACCATACAATTCATTGGTTCTAAGAGTTCAACACAAGTGAAAAGGGATTTTTCACATTTAATTATCATGGACAATTATGACTAAAGAAATTAAAAATGTAGGAAAGGACATGAAGTCCTTTGTTTCCAAATAGAAACCAATCTCTAATTGAAAAATGCCTCTTGCCTGTAGTTACAGTACTGATTGTATTTGTGACCCACTGTGAGAAGTATCTTTGTGTATAATACCAGTAAGATATTGATATTTTTCCATACTGATTTAGAATAAAGTCCCCAGCATTTGAGATCTTTGAACCTTTGCAAGATAGATCCTAACTGTACAAGGCTTTGTGCAAAAAGACTGGTGGTGTCTGTTGTCACAGACATCTTTTGTGAAAAATCCTTTCTTGGGATTTTTCTCCCTTCTGAGAAGCTGTGGCCTCAGCAACAAATGTAAACCATGGTTATCTGCTGCTGTGGAATGCAGCAGGTGGATCCGTGATTGGTCTCCTGTGGATGTTTGGATTTACTGACCCCTCACGGCAGAGCTGCTCTTGCTCTCTGCCGGGACACAGACCTTTGTTATTCATTCTTCTCTATTCTTAGCTTAGCTAGCCTTCTGAGAACTCTTCCTTCTATTCCTTTTAGTATAGTTATAATGTAGTATATATATAATAAAAAAATAAATCAAACCTTCTGATTATGGAATCAACATTCTCGTCCCTCTCTCATCCTGAAAACCCTTGTGACCACCGTCACAGTCTGTGTCATTTTGAGTCAGCAGGAATGCCAGTTTTCAGACATGAGTGCTAAAGTTTTGTATCTGAATCATAAGACATCCATGAAGTCTTCCATTTGAGTTTAGAGATATAGTTATAATTCTTTAAAAAAATCTTCTGATAAAACCAGAAAAATCATAAAAATCTCAAGGGTAGCTTCAAATATAATGAAGGCAGAGAAAAGGTTCTTGTCCTATTGAAAAACTTTTTTTTAGTAGAACTCAATAGGTCTTTTGTACAAGGCAATTAATTTTTCAGGGTTGCTGTCAAGTATTTCAGCTTTGCTGAATGTTTAAACCTAATCTCTTCACTAAAAGGAGAATTCCTATGTCTTCAAGGGTTTGCTCTCTAGCAGACAAGTATGATTCCTCCCATACTTTGATTTCTTTTCTTGTTGTGTGAATCTTTTTACTTTGTATTTATACGCAGGCCTGATGAAATGTAGTCACATAATGCAGCATCCCAACACAAATGATCAAGTACAAATACTCCAGAGAAGTCTTACTTGAGAGATGCAGAAAGGCTCTAAAGTTATTTACTTTCAATTTCTCTGTAGATTAGTCATCAATCTGGAGACTAGAAAAAAACTCCAAAATTTAATAAATCATACAAAATGTTGATCAGACTCATGATCAATTTGGAAAGTTCTGAAATCCTTGCTAATAAACTTTCCATTGCAGGGAATTCACCACTTAATTACATGTTTATACCAAAAAATAGACACTCCATTTATCAACCTTAAATTTTCTACCTCTTTAGACTTAGTAAATGTCCCATTGCTGTTATTTTTCAGGAAAAAAAAAGTTGCTACATTTTGGTTTTATGCTACTAATTACTGACTTTCTTTCTAAAGTGTATCATTATAACTGTTTTATTTTCTTCCTTGTTCTTTGCAACCTGTTCATATTGCATTCACACTTTTTAGGAGAGCTGCATTTCCAGTCTTTCCTTCAGTCTTGGAAGTCCAATGCAGTGTGAATTAACAGTAGATCTATTTTTGTAGAAAATAGATATGTGCTCTAATTTTAATAAAAATTAGAATTAAGATATGAACTATTGCCATCCATGGGATTAAAATTTATAAAATAAATAGGAGATAGGAGGCTGGAAACTCTGAATCACGTTTCTTGCTAAGAAAATGTCTAAGAGACTCATGTCTTTCCCTCAATGTCCTATGCTAGGCACAAATGTGGCCTCCTGCATATTTCTGCTGCTTTTGAGACCCTGAGATCACATATACTACAGATACTTAATGGTGCTGAAGTGCTCTGAAGACAATTCTTACACTAATGGCTAACTCTGAACGTGAAAGAGACTTGTCCTAACCATTTCTATGCACAATGCACAATGAGATATCTACATAGACAATGATCTTCAAAACATAAAAATCCCTCTCAAGATAAATGTAATTGAGGGGTTTTGAGGATAAATAAAGTACATGAGGTTAATAAAGTATGCAGGCTTTCAAGTGGATTTGATTCAACAAAAAACTTTTCCAGCACTACTAGCATTCTTGGATTTAAATCTCCATAAAAAGACTGTAATTTTGGGAACAGACAAAGTTCATATTTGCTACATTTCTGATTCATTTTTGAGCTGGTTTTGCTAGACAAGTGCCCTCTTACAAAGTCTGAGGGAGGTTGTGTACTGAAATTTAGTTTTGTGCAGGTGTTAGTGCTGGCAATCTCTGCTGCCTATGGAACTGGAAAGAGCCTTTTGCTGATTCCTGGCCAGCTCTTAACTCCCTACATGCCACTGCAGTGTGTTATAGAGACAGAGCTAATACAATTAATGATCCTTTTTTTCCTATTTTTCCAAGCCATCCACTAGACCAGGATTGGTCAGGACCCCATTCAACCTGTACCTTGAATACTTAGAGGGATGGAGCATCCACAGCTTCTCTGGACTGCCTTTCCCAGTGCCTCACCACCCTCTGAGTAAAATCTTCTTCATCTGCTACAAATTTCCCCTCTTTAGGTTTAAAATTGTTCCCCCTTGTCCTATCACTAACTGCCCATGTAAGAAGTCACTCTCCGTCTTTTTTTATAATCTCCATTTAAGTACTGAAAGGCCACAATTAGGTGTCCTCAGAGCCTTCTCTGGCTCTTCTCCAGATTTGTTGGGTATGACCCTCTAGAAATCATAATTTGATGCCATAATAGAATGACTCTGAGGAACCAGATTGAATTACAGGATCTTTTGAAGTTCTTTAACAGTGCTGCTATGATTGAAGGTGGTCTTAGGGGATTTAAATGGAAGTGGCTGTAGCTACATGAAGCTGTAACCTTCTCTCACTCAAGCCTTCTCTGTATCCAAGCTAATACCACATTAAGTAATTTTGAGGCCAGTTTATTTAAACCACAGCAGTCAAAACAGCCAAAGCTAAATCAACATACACCCCCTTCTCCATCTGCTATAAGAATGTCTACACAAAAGATTAGAATGTCTACACAAAAAGATTACTTATGTGCCTGAGACGTGTTCAGTTTTTACAACTGTATCAGCTAGCCTAATAAGAGATTTTATTTCTCTCTAAAAACCTTGCAGGTTACTTAGCAGCAGCTTATATGTAAGTTGTTCTGTGACCAGTGTAATTAGTGAAGTATGTGTTCAGTTCAGTTTAAATTTCAGAGTGATCTCAGATGTGGATTCTCTGATAAACAGTGAAGGATGAATTCAAGCCCTGTTTCTTTTACAGAAGCCCCCCTTTCCCAACATTGCTGGAATTTACTGTGTTTAGGACCTCTACCTCCATCCCTAAATTCAGCTTCAATCTATAACCAAGGACAAAAGATAGTGGCATAAAGACACAGATAAATGCGGCAAAAATGCTCCTGACATTAGGTATGTATGAAAAATGTCTGGTTTTAGTCTGAGGACTTTGGCATGACAAACAGAACAGAACAGAATCCACTGTCAAGCTTGTGGTCAATTAAGTCAGTGTTTTCTGTGTGCACTTCTGTGGTGTGTTGACCCTGGCTGGGTGCCAGCTGCCCACCAAAGCCTTTCTGTCACTTCTCAGCCGGGCAGAGGAGAGGAAATACAACAAAACCCTGGTAGGTTGAGATTAGGGCAGGGGCAGATCACTCACCAGTGACCATCATGTGCAAAACAGACTTGAGACAGGGAAATTAGTTTCATTTATAACCAATGAAATCAAAGTAGGACAATGGGAAATAAAACTAAATCTCAAAAGAACTTCCCCCATCCCTCCCTTCTTTCTGGAATAAACTAGTTTCTCTACCTTCCTCACACAATGCCTCTGCTGCTCTTTCCTCCTCAGGAGGACTCCTCATTCCCTACTCTGGGATGCATCCCTCAAATGGGGTGCAGTCCTTCAGGAGCAGCTGCTCCAGCATGGATCCCCACAAGCTCACAAATCCTGTCAGCAAACTGCTCCAGCACAGGCTTTTTTCTCCTTGGGGCCACAGATCCTACCAGAACCCTGCTCCACAATGGGCTTCCCACAGAGTCACAGCCTCCTTTGGGCATCCACCTGCTCTGGTGTAGGGTCCTCCTACAGGTGGGCTGCAGGTGGGTCTCTGCTCCCCCATGGGCCTCCATGGGCTGCAGGTGGATCTCTGCTCTCCCATGGGCCTCTATGGGCTGCAGGTGGGTCTCTGCTCCCCCATGGGCCTCCATGGGCTGCAGGGGCACAGCTGCCTCACCATGGGTGGCACCACAGGCTGCAGGAGAATCTCTGCTCCAGTGTCTGGAGCGCTTCCTCATTCTGCACTGAACTTGGAGTCCACAGGACTGTTTCTCTCACACATTTTCACTTCTCTCCCAGCTGCTGTTGCACAGGGGTCTTTAACTATATTATCCCAAATGTGCAACTGCTGTTGCTGATAGCCTTGGTGTTTGCTTGGCTTGGAGCCAGCCAGGGTTAGTTCTATCAGGCATGGGGGGAAGCTTCTGGAACCTTCTAACAGAAGCCACCCCTGTAGCCACAATGCTACCAAAACCTTCCCAAGAAAACCCAATGCAATTTACCAAAGAGCAAGAAGCTCTTTGTGTTCATGAGCTAGAATAAAGGAAAATAGAAGAAAAGTCAAAGAAAGAAGCAAGGATAGAATATCTGGGATGGGAAGGATTCATGCTTGCATCTTTCTGCATGTTTGGTGTTGTGATTTAACCCCAGCTGGCAACCAAGCTCCACACAGCCCTTACTCACCCCAACAGCTGGATGGGGAAAAAGAATCAAAATGGTAAAAGTGAAAAAACCTCATGGGTTGAAATAAAAAAGTCTAACAAATAAAAAATATACTGCTGATAATAATAATAATAATTACAATAATAGTAATAATAAATATCATAGTAATAGCAATTATAACAAATTAAAGTGAAATAAAAATAGCAGAGAAAAATGAAACCTGAGAAAGACAAGACCATGTAAATGGAAACAGTTGCTCACTACCAACCAACTCATGTCCAGTCAGTCCCTGAGCAGTGGTTCCCCACATTCCAGGCCCTCCCCCAGTTTTTTATGCTGAGCATAATTCTAGGTGGTTTGGGTATCCCATGGGTCAGCTGGGGACAGCTGTCCTGGCTTTGTCCCCTCCCACATTTTGGGAACCCCCAGTCTCCTCAGTGGTGGGGTGGGGAGAGGAGTGGAAAAGTCCTTGACTCTGTGTTAGTACTGCTCAGCAATAAACAAAACGTCTTTTTATTACCAGCATGGTTTCCATCACAAATCCAACACACAGACTGATACTAGTGACTGAGGAAAATGCACTGTTTTTCAGCAGTGTATTTCTAACAATATTCACTCTGTATGATCAAAATGTTAGAAACAACGTTAACTGAGAGCAACCTGGACAGAAGGTACAAATTAGCCCACATAAATTTGAACTCTGAATGTCACAGTTCATGCTTACAGGGCATGCTATGCTGCGGTTTGGCCCTGGTCTTTTGCCTGTACATCTGTAACTCTACACTTACCCATTACTGTCATATCTGCTGCTAAATTTAGATCTTAGCTGGAATTAGTAGCATCCTCACCTTGTTAAGTCAAACCACAAAACTGTGTTTATTTTTCTCTTCTTTTATTGTGAGGCGGGTTTCTCTAGTCAGAGGAGACAAATGTACCTTCAGGGGACAGTAGGAGCTTCACCTCAAGGGATCCAAGAGGAGGCTGAAGCTCTGGTCAATTCTGCTGCTGGCTGAAAAAGTCATGTCAGACCCTGGGTGCACTTTTTCACCTTATCAGAGAGGAAGCCAGAGGCTATTTCATGTGTGAAGTGCTGCTCTTGATTTTAACTTCTGCTTTCAAATGACAAGAAACACTTGAGCAGATTTTAGGGGGACCTTCAAAGCATCTCCTTCTAGCAGTGACGCACTGCACAGTATGGAGAAGAACTCCTAGGCATAGCCCAGGGTAGGAGATGGTTTAATGCAGCATGAGTATGTAGCTAGTTTGAGTCTCATGTGTGTAATGGCACAATGCTACCACTCACTACAGCATGACATGATAGATAGACTTAAAAGAAAAATAGGCTGGCTATTTTTGTGCTTCACCATTTCCTCAATAGATCCTATAATTGGTATATATAGCCTTAGAAATCTTTATAGGACTGACTCAAAAAAGCAGAATACCTACAGCTACTTCTGATGTTATTCAGCAGTTATCAGATCAAAAAACAGAATAGACACAAAGTACCACTGTAACAGTAGCTTTTAAACCTTACAAGTGAACCTATGAAACATTTTGAACCTATGTTTTCCACTTTTTATATTATCTTTCCACATCTAACTCCTTACTCTATACAGGAGATTTTTCCTCACACAGCTTTTCCTTTCAGGTTATTTTGATTCCTTGTGGAAGTATCTGTCTGTTGACTATATGAAGTCTGGGAAAACTACTTGGTAGTCTGAGTTAAACCTGATGGAGCAGACACCACATTTTCAAAAGGGCAAGGAAAGTATTTGAGGCACTGAGACTGTAAGTTTCAGTAGCTTGAAAATGCCTACATAAGTCAAAATCAATCAGCCAGCACAAATGATAGCATTAATCACTGCATGGCCCCCAGAAATAAAACTGTATCTACTTCTTTCATAGAATTACTCAGTTTCAAGTTTATTTATTAGAATACTTTTTCACAAATCCCAATGACATTTGCATAAGTACACAACTGCAATTGTCCAGTAGGGAAGGTTTTGAGGTGGCTTTCTTGTTATTTATTTTTACTCTGCCAATTCTGTTAAAAACTTCACAAAAAATGTTTGTACATGTCTTGAAAATATACTGAGTGAACACTGGTTCTCCTGCAAGTTACATCTCAACAACATGAATCAAAAACTGTTCTTTGTGTCTGTACCCTCTAATGAGAAAAAGATTCAAGAGAGATTTTTTATGGACCTGTGCCATCATTAAATATACAAAAGTAAGTTATAGTGGCACTGATGAATAACCTCTACTCCTTCCTATAGCAAAGTTGTGCCAATTTCATTTTAAAAAGATAACAACAGAGAAAGGGGAAGAATAACACTTTGAAACAGCTACTGACAGATGACTTTTCTGCACTGCAAATCTCTCAGCATCATATTTTCCCCTGTTTCACTGATTTTGCAATGATAAGTGCAATAAGACTGATAAGGAAGCCAGCTTGTTTTAGAACTCTGAATTTCACTGTTTTGATGCTGTTGAAATCTTCAAGGAAGTCCTTTATGTACTCCTCAAGTCAAGAACAACTCAACCTGAATGAACCAGACTTTAAGTCATGATTTTTGTTTTATTGGGTACTACTTTAGTACATCCATCCATCCATCTATCTATCTATCTATCTATCTATCTATCTATCTATCTATCTATCTATCTCCATAAATATATATATCTATATGTACATAATATGCATATACAGAAATGCATATGTATGCTTTTATGTGTGCATATACAAATATATTTCTGTATATGAAATGGAAATAACTTATGAGTATTAAAAATTAGGAAAATAAAATTTGGTAAAATAATAATTTATTGTATTCTCAGAAACTGTGAAGTAGCACACCACAAAGCAGTAATTAATACTCCTGATGGGCATTAAAAATGTTTCAGGATGAATGAAAATTTTCAGAGATAATATAAGTGAACCATTTCTCTAAGATCATTGCAATTACAAGGAATTATGAGTTCCATGCCAAAGTAATATGGAGGGAAATGCTGATATAAGAAAAAATCAGCCGATAGCCCAATAACAAATTTAAAAATCAAGATGACTGTCCACCGTCCACTGAATATTACCTTCTGGAAAATCCTTTTCTCAACAGTTTGAATGTACCATTAAATTCTTCTATGATTAGGTAGTCACCTAAAATTCAGGAAAATTTGCTTTTCTCAGATTAAGGCTTATATAGACAAAGCTTCTTCACAAATTACAATGAGAACAGTGTCAGACACACTAATTGTATGTGATAGCCACATGATGAGCACTGTGGGCAGAAATAGAATTTGTTACAGTGAGTTTAGCATTTTAGCTAAGAACTTTTTTTTCTAAAAAAATGTAATATTAATAAAATTAATTTTGGTTGTGCCATGGGAAATGTAAACCATAATTACTCTAACAACAAGAAATCTACAAGAATTAGAAATACTGTATCACATATATCTTTGACACATTTATTTAGAAACATAGTATTTCAAAGATCTGATGTAACAGAAGACCAGAAAAAATGAGTCTTTGTTTTCCAGTGTTGATTTACTGCAGTAATCTGGTAGTTGTGTTCTTCATCAAAACAGAATAGCTTCTGCACAATTAACTAACCTGGACCTGGATAATTATTAGTGAGCTTTTATTATGAGTATTGTACTTCAGAGTGTCTCTTACTGCCCCATTAAGCAAATTGCTACCTCTGAGTACAACATCAAAATTAAATAGGGTTCCTGTCAAAAGTCATTTATCTGCCACACATGCTTCATAACTAGTTTTGCCATGCTACAGCCATGAAGTTAAATATGGTATATAGCCTTGGTGCTGCTGTAATTAGAGCATTGATTTTACACCATTGAGGAATGTACTACAGTTCTTATTGATTTCAATGAGTAAATCAAAAAGACATTTCTTTTTGTAGTAGGTCTCTCAAATACCTAAAAATACTAAAATAAAAATACCTAAAAAAAAAAAAAAATAGAAAATTTCTTGGTAAAGAAACTTTATGGTAGTTATAAACAGTTAGAAAATCAGTCTACTATCAGTACTAACTATTCATTTAAAGAGGTTGAACAGTTACCTAGTAGTGGCAAATAACTATCTTTTCTCCCTCTCTTTTTCTTTCCTCCTAAAGCAGGTTTCTTTTTTCTTTTAAATACAGATGAACACACACAGAAAAGGTGCAATCTCAAGGGGAAAAAAATGTAAGACCAAAAATATCCCTTACTTTCTCTCTTTATAATTCACATTTAAAAAATGCAACACTCTGGTAGAAAAGCAAAGAGACATTAGCATTAGAAATAGTGTGCACTAAAGGTTTCTGAACTACAGTTATCCCCTAGTAAGTCTCACAATGCCCACAAAATATACACAGACCTTTAAATCAATGCAGATGCTCAGGCTTTTTCCTCTGTGAGAAGTCACACTGGCTATTGATAGAAATGAGGACTTACTGACCTCTGGGTCTACAACAGAAAAAAGATATAATGAAACTAAACCAACACTACACAGCAGACCTCATGAAAACTCTCAGGTAGTAAAAATCAGGTCTAAATGGACCTGGAACTATTAAAGATGAGGAAAATTATTTTTTCTTACCATTAGGGCCTTTCTCAAATATTTTCTGCACTAAAGGTTTCATATGGTATAAAAATGTTTGTAATAATAATACAATGACATTTGATTTTTAAATGTATTCAGCATGATCGAGTTGAAGAAGGCACATTCAAGCTCAATTTTTTTTTTCTGTGTAATAGTTGGTACTAGCAGTTCAGTACAGAGATTGTGTGTTTTAATGGTTGAACAGTGTACAGTGAATGCTGGAGAGAGACCTTTTCATTCAAGAACCAGGCCTAAGACCAGACACTTCACAAACAGGAACTCTGTATTCAGGAATCCAAATGAATTCAGGAGTCCTAATAAACTCAGGAGTCATTCTTTATTCAGGATCCCTGTTCGGGAGCCCTATTGAAATGAATGAAGCTCTGTGTCTGTGTGCAAGAGTCAAGGGAGCGGCTTATGTGGGCGTCTTTCATTCTTTCATTCACGGCATCTGTGTACACATCAAACAGTTCCAAAACAATTTATATTATTTCCCATAACAGTCCTACAATTATTCCAGGTAAAATTGACTTCACAGTCAGTTCGTCACTAAAGTGACCTGTGTGTTCCTCATAAACTAACCTCACAAGAATAAATTTATTCCGAATTTTAATTTATACCCTGCAAAATGTTAAGACATTCTAGTTTGGAAAACAAATATAATGTGGTCTCTTTAGGAAAAAGACTACTGCAGACCTTTATCTCCTTAGGGTGAAGAACTCAAGAACAAGTATTGCTAGTGAAGGCAATAGCATGAGTTCTTATAGGAGTAAGAAGTAATTTAGGTGTGGATTTCACTAATGTCACAGAATTTCCACTCTAATAACAGGAAAAATTCAGTGTCAGAATGCCCTGAGGGTAGAGTTGAGGGAAAAGCATACCCTATAGGCACAAAAGCTCTCTCTCTCTCTAACTATATATGTGTGTGTGTGTTTGTGTCTCTCTGTGTGTGTGTGTGTGTGTGTGTGTGTGTGTGTGTGTTTGTGTGTGTGTGTGTGTGCATGACTGAGTTCTGACATCAGAATTTGCTTTGGTTTTGAGTCTTGTTGTTAAAGAACAGCATTTAGTCATTGAATGTGTCATGTGCCACTGGTAAATGAAACATTTTAAAAATGTCTCATGCATCTTTTGCTATTACTTGTACATTTACAGAAATATTGGCCTTTTTCCCTTCTCCCTATATATCTACCAACTCTTCTCAGTATTTCACCTTCTTGACATGTTAGGAGTTAAACATCCTTTATTTATTTGTACATTCTAGTTGAGAATGTAATGACTAACAGATTGCCTCAGTAGACTGGAAGACTTTGCTGGGTTGCTGCCTTGAACAATGATTCTCACTATCACTTTTCCTTTTTCTTTCTAATTATACATTACTGGACTCATGGTACTATTAAAAGGTTTGTATCTCATGTTAATGGTTAGAAATAAAAAAGCTTGTGATTTCTTCCCTCCAGAACCAATTGATATAATTATAGGCTTACAATTCATGGCTATTGATATAATATCTTTGCATTTTCATGTTGTCTTCACAGATGCAGATTTGTATTTGGGAAGCACGTACTCACAGCTTTAATAGGCAGAGTGAATACTCTTCACATTGTGTATTAAAAGAAATTTCCAGTTGTTAGCATTATGTGAGTTCTTGGGCTCTCTCATGTGATTGTATCATGCTGAATTTAATTTTGGAGGAATTTCTACTTTAGGGCCTTCTTGGTGTAAAAAAAAGACTAACTGGTGATGTTACCTGAAATTTTGCTGTAGTAAAATATTTCCCTGAGCTTCAGGTAAAGGGTAGCATGTAATTTGTAATGATAAGCACAGCAATGAGTGCAAATAGTAGTCAGCTATTAGCAGCCATAATTGGTGCACCTTTCATCTCCTGTCAAGCAGAGTGGCACCGATTAGGACCAAAAGACAGCTATCAGATCTCTCATTTCCAGACTCAAACAAAAGGAAAAGAGGTGCCTGTCTGAGCTGATAGCTTTTGATAGCTTTTGGCCCTTTGATCAGATCCCTACCAGAAGTCATCCAGTCTCAGTATTCTGATTTGTCATCAATGGGCTACCGTTTTTGATGTAGGTAAAGTCCTACTGCAAATTGCATTTATGAAGGGAAAACAGCAGGACATAATCAAGGAGTATAGCTACCAATTCACATGGAAAGGTTGTTTTGGCATCCTACTTTCTTTCAGGGAGGTAGTAAATAAGTTCTACTAATATTATGGAAAAGATATTTCTATAAACAACTAGCAACACAGCCCTTCAGAAAGTTGTGTTTGCCCTCCCCAGTGTAACAGGAACTTAGGCGTGGTTTAGTGTTTATGAACGGTCCAAGCAAAATAACAGAAAATCGAATTTACTATTGACAGATGGGGAAAAATTTCCCTGCTTGGAAGGAAAACATATTTGGAAAATTCTACTTCTAAATAGTTAGACAAACAAAGTACATTTCAGAGAAAGACTTTTTATGATTTACTTTCTTTCACTGTAAATCTGCAATATCAAGTCTAGATATGTAAAATGTATATCAATCCTCTTTTATTTTATAAAGAGTCTTTCCAGGAATTATTCTTTACTGTTGATATCACTGTTAGTGCGCTACAGAAAAAATTTCATCACATATTCAAGAAGATGCTAAACAAGGTTCTACATGATGTAACTAACAGTTGGAATACGTACTATGAAATCACCCATATTCCATCATTACATGAAGAATTTTGGTATAAAAATGTGAAGTCTTCCTCTCAATTTCACATACAAATACTATCTAATGTAACAGCTGTTACTCTCCTCCTGATAAACAGATACTCAGTATTTTGTGGGGAAAAAAAATCTGCTTCAGAGTGGAGGAGTACTGCACTGTATTTCACCAGAGCTTTTTTATTTTTAATCTGACCTCAAAAGACCTTGGTCTGTGACATCATGAAATAACCAACTTTTTGAAGTCTCTAACTAGTTAGAGAGGTAAATAATCTTCTGCTCGATCTAAACTGTTGAATTAAACATCTATCACAGTTGACAAAATGTGACAGTGGTACTTTTGTAGTCTAGCATCCTAAATTTAATATTTTTTTCCCCAGTTAAATTAGAGCATGATGTATGGCAAATTGCATAGAGCAGAATAGCTTCTGTAGCATTAAGAAAATACTTCTCTGCTAGGAAAACTGTTAGCCTGCACAAAATTCCTAAACTTTAAATAATATATAACCATTTAAACACAAACAAGATAAAACAAACAAAAAACAAAAAGCAGAACTCCAACTCTATCAAAGAGAATGAAATTTTGAAAAGGTTAGGATTTCAGTCATGTTTATAAAAATTAAATTCACTTTTGGATTACCTTTTAAATGTATCAAAAGTTAATCTAAATCAGTTAACTTATTGTATGTGCTAAGGTTTAGAAAGAGAGCAGTTTACAGCTGA
The DNA here is from genome assembly GCF_028551555.1 of Melozone crissalis. Classification (NCBI taxonomy): domain Eukaryota; kingdom Metazoa; phylum Chordata; class Aves; order Passeriformes; family Passerellidae; genus Melozone; species Melozone crissalis. The sequence continues at coordinate 63,966,906 of NW_026535805.1, forward strand.
ATGCCGCCCTGAGTATTTTTCTCTAATTTGTTCTCAATAAAGAAAATTGAAAGGATGTGGATATAAATAATGGATGCTGAGGATCCAACTGACAGTGGCAAAAAGTAAATATATTTAACGTAAAGTAGAGGATAATTCTGAAAATATTTGAAATTTATTTTAAAGTCATTCATGTATGTATCTGGGCATTTATAAAAGTATTTGAAGATATACAAGGAAAAAAGACTGGCATCCTCTTCTAAAGTCCTCTTCTCTGAATACAAGTCAAATATTTAAATTTATCTATTAAGATAGGCAACATCTATTTTCTAAAAGACAATAAAACACAGTTAACCTAATTTCCAATAAATTGAATGGCAGACACTCAGGCAGGGTTGTTTCCCTCTGTCTGCAGCTCTCCAAGAGTGTGCCAGCAGGCTTTGCACCAGTTCACATCCAGACATGTAATTCATACATTCAGCTTCATGCTACAGAGACATGTACTCTGCAACACCAATTTGATGTTATTTTAGATGGACTAAACTTAAAAATACTGCAGAGTGTCATATTTTGAGGGCCAATGTGCCCCCAATATGCCATAGAGCCCAGAAGGAACTTACAGACAGGTGCTGTGGTACGTGGTGTCTGCTTTAGGACAGACTCCCTGAGCAATGTGGATGGATGCCAGGGGGTGAAAGCTGACTGTGTTAGAACTGGTCTTCCTTCCATTCAGAGGAATTTTTGAACCACAGGATGCTAGTAAGAAATACCCAAGACATCAAGCAGTTGAATTTTGAAAAGATGCAGTCGCATTCTTTTCCAGAAATGAAGAACCTCAGCATGGTGACAGCGTGAGTCTGGGCAAACCTGTGTGTTATATACTATCACAGCTCAATAAATTCTATGGACACCATGGAATGACAGGGACAATTTAGTTACACTTCTGGAAGATCCCAAACCATCTACATTCCTATACAACAAGTGGCATGTGGAATATTTTGTCATACAGAGTCTCAAGACTGGTTTGTTTTGGAGTGTTGTTTAACAGAATTATTTTTCATATGGAACAGACCAGAGATACCCACCAGCTCTTCTCTGACTTGAGCAGATCCCATTAGGAAATACAGGACTAGAGAATTAGAACAGCACACTTGCTTACAGTCCTGCCATTTTGGGTCTTTAAAATTTGACTTACCTGCTTTAATGCTGTTTTAAGGATGCTGGGCTACCATCGAAAACCTTGTGTTTATTTTCAATAGATATTTTTAAATGTTAACAATTATTTTTCATTTCTAATTTTAGAAGAATGCTAGTTCATGTCTACAGCCTGATTAATGTAATGAATTATATCAAGTAATGCTGATTGTCTTATGGGATTAGACATGCATTAGATACACATTTAATTGAAAATCTCAGTCTCTACTACAACATATTCAAAGGTTGTTGTGTGTTTTGTTGATCTAGATTGCTTGGTGATTTTTCTTAAATACTTAAATAAAAACTTTAGATGCAGTTCCAGCTTCTCATTTCTTTGAATTTGCTGCAATTTCATCTTCCCAAAAAGCTAACCAAGGACATTGAGAGCGACAGAAAAACAAGTTTAAGGATGGGATAAGCTCTCACTTTCTGATTGGTTCTAGGGAGAGATGGAAAGGTGTTTTCCTTTTCATTTGCCTCCTACTATCCACTTGTTCTGAAAGAGAAGGAAATGGATGAAGGATTTGAAGAAATTACATTATTTCTGTATAGAGATGCCAGGTAGCTGGAGATTTTTCTAAGCTTCCAGCTTGCAATTTTTGTTTGAGATATCAGCATTGCAGCTGTATCCTGTTCTCTTTCCAGCTAAGTAAGATGATATTAAAATTCATTCCTGATAAAATCACAGGAGTGGTGTATGTACTTAATTGAGCAAGACTATCCTGTTGTAAATGTCTAGAGCATAATTTCAGGATTTGAACAAAATAAGGGCTAACTAAAGAAAAATACCCTACAAAATACCAAAAAAAGGAGTTATAGCTATTACCAGATACAGAAAATTGTAGAGGGAAAAAGGGTTGGCATACTAGAGCAATGCTAATGCAGTCAACTTTTTATGGCACGAGCTGGCACACAAATTGCAAACAGAGGAGATGGACACCAACAGAGGAGGGGGCATAACTTACACATGGGCTCTGCTCTGCTTCTGTTGTGGTCCCCTTGGGAAACAGTGCTGTGGCTTTCAGGGATAGGAAATAGCTAGAGCGTAGTCTCCTTGCATTATAACTATCAACTGCAGTGAGCCAAGGGATTTCTCTGCATATATAAGCAAGATAATTCTGTGGTAAAGCCCCATGTTGAATTCTAGACCTCAAAGAAACCATTTATTGTGCAGATCGCATAAATTACCTTCAAAACTAGCACCAGTCTTCTCATAGTTTTCTACTAGGCCTAGATGACTGTGTCATCCCATCCTTCTCTGATTTTCTTGTCTAAAATCAGGTTGTGAGTAGAGCACAAAAAATTTCAAGTCTCAACTTTAAAACTAGGAAAAAAAAACACAGTAAGAATATGACTAATACCCAAATGCCCTACCAACTTTCTGGGATTTATTGTTTTGGGTTTTTTCCTAGTAAGATCTGTTTTAAAGATCGTTATTTCTGCAGTTACTTGAAGATGTGCAGCTTAAAAGGAGGACCAGTGGCAATCCTGTTAAATACTTGTTCTATCTAGAGTATTCCCAGACTCTCTAAGGGAGCAGACTGAGAGTTTGTTGGTTTTTGGTTTGGTTTTGTTTTCTAAGTAATTAAAAATAGGTTTCTTTAAGTAATAGCCATCTCTGGTACTGCTTGAAACCCCATTAGATGTCAAGGAAAACATTCTGCCACTTGTGATTTTGACAGGAAACATTTAGCTCTCGCAGAACCCTTGTGGCCCTAATCCCAAATATGTATGTAAAAACTATTAAGAGACTATGAAAGGCCAGAGGAAGTAGAGAGCCTTCTTCTTTTCTCAATTAACACCACTTGTATCCGATATAACTGTTAAATTTAGTGGAATTGTTCCCAGCTGGCAACTGCACAAACAGCAGTACAATCAGACTCCTTATATCCAGGCCTTGCAGAAATATACTATATATGTTTTATCTCTCCTCTATTAACTCTCCTGTGTTAGTTAGGCGATATCTTTCCAGGACTATGCCAGTCTCATTGATGATATTGGTGCATAAACAAAGCAGATGTTTGGGCAGAAAATCTTAAAAACTGGCACAAGAAAATTTTGAGTCCTATCCAGCTAAAAACATCTGTGGTCTTAGAGGTTATGCAAGGCCCTGGCTACAGATGCTGGCTGTTCAACAAGTCAAAATATTCAGACACAGGTTGGCCTCCAGTGTAAGGTCAAATAAAAGTGTCTCTGTGTGTGGTGGAGAAAGTTTAGCAAATGTGAAGGAAAGCAATATCAGAAAACTTCTATTTTATCCTGGTGATCCAGATAAAATTAGAGACACTTTGTACTGGTACCTGTAAGGCAGAGTATCACCATGTATTGGATCACTTTATAGTTAAGATATATAATGTCATAGCCAAGAACTTTTAAAAGTATTTATTCTCACAGCATTCTCATTAGGTATAGAAACCCAAAAGAATTCTCCAAAGTCCAAGCACATCACATCCACCTTGAGACATTCGTCTCAGTTGCAGAAGACAGGAATCTTTACACCCAATAAATAGTCAGTGGTTCAGCCCATCTGAATATCCCTGACCCAGTGGAAGTGTTTGCATTTTTTCTCCATTGACGATCTAATCTTACATTAGTGCCTGAATTTGATGTGAGGAATCTAGACATTAGTGATTTTTCCATGACTTCACCAGCTATGGGAGAGACTAGAGGTGAACAGGACAGTCAAATCTCCAAGATCTCAGGCTGTAATTACTGAAATGCTCTGCTGTTCATCTTCCCTCTAGACGCAATGGGTGGGGAGAGTCAAATAAGAATAGAATTGTTGTGACCATCCTAAGATGACCCACATCCTATCTGTCACAAATATGTATTCTGCTGGTTTTCTTGTTTACCAGAGTTCTTCCAAACATGAAAAGGTATTTCTTATATTTTATTCAATGTTGGAAGATTATTTGCTCTTTTTACTTCTTATTGACCAATTAAGGCGACATAGTCTGTTTGGGGCCACAGGAACTCTGTGAGGGATTTTCTGGAATCTTCTTTCACATCCAGGAATTTCTGTCCAGAGTTTTCTTTAGGTTCTGTCTGGTTTTTTGAAGCAGTAACACAAATGTGAAATTGTCCCATGACCCTCTCTCTGGGATGAGAGAGATTGATCAGGAGACATATGGAAACATAAGCAGACACCACAGATCACTGTTATTTCTGTAATCAACTGAGTTGAACTGTCTTCTCAAGCTACACTAACAACTTAGAGACTATCTCAAGTGTCTTGCTCAACAAAACTGGACAGGAACAATGGCAGCACAGGACTTATCAGAGTACAACTGACAGATATATCTGGTATTTTGATATTTTGAATATTTTTCCTTGGAAAAATATAATTAAAGCATTGAATCTCACAACTCAACATGGAGGAGCCAGAAAATAAAGGAAGGTTTCCAGTCCTTTTACCAGATTCTTGAATGCTGACTTGAACAAAATGAAGATCTGTATTGACTCCCCATACATTTTTAATATGCACATTTCTTTGGAAAGAAAACATGCTGGGCAACTGCTTGTTATGTAAGACACACACATCGCAACTGAAGATTTGTTTGTCCTAAAAGCTGGATCTGGATCAAGTGAGAACAGAAAGGTGTTAAAACAGTCAATAGCTTTCTAATTAACATATTTATGTGATTACTGGAGCCCAGAAAACCTACAGGGAATTTGAACAGTACAAATTTGACCTGATTTGAATAGTAGAGATTTTTTATTTTTGAAATATTTCCTTTTATGCATGACTGAAGTTATTTGAAAAAATGTTTACAAGACATTTCTCTATTTCTTCTCAAGCTGCCCAACCTCATAATATTTAGAACTATTTTCACATCTAGCTCTTTATTTGATATTGTGCTACTGATTAAACAGGACAGAATTCTTAACTATGCTAAACTGCCAATTAGGGCTCAATAACTTCTTCTAGCACTACTTTTTGTGAAACTGTATTTATTTAAAATAGAAATGTTATAAATACAGTTATGCTTGACAATTATGTATTTACTACTGTCTTTTTCTTATCACTGTTACTAACTTCATACAAATTATCAACATCATACAAACTATCTTAAATCAGAAAACTTGTAACCACTGCTCTCAATTTATGGCACACTGTAAACTTACATTCAGCCATACAGCCAAAGCAATAAAGTTCTTAGTTTATTATTCAGCTGAAGAAATACAGACAGGTTGAACAGTTTGGTCATAAGATGGGAACACACTTCTCTAGAAATCTAACCTGTTCAAAAATATGAGGTACTTCACACAAAACTGAGGAAAAAAAAATTGTTTATGTCTACATGTGGATCCTTAAAGAGCTCAAATTTTTTCCAAGCAATCATAATGCAGACAGAGTTTCCAAAAAGGATTAGGGTTCTGTATTTTAATTTTGATGCTACAAAGCACAGCAAACTGCTTTCACATAAACACAAAAAAGAATGGAACATCAGACTTCTGAATTGACAGACGTTTTATCATAACTCACAGGATGGTTATTAGTTTAAAAGGGAATAAAATATCATTCTCTTTTAAGTTAGCAGTCCCTGTAATGTTCTTATGGAAATTATATAGTATCTGCATTACCCAGATGCTATAAGTCTATGGTGATATCTTCTGCTAGAATGCAGCTTTGAAAACCATTGAAGGAAATGGTTCTTTTTCCAAGATGGAGAAAGAGAAATGCTGGATTGTCATCTCTTCTCCTGGAGTCATCTTGTACATTTTCTGCTTAACAGTTTCCAGTTAGACAAATCAGCAGCTTTAGGAACTGGGATAGAGGCCAGAATTCCTCCACCACTTCATTACAGAGAGAGCCTTTAACATGGGTGTGGGAGGAGTGTCACCTCAATTTTATAATCTTTTCTGCATAAGGGACAGATTTGGTAAGAATGATGGCAACATTCCAGAGTATGCTTTAATCTTTGTTTAGAGAAGCCTTTGGAAGACTGGACATCATCATCTTGTGGGAACTTGGGCACTGCTGGATTGTGTCCCGAGAAGGGCAATGAAACTGATGAAGAGCCTAGAGAGGAAGCCACATGAGGCGCAGCTGAGGGGAGCTGGGATTGTTTAGCCTGCAGAAAAGGAGGCTCAAAGAAGACCTTAATGCTCTCTACAAATGCTTGAAAGAAGCTGTAGCCAGGTGGGGGTCAGTCTCTTCTCCCAGGTAACCTGCAACAGGACAAGAGGAAACGGTGTCAAGCTGCACCAGGGTAGGCTCGTGTTGGAGAGCAAGCAGAATTTCTTCACTGAAAAGGTGGCTCAGCATTGGAACTGGCTGGCCAGGGAGGTGGTGGAGTCACCATCTCTGAAAGTGTTCTAAAAAGTGCAGATGTGACACTTAAGGATATGGTTTAGTGGCAGACACAACAGTGCTAGGTTACTGTTTGTACTTCATGATCTTGGATGTCTTTTTCAACCTTAATGATTTTATGATTCCATGTTCAAGCCACTTTAGGGAAAACAACAAGGAAAGACTTAACCCAATTTTTTTGTTTCTCAAGCATTTTTTCTAACTTTTCTTATTTTTACTACCCCTTTTGTTGTTTCTGGAAAAATGAATGTGTATTCTGAAATCTAAGATAATAAATGTTTATTAATCTTAGTTCTATACCTAAGGGTTCTCATTATGTGCATGTTGGGTGTCTGCACCCCAAGAGATATGAAAGACACATACACTAAGGAAACCCCCATTTCATCTCGGCCCTCTTACTTCAGAAGCACCTGCTAGTGTCCATAAAGATTGATCACACGTCTCAATCTGAGTGGCCAGGACTGGTTGATTATTACTAAACAGAGAAATAAACTACTAAATACAAATTACCTGAATCCAGCCAAATAACAAGTAGTGAAAATATGGTTTTAAAGTTTTTTCAGGTCATAAAATCATTTCTTATGCTAATATCCTTTGCTTTGGTCACTTTGACCCCAAAAATTCATCACTTAAGACTCAAAATTACTACAGGACATTTTATGTAGGAATGAAGCCCCATATATAAAAAGATTACAATTAATGCAAAAATAGCAATTTATCAATGCACCATGGACAGTATCAACAAAGATTATTTTAACCTTGAAAGCCAGATTCCCATGGCTCACCTTGGATTCAATATAGAGACAAATACTGCCTGAAATCCCTCTTAATGTGATCTCCAAGTTCTTCCATTTTTTAAAACTTGTCTGCCCTTTTACTTCATATTCCAACTCATAGACTCCATCATAAAGCCCTGGAACTTGTATAGTATCTGTACCAATATGAGTCTAATCAGATAAATTTCTCCAAAAGTTGGTCAGCTCTTACAGGAAAAAGTGGTTTGCCTGTATGAAATTTCAGAGACATAAAAACTTAAAAAAACAAGATTTGAAGGATACGTCACCAAACCAATAGTGAGCACCACTGTGACCCTTTTAGACCATGTTCTGTTACTTAGAGAAGATTTCTCATCAACTCTGAATCTGAAGAGAAATATAGAAAGGGAAATATAGAGAAAGAGATTATATCAAACACAGTGAAGAATTATACCCTGCTAATTCAAAAAGTACATTAAATCAGTGAAGGTTCTGATTTATACATCTTATTCAAAAGGTAGAGTGAAAAACTGAGCAGTAGTCGCAACCAAGTAAAAGTTCCTGTTTCATAACTAGAACTGTTTAGATTTCAGGTTACTTTTTGTTAATAAGCTGTTCTATGAGGAAAGTTAGTGTAAAAGTCTATGTATGATCCTATCACTGTGGATTCCACAAATAAAACATGACAGTAAAGAGCACAAATAATTCAAATATGGATTTTAAAATGTGAAAACACTAAAAATTAAGCTTCAATATCTGTTAGATTTTTTAAAAATCATCTTTTTCCCCATAAAACATTTTTTCCCAAAAGTGTAATTTTATGTAAGAATTTACAGTAAGCATGAAGAATGTTTACAATTTCAGACCATTATTTCATCGCATCCCTGGTATTTTTTATAATTCTGGCTAGAAAGTTAAACTTTATGTACCAGCATTCTAAAAACATATTAAATTAAAACACTTTCTTGTGAAATCGCTTTTTTTTTTATTAGAAAGCCCTTTGGATTTTTAAAGTGGAAAAAGTTTCTTTTTAAAACATTATTTCAAACTTGATTGTCATTCTTGTGCAGGGTTAACTTTGTGTTGGGCTGTTTCATATCAGAAAAGCTGAGTTATTCAATAACCAGCAAGCAATATGCATGAAAACTGTCTCCTAAAATCATATTCATCGAGTACTGATATCCAGTATTATCTCAGCTTCCTTTTATTCTCATTAATGATGGGATTTCACTTTTGGTTGTACAGAAAGCTCATTATTCCCAAAGCATCAAAAACCCCTTTAATGTAAACAGCATATGGCCTTTGACCTGTGTTGGTTTGAGAAATAAGATGGATGACCTGCCCTGTGAGACCTCATACCAATTCTTATTCCACAGCAGAGCAAAGATGTTGCTTCTCACTGCATCTGAGAATTTCAAATTATGAGAGTTCGCAGCTCCTTTTACATTTCTGTTAGGCTGGACTGTCCTCTTCCAATTTTTTAGTACAATGTTAAGTTCACAATGTGTGGCTTACACTAAAATGTTCACTCCTTCATTGTTCTAATCCCTAGAATCTCTTCTCTTTTCCCATACAGTCTTCCTCCCTGATCTTCAGCCAAAATAGTTTCTTTTAAATTTGTGCCCCACTCAATTTTTACCACTGAGAAGATGCCAAAAACTAAGAATTTTTCTTGATTTTTTTCTTCCCTCTGGCATATTTTGTTGAAGTCCACTTTCCTGAGTCTATTTGGGAACTACTGCTCCCAAATTCCCTTATTCTGAACTGAAATGAGGAAATACTTTGAGCTGGGACATCGAAATAATTTACTGATGTATAGAAACATATCACTGGTTTCAATGAACAGAAAATTGATAGAAAATTGAAATATCAAATAACAAGTTATAGATTTTAATAATTAAATTTTCCTGAAACCATGTATAAACTTTCATGAAAAAAAAAATTAAGAAAAAAACAATCCCACAACTAAACTGCTCTGACACTGATGATGAAACCACAACATTTACCAGAAATTTTGCCATTTGTCTGACTATACTTTTAAATGGTGTGTATAGTTTTTTTAATATAAATAGTAATGAATGATTAAACAATAGGCCACAATAGTAATTAAACAATAGTAAATAAACAATAGGCCACAGCTTAGGGAAATCCCAAGTAAAAATGTGTTAACAAGAATGAATGTTGTAATGATACAGGAAAACATACTTAGAGATTATAAAGTTGAAGAAAATAGGCTCTATTTTGGATAGGCAGCATTTTGAAGAGGATATTCTATTAATTAGCAAAGTTAATAATTTAAATATCCTTCATTGTGAATCTTCACATTGGGGCAACACTGCACTGAATTTCAGGCAGAAAACATATTTTGATTTTTTAGTAAACAGACAAGGTTCTTTGTATTGTTATGTATGTTCATTACACAATACATTTCCATTCTACCTCTTCAAAACTACAGTTAATCTGAGATTTCTACATGGATTCTGTCTACCGTAACATGACTTGTGCTCTTCTGCTTTGCTTCACATGGAAGCAGTTTTTAGGGCTGTCAGCTGGTGAGTTTCAGAAAAACAACATAACCTTTGAAGTGCTAAAAGGTATTTGTGGTGAGTGTAAGGTGTATCCCCACCTTCATTTTTCCCAAAAGTAGATCACCTGCTGTGCCTTTCTGCCACAACTCCATTTTCTCTTCATATCTGGATCCAGAATAGTACAGACCCAAAACCATACAGACACTGTAAGGAGAGGAAAAAATATCTGAAAGGGTAGTAAATATGGTCTGTAAGAGAATGGGCAATAAGTGTTCATCTGAATTAGAACTGAGATATACCTAAAAAAAATCACTAAAAAATTATTAAGGATAAGATTCCCAAACAAAAATGGAAATTTCTTTACATGATTAATAGTCCAACTGCAATTCATTGTGGCCATTTGCATACTGACAGCATGATTAGCCAAATTCATGGATGAAGAGTCTATTATGGATACCACTGGTGGCCAGGAAATCCCAAGGACACAAATGATGAAGCCTGGGACAGTGCACCTGGGAAATAATGAGAAATTCCTACTGCATTTTTATACCTTTCTCTAAGGGCCTTCTTTCAGGCAGTGCTGGTATATAACATGATATACCAGCTGATATATAATATGAGGTGGGTGGAGGCTGGTCATGTCCCAGTGTGCCTATTGAGACTCTCCTGTTCTGATCAGACTTGGCTGAACATGCTCTACGCCAAAAGAGCTAAGGCATTCTCCCTCCACAATCCTACCACAGTAGTACAAAATTATTAGGGATTTACTGAATGTAATACTGGTATTTCTGCCTCTGCATCTTCTACAGCACATAGACATCATCTTCTTCATCTTAGCTACTGTAAACAAGTTCTACTCAAAAGTTCTAGCCAAAGAACATTCATGACCTCTTTGTGATCATAAGCCCCAGCTGGTTCATGGGGTACATTTCCAAAGAGCAGGGATTTTCCTACATTTCTGGAGTATTAATTGTATGTTATTTCTTTTTATCTCGGTTTATTGTTGGAGGATCCAAAGGTATGATAATTTGTATTCCAGATACAGCTGTAAAGTCAAGACCTTCATTACCATGGACTTGTCCTTAAATTTCCTTTACTATCTAATAGTTCACAAAATAAAAGTTTTAATTTGCAAATGTGTTGTTTGTCTATCCAGGTTTTGAGAGCAGAGGGGCTAAAGAGGTGATTTCTGTGAGAAGCTGCAGAAGCTTCCTCCATGTCCAACAGAACCAATCCCTGGCAGCTCCAAGATGGACATGCTGCAGGCCAAAGCTGGGCCAGCCAGAAATGATAGTAATGTCTCTGCAATAACACATTTAAGAAGAAAAGGAAGTTATTATGCAGATTTAATTGCAGCCAGAGCAGAGTGGGATGAGAACACGTGCTGAGCAGCCCTGCAGACAGCAGGCTCAGTGCAGAAGGGCAGGAGGTGCTTCAGGCACCAGAGCTGAGATTCCCCTGCAGCCCCTGGTGCAGCCAGGTGAGCCCCTGGTGAGGCAGCTGTGCCCCTGCAGCCCATGGGGATCCACAGGGATGCAGAGATCCACCTGCAGCCCATGGAGGAGACCCACACTGGAGCAGGGGGTGCCTGAGAGGAGGCTGTGACCCTGTGGGAGGCCCGTGCTGGAGCAGGGTCCTGGCAGGGACCTGCAGGGCTGTGGAGAGAGGAGCCCACCCTGGAGCAGGTTTGCTGGTGGGACTCTTGACCCCATGGAGGACTGGAACATCCTGTCCTTGAGTGACTCACACTGCAGCAGTTTGTGGAGGACTGTTTCCTGTGGGATGGACTCACACTGGAGAATTTCACGGAGAATTATTGCGTCCACTCAGGGTCTGGCCTGGAAGGACAGACCCCTAGACTGCCCAGGAGATTGGCAAGAGGTCGCCAAACTTGGTGTTTAAATAAATGAGGGACAGGCACAGATTGGTGACCTGAAAAGAAAAAAGGTTTATTAATACGAAAATAGCAAACTGGTCAAAGAGGAATGCAGTACCAAGGGATGCACCAAAAGGGCCAAGATAAGCACAACTTATTTAAAGTTGGATAGAGGTGGGTGAGGGTCCAATAGGAAAGAGGGGTTACAAATATGTAAAACCTTGTAACACTTTTTAACCAATAATCTAACAGAGAGCAAGGAACTTTCTGGAGATAATTACCATATATGTGTAGGGAATGCTGGTAGTGAATCACTTTCTCACTGTAAATACGTGGATCTTCCCAGACCATAGTTTTGTAGTTCTTGGTATTTGCTCAACCCCAATAAAATTTTTCCTGTGGGAGGGACCCCATGCTGGGCCAGGAGTCTCCCACTGAGCAGCAGCAAAAACAACCTATGATAAACAGACCATAACGCCCATTCCCTGTCTCCCTGCACTGCTGGGGGGAAGGGTGGGGGGAAGGTGTTTAGTAAGGTCGTATTTTACTTCTCATTATCCTGCCCTGATTTTGTTAGTAATAAATTCATTTAATATCTCTAATTTGTGTCTGTTTTGCCCATGAGAGTATTTAGTGAGTGATCTCTCCTGGTCTTTATCTCAACCCATGAACCCTTGGTTTTATTTTCTCTTTCCTGTCCAGCTGAGGAAGGGAGTGCTAGAGTGACTTTGGTGAGTGCCTGGCATCCAACCAGGATCCACTCACTAGAATTCTACAACAGCTGCATGTCCCATGTGATACTGTAAAAGGATGACATTATTTCAGAACCTATTATGCTGAAGTATCCTTCTATGTGTTACATATTCCTAGCACATAAATGTTGTTATTATATTATACTGGCAGTAAACTTGACCCAGCAAGTTCCAAGATGGCCAATAATTTTATGTACTTCTCAGTGGTATTGCCTATGCTGGAAATAAATTGTAAAACTGGGAACGTGATAAAACTATGTAAAATAATGAGTGGGGCATAGACTACAGAAGGGAAGATTATGCTCTCCTTGTTTCAGAATACATGAAACACAATGCATTCTGGGCAGATAGAAGAAGAAAAAAAATCATAACATGCATGAAAAAGAATTTTCTCATAGTAGCAATTAAGATGTGGATTTTTTTAACTCAGAAATACTTCAGAGAGTGAAACTTCATAATGTCCAGTACATAATAGTACATGTATAAAGATATCAGAAATCCAATGAATTATTATTTTAATTCCAAGGAACAATTTAAAATGGCTACTAAAACATATATTCCTGGGTTCCAGTCGATTTATAGTTCAGAATATGTTTGTGTAGAACAAGTAGTTATTCTGCTGTCTAATGAAGCATCCCTATGTTACATTATAACTCCGGTTCAAGGCAGCAACAAGATACAGATGGGACAGATTATTCTCACTATGTAATATAACAAGACCTACCAGAGAATCATAGAATCATTTAAGTTGGAAAAGAACTCTTAAGATTTCCTGCTCACTTCTCCAAGGCTTGAAAACTCAGTCATTTTGAGATTGTTGTGCCCAAGGTGGCCTCTGACCATCATATGACCCATCGGTCCTTCCCTCTTTGTGCAAAAGAGTTCCAGCTACACATCTCCCCCGGCTGGCTCACTCACCAGGAATGTTAGGAGCTTCCACACACTCCAGGAACTTCCTAGACTGTTTTCTCTTTGCTGTGTTGCATCTCTAGCAGATATCTTGAAAGTTGAAGTATCCCAAGAGAACAAGGGCCAACGATCATGAGACTACCCCCAGGTGCTCACAGCGTATTTCATCTGCCTCTTCATCCTGGTTGGGTGGCCTATAACAGACTCCCATTAGGATACCTACCTTATTGGCCTTTCCCCTGATTCTTACCATAAATATGCAACCCTATCATCACCATCATGAAACTCAAGTCAGAATACTGCCTAACATACTGGGCTACCCAATCACTTCTCCTTCCTTGTTTATTCCTTCTGAAGAATTTATAGCTATCCATTGCAACACTCCAGTCACGCAAGGCTTTGCATCATGTTTCTGTGATTGCAAATTTGCCTTAGTTTTCCAGTTGTACAATGGCATCCTCCTGTTTGTTGCCCATGCTGTGTGCATTGGTGTAGATGCACTTCAGTTACGTTGTTGATCCCACCAGTTTACAAGGGGAAGAAGCCGTGAGAATTCTCAGGCACTTCCATGATTTCTATCTCATCAATAAGCCTGATGTCTTTGCTGATACATAAATCTCCATCCTCCACGTCTACTGATCTGGCAGATTGAAGGACCTTGCTAGTACACCGTCCCTTAAACATTCACCTGCTGGCCCTAGCCTAATCTCTAGTGAGCTTGACTTTTTCCCTTTCCCCCTCCCATCTAGTTTAGAGCTCTTTCTATGAGACTTGCCAAGTCCTATGCAAAGATTCTTTTAACCTTTTTGAGGCTGGTGTACCCTATTGTGGCATTCACATTCTCTGAAAAAATCCCTTCATCCAGGGTTTTTCTCCTGGGAAGCTGAAAGGCAGCAAGAGAGGCCTCAGAGAAAAGGAAAACAATTCTTATCTCATTTGCTTCTCATGTGGTGTGCTTGTGTGAAATGTGTTTGGAGATTGTTTACCCACAGGTAATTGTTTGACTGGTCTCTGATGTGAGTTGATTTGACTCATTGGCCAATTGGGGCCAAGCTGTGTTGGGACTCTGGAAAGAGTCACGAGTTTTCATTATTATCTTTTTACCATTCAGTAAGTATCTTTTCTGTATTCTTTAGTATAGTATAGTATAGGATAGTATTCTTTAATATAACATAGTATAATAAAGTAATTAATGAACCTTCTGATAAGATGGAGAACTCCTCCTGAGTTCACCCAGACGTTGGGCAAAAATATTTACAATACCCTATCTGTCATTAGCAGGCTTGATATCTTTGAAACTGACCCATGATCAAAAAGCCACCCAAATTTTACCAGGCTCAGAGCCGAGTATAGATCTGCTGTATCTTCCTGATTTTTCACTTATCATTCCCTGCAGCTGGAAGAATAGAGAACACTTGTGCTTCTAACCTCTTGGCTGGTCATCCCAAAGCCCTGAGATCTCTCTTGATTGCCCTTCTTGTGCAACCATCTCTGCTCACCTGAAAAATTCACAATGGATGATAATCCAAGAACTGCATCAGGGTAGGAAGCTCTCTCTTCATGTCTTTGTGTATCTCTCAGTCACATTCCCTGATATTCCTCAGTCAGGTCTCCTCCTCCTGCAGCTCTGTCAGTGAGCAGAAGGGTTCCTGTGCCCTCGCACAGGGCTGCTCTCTCTGCTGGCTGTGCCGACAGCAGGCTGGGCTCACCCTGCAGCGTGGCACTGGGGTAGCAGCGTGATCCCAGCAGAGCTCTGTCTGAGGAGCTCAGTTTGTTGTGGCAGGCACAGAGCTTAGAGAGGCTATGGCCTTCTGCAGGCAGATACTGCTGCTCTCTGGTCAAGCCAGCAGAGCCCTCTGAGCGCCTGCCCTGGTCATGGTGCTCTCCAGGGACTGCTTTACACATGTGGTGACTTGGTCACCATTGCTCCTGTTCCCAGTCGTTTCCCATCAGCCACTCTCACTCGAGCTGTGGAGCCTTGGCTCCCCTTGAGGGTCCCCTGTTGAGGAAATCCCCTTGGGCACCACGCTGGAGCTGGAGAGCTCTGCTGCTGATTGAGCCAGCGCCAGAGCTGCTCACCCCAGCATATGAGTGACAGACAAAAACTGTCAAACTTGTCCCAACATATTTAATATGTAATGATGTATCCATAGTACAGATCTAACTGAGTTAGTTTAGCTACTTCTAATTCTAGTCCCTGATTTCAAACCAGTCTCTGTTTATATTTTTATACAAGCTAGCCAGTATATTACAGGGAGAGGTTCAGTGGAATGGTTATATTCCCTGCTACCATCCTTCCCCCAGGAGTATGGACAGTTTGAGTGAGACAATGAGGAACAAGCAGAGAAGCAAATCTCCAGTGGATTTGTTGAAATAAAATGCACCCTAGGCATTTTAGTTTTGACTTTGATTGTGAACCACAAGGCATCCCTGCCTGTAGGAGCATGCTCTCTTGGCCATGTGAGTAAAAGACAAGGAAATGACATTCAGATATTCTCCAAAACCATAATCCTCGCCAGTGACAAAAGGCCTAAAATTAATGCCTGGCCAGTCCTTCCATTAAAAACATCTTACTGGTGGAACAGTAGGGGAAAAATAAGAAGAAACTTGCAAACCTCGTCTTACATTCCTTCCCAGAATTATCTCATATCCACCCATGTTTGAGAATAGAATTTTAATTTCATTCTCAGTAGAAAGTCCAAAACAACGTACATCTCCTGCACACAAATATGTTGCCAGGCACTCAGTATTGCTAAGTAATTCCTGCTGGGTAATAAAAACTGAAAAAAATACATTTCTGACAGGATATTGATTAAGTTTTCAGAAAAGGAAAACATAAGAATTTTATTTCTGTGTGCACAGGTGTACAAGAAAATTGAAGTTTAAAGGCAATATTGGAAACTATTTGAGCAGTTTTAAGATGCTGCTAAAGATAAAATAATTGACTACTCAAAAGTGCAAAATTAAATTGGATTAGAGTACTCAAACCAGCAAGAGCAGACCACTAACACATCAAAAGAATAGAAATAATTAATTATACATATGTATAATTTTATTCTGAAGAATTCTTCATCTATTCTTGCTGTTACTGTATTATTAGGGTGATCATTTGGTGGCAGTACTAAAAGCTTGTTGGAAATGAGGATGGTTAAAATTCTTTATAAAAATAAAAAATGTTGTTGCCTTTTTAAGTCTTTGTTTCATTGAACTGTATAGGTGAGCTGCCTTAGCTGAACATGATTCTTTTTGCATATATTACCTTTATGCATCTGAGTCTAGGCAGACCTTGAGCTTTTTCTCCTCATTGGAGAGGAGAATTGAAATCCTAGGGGTTAGGATAAAATTGAAACTTGAAAAGTCAGCTCCAAAGTTGAAACTTGATATAAAGCAGACCATGCCCCACTTCTAACACTGCAACTTTCATCATCTTTCATCATTGCCTTTCTTCTCAGAGTTCTGGAAAGCAGCTAAACTGGTATCCAGCCAGGAAGGAGAGAGCCTTTGCAGGAAATCAGCACATACTCCAAAGCTAATCTCTTGGAAGGAAAGAATAGTGTTGTTCTTCAGGGACTATGTATTAGGTTATTCAGCGAGATCTTTTTAATTTAATTTGTCTTTTATGTATTATTCATTAGAAAAAATTCCCATGACATAGCAATAAGAAGGTCACTATGATAGCCAGGCCAAAATAAAGGTAATTTTTTGCTGGGTTATATAGCAAAAAGATGAGTAATCAGTGTGACACAAAAGGAATAGCTGTATAAGGATGAAAGACAGTGAACCAACTATTGTTAACTAGAAGGGACAGAAGTTATAATCATCACTTAAGGATGGTTCTGGTATTCCAATATACAGTCTTATGATACAGTCTAAAAAATGAATGGGCATCAAAAAGCAGAACTGCTAGACAACAGTACACATATGTCTTATCTCTTTTAAAATTGATGTTTGCTCATGAGGCTCATGATTATTGAGAGTTTTACAGAATCACAGAGTGGATCAGGTTGGAAGGGACCACAGTGGGTCATCCATTCCAACCTCCCTGCTCAAGGAGGGTAATCCCAGGGCACATGGCTCAGGATTGTGTCCACATGGTTCTTGAATGAAGTGAGGGAGCATCTACAACCTCTCTGGACAATCTGTTCCAGTGCTCAGTCACTTGCACAGTAAAGTTCTTCCTCATGTTCAGGTGGAACTTCCTGAGCATCGGTTTCTGTGCATTGCCTCTTGTCCTATTACTGGGCTCCACCCAGAAGTGCCTGGTCCGTCCTCTGACACTCCAGCTTTTTCTGTACACTGTCATCTTCCCTCTCAGCTGTCTCTCCTCAAGGCTGAACAGGCCCAGCTCCCTCAGCCTTTCCTCATAAGAGAAATGCTCCAGTCCCTTAATCAGCTTTGTATTCCTCGGCTAGACCCGCTCCAAAAACTTCATTGTACTCCAGGTCTCTCTTGTCCTGAGGAGCCCAGAACTGGACACAGCACTTCAGATGTGCCTCACAGGGCTGAGTAGAGTGGCAATTTCTTGCAGAGACAGCTTCATTTTCCTAATATTCACGTATAGTTTCTACTATTAATTATATGCAAGTTTTTACTATTAATTATATGCAAGTTTTCTACTTTGCAAGTTTTGACATTTCAGATGTTACTGATGTTAACAGTATGGACATAGGCATTAATTTCTGGTTATATCAGTAGAGTAGTAGGTCTGTAATCTCGTCTTCAAACAACCACATTGTCTTACTATTGTACAGCATTTTTCTATTGGTACTTATATTTGAGAGAGTATAGGTCAGTTCTTTCTCAATTTGCTTAAGAAGTCTACTTTTAAATAAATCAGGGGTTGTATTTCTCAAAAAATGGAAACTCATCAAAAATTAGGAGATAAAGAAATATTTAGATCAAGAGAACAGGATATGCTTATTGTGCTGAAAAGTATATTTGGCTTCCATTTAATTTCAAATATTTTTCCTACTTACTTCAGAAGAAATTATTAGATATTTACATTTTTCTCTTGTTCCTTTTAAAAAAGAAGAATGCATTTCCATAAATTATAAATGGTTTTCTTAATTTGATTTCATTTATTATCAACATAAAACTTAGCTATTCCACAGGATTCATTTTCCTATTAATAAAATGACAGTATTTCTTATCATTCATTATGATCCAGTTAAAGAACTTTTGATTATGTGCAATTTTTTTCTTGCCTCCTTTATAGACTATGCTTCCATAGTCTATAAAGTCTCTTTAGTAAAGTCTTTACAGTAAATAAGGATTCTTTTTACACATTATTTATTGGCATGGATGATGGATTTTAACTGAACCCCAGTGTGGCTGTTTACTTGCAAATAAAAACAATCTGTGTAAAAAATGTTCTCAAAAAAATGACTGATAAAAATGCACATGTATTTTCTTACACTTGCATCTTTAAAAAATGTGCATAAGAAGAAATGCTGTGTTTTTTCTGTGATGGAAATATCGGGGAAATTTAGCAAATTTAAACATAGCAAAAAATATTAACAGATGTTCGGCCAATCTGTACAGGTTATTGAACAGGACCCAAAGAGTCTGTCCTTGAAATTGAAACAAATTGGAAACACTTCCTGACTAAGGACAGCAGCATCCAAATCCTTGTTTTCCTGTTCAGCATCATTTTGTGTGGGTACCTGGGTATACAGAGAAAAAGAAACAAAATAAAACTTGCTAGTCTCAGGATTCAAGAGGAATACATGTAATTGGAAATGAAATCAAAGGTCTCTGGTCTAAACAAAAATAAAACCCCGTTTCTCAGCAAAACAGAGTTTCTAAGAAAGTCTACATGAGGCTGGAACAGTGAAGCGAGGAGACAGCAGAGTCTCTGATTTGTATTTCTGCTCAATTTACTTGAGCAGGATCAAATATGCTACTGGCAGACCAAATTTGAATGCTTTTAGTGCCCACCTAAATCCTGTTTGCAAGACTCAAGTGAGGCATGGGCCTTTACTGGCTGTTAAAACAAAGACAAATTTCATAGTTTATGAGTAAACCAGGAAGAAATGCAGTAGAACACATAAATAATTGTTCTAAGGTCTAGTTTTAAATGCAGGATTGTTTGTACCGAAGCAGAGAGTATTGAGGGAGACAAGAAGTTCAACTGACCAGATATTTCTTAAAAACTGGTTTTTGCCTTCTCATTCTTCGATGTGAATATTATCCTCCTATTGTTTCTGCAAGAATTTTGAAAACTGATTTGAGTGGCTTACAAACACAAAATATCTGTAATGTGGAAATGGAGTAGTGTTTTTCTTTTCTTGGAATTACCTTTTAGACTACCCGGAATAAGGCTGAATAGTAAGAGCAGTTTCAATACTAATTGTGTTAGCATAGGATTCCAATCTTATAACATTTCATAGGCATCCACAGATCTGTTTGTCATTTAATAGAATCAAATGACAATGCATCCTGCCCTAAGAAGTTATAAATTGGCACCCCAATTTTTCAGCAGTAATAAGCCATCTGAACAAACAGTAGATATGTCTCTTTTGCATCCAAATGCTTGCTTTAACATTTTAGCATTAGCAGCCTTGTGCCTGGTGTGTAGCCTGTGAGCTTACACTGTCACTTCCATTTTGTTCTTATTATGTAGCTCTTTACCTAAAAACAAAGAGCAAGAATTGGTATGCTAGGATAGGAAATATGAATTTCTGTGTCATTTTCTGTATTTATGCAAACACATAGAAAACAAGGTAAGTGCATTTCTATAGAGGAGCCCCATAACCACTACGTGTCATAAAAAAAAAACCAAAACAAAAAATAAAACACCAAAGAACCCCAAAAATGTCACAAAAATATTAAACTAGACTGTAGTTTTCTTCTCTTACCTTGAAAACCAAAGACTATTAAAGATCAGCATCACCCACATCCATGCATCCTCCTCACACTGCAAAATGGGATTTGGTGACAATCCTGCAGATGATTTATAGTCATAAAACCAAACCTCAGTACTTCCCATCTCTTTTAATAAAGGCTACAGTGTTCTACAATTTTACAGAAGTTAATTCATGATAGTTGTATCTCATAACTTCATTAAAATATTAGCTCAGTGGACTGTGCCTGTCAAGGGCCGCTAAAGAGACAGCAGAGCAGATCTAAGAGCTTGTGTTTCTCTTCAGGGCCAAAGGTGCAGACAGAGACTTTGAAGCTGTATTACCAAAGCTGAACACACACCTCGGAGGAGACTGATCCTGGCAACTTCCACACACTGCCACAGACATTCACTCTTGCCCTTCTCACACTGGATGGAGTAAAAATAGAAGGTTGAAAGACTTGTAGATCTTGATAATGACCATTTGATAATAAAAGAAAAACTGTGCACACAAGCAAAGCAGACAGAGGAATTTGCTCAGTACTTCCCATTAGCCCCTTTCTGGAAAGCAGGCCCTCAGTACACAATGCTGATTGCTTCAGGACAGAAATGCAAGAGGAGCAGACTTTCCCTCCTTCTTCTTCTTTCCCACAACATCTTGTCATACAGAATATCCCTTTGGGTCAGTACAGATCAGCTGCCCCCTCACAACTTTTTGCCCATCCCCTCACTAAGAGGAAAGAGGGAGGAGGTAGCGGTCAGGGAATAAGAGAAATCCTTAACGGTGTTCAAGAAATATTTAGCAACAGCCAAAACATTGATGAGATAACAGCACTGGTTTAGACACCAGTCCAAAGCAGAGCACCATATGGGCTGCTATGAAGAAAATTAACTCCATCCCAGCCAGACCTGGCACATGATCTCTGAAACTAGAGGGTAGTAAGTTCACCTCTGTACCCTAAGATGGAAAAAAACCTGAGTGATCTTGTATAACCGTATTGCCATGTAAGAAACAGCAGAAAGGAAAGAAGCAAGGGTAAAGAACTCCCTGCTTCATTGAGTGGTTTGAAAAGTTATTTAAAATTGTGCCTGAAACTATGTTCAAATGTTGTGCTAATGCTCAATGCCTGCTAATTTAGAAAATCATACAGTCTTCTGTCCGAGAAACCTACTGGCAGCTGTTACTACTGCCCACATTTGTGATAGATCATGAGGCTGTTAAATGTAACACTGTAAGGCATTCTTCTTCCAAAAGTATGTCAGGTGTGAGATTCTGGTCCTAAATTGAAGTTGAGATGCAGGAAAAAATGTTTTGCTTTGTCTTTAAACAAAGTCCTCCTAACATAACAGCCAGTGGTGTGTGCATGTATTCCTGAGCATTGCTGTCACCTGGCTGGGCTCGCACCACCACAAAAACCTGCTGCTCCTTTCCCCCACACCAACTTCACAGTCCTGCAAACAATTATACTTGTATGAACAGTTCTACTTCAAACTGAGCAACAGCCTCAATGAATTTGGGAAGCTCAGAGTTGTAAGGGCTCTAGTGCAATATCAATGAGAGCTAATATAAGAAGGAAATTATGCAGGCATAGAAGCAAGGAAAAAGTACTATAAAGGGGAAAAAAACCAAAATATATTTAATTGTTATTTAAGTTGCTCAAAAAATATTCTATCTCACACTTAAAGCAGACAAGCTTCCTGAGACGAAAATGCCTGAAATACCAAGTAGATATCCACGTCTCTACTTGGTATTTATCAAAAATAAATATTTCAGTAGTTTCACTTATAATTAGCTCTACAGTGAATGCCATCTTTAAATTAAGCTCTTCATGTTTTATACTTGCAAATTCCATATATTTAAATCCTTATATTTAGATAGGAAAGTGCACTGATTAACCTCTGATCTTTAGTTCATCAGGGTGTCGATGCTTTAGCATCGAGATTCTCTGAAAATGCAGCAATTGCTGTGAAGTTACCCTCTGAAAATTCTTAAAAATAGAAATTACAAAGACATGTTTAAACTAGACCATCCTCCTCTTGCTCTGTTTATTTTGATTAGAAATGCAGCCTGTGTGCATACTGTTTTGAAATTCAAGCTTTTTATATTTTAACATTCACATCTTTTGCTAATGTCAATGGCAGGTGTCATTCTGGGACTTAGGAGTCATACATTTTTTACAGCTAGAATATGCACAAACTACAGGCTTCTAAAAGTTATTTAGTTTTAATATAAATAATTGCTTGAGTTGTGCTCTGCTTATAGAACCACCTGTCTTTTCTGTGGAGCAGGATTTTTTACAAAATGAAAGATTATGTCTTATAATCTTGTAAAGACAAGTAAGTACTCACATTAAGATCACAGTTTTAATCATCATAAATTTTTCCTGTGCCATAAAGAATAAAATAGCACCCTGTGGAAATAGACTGATCTAATAGCTACATGATTTTCCAAAATTTAGTTCTGTTTGAACTAAGGCTTATCTTTTAAAAGAACACCTATTTGTAGCCTAAAAATGTGTTATTTTTATGAATAATAAAATTAATAAGAATAAAATGAAGAATCCAAGTGCAGAAGCCCTGCTAAATTGTGCCAAAGGGAATTCTTCCATGACTATCAGAAAGTCACAACAATTATTTTCTAGTGGGAATTTATCTAATTTCTTCCAAGAGGTAGGTATTAATATATATTTGCCTCCTAAATTAAAAGAGGGCCTCTTAAAATAATTTCTTTTTACATTATTTGCTGGGTCATGCTTCAGACATTAAATTGTAGTGAAAACACTGAATTTTGAACTATTTTCTAAAAACACTACCCCTTTTGGGTAATATTTTCCTGCAAATAAGCAGTTTGCAAGACCGAAACGGATAAAGTCCTCATAAACCTGGTCTGATACCATAGCTCACTCTGACTTGAACAGAAGGTTAGAGACCTTAAATATTGAATTATCTCATGAATTTTTAGCCTCATGAACTTTGCCAGTTTCCACAGTGTTGACACCATACTTCCTTGGGTTCATCTTGGCAGTTAAAGGAGAGAAAGACAATCTTGATTTTATTTTTTAATACACACAAACACACACACACACACACACACACACACACACACACACACACACTATATATAATTCACAAATATTAATTTTCAGTATATATATTTAACAAATCATTTGAACTAATAGAGAAGAATTAAAAAGTTGAATTCCCTGAAATTCATTTCATTAATTAGCACTGGTCTTCTTACTTCAGTGGTAAGTTTTTCAACACCACACTTTTTCAAATTGCATCCCCAAATTAATGAGGCTTAAAACTCTTCCTTATTTGAAGGAAGGTTAAGCGTAAACTAGTGCTACATCCCAATTAGACTCTCCTGGGATATAATAAATGGGATTTAAATTGTAAACAGAGATCTACATACTTCTTGTGTAGGAGGATTTTTATCCATACACAGTTTTTCACTGACATTGCTCATACAGAAAAGGTCTCTGTTCTTAAGATAATAATGAAGAAAGAGTGAGTACTAGATGAATACACTGCAAAAGCAAATCCATATATATTACCCCTGTCACAAGAAAGCTGTTATCTTTTGGTTTTCTGCTTAACATTAAGAGTGCTAGTTGATTTAAAAACACAACCTTTTGAGAATAAAAACTGAAACCAGAAAGCTAGACATGATAATAATGGTACATGGCTGTACTAAAAAAGGGTTTAAATCATCAACAAAACTGTAGTAGAATGATCTGCCTGGGTAAAACTATGTGACCTGCCTGGGCTTTCTAATGGACTATGACTCTCTATTCAAAATAGAGAATAGAATTCAACCATCTTCATCTCTGTGCTCAAATGTTCCCTACAAGGTTGGTTAAGATGTGACAAATGATGAAAGCAAATTAATTGAATTTCTACATATCAGCTGCTCCATCAGTAAGGAGGAAATCACAAACACAGGAGATTAAATGAGCAATGTGATTAAAATGCTATCCATGTGCTTGAAAAAATCCTAGCAAATGTTAGGAATGTTAGAAATTTCAAGATTGCATCTATCCTCAGACTAAGGTGGTAAATAACAATATCTGTAAAAGCTGAATGAGCATCCTCAGACTACTCAGTGCACCGCTAGCAATCTTATAGCACTTGTCATTGAAAGTGCTCCAAGCATTTTAAGCAGGACACCCTGTTTCATTAGCCTTATTTTACAGTTTATGGAACAAACATAGTGAGAAAGTGGCAAAAAAATATGATGGGAACAAGATCCCTACTGAGTTCTTACAACTCCAAATTCAACTACTCTTTATTATACTATTCTTAGTCTGCCTTTTATCTGTCCTGAAGATTTATACTGTCTGGAAAAGAGAGAAATAAAAATTTATGTGCTTCTCTTATGACTTTAGGAGCATATGTATGCAGTAGTTTCATTACATATCTGTATAGATATGGGAATCCATATCAAAATTGCTGCAGTGACGAGAAGTGGATTCAGTATTAGCTGATCTTCGCTCCTACTTCCCACTCTGGCCCAGTCCCACACTGAGTGCAGTCAGCATTCTATAGACACAGATTGCATCTGGCTTTGGGATCCCAGGTTGAGGAGGAAATCAGTAAACAGCAGGGAGTTCAGTGGAGGACTAACCAAGGTGGTCAGGGATGAGAGTGCTTATCCCATAAGGAAAGGCTGAGGTGGCTGTGCTTGTTCAGCTGTCATGTTGTAATGGGAAATATTCTGGTTTTAAACAGGAAAATATTACCATATATGCAGGCTTTGTAGAATGGGAAGATCTTGTTAGTATCATGATACCATTGATAAATAACAATATGCATTCCTTTATCTACTCTGCTCATATTGTATAAATTATTATGTCAACAGTTATAGCTGCTAATGACTGGGGATGTATAAAAAGGAATTTAATGACACTTAGAAAATCAGGACCTGGAGCCTGAAATAAGTTTTTTGTTAGCCTGGAAGCAGAGATATTCATTGTAGGGGAAAAAGGATGAGATTTTTCCCATATAAGTATATTGTTTATAGTCAAAATAATAAAACAATCCTATACAAGAATTAAAGTGCAGAATTAATAAATTAATGATTTTTTTTTTCCATGTTCAACACTGTAAATATTTCAGTGCTATTGAAACTACAAATTTTAAAGCAAAGCAAAAAATCTGCTCCTAGACACCTCATCATTACAAATGTATACATGGTAAATATAACACGCAGTAATTGACAGATTGTATTGAAAATTATTTGCTCTATAGAAAAGTGTTTAGAAAGGAATGGATGCAAATCATGTCTACACCTTAACCTTGAAAATACCTAAGCACATGTATACCTGTACCTGTGAAAAATTGCACGAATGAGTCAATCTATTAAGCTTACAACAATGAACTAAAAAAAATGCCAAGAGAAGCATTTATATATAGCAGTAATCAGAAGATAAAGCAATGATGTTTTTAGACTGAACAGACTTAGGTACACACTCCATTAATTTTCATGAAATTCTGTGGAAGTAGAATACCTGTGCACGGCTTTAGTGTCATCCCTGAAGTCTACACAATTAACAAGTAATAAAAACTTGATATGCCATGTACTTCTGGAGGAAAGTATATTTTCTAAGGGGAAATGGGAACTTAAAATGGGCCTTCACTATGTAGGGAACTGTGAAAATCCAGTATCAGATACATTGGATTTACTGTGCACAGTGCAGCTGTTCTGAGTACATGCAGCACTGCTGAAGAGCTGCACTCGTATGCCTGTGTGCAGACACTCCATATTGCACTCTGCCATTCCATTCTTCTGTATCTGCATTTGCACCCCAGCCTCTGACTGATTCCCTCAAGATGGCTCTGCTGGTGAAACTGTCAGTCTTGGCTCCTGAGTAACTTAGTGACTTCATTTCTTCACACACAATGGTTTCAGAGAAATAAGTAACACTGCAGTTTAGACCTTAACCATAAACCTATTGACATACTAGGCCAATGCAAAGAAAAAAAAGTGCACATGCAGTTTTTTACAGTATAAAATGGGATGTTGAATGCAAATATTTCTTGGTATTGTTTGGATTAAATAGGCTGTTAGAATTTATGATTAGTCATATACCTTAAAAATAGTAAACTGTTAGGTAGAGAATGGAGATCAACACATACACCATATAATTATTACTGCACAGAGGATGTAAGAGCTACAGTATCAGAAACTGTATTTGCATCAGTTGCAAATGAAAAGATCCTTTAATCATTTGGGCACTTATGGTACTGGTTGTCTAGATTTTTGTATGCTCTGCTAAAAAAAAATCTTTTATTGGGTGTTGTAATCACATTTATCTAGAATCTAGGATGCTATTTGAAATCCTGATTGGACAAAATAACAAGAAACAACCTAACTTCATGTCCCAATAGAGTAATAGAACAAGTAAGTAGAAGAAAAACATAAAAAAAATGTAAAGCCACTGAGAAGACTTTATTCAAGAAAAAATAATTTCTTAAGACCAAAACAAAAAACAAGCTGTCTGTGATTATGAAACTAGAAAAGCCAATTGTATGGGGGGTTTTTTAAGTGTTAGAAAGCTACTGGATGGAGTAAAATATTTGATAGGTGCAGTTGGACAACTTGCATTGGAAATCTCTTTAGATAAACTATCCAGTTTACCTTGGAAAACTCTTCAGATGATTCAAATTTAATCTTTCACACCTTCAAATCAGTGAACAAAAAACATACAAAAAATTTGTAGCATTTTAAAAAAAAACAGGAGTCTTTCAGAATAGGGTGGTGTCCTTGTTAAAATAATTATCTTATAAAAGTTCTGCTATCCAACCTGACATGCATACAGACATAAAGCATACTTATTGCCTTTACTGCTGTTTGTTCAGGGTTTTGAGACTTTTGTTTTGGAAGAGTTGGGCTTACAGAGTCCACTAGTCAAAGTTTTCACTGTTTTTCTGAACATCTATGCTTACCAAACTATCTTTAGAGGTGTGTCTGTATATTCTATTGTGATAAACTAATAGGATCCTGCCCTCAAGGATTTCAGCATCAGGAATGATAAACAAAGATGATACACAAAGGTAAATTTTCAAGACAATTAGGAATGGGCAGAATCTGTTTGCCAGTTGAGCATGTATTCCCTGATATTTTATGTTAAAAAGATATCTGCAATTCATCCACATATTGTACATTATCAAAAATTTTGTTATGAAAATTTGATTTTCCAATGGTTTTGCATGTCGTTCTCTGACATATGACACAGTGAAATGATTTTGTGCAAAAAATACTTTGTACAACACTCTCACTTGGAGTCAGTGGATTGCAAATTATCTGCAAAAGCAGAGTTATCTATTACATTCCTGAAACCAATATATAACCAAAAGGATTTCAAACCCTGTCAGGCATTCAGAAATGTGCGACTGATTTTATTCTCAGTACAAAAATGAATTAATTATAGCTTGAATCTTGTGTTTTGTATGAACAGAATCATAGAATCATTAATTTGGAAAAGATCTCCAAGATCATGAAATCCAACCGTTGACTGAACCAGCATTCCAACTAAACCATAGCATGAAGTCCCATGTCCAGCTTTTTCTTAAACACTTCCAGGGAGGGTGACTCCATCACCTCCCTGGGCAGCCTGACCCAATGCTTAACCACGCTTCCAGTGAAAAAATTCTTTCTGGCATCCAACATGAACCTACCCTGGTGCAGCTTGAGGCCATTTCCTCTTGTCCTGTTGCAAGTTACCTGGGAGAAGACTCCAACCCTCACCTGACTAGAGCCTCTTTCAGGCAGTTGTAGAAAGCATTAAGGTCTCCTCTGGGTCTGTTTTCCACAGGCTAAATAATCCCAGCTCCCTTAAGAAGAAGGAAGAGGAACATTTTGTGTTCTCAAGTCACATTTGTTTCTCTTCTGGTGTTTGTCTTCTCAAGTCACCATTACATATGATGGGGCTCTGCTTTTCTGGGGAGGGCTGAAATCCTTCCTGCCAACAGAAAGTGGTGAATTAATTCCTCAATTGGCTTTGCTTGCCCACGTGTTATCACTTTACCTATTAAACTGTCTTTATTTCAATTTCTATTGTCTCCCTCATCCCACTGGGGAAAGTGAGCTAGACGTTGTGCAGGGCTTAGTTGCTGGCTGGGATTAAATCCCAACGTTGTCCCGAAAGTGTGTCAAAACATAGTATGTCAGATTCAGCTTCCTTTCACAAATATATCACAGTCTGTTTTGATAAGAAAGGGATATAGTTTAATTATTTGGTTTTGACATATGGCACCTCATTAAATTCTTTTCATTTGTTCAGTTAAAAACAACCATCCACAAAGGAGGCATGCAATTTCTGGACAAAAAATTAACACAGAAAACTTTGCGTCATCTTACAAGATAAGTCAATCTGTGTGGAACACCTGAATTTTGGTTTCATAGGTTAACTGCCCTAGCAACTGTAACAACCTGTTATCAAATAAACTTTTTTATTTATAGTCCAGAATTTTTCCCCTGCCACAGACTTTAATGATCTATCAAAATCAAATAATTATCAGACTCCATTACAAAAATGCAGGTAAATACTGAAAAATCTAAAATCAAAAAGGAAAAGGACACGTAAGTTGTTTTCTTACTTAGACACTACCTTCGAATCATTCAGCCAGACTTTTGAAAGCTAGAAATCCATTCTACAGCATGTAGAAATTCAAGACATATATAGCAGCTGGGGTTATTTGAAATAGAGACATATGACTTTGCTTTTTCCATCCTGTAACACAGCTAATCATTCATAATTTAGGGTAAGGCATTCAGAGGGGATGAGTCAAAGAATCATAGAATGGTTTAGACTGGAAGGGACCTTAAAGACCATCTAATTTCAACTCCACTGTCATGAGCAGACATACTTTCCACTAGAGCAGCTTGCTCAGAGTTCCAACCTGGCCTTGAGTGTCTCCAGGGATGGGACATCCACAACTGCTCTGGGTAATGAAAGTCAGCAAAAAAACCCCAACACCCTCTTCAAGAACAATACATAAAGCACAGTTACCATCATGTGCATCATGGAGAGTTAGGGCAAAATAATGGTATCATGAACTTGCATAGCACATTTCATCTGGGCAACCAAAAGTACTTTACAGACACATTTTTTAGGCCCTGCAAATGCATTCTTCCTATTGGTTCTCTAAAAGATGTATTTTTCTTTTGCTGAGTTTCCCTTTACATTATTTTTGGTCACCTTCTTTGACCATGGAAGCAAGCAAGATTTCAGTCCCTGAAGGACAAACCAATCCAGGGGAACAATATCTTCAGTTCAGGGAAACAATATCTTATCTCGAAACTTTTCTGCATGATATAATAGATCCCCAGCCTGAGAAAGAACTTGAGTTTTCCAGCAGTCATTTTCCTAAGCTCTTCCATCTCCCTCCACTCTTACTACTATTTTAATGTGAAGCACCAAGCTCCAGCTTTTTCTGTAAGCTGTGCAACATAGAACCAGGTGATTCACGTGTCAAGGAAGAGCTTGGGTCTCTTTTGCAGTGGTCAGATACCATGTTTAGAGTTCTATTTTAGCTCATATGTATGTGGTGGTAAGCCAAATTACAGCAGTAGTAGAAAATCTTATTGTACAAAAATTTTTCAACACTCTTTTGAAAAGAATATTTTCATTGAATGATTTTACTGTTACTTGAGAACAAAACATGTTTAATTTTCCTTAGGAAGCATATTATCAAACAAAGGCTTCTTTATACTAAATGGAGTATGATAGATAAAATTGTCAAGTAAAAACAAAAATTCAAAGGGCTTTTGTAGCTCTTCAGACATCTAGAAATCTCTTTCTTATATCTTTAATATTACAAAGGCTCCAGGTCCTCTGTTGCTAATGTTAAAGCACTGAAGAAATCAACAGCTCTGGGAGGAATGTGTTGTAATTGAGCGAGACAATTATATAACTTGAAGTCTTCAACCCAGAGAACTGGCAGGTTTTGCCATAGAGTGAATATACTCATTGATTTTTCTGCAGTCCAACTACATAATTCTTTGTCTCATTAAAAAAAAAAGTACCTGAGGCTATTTAGCTGCCATTTTTTGAAATACCTTCCTTAGTGTTGACAGGTATTCAGTATAACTTCTGCTAGGGCTGAGAATATTGTCATTTCTTCCTAAGGCATGAGGATACCTTTTAATAATAGTTGTGGCTCTCTGAAAATTTTCCAGCACAATATGACAGTATCCCATATGGCAATATACGGTGGTGAAAAATTCCTGCAGTCCTACTCCAGATGCAGTGGCTACTACACCTTTAGCTTATTACAGGTTTGTTTACAGTTTTTACAACCATCTCACACCTGACAAACCTGCTATGCAGAAAGCAGATAAAAAAATCTAGAAAACTGAGACATGGTAACTTTGAAACCTTCTCAGTGACAGACAGCATGGCCCAGGAAACCACAGGCACAGGGAAAATGCATTCAGAAAACTCCAGTGGTTATCCAGTGTTCTCTTCTTTTAATTCATCAATCTTAGTTACATTTCTATCTTAGAGGGTCAAACATAGAGTCTTCAGTCTTGCCACTGAGATCAGTTCAGTTGGTTAGAGCCTGGTGCTAATTACACCAAGCTTGTGAGTTCAATCCTCATATGGGCCATTTACTCAAGGGCTGGACTCAATGATTCTTTTCAACTCAGAATATTCTGTGATTCTGTGAGTAACACTATCCTGTCAAGTTGCTCTACTTTTCATTAGTGCATTTATACCACTGATAGTTGGCCAGGCTTCACGTTCTTCTTGACCCTATATTATTACTTGTGGTAATGGTCTCCCTTTCTTCCACACCTTATCTGTGATATTACCTTATCTTCCTTTGCACTCCTTCTTCTAAAATTAAGAAGCTTCTTTCTTCCTTTTTCTTTCTTCTTTTTTCATGAACATTTTAAATTCATATTCCTTCATTTCATAGAATTATAGAATGGTTTGGGTCAGAAGACACCTGAAATATCATCTAGTCCAAACCTCTGCCTGTCACAGGCAGAGACACCTTCTACTACCTCAGATTGCTCAAAGACCCATCCAATCTGATTTTGAGCACTTGCAATGGTGAGGCATGCATAACTTCCCTGGCCAACCTGTACTAGTGTCTCACCACTCTGCCCATGAAAAATTTAATCCTTCCAGTACTGTAAAAAGTATCTCTTCTTCTTAGAAGCCCCTTGTATATATTGAAAGGACACAATGAGTCTTGTCTACTCCAGGCTGAACAATCCCAACTCTCACAGTCTGTCTTCACAGGATTGGTACTCCAGCCCTATGATCATTGTGGCCCTCCTTTGGACTCATTCTGGGAAGTCCCTGTCCTTCTTGGGATCACAGAGTTGGATGCAACCCTCCAGGTGGGGTCTCATGGGGGCTGATAAAGGTCCAAAATCCCCTCCTCCCACACTACTTAGATGCAGCCCAGAATACATTTGACTTGCTGGACTTCAAGCAGACATTTCCAAGTCACGTCCATCTTTCCATCCACCAACACCC
Source organism: Melozone crissalis (assembly GCF_028551555.1). Lineage (NCBI taxonomy): Eukaryota > Metazoa > Chordata > Aves > Passeriformes > Passerellidae > Melozone > Melozone crissalis. Next base: position 63,998,552 of record NW_026535805.1, read on the forward strand.
CAAAGCTCTTCTCAGCAGGGCTGCCCTATGTCCATTCTTTGTCCAGCTTGTGTTTGTGCTCCAGGTCACTTGCAATCCTTTGGGATTCCTGATGCGTATGGCAGGAGGTGGTGGCTGCTGTTACCCCTGCCCACCACAAATGTGCGTCCTCATCTACTCTTGAGCCAGATGCTGGCTTTGGGCATCTCTTGGCACTCTCTTGGGATTTCCCCACCTCAGGAACCCCCTTCCCTAAACACCACAGCCTCTTTCTCTCTCCACTGTGGGATCCACCTTCTACAGAACTGAGAAAGCTGGAAAATAATATTTTCCCTAATAAATAAGGTTTTTCCTCATGAAGTACGAATTCCTGTTTCAAAAGACAGAAAACATTAAATATATTCTAAATATATTTTTTGTGTGTAGCCTGCAATTTAATGATTTTTGAATGATGATCAAAACGACCACGGAATTTATATTTTGCATTTTTGTTTTCAATAAATATGAGTTTCAGGAAAAGCAAAATCCTTTAGTTATGACCCAACAAACAATTTTAGTAAAGGAATGAGTGCATACATGAAAGGTTTCACACTGCTTAAAAAATCTTCAAACCATCAAGATTGTCCCATCTTCTTTAACATTCAGGAACTCTATGAAAAGTAAAGCTAACTGAAACAGTGTTAGATGAAAAAATAAAATTTTGATGACAACTGGAAAAAAATAATCAGAATGGAAATTTATCAACTACGGTGAAAAAACATGATAAGTTTTGAAATTCTTTACTGGTTCCCAGATAAACCATAGCAAACCTAAATTCAGCTGAATGATTTTTCATTCATGTACTACTGCAGGATGTTGCATATGTAAGAAGGTACAGATTTGTAACTTCCTGTGTTTACAAGGATGCATTTCATTCAAAATCAAACAGCCAACACACAAAACTGAGTGATGTAAGAACAGAATAGGAACCAAAACTGTACTTTGTCACATCCTGTGTGCAGCTACAGTTTAGTTATTTAGCGATGGCAGCACTTACAAAGAAACTGAAGAAGCATTTATTACAAAGAGCAACAACCTGATTACTTTAAAACATGACTGTTTTTTCCACATTATCTGGAATTAAAGTTCAGAGATAAGTAGTTCTGGTATGGTCTTCCATGGTGTTCAGCTGTGGAGAAGAAAAATTACTCCTTATGTTAGTTTGTTGGCTTCTGTATTAAATAAAGATGTTTGTTGCATTTTTTTTCTTAGTATTATCAGAAATAGACCACAGATGTTTTTTTCAAGGAGATGGAGGAGTAAAACTATTGCTTTTTATATATGAACTTAAAAAGCATAACATTGTGATGCAAGCCAGCAAGCTGTTCAAAAGTTTTGTTCAATATTTCAGACTTTTTTTAAAACCATAAATAATGAATTTGATTTTATTTTACTACTTCTGCTTTCTTTTTGCTCAATGTGTAGAATATCAGAAAGAGGATTATGCAGCTATTCAAATGTCCACAAGCTGAGTCTCTCCTGCTGCCATCACAAATCTGAATGGCATTGCCAAAGTTGACAAATGTTTGCATATGTCAGTGAAGATGTTTTCACAGATTAGGCCTTTCCACCACAGCAAGTTCAGCTTGGTGCAAAAATAAGTTAAGTGCATGCATGTGCACGTGTGTATCTGTATGTGTGTGTGCCAAAGGGAAAAGCAAAGCTTTGTGTAGCCTTTCCCTCATCTGGACAGGCCCAGTGCAGGAAGTAGATCTGCTGCACTGATTCCCATTCTTTTAAAACAGCGATCAGAGACCAGGACTCAAAATGTACTCTTTTTTTTTTTTCTTTAATTTTCATTTTGATGATATTAAAAGGTTGCAGCACAAGGTAAAATGTTCTGTTCCCACACATACCAATGGGTAGAGAACTTTTCCTTGTGATGGGAATTTCTAGTCCTTAATAAAAAAGGCAACTGGAATAAGGTGCTTCATAATCACTAGACTGAGTAATAGTCAAAAAGCACCAAATATCACTACATGTTATCTGCAGAGGGGTGGCTTTTTCAGAGGACTTTCAGGGTCATGAAATACTTAAAAGCAACACAGTGGGTGAAAATATAAAACCTCTGCATGATGAGTTAGTGCCTAATGATCTTATCTGTGACCTTACCTGTGTGCTTTTTCCCACTAGGAAACCACTTCAGCCCTCAAAATCCAGAGTTATTGACTTGGCTGAAGTAAAAGCAGATAAGATGGAGTTTAATCTGATAAATAAGGAAGCTGGGACCATGGAATTTGCTGAAATTCTAACTGTAACCATTGTTGCATGATTTTGTGTTGGCATTTGGAAGCAATACAGTAAATTGAAATCCTGACCTCATGCAAGAAATAATTAAAAGAGTGGATGAAATGGTACTTCCACTGAAGTCAGCACATATAGCTTGATTCCAAGTACGCAGTCTTTTTCTTTTTCAAAAAAATAGATGGAAATACTTATTCTTTGAAGTCTATATTCATTACAACTGTCTTAAGACATGAAAACAGCTATATATGGTACTAAAAATGCAGTGCAAAGCTACCTAGATTTGCTGACATTATATTTTGTGCTGAGATTTCTGTTTGAAGATGAAAATGCACTGAAATATTTCAAGTGAAACAGTAAGCAAGAATGCGAAGAATAAGGAGACTTCCACCAAAAGTCACAATGACAAGCCCACGTGACCAGTTTTATCTGATCCCACTAGACTGTTAAAGATAAAGCATAAAAAGGTAAAAAAAAAAAAAAAAAAACCAAAAAAAAAACACTAAAAAAAACCCCAACAACCAAAAACACAAAAAAGGACTGCATATCTGCAGTATTTAAAATCTGATATTTGCACATGAATATAATGAATAGTACAATTTAGTATTACTTTGTATTTTAGTACTTCAAGACTCTTGATACTGATTATTTTCCAGGTGAGTGGTATTGTTGTTCTGCACTACAACCTTACTATTGACAGGACATACATGACAGAATCACAGTAGGGGAGAGGTTGGGAAGTATCTGTGGAGGAGGTCTGGGCCAAACACCCCTGATCAGGGCAGCATCCTTTACAGCACACAACTCAGGATCACATGCAGTCAGACATCATACATCTCCAAGCATGAAGACTCCATGGCCCCTTTGGGCAGCCTGTGACCATGTTGGAACACCTTCTGGTTAAAAAAATATTTTCTTGTATTTAAATGGAATTTCTCATATTGGATTTTTGTTCAGTGCATCCTATCCTTTCACTGATCATCACTGAGATGAGCCTAGATCCGTATGAACTTTTATGATTCATTTAGATATTTATTCCTCATAGTCATCTTTTCTCCAGACTGGAGAGTTCAAGTTCCCTCAGCACCCCTTTGTTCCCCAAGTGCTCTGGCCCATTAATGATCTTTGTGGCCATTTGTTGGACCAACTCTACTATCTCCGTGTCTCTCTTCTACTAGGGAGCCCAGAAGTGGACACAGTACTCCAGGTGTGTCTAAGCAGTGCTGAGAGGAGGGGAATGATCACCTCCTTTCCATGCTACTTACCAGGCTTCCTTGCTGCCAGCACACTTTGCTGGCTTAGGAACACCTTGATGTCCGCCAAGTTGTCCTCCATCATTGTCCGCCCCCTGTTCTTTTCAATACATGGAGTTGGAGTTACTTCTAAACAGGAGCTTTTCTTTTTGTTCTGCTTTATTTTTAGCCCGTTTCTTCTGCCTGTTGAGGTCACTTTAAGTTGCAGCAAACCAAATATATTTTAGCATCTACTTGAATATAGTTATTTTAGGGTATAAAAACCCCCAAACAAACGCTTCATGGTAAATGATAGAATTGCTCTCACTGTGCAAAATACTTGCAGTCCAAGTGGAGAAAACCTAGTGAAGGTAGGTAAAGAGGGCTGTCCTCAGTTTGGAGAGAAGAGCAACTGAAGCACAGAAATTGAATTTTCAACCTAACTTTAAAAGGGAGCCTGTGGTAATGAATCTATGTAATATTCCCTAGTGGGCTCAAATAATCAGATAATTTTTCTGCCTGAGTACTTCAAATTAAACGGAACATGCAGATCATGCTGTACAATATGCAACACCAGAAAATTTGTGAAGTAGACCTTGATCACACAGAAATTAGGAAAAATTATCAAAGACTAGGAGCATTATTAGTTCTCTTGCAAAATTGGAAAATAAATTTGACATAGGGATCCTATAACTGTTTTCAATATTTGAAAATCCAAATAGAGTTCAAAATCTAATCATTAAAATCTCTTTTTCATGCAGCAAACAGTACTCTCTGTGAGCAGTTACACAAACAGCTCTTAAGGTGCAAAGGAAAAAATATGATCACCAAAACTTCAATTTCATCTCTGATACCAAGTTAATACATTAACCTATATCTCAGCTCATTATTGTTTTAAAAAAATCAGATTGTCCGACCTTTTAACTGCCCTTGGAAAAACCTCTGTTTGATAATGTATGTATCAAAATCATGATACATATTACTTCTCACTCTGTACTATAACACTTACTTACACTGGAAAATTGTCATCTCACCCGCATTGTATATAAAAAACATGTATAGCTAATATTATTAAAGTAATGGCAACAACTTTCTGTACACTACTTATATGAACCTACAGATAACAAAAGAAGATATTCCAAAAGGAATATTTATTCCCTGTTTCTAATCTTTCAGCTGTTACATGAGAAGGAGGCTCTTTAGATCTTAAAAGCTGAATCTTCTGCATAACAAACATTTTTTTTTCATCTTGGATCTAAACTATTCAGAAGCATATTTCTTATCAGCTGAACACATGCACAAACAGCACAGGATTTTATATTGTATTATGCATACACATACTTCATCAGTATGCTGAAATCAAATGACCAAGTAAATATTTATAACAATATATGCACACACTAGGGAATTTCTTTTTGGATGAGTGAAATAAAAAACCCTCTCATAGAAGAATGCAATATGCTGTTTAAATATATTTTTGCAAATTAAAAGAAATTTTAGATTGTACTGTGCTGCACATAGGGTTTGTGAAAATTATGTTTCTTGTTTTCCATAAAATTTTACACCAAAAGACTGCAGCTGACACTCTTATCAGAAACAAGCTGTGCTCTGCTCTTGCCAATTAAAACCTAAAAGAGACGTCAGTCCTCTTATGACTCATTTTAGTTTGGTGTTACCTGGCAGGATATTTCTATTCCTTTTTAACAGAAAACAAAACAGCACCTGACAGAAGTTTAAAAGACGTAAAATTTGCAACTGCAGAATTCCTGCTGGACGTCATCCCCTGCCCTTGGGCAAGGGCACCTTCTCCAGGCAGCGATCCCTGCAGCTCAGGAGAGAGCACCCCGGCAGACAGAGCAGGCCCAAGGACTCTGCTGCTCCCAGCTCACTGGGGCCCGGTTGCGTTTCAGTCTGTGAGCTGAGGGGTCAGCCCCGTCACATCACGCACCTGAAGACATAAGACACGGCTGTATTTAGGCAGAAGTACTAATAAACTAGGAGACTAAAGAAAATAAGCAAAGCAAATGCAGGATGAAATGAGATGCATTTTGCACCTTCCCCCACCTGAAGCCAAGATACTGTTCTGAGCCTTCTGCTGCTACAAAAGCATTCCCTGCTACCAGGCCTCCACACAGGAGAGAGATAGGATACAGTGGAGTGAAAGAGCAGATAATTTCACCTAACTGCCTACTCTTATCAAATAGCATAATTAATCTACCTTAGCAACTGGCCCTGATGAAGATAAGGTATCTAAAATGATTCTTCTGAAGCAAACAGGGACACAGGAAATGAAATCAATTTTAATCTGAATCTGAGCCCACTGCAGTCAAAACATATTTGATTATCTCTCAGAAGAAGCCAGAAGAACTTCTAGAAGGTGTCAGTAGCCAAAGGAAAAGCAGGATACCCAGAATCTTGTAGAGCCTGGATAAATAAAAATGTTTTGCAGTAGATAGTGAAACTTCTATTAAGCAGGAGGAAAAAAAAATTATTCTGTGCTGAAATATGTCTCTGTCTTATTACAATCTTTGTCTCCCTGAATAAAGTTCACCAGTAGGCAGAATCCTCAATTCTAACCTGAGTCAATGACTCAGTCTGTGACCTAGGGCTAATCACTTGACCTTCATCTGAAGCAGTCAAGCCAGCTAGAAAATTGTGTGAAAATATCACATTGCTGAAAACCAGATTCTGTACCTAAAATGAGATTTTCTTTAGAAAAAAAATGTACACTGCAGGGAAGAAAATAAATTATTTTTTATCCTGAACTCTGGGTTAGAAGGCCAAACCAATAATTTCCAGTGTTCAGTCTATAATGAGAGGATTCTTGCCTCATAAATACCATGACATTGTGTAAGATACATATAAATAAATTCTCTGCAGTTACTTTTTAAGCAAAGTTTATTCACATGCATGAAATTTTAAAGAATTCTGTCAGTTGAACTCTTCAACATTTAAAATAATCAGTGTGCTCAATGATTGCAACCATCTTGCAGAAGAAAGAAAATAGGCTGAAGGTTACTAAAATGTATGTAATTCACAGCAGGGTTCCAAAGACTTTCCCATTTCAAACCAGTGAAGTTCAAATAAAAATCCACAGTTAAAAAAAAAATCACTGAAACCAGAAAAAAAAGTAACTAAAAAAAAACATTCCTTTAATGCATTCATTAAAGAGTTGGAAATAATATGTAATGTATGCAGGATTATCTACCCTTCAGTTGTTTGCAATTATTGAATTTTCTGGTTGAAAAAAAGCCAGGGTTTTAACATATTTTGTTTTAAATATGCTCTGAAAGTTTAATATTTCAATCTGTGAATGAAAAATCTAACATAAACTGATTTGGTTGTCTGAGATCACAATAGTTAAGTAGAGGGGTATAAACATAGTCATAGAAAGAAATTAATATTTCAAATATGCCCAGCAGATTGAAAAAATGGCCAATAGTTCTTCGTCTTTTATTTTCTTCCTTCATCTACTATATTCTTTCCTTCATTTTGCAATACACAAAAAAAAAAAAAAAAAGAAAAGAAAGAAAAAGAAAAGTCGGAAAAGAAAATTTTAAGTAAATGAACAAAAGAGTATTATTTTGAAAATTCAAACATGAAGTATGTAATACACCTAAAACCTGAGGACTCATTTTTGTATTGCGGCCCTGAAATGAAACCCTTCAATTTCTAACACTTTAATTTCTGAAAGTATGGTGTTAAATGCATTTCCATTTTCTCATGCTACTGTGAGTGCAGGCATGTGGCCAGATTATATTTCTTTCTAAGAAGGTCAATTAACTGACCAAGATCTATAATAAAAACATAGGAGATTTGTCCTCATGGCAGGGGAGTGTGGTGAGGTGGAGGGAGAACAAAAAAAGAAAAATTGCTTCTGAGAAAGAGTGAGAACTTTCAATTTGCCTAGGACATACAGAATACTTGAAAACAAAACATCAAAACTTCAACGTTTTAGAAGACAAGTCACTATGAATGATATCCCTATGAGAAATATTTGAGAATTCTACTTATGCCACCAACAGAAATTGTGATTCAGAAATTGTAAGTAAATTGAGAAATTCTATCTAAGGCAATCTCAGGCAAATGCTAAAACATCTCTGGGTAAAACTTCTGGAAATGCATGGAATTGATGAAAGATGGTAAAGTCAAGTGTTATTTAAGGTGATCTTTGGTGGGATGTAAATATTCGTCCAGTGCATCCATTCCAGCATAGATGGTGAAGAGAAATTTTGGTGAAACTTTGGTGAAACTTTTTGAACAAACAGCCTCATACTCCTGGCTAACTGGCACTGGATTGTTTACACTTCTAGAAGTTCCCTTATGCTCTTGCTCAAGTGCAAGGCTCTGCTTTCTCTGAAATTAATGTGAATGACTATGACATGAGAAGGAAAAGAATATGCTCAGATCTCTTCACACAAGTTTTGTAGAACAGGACTAGAAGTAAGAAAAGTGTGTCTCAAATAGTTTGGTTTAAAGTTTTAATATTAATTTCATCCAAGAAGCAATTTGTTGAATTAACATATAATATGAAGCATTGGCCACTCTTACTGAGATTTATTGACCATAGCAGTCTAACATTTAAAAAGGTTTTCCCTCCCTCAAAAATAATCTCCTACTATCAGCAATAAATCACTGTTGTTGGTCTACTAAAAAGTCAATATCTATTATTAATCATAGATAAAGTAGTTTGAATCATATACACTTCTTCTACCTTCATTTGCCAACTAAGCAGCTGATTCTGCCCTGATTATATAAAGTGGAAAAACTATGTTGCTTTAATTTATTTTAAGAATGAGGAGAATTATTTCAACTACTTTTATTTATCTTTTATTTAACGAAATATAATTCAATAATTATATATATATATAATATATATATATATTATAATTCAATAATAATAGTTACTTTATTTAAAGGAATATGCTTCATGAAATGGGAGAGGCTACTTTAATATTTTAAAGAAATAGCTTTGATTACAAAGTAGAAGTTATTTACAACGTCTTGCCCTCTATGCAATATGAAATGGAACTGTGTGAATACTAAGAAGGAAAATATTCTGGAATGTGTTCTCAGTACTTTATCAACTAAGTCTTATTAGAAATGTTGATTTTGTACATATAAATTCACTGAATATTACTTTTTGCTTTTCCTAAACATTAAAAAAGAGTGCTTACATCGTGATTAATATTTCTATAATTTTATTCTATCTCTCAGATATATTCACAGGACACTATTAAATAGAAAATTAAAAGTTTGACCCCAAGACACCAATTTGAATTCTAATTGGATGCTCTGAGGCATTATATGTGTGATCTTTAAGACCTGAAATGCTCTGTAAGTTTTGATACCACTGGTGGCTCAACCAACATGCACACGCTTCTTCGTGTCCATGTGTGCCAAGGAGCTTAACATCCACCCAGTCCATGTTTTCTGTTGTGATGTTAGGAGAAAAAAGTTAAACATATTTGAGTTTATCTGAACAAAAGAGAAATCTAAGAAATGTCTGCTGCAAATCCAGGCTGTGGGGCACTAGTGATTCTGCTATCACTGCCAAGAACAAGGCTACCTTAGCTTGCTCAACAGGTATTTTTTTGTCTGCTCTCTAGTCACTGCAGCTCGGGATGTGCTCTCTTCTGGCCTCTGTCTGACCTAACACAACACACTGTTTGTTCTTGTCCTGCTGCACATATGTAAATCCACTCTTCATTGGCTAAACTCCCCCCCAAAGCACCAGTGTCACCTGACGACCATCTAATCTCATTCCCAACACTTTCTTCCAGGTGTTATGTGCAGAGCAAGAAGCACCCTCTAGTCCCTGTCCTATATAACACACACCACTCTTGTGGCTTGGTATTAGTACAAACTAACAAGACTTGGTTTTCATGGAAGAAAAAAAAGATTTATATATTCACAAGTAATTATGAAAACTGACAGATCAAGTCTTTCATGCTCTGGAAATAGGAAAGCAATCATGATTACAGAAACTACATAAAGTGTTATAATTGTTTTGGGGAATACCTTAATTCTGTAGAGCAGTCCCTATGTTCTCCACAAGTATTTGGTATTCCAAATCAATAGTTGGTACTTGCCAGCCATGTGCTTCAGCAAGGTGTTGAAGCAGGTATAGACCTTCAGATAGGTAAATTTAGATAGAATTTTCCATGTATTTAAATTTGTTTTACAGAATTAGATGACTCTTTACATACCACTCTTCACACAGTCAAGTAGCTTGAGGAAATTTTGATACAAATAAAGTGCAATGAAAGAATGAAAGCAATGTAGCTACTCCAGTCGAAGACAGCAGAAATTAATAGTTTATTCTCTAAGTCACAGAACATCTCCACAGAGTCTTATTGTTGTCATATCTGCTATTCTGCCATAAAACAGGGAATATCAGTTAATTTTTCACTGTTCAAAACTTTGCTCATGTAGCTGCTTTTATTTACATCTGTTTATTATCATCACTTATCTTTCACCACAGAAGATGCATGCTATCAGCAAATCACTTGGAAAGGATCATTTGACTAAGAATTTTTTTAAAAATGCTTGAACCATGTTAATGACAGAGAAAATAGTTTCAAAGTCAAAAGCCATGCTTATCATCATTTGCAGAGGGAAGAATATATCTCCAAATTGTCAGGCTAGTCTACAGTCCATGATTATTCCTCCATTTAGCTGATGTTAAAGTCTCTGGGACAACCCCTGAGCAATTTTTAAATCCTCCCAATTGCTGTTGTTTCCACCAAGAAGCAGTGATCTATTGTTCATCACTCACTTCCATCACTTTTCAGCTTGTGGCCTTTGGCAGATACCAAACTCCTGCCAGTGCTGAGCTGGCAATATGTGTCCACTGACCATGGTCACATGAACAAATCTTGGCATCTGAAAAATAGACTTGTAGAAAAAAAAATTCCAGAAGTGTTATAGCCTTGTTTCCAAGGTCTCAGTTGGTCCTTATATGTAGGGGACCAAAACACTGATTTAAGAGCAGAAAAAAAAGAAAAAACAAAACTGCTTTGTTCATTTGACATAAAAAATTTCTTTATTAGAAAAGGTATTGGTGCAGACTTATGTGACCTTGGTCTAACATTGCAGAATTGTCTCCAAGGGAAAGTAAGGACCACGTTGTGACCTTCCCCTCATGATGCACTCACTCTGTGCTCTGCTTTCTTGATTGTGCTGGCTAACCTATTGTTTCTCTGGATGCCTTTCAAACTCAAACACACCAGACTGCTCATTTTCAAACAAGAAGAAGACAAAACAGCCAACACAAAACAGATGTTAGTCCTTTTCCTTAATTCGTTTCACAGATACACTAAGACTTTGATATAAGAACCTTCACAAGCATTACAGACTACACAGTTACTAATGAGTCTAATTTTATGTTACCTTTAAAAATAACTGGTTTGAGAAGGGCTCCACAGAACAATATCCACCTCTTATCCATGCCCTTCACTCAGTAACTCAAAAAGTCCAGGAAATAGAGTAAATGAAAGTGAGACATCAGAAGCTTCATGCTCTCTGTACCAATTTAAAAGCTATTGAGAAGTCCATGCATTTTCACATTATGCAGTGGTGTCATTTGTCTTTGTTTGCCACCAATTCTCCAGTAAGCTTGCCTTTTCACCATATAAATGGCTCTGATGTTGTATTAGCACAGGGGACTAAGCAGAAGCAGCTCTGTAGTACTACCCATGCATTTAAAAGCACTACCTATTTCAGTAGATGTCAAAGGAACTGTCCCACTATCAAAACTAAAACAGGATCTGACCATAATAGATAGCTATATTCCACTTGCAGTGAGTAGAAATAAATCTAGAACAACGCCATTACCAATATATTTTGCTCTGTTGTCTCTCAAAAGAGAGTTTTGTGCTGCTTATCCTATGCTTAAATTTATTTGCAGTAGTGAAAAATGCAGCTAAAAGATTTTTATATGGACAGGACTACTGAAAGGAAAGGTACATTTGAAACTTTTAAATCCATTCATATACAGGCCTTCCTTCCTTCCTTCCTTCCTTCCTTCCTGAGGTGGAAAATGTAATTAAAAATTAAACCACTGATAATTAAATCACCTACAAATGACTCCATAGAGATGGAAGAATTTTGTCAGTCTTTGTTCCTTTTTTCTGACCATGTTGTTTTGGTTTTTTTGTTATTCATATTGAAAGAAAGAAGGCACACATTACACCTTTCAAATACCAATGTTAAATTCACCGTTTAATTAAGAGATGTATTCTCACTTGGTACAAATATGAGAATCCTACTAACACTCACCTGAGCGCTGCACCCTTCTGGACAGCAGGATAGGTCTTTTGCATGATTAAGTATATATAAGGTTAAGTTCAGCGTAGTTTTAAAGATCTAGAAACTTCATTAAAAGAAATCCACCATTAAAAGAACAAAATATGTGCTTTGAAATTTTCTTCAATAAAATTTATGTTTGGTTTCATTGAAAAGCTTATTCCCTTCAGCCAACCAGTGTCAGCATTCTTAATAGTAGTATTTATATTGGACAGACTTACTACAGTGACAAATTCTATCATTTACAGCAGTGTCCAGAAGTTCCCTTGCTACATAAGATACAAAATTATGCCAATTATTCATCACTTTCTTATAATATCTTCCTGACACACAATATATATTTGCCCATAAAAAACTATGATTCCCTTTCCACTTCACCCCTCAACATTTCATTGAGAAGGTGATATGACTGTGGGTAATGGTTATGGGTCCTAGCTTTTGCAGCTTCAGTGTTCATACTATAAGGAAAGAGGGAAATTAGAGCTGTGTCTGAGCAGCCTATAAGATCTGAGTATTAACATTTCAGCACTGGTTAATGCCATTCTGAGAAATGCAAATTTTCCAGAAAGACCCTGAAACTCCTGACGCCAACAGAATTTTACACTTATGCTGAAATGTGAATGTACACAATTAAACATGGTTCTTATTCCCTGAAACAATGCAATGGTCTACCAGAACCTCCAAATATCTATCCCAAACAAATTATGACTTAAACAGCTGTTGTGGGTTGAATGGAATTCAGGGAATTTCCCAGGATGTTGCTATTTTAAGTAGATGTTTCTGCCTTTCTCTGTACCAGTATCTTCCACAAAGGTAGGAGGAAGGGGCAAATACTTCTAGCTGTTCTAATCTAGGGGCATATATATTGCAAATAAGTAAGGCTTAAAGAAAAATAATGATTCTGCTCTTCTGACGGCAATTATATTTTCTCTGAAACAAAATACAAGAAAAATAAAAGCTTTGGATGCTGCTACCTTGAAAGCATTCAAGGCCAGGATGGATGGTTCTGAGCAACCTGATCTAGTGGAAGGTGTCCCAACCCTTCTGTCAGACACTAGTATGTGTCTGAAAGTCCCATGACATGATCACTTACTGAAAGATTCTTTCAAGAAGAAATATACCTTCATTACAAATAAGACTCTGTGACTTCACAAAACCAGCTGTGCACATGGTTAAATGGAAGAATGACATGAATGAACAACTTATCTAGGACATCCAGTAGCAAAATAATGATAAAGAGTGTTGTCCTGAGACAGAGTTATCTGATTTCAATAAATGACAATGTTCCTTTGTTTATTCTCCTGCACAGAAAACATGAGTACTGTCTAAATAATGTAATGTATGCTGGAGTAATAACACAGGAAAAAAATTAAATTAGAGCCTACCCAGGCAAAATCAGTAAGTTTAAAAGTTCTGCAGAACATTCAATTTTATTTTTATTTTTGATTTTACATTTAGTTCTAAATTTAAGTTTCATTTTCCATCTACTTTTATCTGGTTACCATGAAATAAAGTTAACAGAAGTACACTTATCCAAAAGACATGTTTAGAAATAGAATTGATGTATTATTTTCTGATCCAATGACACTAAGGACACTGGCAAATAATCCTTTCATTTCAGGGGTACAGAGTCAGACCTCTGGTGAGTGGAAGAAAAAGACACTACCTATTAAAAATGATGTACTGCAGAGTAATTACATGTTCTTGTAAATGATTCAATAATTACACAAAGTAACTCCAAAAATAGTTTCACTTGCTGTTTCAGAGCCCATGATAAAACCCTTCTTCAAAAGCAAGAAGTAATCAAGAACATACCCAGTACTTTTAAAATACTGACTGCATTATGCTTAAACTTGCAACATATATTTATGTTGTCATCACAACTGAGCAGTTGTTGGAAGAAAATTCCCAGGAATATTCACAATTTATTAAAATATGTTCTACCAGATCCATGTCTCTTTCTGTGGTGTATCTTATATATTTATCTTCCTAAGTAAGATTCTTAATACAAGTAGAACTTTAATTACTAGTTGTTGCCACAGCTTCTTGTATTTTTAAATGAATATGCTGCATTGTAATACAAGGTACATGTTCTAAAAGTGTGTTAATTGTTGAATTTTGAGAAAAATAATTAATATATAAAAATATACTACTTCAAAGACATAAAAAAAAATTTACAATTTACTTGCTACAACAGATGAGATAATTTTGAAAATGAGGGGGTTTATAGGTTTACAAGAGACACACAAACTTAACCTCTACCACTGAACTTTTTGTTAGCCTCTAACACAGAATGACCAGGTGAACTACTTTTGTGAAGAGTCTCCAGATTGAGTTAATTCCAAAACAGTGCTTGATATGTATTTGGAGAGTGCTAAGTGACTATGACTAGTGACTAAGTGACTAATGCCAAAACCTTTTAAATAATTTAACCATATAATGGTTGAACCACTTGAATAATTTAACAATTTAAATGAGAAAATTCCAGTAGCTGGAGGCATGCCTTGATGGTGTTTAATTTGCCAGAGCAGACAGAGACCTAAAGTTTATAAACCTGTTTCCACTGATGATGACCACAGACCACTACTGTGAGTAGCCATGACCTCCTTGGCAAGTGCCAAATGCATTTTAAAGTGCAGTGCAGTGAAGTGTAGAATTAACATGCTAGCACTTGAAAGCTAAAAGAGGTATAGAAAGGAAGATACAGAATTCCTATGAAGTATTCACATACAGAATCATACTGACCACTGCACTTGGAAGAGAAGGTGAACACCTATGATATCTGAATTATAAATAATCTGAACATTGCTTTATTTTGGAGACCTAGAAGTTCCCATGGCTTTGGAATCTGATATTAGACTGTGGCTTCTCAAATTATACTAGAATACAAGGAAAACAGAGGGAAAATATTCTTGGCTTTGCCAAACATCAACCAGTCTCTCTCTTATCCTCTGCTCCTGCATGGAAACACGTAGAGAGCAGATTGCTTTAATTTGCAGAACAGAAGTTACCACAGCTGCATTTCATTCTATCATGAGAAAGGAATGGAAATAAAAGAGTAGGTTTTGGATCTAGGTGGATATCAAGAACAATGACAGTGTCTGCAGCAAAAGAAATGGGCACCTGTATGCACTGAAGATCCCTGCTGGTGATTGAGGTTGTACCTTGACCTGTTTATTTATATTCCACTGAGCTGTACACAGGTTAAAGAAAAATCCTGGGGCACCACCTGTGTCTCTGAACATTTCAGAGGACAACTGCTCACAGCTACAGCACACATACATATCCCTTTAAAAATTACTAAAATCCTTGTTTGAGGACTCTTGAAGAAAGGAAAACAAGCAGCCCTTGAAATGTCATGACTGATAACTTAGTTGGCTGTACAGACTCTCAGAAATCAAACTGTATTAGTCTGTTTCTAGTGGCCTACGAGGAACTAAAGGTCTGGCGCACACATGCATAAGAAATTATTGACAGGATTACCAATACATTACAGATTTCTTCTTCCCAGACCACTTTATTTTTTTTCTAGAGAGGAAGAAATGGCAGGCAGGGTGAACCTTAATGTTTTATTCATTTTTGTTTTCTGAGCCATATCTGATTCCTGATTCCTCAAAGTAAAGCATCTGGTTGAAGCTCCATCAGAGTCGTAGATAGAATAAGGGCACTTCTAGTTTGGGATAGGAAAGATATTTGGGGGGGAAAAAATTGTATTTTGTTCTGTAGCCTTAAAATGAAGGCCTAAAACTGTAGTTTTCTTGAGTCATCTTCAGTCTTGTGTGTTTTTTTCTGAACTTACAATGAAGCATTATGTTCAGCAAAATTCACCTACCTCCTTAGATCCCTCTCTTATTCCTGTACACTATTTGAAAACACAGATAGCAAACTGTGTCCACCCAAAGATCAAGGTATTAATGTGAAGAAGTTTGAGGCCCATTACTGCTGCCATCATTTTTTTCCCAATTCCCTCATTTTGTTCTCCTGGACCTACTTCAGGAAAAAAAGTCAGAGTAAAGTTTGTCAAAGAGAGGGCTTTTGAAGTTTGCTGTAATGGGAATTTTAGAGTCTTATCTATAAAACTTATCCATACTGTATTTGTGTGACTTAATTTTTGAATACTATATATAACACTTCAGCTGAAACTTTTTAGTAAATCAAAATTTTAGAAGTAAGAAGTAAAATGGACTCACTACATAGACATCAAATTTGCTCTTGGTTTATTGTAATGGATTAATATCTTTGCAGATTTGGCAAATTGAGTAAATAAAAAAGACAGACGTGGACTGTAGGAAAACTGTTGATAGCCTATCAATAAAAAAAACATATGACATTAACAATGCAATAATGATTTCTGTTGCCTCTGTTTGACCTAAGGCAAATGACAAATGAGACACTGAATAGCACCTTCATTATGGACAGGCAGATTTTGTAGGTAGAATAAGTGTTCTTTTACTTCAGGCTTATTTACTTATTTACTTATATCTTATTTTTGTATTTGATGTATTTGTATTTTTGTATTTGATGAAGATAGATATTTCTGGTATGCAGTTAAGGTGACACATTTCAAACATCTACTTTAGGACATATAAATACATATCCAAATGTGATTCTTCTCCTTCTCTGCCAATAAAGACAATCTAAGCTGTCTAGATATTTAACATTGACTTCAATTGATTAAATGCAGGTAGTTAAAAGAATTAAGGAAGATCCTAACTTAGATATCCATTAGTGGATGAAAACTGCTCAATGAGATTACAAAATATGCAACACCTAAAAAATTTTTAGCAATTTCAGGAGTGATTTCAGCATCTTAATGCATTTTACATTAGGACTTTTATTGTCTCAGCTCAGAGATCTGTACAATGTGGTGAATCCTGACTTCCTTTTTTTTCCCCCAGGAAAAAAAAAACAAACCAATTTTTCAGTTGAGAAGATGTACATTCAACATTTGGTTTGTTTGTCTTCCAAAGAACTGAAAAATCTCTGGGTGACCAGTTATTTGTTATTGAAGAATAAGCTAATTTATCAAATTGTGAGAGGTCAATATATTAACAAACAATCAGAAAAAAGAATAATAGGAAAGTGAAACTAACTGAAAAGGCCAACAATTTTTGGTATAAACATTTTTTGTTTTGGCTTGGTTTTTAACTCATTAATATTCTTATGAGATACATATATCCTAACACAGCTGGCTCTAATTATGCCTAAAAAAATATTTTTCAATTATGATAAGGCACACTGCAAATATGGTAATACAAGCATTAATATTATTTTATGTTGCCTTCATTAGTTACCTTATGAAGTGACACCAGTAGGGAAATCAAAAGCAGCCAAATAAGGCTGATCAGGTGCTTTATATGAGTGTCATGCTGCCCTTATGCAGAGGAGCATTAATGTCAATGCCAAAGCCATACTGCATACAGCATCAATATTTATGTTCTTGTGAACCTTGATTCTTATTCATGTTGCAAATGACATGATCAGAAAAAAATAAAATACTATTTGCAGTGTAAGCATAATGACTACAGAAAATAATAATAATGATGTGAGGATAAGTAACACAGCTGTAACCATGGTAACATTGCAGAGTGAATAATTCACAGCAAATAACATACTTGATGAAGTTAGCCTACTTTTGCTGCAGTGGAATGACTGGGAGCAGATTACAATTTTCTCTTCAAATATGCTTCAAAAGTACCTGGGACATACAGGAATATTTTGCATATGATACTCAATGTCTTAAAGTTTTTTGGTAGCTATGAATGCAGACCAGACTCTTTTTTTATGCTCCCTGATCAGATGGGCATCTATTTCTGGTTTAATCCAAGTTGCATTAAATTCAGGAAAAGGAGATACCTATCACATTGAGTTAGAACTGGATCAATAAGGAGTTTGAATTTATCTGTTTATCATTAATGATTTTTGCTCACAGAGTTGAGTAACTAGCCGTAGAACTGTAAGCTCTCTATTCATGAAATAATTTATCTCTTATTTTCTTTTTTTCTGCATGTAGACAAGAAAAATTTGACATCATTAGGAAATATCTTTTCAACACATCTCTTGATCCAAAAGCTAAATGTGAAGGGGATTTGGAATGGTGTGCCCAAAATTCAACTGGCTGCTCCTGGCCTAGCATGCATGATTAAGACATGTAAGATTCAGTAGCCAGCAGCACATGAGGTCAGTAAAAAAGCAGTAAAGTTAGCATCACAACCGGCTATTTTTAATCCTCAGCCCAGGCAGGAGTTCATTTACAGATGGATCAGCTCAGGTAAGCTGTAGATTTACTGCACTAGCTCACTGGAAAGTCCACATTCTGTGGATTGTAGCCAGAAGGCTCAAACATTCTGCTACCAGGCTATCCCTTCCTTCTTTAATCTGTCTCCTTGGCATCCCTCAGGGCCTGCACGCAACCTCAAACTCAGTATTTATATTTTATTTGTATTAGATTAGCCCCTCAGGGACAGCTCAGGAAAACTATTTTCAGGAAAGAGCAGATTAAGTTTTGGGCTGGTTTCACCATAAGTGTCCCTTTGCCTTTCTTTCCTTTGTCCCTCCTCACTCTCCCAGACCTCCAATTTCTCTAACTTGCATCCTCTGCCAGCAGCTGGAGAAGAGACTGTGCTTCACTGCTGCCAGTGGGAGAATCTCACTGAACATTTTGCTCCAACATGTGCTGGAGACTTTAGGGATACAATTTCAGGTAAGCAATTTTAAGTTTTCTTTGAAGGCAATTTTCAGTTGGCCATTGAATAATTAATAATTTAAATCCAAATTGAAATTTACACCTTGTAGCCTTATGAATCATTCTACCTGCTTATTTTAACTTATAATAAATTTTAATGTGTCTTGTTCTGCACTGAAGTAAGTTCTGAAAAGCAACTACATATAAACAGACTTCTCCAAGGCAGAACAACTTCACCATTATGTTACATATATCCCCAAAATATTTTGCAAGTACAAATTCAGCCCTTCTTGCAATCGAGGTTTATATTCTTTATGGAGATTTTTAAAAATCACCTAGCAGCAAAAGAAAAAAAAAACAGACAAAAAAAACCAGATGTTTTCTTTGCCCTGCATCAATAATGCCAACATCCCTAAAATCTTCAGCTGAATTAGCCTGAATTTTGTTGAAGGCCTGCACCAGCTGTCCCATTGCTTTGCATGTGGCATGAAGAATGCCAAGGAGCAGTAATGCACCTTATCCATGGAAGCATACGACCTTGGGAAGGGGCTCCCCTACCAGCCTATACAATTTTAAGCTCCTTTGAGAGAATTGACTTTATGAAGATTGTAGGTAAAGCAATACCTTCACAACTAAAGCTGGGCTGGACTGGCACAGAGTTTAAAGGAGTTTTATGCCTATTCCTCCTTTTACAATAATACATCTGAGCTCTCAAGTTTGGAACTGTTCTGATCAGCAAACTTCAGCGCTCCTGCATCTACCAGGAGGCCAAAGAAAGTTCTGATAGATGGGTAACACAAGCTGGACTAAATAAGTCACAGAATCTGAGTATGGGTTGGAGACAGAAGCAATATTTCTAGCAATTTTTGGCTCTGCTTTTAATTAATCTACCATTTTACATCATACAATGCTTTGTAAAATTTTGTACTGATCACTGAATATGAACAGATAGATTTAATTTAACTAACATTTGAGATTTTCAATTTATTTTAGAAGCATGATAGTCTGTTTACTAGTTTCATTAGTGACTAAGCTCTTGGCTAGCCTAAGAAAAGTTTGTAAAAATTGATTGACCTAAATTTCTTGCAAGAATCATTTTTCATTCTTTCCTATTTATATGTGCAAAAGGTATTGAAAAATATTTAATTTGGTAGACCGGATAGTAGTTTATAATTAAATTAAATTTTCTGCAAATATATTCTGCTTTCTGTTTCTCTGTTGTGTGAAATGACTGAATATTACCCATTGCAAGAGAGCTGTTTTCTCAAGATTACCTGAATTTCTCTAGTAACAAGACATATATTTCTTAAAGGTAGATAGCTAGGTTAAAGAAAATCTTATCAGAGTATTCCTTTGTAGTTTTGAAATGCTATGCAAAAGTCATTAATTTCTTTTGCACTTGGGAACTATACAAACTAGCTTTCATAGTCTGCAAGGCCTGTTCTCAGGTGTCACTGGTACCAGTGCTGCTGCCACTTCATTTTTGTCTTCTTTTACAATAATGATAATGATGCTGAAGCTTACAATCATAGCCTTATATAAGACATCAAATGAAAGCCTCTAGTGAGTGGATTAACGTATCAGGACAGTTGGCTGATGCATTTCAAGAAGCCTCTGAATTATATATGGCCCCCAGTGCCCTTATCATTAGGCAAAGATGTACTTACAGTTCATTGAATGGGACAGGATAAGTGAAACAGGACAGCTTTGCTTAGTGATTGGTAGAAGGGTGTTATGCAGCCAGATGAAATGGATTGTTGATTACATTCTGTTTTAAAGTTCAATAAATTCATCCCCAGAGCCTATATTGGTGTTACAAAGTAATGGATTACCCAGTTGGTGCACTGTCGTGGCTGTATTTAATATGGTAGAAGCCTTTATGAGGTGGTCAATAGTCATAGATTTATACAGAAAGGGAAAATAGCCTTTCACTTAACGGGAAATACTTAGTCTGTGCAGTATTTTAAAACAATCATAAACTTTCTTAGCCTGAATAGATTGCTGATTGCTGAAGGTGCAATTTACTGGTCCTTCAACAAAAGCAGTGGGACTGTAGATTAATTAAAGCAGAGCACTAGGCAGAGAACGGGCAAGAAATTTAAAACTCAATATATGGCTGTTTGCTGTCTGTTCATGTTTCCTTAGTTGAAAGTGAATTTCTTTTGCGTTCAATTGAGAATTCAGACTTTCTGTTTTTGCGAAAATATGATCTTATCTCCCATTCTCAATATTAAACTTGTGGCATGGAACAAGTTTCCTGAGAACTAGGAGTTTAACTTTTCTGAAGTCATTACTTTAAGCTTTAAGTTTATTAGAAATATTGCATGATGACTTTATCTCGGGCTCTTATTCAGTCATTTTATGGTATTTTTTACATATAAGAACATAATTAAACAATTGGAATTAAAATGATGATTCTGTATACTTAGCTTTAAGAGTAAAATCACAGTAGCATTACAATTGTCATGAAAAGCTATTTAAAACCAGAAAACTCAACTTAACTGCGCACAAAAGACATCCAAACATGTATCAGTAAGAAACACAGATTTAAAGTGTTCTAGTGGCCTTAACACTGCCTTATGGGACAAGAAGTTCAACATTAAAAAAAAAGTGGAAGGTAAAAATCTAAAAATAAATTTAAGAATTAGTGGGTTACATTACTTCTTCATGGTATACCTGCAGGGAAAAAAAAAGTGTAAATGTCTCCATATACAAATGCTTGTGGTTTTTATATGAACATGCTACATTTTATCATGTCAATTTTTTGATAAGTTCAATACCCTTTTCACATTTCAAGGGCAAGACTGTTGATATACATTAACACTAGAGTTTCAGAAATATTTCTGTGTCCAAAAATGAGTTTTCCCAAGTAAAATTAGTTAGTCTATTAGAAAATGCTAAACATTAATAAGGCTTATTTTCCTATACTTTTTAAAAAAATTACCTAATTACTATGTATTAGTTATTTATGTCTTGAAAGAAAAGAATTGCCTTTATGAAAATCATTGAACTTCAAAGAGACTAAAATTCAGCAAACTTAAAGTTTATCAAGCATAAAATAGTGAATATTTTGTTAACATAAGCAAAATCTTGGCTTCTGCTGATGGAACTGGGGCAACAAAAGATGGAGTAATTAGTGATGTCACTGCTGATAAGCAAATGTCCTGACTTTTATGTCCTCACAGAAGATGTACAACACTGACTGGAGCCACATCTTGAGCTGCATGTTCTGCTCTGTTTTCAAGGATGACACACAAAATACAAAAAATATTAGCAAAATTCTTATGAGCAGAAACAACAGATTATAACTACATTTTTTCCACATTGAGCCCAGAGGGAAAACTTACCTTTACTATGTGTTAATGCTTTCTTTGCTATTTTTCTTCCTTCTGTTTTCCCTTTGGTAAAACAGTTGAGAGAAAAGGAAGTGGCTTCCACAAACTGTGGAACCACAGGTACTTAGTCAGCCACCAAATAGGCTGCTAAGCAAGGGGGAGA
This sequence comes from Melozone crissalis, assembly GCF_028551555.1. Lineage (NCBI taxonomy): Eukaryota > Metazoa > Chordata > Aves > Passeriformes > Passerellidae > Melozone > Melozone crissalis. The sequence continues at coordinate 64,020,536 of NW_026535805.1, forward strand.
AAAGGCAGAGCTAATTGTCACTGGGTTTCTCCAAGTCCAAGAAGAGTTTCAATAAACTACTTGTGGTGTGACAGAACCTGCACCTGGTACCTTAATGTTTCTGCAGACATTAGGAAGGGAAGAAAATGAAGCTCCAAACAGAAACCAAGACCTTCCAATGTTTCTTGCTTTTAGTAGCTTGATTTCATGATTTCCCAGTATCTGAGAAATCAGTGTGTGATTAGGTTATTGTTACTGCAAGAAAGGAAGAGATTTGGTATTGCCTGACTCCCTAAACAAAAGAGACAATTATCCTTGTTAAAACGGTAGCAAAATGGATGAGGTTTTACTGCCTACTTTGTGTTTGGTATAGCCTGGGGAGCCCAGGGAGATTCTGTTGCTGGAAGCACCAAGAGGGTGTTGGAGCTGCAGGAAATACCGAGAATGGAAAGTGCTGCACTGAGCCAAGGCAGCAGTACAGCTCTCCTTTGTCCTCACCTCTGACAGCAGGAACAGCAAACAGAAGTGGTGCTTCTTCTGGTTCTCCTCCTCTCTTTGGTCTTTTTCCATGTCAGTAGTAGCTAAATTCTGGACAAAAATTAACATTTGCCTACACCTTTCTTTGCCACATTTAGGTAGGCTGTACCATGGAGATGAGTGAAACATGATGTGCATCTGTAATTACACCTATCAGATTAACACTCTCTCTCCTCCTTATCAAAGCTTCTCTCTTACGCATTCCTGATATCCCATGTTCACATACCCAGGTTTTATACCTGTGGTGTGGCTGTGAGTAATCACGCAGAATGTTCAGAAAAATAAAGGATAACCCAAAAATTTTGGCTGCACTTTTTCAAGATTGGATGCATAATCCTCCCTGTCTGCATGCCTGGTGCTTTAAAGTTGGGCTTAATATGCACATAACTTTTAGATTCCAACAAGAACATAACTTTTAGATTCCAACAAGCTATAAACCATATTGTTATATATTACATTACACATATATAAATGTGTAGGAAAAAAAATGCACTGGAAACATTTAATGTAATGCAAGTTCCAAATTTCATTATTCTTAACAAGAAAAATAATAAAAAATCCCCTGAAGCATCCCCCAAAGATTTTGCATTAATATTTTAGTTTGTTGTTAGTATAAAGAAACTGACCATATAGTCACAACAGACCATAAACCAACATTCCAAGAAGTTACCAAACCAATCTTCTGTTTAAATGCAGCTTACCCTATTAGAGACAAAAGTGAGCTAACAAAAATATTTCTGATTACTTTTACAGAGAAATGAAAGCAAATTCCAGATAACTTCTTTTAGTGAATATAAAAACTATTACAGATTTTTAAAATCTTATCAAAGACATGATAGGGTAAATGAGCTTCTAACCACTAAGAGATTAAGTGAAGAGTGAAGATATGATTGGTATGTGCTAATTTTCTTATGACACTCATGCACTGTGATTACTTGGGTTGCACTTCCTGGGTAATGGTTTTAGAGCATAAAAAGCCTCTTAGCCACATGCCATAGAGTACTGAGCTGGCAGAATATCAGCCTGACATATTCATGGTTGCTAAAACAAGAATTGAGGGGTTCATTTAAATTTGGGTGAACTTAAAGTTCATTTAGTTTTGCCAATCTTGCCTCTAGTCTATATCAATGGTTCATGTTCAATTTGCAGTCCATTTTCTTCTTCTCAGAACTACCTTGTAGGACAATGCCCTCCTATATATTTCCTCATTCTCAAAAAGCTCGGGGTTTGTTTATATATTCAGTAGTTCTCTACCTTCTGTAACACCAGCTTGTTCCCTGACAACAACAAGGCAAAGCCGGATCCTGATCAAGTGAGAGATCTCAGGGGCCATCCAGGCTGAAGTCACTTTGTGTTCCTCTCTGGTCCACAGACTCCCTTCACTACAGACTTGCATGGACTGGGAACAGAGATGTCTGTGCAAAGAACTGTTGTTGGGAAGTCACAGAACAGTCTCTAAAAGGCCATGCAGATATGTCACAGACATAATTTTCAGCACACTCTGTGAGAAGGCTGGGACCAGGTCTCTACAGTCAGGCTGTTTCTGTGTGAGACAGAGACAGGACACAGACTTAGTCACTGTCACAGTCATCCATCCAGTGTTAGCACACTGCCTGACTCTTCATCCTTTCTTCTTGGAAAGGGTCTGGCAAGACAACACAACACAATAACTGTTCCCAGCAATCAGTATGACTTAAGATATCTATGTTTTTTTCATTTGAGCAAAGATAATTTAATTTTCTGGGTATGAGTCACACTGTGACACCTGTTCTGAGGATGAGATAGTGAACCTTGATTCATTTAAATCATTAGGTGGGCTTCTTGTATCTCATTTTCCTAGCATGTGTCTAACACCAAAAAAGTTGTTCAGGGTTTTGGAGTAATCAGGAACCCCTTCAGTGCAAAAGCAAATAGTCCTCAACACTTTAGTATGGAACTGCAGCTGCAACTCAGGTATCCGCAAGAGCTCAGCTTTATAACCACCACCCTCTAGCATCTCATACCTTCATATAATTGAATAAATTTTGCAGAGATTTTTTCCTAAAAACCCAGTTCTGCTTTCCTATTCTATTCTAAACCAGATGCAGATACTGAACTGAAACAGCAAACAGTTTTACCTGCTGGGGTGAACCCAAGACTCATTTCAGATTATTCTCTCCCTTAATTTACAATATAATTAAAGGAATACATGCAATCTCTGACTGAGAATTTAAAAGTTAACTATGTATTTATTAATGAAATTTATACAAAATAAAAGAAAACTTCTCAGTTCTGTGCTGAGCTTCAGTGTGCAGGAGTTACATGGTTTCTTCCAGACAGTCATAGCTCTAAATCTAGTAATGCTTCCAAAACCCTTAGGGGGCAAAGCCCAAGTAGCTGTGCCAAATGGGCATGCACTAAGTATTTGTTCTTTTTGACTTGGAAGCAAGAAACTACATACCCCTTAGAATAATTGTTAGCTACAATATTTTTCTAGGGATCATTTGCTGAAGTTAACTGGTATTTTTGGCCCTTATGCATCTTCTTCAAAATCCAAAGAACCAATATGATTGGCTGGCTTGACTTCCTGTACAAACAGGCCTATGAGGAACCCCTGGAAGTCTCTGCATTAGACCTGTAATTTCTACTTGAACTGTACTACATCTTCCCTAGATGACTTTTAAATGTTGTGGATTCAACCTATCTCTTGGGGTAATTATATTTCTGCACAAAAGTCTGATGGATGCTCACATTTCATCTAAGGATTTGATATTAGCCTTAATATTTGTTTTGTCAAATAGGATGTCTATGACCTTAAGACCTGAGTTACTTTACCAGACTCTGAACTGTTCTTGTGATCCACCTCATTTTTTTCAACATTATGTAGTGTAAAGCAGTGATATTCGGCCTTAAATCATACCTGATATCCCTTTCTGTCTCCCAAGGTATTCCAAAGAACTGATTTCAAGGCAGTTTTTTAGGCTGCATCACACAGCTTATGAGAGACAATGTTAACACCATACCTACTTGGATGTCCAGAACCACTGCTCAACTTTTCCCAAACCAAGTCTAAGTCAAATTTAGCTTTGTGAGAAGCATTGTATCAAGTATTTTTTACTAAAAATATGATTTCTGATCTGATTTTTTAATCCAAATTGTGTAATTTGCCTGTCATTAGTATTTATCATTAACTAGTGAATTTTTCAGCACCAAGAAAAAAAAAATCAGTACTATTTTTTTCTTCCAGATCATCCATATTGTTAAGAACTAAATACCCACTTAAGCCATGTTTCATTTCAAGAAATTTGCTCTGAGGGATATTTTAGTTTAGCTCAGTTTTTCTTTACAGAATTTCAACAATATTATCCTCAATATGCTGAAAGATACCCATTTTGTATTACAATTAGGCAATGATCACATTACATGAGAGATTATCCTTCCTTATTTACAGTAAATAGCTACAAGTTAAAAGAAAATAGAAGCTCTATTCATGAATGATTTACATGCTGTTTCTCAAGGTTTCATTTTATTCAAGTAGAAATTCGTGCACAGAATATTAAAGACATATTCTAACTTGGTGTACACAAACAAAGCTGACTGCTCACAGTAGTTTCTTTTGAATCTGTCTAACCCTGGCTATAAATTTCCTCACTTCCCTTTGAGGATCAGACAGAGGAAATCAATAGCACTTCAGAATGCATGGTATGTCAGGTATAATAATATTAACATTATTTTTGGTAGATCTGAAAATGCATGGATGTGTATGTTCCAGTGGAAGAAACAGCTTCTTTACTATCGAGCAATTATTTAATTTCCCTACAGATAAATGAGAAAGTCACTGTGACAGTTGTCTTGTTATTACTTCTTACCTGAGGGAAAATTAACTTTTTGAATGTGCTTGATAAAAACTTAAAAATTTATTTTCTGACATTTAAAACAGTCTGTTTTATTGAGAAGTTAACTCAAGGAAATAATTGAAGCTACATTTCAAGAAAAAGGAAAATGTTTTAAAAGACACCTTGCAAACTGGCCATCTGTAAGAACAATGGATAATATAGTATTCAGTGGATAATATAGTATTTTTTCAAGGACTCAGAAACAGAATGAGACTACTAATGTTTGATACTTTGTCTGTCCCAATAAAATTTTAATCCATTTTTCTGTGCATAAATTACATAACTGCCAAGCATAGCAAATATGATGTCATTTAGGTTTTTGCTCCACCTCCCCACCCCCATTCTGTGTGCAAAGGAATGAATTACTCTGGCAGAGGAAGAGAGATAACTGTGTGATGGTGACTCACCAGTGACAGCCACATTGCATTTGTTTTCTCAGAAACTTTTAGCTCTCACTCATGTTTTGAGAGGAAAGCTTGCAGAAGGGCGTGAAATCAGAGAAGAGAATGAAACCTGAATTCCTATTCTCTTGTCACTACATTAATCTGTCCTTCAAATTTTTTTTCAAAGTCCAACACTGTGTGACAAGATCTCAAGGAACTTCAGTGCCAAATCTGTCCAACATCTTTTCCCCCAGGAAAAGTTTGAAAACTAACGATGGAAAGGAATAATGAACTTGTTTATGAAACAATGTTAGTAAAGTATTTGGGTTGCATTGATCTCATGTTCCACTAGGCTTTTGGAACTAAATACGTAAAAGAAGGAACAATGTCCTAAGTCATGGGATCTTTATTCCCTTGCTTATGGAAATTGCTGAAATTTCAAAATTTTCTATACAGGATGTAGCAGCAAGATCACCCTGTCCTAACTGACAAATACTGTGACTCTGAGGGAGCTATTATGCCGTTACTTTTGCCTGGTTCTTATCTTTGCTTTAAATATGTTTTCTAAGTCTCTAATATTTAACTGGTGGTGGGTAGGGAAGGTGAATGCAGAGTTAGCATTCAATTAAAATTTAATGTACAGTCAGAGATTTTCTGAAACCTTGAGCTCTCTAACCAGCGATGGGAAAGGTAAACTTGGTTCTGAATAGTTTACTGATGTATGAAGCAATAATGCAGCAAAACAGCACAAAATGGTCTTTACATGATTTTTTTTTTTTTACTTCTTAGCATCAGACAAAGCATAAAAGTGAAAAAAAGTATTAAAAAACTGGAACATATATAGCATAAGAAAATTTTCTTATTGCAACATCTGCCAATTTCTCTTTTTTTAATATCCCAAACCAGAAGAATAATTAAATAAATACATAAAAAAATAAAGAAATATATTAAATAAGGCTGTTTTGTAAATATACAGTCTCATAAGTTTGACAATATTGACAGAAATATTTATGAACTTCTCAAAAATCCTTACAAGATTTCTATCAAATTCAGTTCAGAATTAGTCTCTTGAGTTTTCACTGTACTTTTATTCCAGTAGCAGATTAACAGGATTTAGTTAACATGATTTTCCACTAAAGGCACAGTGAGAGGGTGGAGATGGGGAGAGAGAAACAGAGTAAGCAAGGAAACAATCAAGCTGCATTATATAAGCATGAAATAAGAAATTCATAGAGAAGTGTCACAAATGTATTTTGTTTCCTCATATACCTCATATTCAGCTCCCCAAACAAATCTGCTAAAAAAGGTCAAGAATATTTTCAATAAAACTGAATAAAAGTAAATCCAATCAATTTTTTAATAACAAAATCCTGACAAACAGAAGAGAATGCATGTGTTTCTTTAATTTTAAGTCTCCAGGGCATATTTTTGCCTACTTAGAGGTTGCTTTGCTCCACACTGCTAAAATATTCTGGGCTCTGATTTGTATAACTGACCTTCAAAAGATACTGTCAAGTTAGGAAACCTTTTACAGTCTCAGAGCTGGCACAAGAGTTCTTCTGAATCCTTCACTAATCAGCCTAATTTGGAGTAGCCTTTGTAGTGCTCTAATTTAACCAAATTACTTATATATTTATATATATATATTTTTTTTTGTCTTATGCATTATGCTTAATGTATTTTTCATCCCGTTACAACTTGATTTTAGGCAAAGCAGTGGATAGCATCCCTTTGAACCCATTGTCTAAAAAGCAGATATTAACATTTTGCAGTTGCATAAGAATAATAAAGATTAATAATCCACAAAAGATAAAAGGAGAACAAAATGCTGTATTTTGCTGTGAGTCATGAAATATTTTGAAATTATCTGCTTTAAACCTTCTTTCTTTTTTTGAGTATATTGTTTCTATCTCTCTTGAAAATATCTGACATCCTCTCCCACAATAATCTATTGTTTCAAGAATAAATATTATTTTCATTATGACAGTTTTATCTAGAACAGAAAAATTTTATTATAGTTTCATCATAATTATCACCTTAACCAAAAGGAAAGTTATAATTATACAGAACATCACTGTTCACCTATGGATTCCATACAGAATATTTTACTTGGATTAGTGAAATATCAAGACATTTTTGACATTTCTTCTTAGAAAGAACTTTATTTTTTTCCTTTAAATTTTGCTAATAAAATGTTAATAAAATGCATTTCATTTAACTAATTAATTGAATTTTCTGTGACCTGTATGTAATTTGGATGCAAGGCAATAACTGGATGTAATGTGGAAAACCTCCAACAAGGAAAAAGTTGAAGATAAATTTGATAAATTTTTGGTCATAAAGAAAATGTCTCAATTTTCCTTCCAGAACTATATTTAAAATATCTTTCTAAATTAACTAAAACACACAAAAGCATGGAATAATGATAACTTCACTAAAACAATTGTATGCCTGGCTATGAAGACTGAGCAGGAGAAGGAACACTTTTTCTGCTTGAAGAATTGTGCCTCTGTATGTCACGTAGACAAGGAAGTGTCCAACAAAACCACTTTGAATAGAAACAGCACTTTTAGTGACATTACATGTGATCAGAAAGGTTGACTTGCAGAACAACTCTTAAACTACAGTAACTGAAATTTATATTCCTGACTTCCCTCTGAAGCAGTTGTGAAGATTAAACTGGGAAGAGCTGCGGACATTGAGATTTTTCTGTACTATTTTATCTTAACTTTATCTCGTGACCTGTGAGCTCTCTAGTGTCACCACTGTTTGTATAACATACCTTGGTCTCCTCTAATCTGTTTGTTTGAAAGAATTTCCCACAGTGAGATATTGTTTGATTTATTCCCACTGTTTATACTACTGAGAAGTGACCTACACAGAACTGGAGGCCTGGAGTTGTTTCAGGGAGGTTTAGGTTGGATGTCAGGGAAAGATTCTTCCCCCAGAGGGTGTTTGGGCACTGGAACAGGCTCCCCATGGAAGTGGTCACAGCACCAGCCTGACAGTGTTTGGACAGTGATCTCAGGCTCATGTGATTTTGGGGCTGCCCTGTGCAGGGTAAGGAGTTGGACTTTGATGATTCTTGTGAGAGCCTGCCACCTCAACGTATTCAATGAGTATAGTATTTTATTTGGCAGTAAAAAAAGCATAAAAATTCATACTTATTTACCAGCATATACTACAAATTACAAGGTTGGATAATCATGTCGTAGCAAAAAAAAACATGTCAGTAACTTGGTTTTATTTTACCAGTCGTACCAGGCTTATACGAGCCTATTTTTGTAATATGTTTTTTCTTATTCTTTTCTTTTTTTCCTCCCTTATATTTCTATGAAACAAAAAGCCTGTTTTAAACTCCTGGGGTAAATCTCTTTCTTCAGTCAGAATTCTCCTGTCAGAGAAATGTCTTCTCAGATTTAGAGACAAAATAACTCTCAGTAGACATTGATACATAAACATGAATTATTACTCTTAGAGATCCAATTTACTAAAATCCTTTCAATAGTTTTGTTTTATTAACTGAGTTTGTATTAATTGACTAGGGAAGGCACCTAGATTTAGCAACACAATCTACTCAAGATGAGCTACAGCACAATGCAGTGCCAGAAAAATTAACCGCTGGAAGATTAAAATCACAGCTTTGTTGTTTAGAGGGTCTTTCTTTTCACTTTTACGTTCTTATGTATTTTTCACCCAATAATGCAATTAAATATGGGTGGGCTACATGACATAGGTACAGTATAGGTGAGATGAGAAAATACCCAATGTAACATAGTTGTGCAAGTAGTTTGTGCACATTACAAATCAAGCGCAATTGTAAATAAAAATACAAAATTAAATATATTATCTGATTTTCATTTATGGATTTGCATTGACAATACAGCCTGCAAAAGCTACCAGCTTTATGTAATTTGTCTTGTTTTAATCAATAACTCCTTCATTTAAACTGCATCTAAAGTTTTAACATGATGATGTTTGTGGTTTGAAAGAAACACACCAAAAACTAAAATTCCATTGTTTGTCTATTGAATTTTATGCAACCTGATAGCTTGTTGCAATTTGAAAAGAGATATATAAAATGTAAAAAGGGGAGTAAGATTAATATGTGATTCAAAATAACTTGTTTGCAGCTTAACTCTGCAAGACAAAAGTTGACCTCAAATTGATCTGCACATGAAATGAAAGGGGCCATTATGTGAAAGAACACAGCTCCAAAACAAACAAAAAAATATGTGTCTGTCTGTCTGTCCAATCAACGGTCATGAATCTTAACCAAATGAGTGAAAGAGGCACTTATTCCATCAAAGATGAATATCATGTTCAAAATACTGAAATAGAGTCTGAAGAATTTTGACCACTTTAGAATTTAGAAATATGTATGTCCTCCCCAATGCCAGTGGTTGATACAGATTCTTGCCACATTATGATTGAAGTTGCCACTTTCTTAGATTGCTTTTCCAGATATCCAGTGGTTCCAAAGTCCTTGGTAAAGCGTGAATGGGAAACTTCATGAGGACTTCTAATTGAAATGGAAAGACAACACAGAGAATCTTCATCAGGCTTGGAGGACATAGTTGGATCTTCCAGAAAGTGAGTAGAGGTGCAAATTTCCCACACTGTCCAAAATATATGTCTGAAAGTATGTACCTTTTTTCTCCCATTGTCTCTCATATTTGTTTTTTTAAAACTAAAGGTTAGTTCCTTCAGAATTTAACCCTGAAATAGTGATTGCATGCTAGGCTCTCCTGAAAGAGAAAAATAACCACATCTTCAATGAGAACATGTTTTAGTATTTTGATTAATTTTCACTATGGTATTAAGAAGTCTTTTGCAGCCAATGTGTGCTTTATACTTCAATCACTTCCTTAATTAATTGTTATTCAAGTTTTATGAAAGACAAAATTGGGTAGAGTTGTTGAGATCTGTTCTTTAGTGACCCTGTTTTCTTGAAAGGTGTTAAAACACATGAATATTTAATATTTCTTAATCTATACCCAGTCTTCTAGCATGAGTAAAATACAATAAATATAAAGTTTTTCATGGAAAAAAAAAGTATTTTGGGAAATGAAACATATACACATAAGAAAACCTGTCCACTTATCATCCCATACTTTTTAGGGAATTACTAGAAATACATTTATTAAACTGTTTTGAAAAAGTTGTGGAGGGCTAAGGAGATGTTAGGGAAAATTGCAGTAATGAAGTTTGAGGAATGCAAAGCAAATACTGGCAATTGCTATCTTCATGTTTCAACTGAAACACCTAGTAAAATCTTCTGCTTTTAAGAGAGAAAAATTTACTGGCACCAAAGGCAATAGTGAAACTAATTACTGAACAAAACAATAAATCTTGTAATTCGATAATTTCTTTGATCAAATAAGCAAACAATAATAAAGTGAATCAATAAAACTATAAAAAATATAATAAAATACCATATGATATAACAATAAAATAAAAATATAGAAATATAAGATATATAAAATATACATAATATAAAAATAAAATAAAGCCAGTAAAGCAATCAATAATAAATTAGCAAAGTATAAATTAGTGACTAGACTAGAGCCTTGTACTCTAGATATAGACTTTCAAATTGCAGCTCACTTCTGTGTGACAGAAGTTATTTAACTTTATAAGTCATGGTCTTCTCTATCTCTACTCTTATTGTTTTAGAGCCCATTATGTCCCTACCTTTCAGGTGCTAAGTAAAGCAAAAACCATTAATGATTACAAGATGTCCAGATAAAACTCTGACAAGGGTCATAAAAGTGAGCACTAAGGTAATTAGTACGGAATGTATTACCACACATTAAAGATGAATGTAATATTATATGGATAAATGTAAACACAATGCCTAATAATGGCCTAATGTTTAATTTTGTCTCTATCTAACCTTTTGAAATCAAATTAAAATTGTCTTTTGCAGCAAACATGAATAAATATAGCTTTGGCCCCTAAAATTTCAAAGTTCTCCAGGAGAGTGGGTTTGGTAATACTTTTGTCTTATTGGGAAACAATTCAGAACTAAAGTTTAATTAATCTGGTCTCTGGTTCAGACCAAAATGCAGTACATTGAAATGTTGAGTTGTATTGAATACAGCCCTGGGTTCAAAAGGAACACTTGTATAAAGCATAAAGCATTCCTTTGAGAGTAGGATGGAATCAGGGACATGATTATTAATGATATTAGGAGAAAAACTGAGTGTCATATTTTTTGAACAGACATGTTTCATTCAAAGGTCTTCCATGTATTAAATGAGATCACACAAAGGAGAATGAAGATAAAGAGTTTAAAATCAAGACCAAACATAAAAAATTCAACTAATTGTAGATAATTTTGATGATATTTAATTATCCTGCAAAAATATCTGGGTATTCTAGGCAGCTTAAGTGGTACATTCAATTTGATGAGTCCCACAACATGCATATCAATGTATGTTTTGTACAAGGCTACTAAACGAGCTTTGAAGATTATTACAAAACTAAGGTTAATTTTCAGTATCTTTAGGCAAGTCTAATGATATTTAAATATAACTAATGTTCTGTGCTGTTTTTCTTTAAAACAGCATTAAGCCAATAATCAGGAAGCAAAGACAGGAGAAGATACAACATAAGTGATATAAGTAAGGGACTCGCTGATATAATTTTACTTCTTTATACAACCTTTTTAAAGTATTTGTATACTCTTTTCCCATGTGTGGTTTCCTGTTATGAATTTAAATTATATGGGGCCCCTTTAATGACAAAGTGAGGCACGAAAAATACATAGTTACTGAAATACATGGCTGTCATAAATGCATACAGATTTAGCTGCATTTCTGATTTTCTTGGGAAGTCTTCATTGGGTTTTTTAATTATTTTTTCCTATATGACCATCAAAACCATGTTTACCAACTTTATCTCGCAAATGTTTGGTCTAATTCAGTCTAGTTCTCTTGGTTAAACTACAACCTTGTGTGTGAGGAGGGAGTAGGTTGGGTTTCATTCAGAGGAAAATCACCTGTTCTATACCTGTTTTGACAGCTATGAGCTTAATTTGAAACATCCAATGCTTTCAGATGCTAGCATCAGAAGTGTGAAGATGTTCAACTCTAGGTAAAGGAGATCATTGGGGTCTATTTTAAGACATGAAATAGTTGGGATCCATGACAATACATAAAAGAGATCATAAGAAAACGCAGACAAGCACAGTTTTTTTTGTGGTGCTTCAGTAAAGCAGAAGACAAATAACCTGCTTCTTTTCTCACAGTTGGCTGCATACTTGACGTACATCCACTCACTCCTGACTCCATCCACTGAAGCTAAGTCACTGTTCAATGTTCTTCCCTCACCCACAGATGATTGACCCCCTTGTCTAAAATTTGGTTCTGTTGTGCCAAGAAAATGTGGTACTAAATTGCTTCATACCTCTTATTCTTACAAAAAGTGTTAAAAATTCCTTTTTTCTCCCATAGTTATGTCTGTAGGAGAGGACAATAAGCCATTGACAGCATTCTTGCATTTTTCTATACAGCGGATTTCCTTATACGCTAATCCTCCAATAGTCCATATTTACTGAAGTTAAGGAAAAATATTTAATGCACATTTTGTGATTCAGTTGGTGTACATGTGTTAAAAAGAACTGCAACAAATGAAGGTCACTTTAAAGGAGTAGGAGAATCTGAATTACATGATGGATTTCCAAGTGCTTAACTCTATTTAATTCCATTACACAAACACTGAGCATTTTCTTGATCATTGTTAATTAGATCTCTAAATACTCTGCAAGAAAAGGCAGCCATGTCAATGCAAGGAGAGTAAACACAAATATTGTATATTGGTCTTGTTTTCTCTTGTTCTCAATCTAAAGCAATAGTCTCCTAAAATTAAAATGTTGATTCTTCTTTATACTGTTCATACTGCTTTTGTGCTGAAGTTAAAATAACATCAAAATTTTAAAAAAAAAAAAAAGGTATGGTAAGTTTAAATGCACCAGGGAAAGTTTCTGAAGTTTCTGTGTGACAAGTCATGAGAACCTTTTGGGAAAGCTCAACCTTTCCTAAACTATAATTACAGTGGCACACACCTGGAAAGAACTTTCAGCAGAGAACTCAAGATCCAAAAGGCATTAAAGCACTCAGAACAAAAAACATTTCCTCTTTGATCCTCTTCAGGATGACAGAATACTATATTTATGTAAATAAACAAGATTTTGTTTGCTATATAGTTTAACTATAATTTCTTCTTAAAGGCAATCTACAGGATATTAATTAATCTTGTTTTTGTCTCCAGAAAAAGTGGCAGAGTGGCATATGAGTGCAAAGTAGACACACTTCTGTCATGATTCTGTTTGTCCCTCTTTTCTAAGCTGTTCCATAATTATTGGTAAAAAACTGTTCATTTAAATGTGAAATAGTGACAATTAATATAATAAAGTTGTGATACTTATGACAATAAACCAGTGACATTTCACTAATAAAAGTGAGACAGATCTATATTGTCCATCAAGTATTCATACTCAGTCTGGCAGGTTAAATAATAGGATTTTTTTTGGGGGGAGAAAGGGAAAATTTTATGACTTCTCAAACATGTCCTAACAAATACAAATGATATCTAGGAAAAATACAGTACCAATGGAATATGACTTGAGTACTCAAAACCAAACGAAAACTAATATGGGTGGATAACTCCTCCACTACAATTTTCTTGGGGAAAAAAAAAAAAAAAAAAAAAAAAGAAAAAAAAAGAAAGAAAAGAAAACAAAAAAATCGGCATATTCCGTGTGCAATATTGACTAAGAGATTTTACTCATGGTGTTCCATAAGGTCATTGACATTTTGACTCTTAAAGCTTTCATTAAGATAAAGATTAGTTTATGAGATGAGACATTGTCTACCCTCAAACCATTTGCAAAGAAAATGTTTCTAGTCAGTACACTAATTAATTGTATTGAAAGTAGTTATTATAGCACAGAACATAAGGACAGTGACTGAGATGCCTTATTTGCCTTATATTAGCATTAATTAAATGTCTGTTCTTGGGATACAAATGGGGTGAATACACTTGGACATACCTTTAATTTCCATTAAACATAGCACCAGAAGTACTGGGAAGAGCATGAGGATTTGCCAAAGGCCCTTGGTTCCAGGCTGGAGCAGCTTGTCCTTGGAAGAAGGACAAGCTTGTCACTGTTCCCCTTGGAAGAGTCACCCATGCCACAGCAGTTTTGGGAGGACATTGTGCCCAAGGGGAAAATTCACATTGCAGCTGTTTTGGGAGAACTGCTGCTCAAGAGATTGGAACCACACTGGGGAAGTTCACGGGGAACTGTCTCCCATGGGAGGGACCCCACGGTCTCACAGGGGAAGGATTCCTCTCCTGGAGCAGCAGAAGAAAATCTCGGTGATGAACTGACCAAAACCCCCACGCTCTGTCTCCCTGCACTGTTGGTGGGAAGGAGAGAGGGGTTGGGCGAAAAAGGTGTTTTAAGGGCTTATTTTACTTCTCATTATCCTCCTCTGATTTTGAGGAGGATAATGTTTTTGAGTCTGTTTTGCCCTTGGAGTGTTTTCTCCTTTTCCATATTTCAACTCATGAACCCTCAATTTAATTTTTCTCTCCTCTGCCCAGCTGTGGCAGGGGAGGGTGAGTGAGTCTGGCCTTTGGCAAGGCTCAAACCATGACACAGTGACATCAGGGAAAGGTAGATAGCTGGTGGCAGAGTGAGCTGCCGCCTGCATTGCCAGCTCCAAGTGTGTGAGCTCCAGCAGAGGGGTCTGAGTGAAGCAGCAACGCTGGTCTGTGCTGTGAGGAGCTGGCAGCAACCCCACACCAAAACATTTTACACCCAGGGCAACAGCCAAATCACAGCTATATGGTAACAAAATTGGGGTCTCACAGGAACATCTGCAGATGATCTTCCAAACCTTACTTCTTAATACCAAATAGACTTTAATTAATGTCATATAATTGAGATGCTATTATAAAAGTCTAGATGCTAAATATTCTACTGAAATTAATGATATTTTCAGAAATTTTTTATTGTAGAGATTTTTTTTAATTTACATTTCAGAAGAAAACAGCAAGAAAATTAATATTTCTTTTTATAATTCTCATCGTTTTTAACAGACTTGTGAAATGCTCTTTTGAAAACATCTTCTCCGACTAAAAATGTGTTCTCTTAAAACATTATCTCAGAGAACACAGACACAATAGAATTGAGCACTGAAATTACCAACTCCCAAATACCATGCTTTGTCTCCCCATTAGTTAGGTCAGTTACAGAACTATTTTATTTCACCTACTCATGACATTTCAGACTTCTTGTCTGTCTTAATCTGTATAACTAGCTGTCCCCTTCTACAAAATGACTATCAATGGTAAGTTTTTTTAAGGGACCACCTTGAAGTTCAATGTTGCAGAGTGCCTAGAGCATTGAAATTTCTGATTTCTTTAATGTATTCACATGAGTTAGGTTAAACATGTTTAAAGCTTTGAAATTAAACAATCCTGTACCATGGGGGACTGAATCTCTGCTAGACTGGGGAGAGAGATGGGACCAATATTTTTTTGCTGTCCTTTCTTTTGTGCTAGAAGGACATATTGAATTTTTAGGAGAATGGGAGTTTTTAATTAGATGGCTTAGTTTGTTCATGTTAACTGAAAGGAAAGAAAACAGAGAGCAACTGAGGGAGTACTTCTAGGATTACAGGTTGATGTGATATCAGCACTTTGCTGACAGTAATTAAAGTGCACTGGGCAAAGGCAGTGAAGTCTGTAGGGGATAGATGCCTGCAAGAGGAGGTGGACAAGGTGTTACAGAAATAGTCATAGAGTCCCCATCCCTGCCTGGGAACAGGAAAGGGGGGGGGGGGGGGGGGGGGGGGGGCGTTGAGAACTTATATGTATTTTAATCATCAATTTAAACACTTGAATTAAAACAGTCAAACATGGTTTAGAAAATGGAAAGAAGGGACTTCATAAGGTTATATGAGCATAGTTTCTCTTGCTTTCCATCTGGGAATAATTATATCAATTTTCCTCTAATATATCAACAATAACATTCTTATATCTGTTTAACTAAAACTGGTTTAAGTCCTTGCATTTCAAAATGATCCAACTGCTAGAGCTGAATAAATTTAGCCTAACGCTATTCCGCAGCTGTGTAGGACAAGGGACACAGTAAGTCACCCAACAGATGATAATTCATGAAGTGGCAGTAAATCTGACCAGTTTCACAAACATCACTGTAGCTTTAAAGTGACATAGCTGTATAATTAGATTGCTCACTTCTGATATATATAGGTACTTACAGCACTCTTTATAAATATCTGTAAGTAACACTGTGCAACAAACCGTGGATGAGAGCAAATGGTTGGCAGCTGTGTGAAACAGTTCTTGCAGTTTTAGAATCATAAAAGATGATCCAAAAAAGCCAAATAACTAGACACTGGTAGAGGACAAAACTCAATTAAAAGCAGAGCAAACAGAAGAACACTTGAAACTGAAAAAAGACAGACATGAGCAGAAGTAGAAAAGGCTGCAGATTAAGAAGTTAGGTCTCAATCTTCTCTGAGTCAAGCTGAAGGCATAATCTCAGAGTACATTAGCAAGATGTAAGGAAACATATATTATAATTCCAGCTGTTCAAAGCACAAACTGTAAAACAACACACTTAAGCAAAGTATATATATCTACTACAGTCAAGTCTAAGTATTTTCACCTATTTATAGAGAAAAATGGTATGTATGTTCCGACATATGTGCAAAATCTGTATAAATCTAAAATAATTTTCAGGACATCCCCAAAATCTGATTTTTCACAGCTGTAGATAACATTCCACTTGCATGACAAGAAATCAATTGCTAGCAACCCAGCAACGGTGAGAGCTGCCTTATTCAAAGTGCTACTTTGTAAAAATGCTCAAATGTCACCTGGTTCAAATATTTGGCTTATCAAACACTGAATACCAGGGTTATTTGCTAACACGATAGTGGCCTGGTGTTAATGTGCAGTGAGAAGCCTGTGTGTGAGAAGTGGGGTAACTCATGGACACTGAGCTGTCTGCCAGCTCCAGAGAGCAGAAGATGCCTGCCAGAAACGAGTGTGTTGGCCCCCTCCAGTGTCACAGCAAACTGAGTGTACCAGCTGAGTGTGTCAAACAATGTGCCTGCCATGGACTGACCTTTCCACACTGCCCTGGTCTCACAAGGCCACTACAGCAGATAAATATACTAATCTGCAGTAGGTATACCTGCAAAAACAAAAATCCATGTTAAAATAGTGGACAATATTAGGTGCTCAATCTACTCTTAAGAAAGGAATATAGCAAATAGTTATTCTTCAGAGAACAGATTTAAAGGTGAAGCTGGTAAGTGACATGCAAGATACAGGCAGGGTTTGAGTAAATCTTTTAGTACTCTTGTCCTTCCTTGTTTCTGTTCTATCATGAAGAATTGTTTTCTACATTGGAAAACACTTCAAAAAAGTTTGTTTGTTAAACTTAGTAGAATTCATTTCAGCTTTCTACCTACATGAACACTTATACACCTAATTCTATTGCCATTTCCCCCCTCTACAGTAAATAAAATACTAAATTAGGAAGAAACAGTGAAAATCTTTGTCAGGACACAAAGAATACACATTATACAAGTGCTTGCCTCCTAATCTCTGTCCCAATAAACTAACTTCACATAGCTGAGCTTACTTTAAAATATCACGCCACTTCTGGGGCCTTACTGAGAAGAGCACCATTGTGAACTTCAGGGAGCCGAATCTGCCCCCATAAACTGAAATCCCCTCCCTGAGTTTAATGAACCAAGGCACTGAGAAGAGCTCTTCATAAAAAGGTAAATATGTGTCCTCATTTTTCTCTTCAATTCTTGCTACAGACTCAGAACCAATGCTTAAGGAAGACTGCAAACATTAAATAAAATACATGTCTCTTACTCAAGGATGGGAAAAGCAAGAAGAAGGGCTTTCCCACTGCTGGAAGGAAGGCTGGCAGATTGTGCTGAACTCCTTTATACAGCACTCCTTTCTCTACAGCTGTCATTGCTGCCTCTGCTACCAGTCGATGGGGTTTGCATTTCTAGAAGCCACGAGTGACTCAAGTTCAACTGGTTGCACATCACAGTTTGACAAATCACCTAGGAGCATCTCTATCTCTCCATACAACCTAAAACATTTCCCAGAGCTGTAAAATCCTGGCCAACATATACAAAATGGCAATTGCAGAAAACAAGATTTTCCCAAATTCCTCCTAGCGTATCTGCAGATTTGGGCAGGAGCAATTTCTTTAAAAAGTACAAACTTGTGGTCAAATATTGGAAAGGACTTTTTTCAAAATGTATCACAAAGGTACAGCTTCATGAATAAGTCACCCAATACACTTTTTTCCAGAATTAAGAATATGAAAACTTCAAAGTATTTTCATTAAAGTTTACCTTATCCCTTGCCTCACAATTGACCATGAAGTCCAGTTGTCAGCCTCATTCCAGAGTGGACAACAAGGAGGATAATTTTTCTTCAAAATCTTTCCCACAGTTACTTTAGTTACATTTATGTAGGGACGTAAACCCCAGCAAGATCATTGATCTCTGTTCACTTCCTCTGACAGGTTATAATTATGGCTTTTTGGGATTTCAGTTGCTGATTGAAAGCAGATGTTGGGATGATTTTTGTGACTGCAACTGCACTGTAATGGTACCTGACGTAGGGATGCTGTGGTTTTGTCTAAGCTGAACATCCCTTGCAGGGCACCTGCTATTCCTTCTAGTGCTGCAGTCCTAAATGCCAATCAGGTTTTTGTCAGCAAGGAATGGGCATAGTCAGGGTAAGCCTCAGGGTGCTACAAATCTGTGCTGTTTACAGCTGCTGCAGCATCCTCTGGACCATTTGTGGCTCTTTGGGTGGCCTTGCTTCTGAAAGGAGCCCTCATAGGAGGGGACTTCACCAGCTCCTCTCAAAGCACCTGCTGCTAAACCTGCAGGTAGTGGGCAACAAATGAAGTTGCTCAAGGTATTACTGCTTTGTTGGATCAGCTATTTGGTTTGCTACTTATGTTAAAACTCAATAGCAGCATGAGAGGAGAGGCTGGTAAGTAAAGCAGCAAAGATGAAGTCAAAGCCAGGCTCCAAAGTCATCAGTCAGCTCTGGTTACTTGATATTTGCTTTGGTGGTAAATGCCCAGTGGATTATATTCAAGTGATAAAGATTACTTTTCCAATGTTATCTTGTATTTTGGCAAAAGGGCATCCCCCTTGGCTGATATTTCCTCTAAATCTGAATGGGTCTTTCTACAGATTTTGCAGAAAGTCATAAAATGTAGACAACACACATAATTTGTCTGGTACAGACTTTCTCCTCAAAGGATTTTGAACATGGAAGATGGTAAGAAATAAAACAAGGATTATACTTTACTAAAATTTTGTCCGGTTTTCATTAAGTGAATGATAGACTAGGGCTGCAGTGTCTTTCAGATGACTTCTGCAGCCAGATGGATTCCAGCACTCTAGGCAAAAAATACCAGCTCAGAGAAAGACATAATTGGCTGACATCTGCTGGCTACATTTGTGTATCCCACCACTAATTCCATCATGTGACAGAGAACATACAGTGGGCTTTCATGGAATATTTGTATTTATGTGTAAGACAGTAATCTGAGGTACAGAGTCCTTCAGGGAAAGGAAAAATGTTATTACTTTTCTAAACAAGTGTTTTAAATTAATTTAAAATCCCTCCCAAACTAATTCTACCTTCATCAAATCATATAATTGGCTTTATATTTTCTCATTATCCAGTAACTACTGATTTTTTAAAAGACACTAACAATTTAAGGGAACTATAAAGTACAGACTGAATATAGAAATAGGTATTTTGGCAGAAATATGGAACTTCTCTAGCACTTGAACTGATTAATTGGCAATAAACTATCTAATAAAACCTTGTTATGTCCAATAATAAAAAAGTGTTCTACACAGAAATGTAAAAAGTAGGGGAAAAGTGAAAGAGACATACCTGAAGGGAAGCAAATACACATTTTAAGAGAGAGAGTTTCTTCGCAGTCTCCTTTCTTTGATTTATTATTATGCCCAAATAGTTCAATTATCTAAGTTCCTATGGTAAGTAAGAATGCACAGTACATTATATAACTGATTAAACACATCAAAAATTATGGAATAGCACTATTTTAGTATAATGATTTCAATAGGTTAGTTTCACTAATAGTGCTTTGACTTTGACTTTTTGCCAATGGGTCACTGACAACCCATTCACAAAATACACTGAGCCATCATCTAGTGAAAAATCCTGCAAACAGTAGGAATACATGTCTTATTTAATTCATGAATATTTTGACATTTTTGTGTTTTCTGTTAGACAAAGTTTTATCTATTGCAAAAGATAAAACTAAGACCTTACCTTATGCCTTTAAAATAATTTTACAGTATTTATTGCTGCTATTACTCACTGATGGGTTACTATCATTCAGTGACAGTTACCATGATTTAAGATAACTTCCATTCTTAATAGCATTTCCTAAAAGGACCATTATTACTATTAAAGTCTTAAATAATACTTAGCCAACACAATCTGTTAAGTGCTAAAGTAAGTTGGTAAAGGAGTGCTTTGATAGTTGTACAGTTTAAACCAGTCTGTAAGGCAGAAATATTGATACCTAACATCAAAACACCTTTTAAGCAGTAGCAAAACACTTAAAAATTTTTTTTGATTATGTAAAGAAGTCTTTTGAAATGCAGAATCTTGTGGTGATTATGCAACTCTTATGTAATTAGGCATACAGTTAACCCTGGACCAGTGTAATATGAGTAATTTAATTTTATATGCCTAAATTTTGCCTGTAATTTCCCAGCCTCTAGTAGGTTAAGGATACTATATTTTAGGATACTTTCCACCAGTGAGTGACTTCAAGGACAGAAGAAGCATCTTCCACCGGGGTGAAGACGACATTTGTTTCCAAAAAATAGGAATGTTTGTTTATAAAGTCTATTGGCCTTGGTCAATAAAATATACTTGGAACTTTTTGGTAGGAAATATTCACTGCAAGTATAGAAAGGTATGGTGTAATTACAAGATTAATTTCACTTTCTTAATATCTTTATTAAATATCAATGGAGGAGAATTGTAATAGATATGCAGTATGATCTGCTATGGTTTATAATTATGGATAGACATCCGCCTCAGGCTTCAGTCACTGCCTTTTTGCATTTATTCCCTTATAAGATGGATTGAAAAAACTGCTGCTTTTGCTTTCTACAGAGATCTGCTTAGTGGCACATAAGCAGGAAGATGCTTTTACTGTCAGCCCACTCTTCTCACATCCCAGATATAAGGCTCCTGCCATGGCTGGATGGCACCATGCTTCCCTCCTGCCCCACTATCCCTTGTGACAGAGACAACTGACTGGTGGTGACATCTAGTGCAAAAAGTCAAAGAGAGGTAGCAAAGACAGTGAGGCTGTTCTGCATCCCAGGAACCACACGCTTCTCCACAGAAGAGCTAGACCATGGATCACCCAGGGTGGAAGTCCCTCCTGTCCCACGGCTGTGCTCTGTGGGGTCAGCCTCAGCCACTGAGAAGTTGCTAGCTTACAGTCCAGCAAAAGCCATAGTGGTGTTGATGGGTTTGCAGATTTTGTTACTCTTCATACATTCCACGTCTGTATATTTTGATGACACACAGCAACCACAGAAGACAAGGCACAGAGCTGCCATTTCCCTTAGACAGGTAGTCAGAGATACCTCTTGGCCTCAAAGACTAAACCACAGACTGATACTTCCCATGGTGTTTCAAGACACCACTATGCATCAGCTTTCAGAAACTAGCTCATCGAATAGTGGTCTTCACAACCAATTTTGCTTTCTCCTTTTGTTTGTCCTTTTCATGTCATGAAGTCAATATTCATTACTGATGCATTGCAGGATTTAAGTGTTTCGCTGGTTTCCCTTTCCAGATATAACTTGCTTCAATCACAAATTAAGTATTTGAGCTAAGTTGTCCTTTCAAATTTGCTATAAGACAAATTAACACTCTCCTAAATCCAGAATAAAATTAGAACCAAGCTTTGTGTTTCTTGCAGAAAGCTTTAAAAAGTCTATTCCAGGCTGAGAAGCATGTGCTGAGAATTCCTGAGTTTTATAGCAGCTTGTGCCAAATCACAGTAGCACCTCAGAAGTAACCTTCCCACTCTTCCTTAGCAGGATGTGTTTCACATTAATATAGAATAATCTGCAAGAGAACTGCAACACTGTCAAGAGGAAACGGTGGAGATTGACACAGTGGAGCAAATAAATTATATTTTCATATTAATATATACTTGTTTGCTTGCTTTCTTTGCATATGACCTGGCTGCAGACAAATACATAAAGAATAGCTCATAATGAGATAGAGGCCAGTCTCTAATTATAAAAAATTGAAAGCATTGATCATTTTTGTTTCATTGTGAGCATTAGAACTAACTTTAAAGTCTGTACAAAATTACACTCAAGTAAAAAGTGACACTTCGTGCACCAGAATTCCCTTCTATTTAAATTAGCTTTAAATTTTGAGAGTTGTCAAACTAAAAAAAAAAAAAAAGGTTTTAGTAAGAAAGTGTCTATAGTTCTCTATTTAAGATTAGTTTTCTAAGAAATTGAAGATCAGAGGGGTTTTTTTTCTTGTGAAAAGATATTTCTGTTTGGTAGTTAAGACTGGCCATATTTAGGAATGAAGTATGTATTCAGGTAAGTAACAAACAGCTACTTACAATGTGCACATAAAGTTTGGTGAAAGAAATAAAACCAAAAGTCATTTTCATTTGTCCAAACATATTAATTCACAAAATATGAAAAATAAATTCTTTTATTTGTAGTAACATTCCAAGTACTCTAAACATACTTCTGTATAGATATATTAGAAGACCATTTATTAATATAAACAAGCAGTTCCAGTGTTTGGAAATCAAGGATGTCAATGCTTTCTTCCTAAATCATTAGTGATTGACTTGGGAGTTGAGGTCACTATCCTGCCATCAACCCATGTTTTCTAGACAGATGGCAACTACAGATATTCTTGGGATAAAACAATGTACTGATGTAAGGCGTAATGAATATGTGACAAGAATAATACTGGGTGCCAAGAAAATTCACAAGACAGTTCTAGAACTGTTTCTCTAGGGAAAAGAAATAGTCCAAGCAGTTTGAGAGGAACATTTGCTTTAAATCTTGTCAAAACTCCAGATGGGGTAGCCAAAATAGTGTGCATTTCATTTTAGCTTGTGGGGGAGTTTTCTGCTCAGTCTGCTTCTGAAACCAGGACAAGCTGTGGATATCACAGATGAGATCACAGTACAATAACATATTTCTGTTTGAAGACAAAGGCCTGTCATCCTAAAACTCACTGCCTTTAGGGGTTGATTCACAGGCAGTGAACTGTCAGACTGGGGCCAGGGGCCTGGGTGAATTTGAGGGCTGCAATTCGACAGAATGGCTTTGCTTTACATTGCCATAAACATTTATTGTCTAGTTTTTCTTTCTGTCTCATCCTTTCCTAGTCTATATGTGTACTGAGGAGTAGCTTCAGTGCTGTAAACACCTTGTATTTTATCACTGCAGCCCCCTGGAGTTTCCCTAGAACTTCTCTATATAAACTCACTATCATAGCTGTAAACCAAGATGAAATCTGAAGTGGCCAAATTCAAAGCAACCAGGGAGATGAGTTGTAGGCCTAAAACATTTAAGCTCTTCAAATAAAGATTAATTTAGTGTCAGAAAAACTTAATTCTGACTAATTTGGTTTAGTTTATTGCATGCCTGGAGAGCTAAGGGTGGCACAAAATCTGAGGCTCACTCCTTCCTTGCTTTTGTTCCACTCCAGGGAGGCAATAAGTCACTATTTGCACTTCAAAGACCAAAAGTCAACCTACTCCTTTGGGCAGGGAACAGGAGGGCTCTGGATGGAAACAAGAATTATCCCATTTTTCTCTGCCTCTTCCCATCCATCTTGACTGTAGTAAGAAATGCATTTAGAGCATCAAGATGCAAGAAAAAGTACTTCCCTAACTGTCATAGTGGGATACAGAGGCAAAGGCATCCTGAGGCTATTTCCCCTTTTCTGACTTTCCTCACTTGCTGCACAGCCATAATATGCCAGCATATACCGGCATATGCTGGGTAGGCAGTGTACACTTTGTGGCAGAAACGTAAACATCATGATTGGGAAACAAAGGAATGTGAGGTTCAGAGTATTTGAAGCATTTTCTTTGTTGACCAATGATAATAAGAAGAAAAAAAAAATAATTACGAAAGTTAGATGAATTTGAACACTGATTTGAAATGCCAGCCACCATATATTTAGATTTTTTTATTATTTAACTTGAATTCAGAACATTTGCAGAATTCTTAGGAAATGGAAGGGAAAGAGCGTAGTGGTACTGAGACCTTATCCTCATCTAGTGAATTTCTGTCCTTGCTTTGGTTGCTGCTGTTGACCTTCAAACATCTTTTATCACATATCCATAAGTTTGTTTTATTATCTTCACTTGGTCTAATTACCTGGATGATTCTATACTGATCCCTACAGGGAAATATACTGCTGAAGTTTGGGTTTTTAAATACTAATTAAAAAATTCATTAGTGTGTGAATTAATTTCCACTCTTTGTATTTTCCTCTCTCTCCTGATAGCTATCAGAATCTGATAGCAACATGGTTGTTGCCATACTTTAATTATACTGTTAGAATTCCTTTATCCACCTGTAGTATGAGGAAATAAACTTTATTACACACAGTCTAAATGCAAAGCCATCTAAACTCTAGATCTAAAAGCTTTAAATATAAATAAAATTACTTTGCCTTGTATAGCTATTTCAACTATGTTCCTAACATTTAAATATGTATTTAGTGTGTGGAACAATATTTTAAACTATCTGTCTCAAAAGTATTTTCAGGCACTATATTGAAGGCTGGGTTCATAAATCTTATCTGTTGAGGTAAATTGTAAACAAATGCACTGCAAATGAATGTCAAACCACCCCCAGCTCCTTACTTGAGACTGATGTTCACTCAAGTCTTACATGGTTTTTTACTCACTTAGTCCCATGCAGGTGCCTTTATGTTTGTGCGTACATTAGTTGTGGCTTTTTGTTCATACAATTGATATGTACAAGTTAGTGTTCACTGACTGTAGTAATTCGCCCAGTTTAATGACGTAGAGTTCACATTTGTTATGGAAAAATTCAGGTATTTTTGTAAAAACAAGATCGAGAAACTTTTGTAAAATTACATAAAAATACCATAATAATAACATCCATGACTATTGAGTCTCAGAAACACCAGTGTGTCATAACTGATTCATGAGGAACACTTATTCATTGTATTATTTAAATTCTGTAAACAACAAAACCAAGCATCTAATCAGTGATGTGTTCATTTTCCACTCAACACAGCTCCATTAATTTTGCCTTTTACAGTTATGAAGTTGAGTGAAAAAAGCAACAGAAGAATTTTTGTGCTGTATTTCATTAGGATCTCATCCAGTTGATGTCTATCAGTCTGTGTTTAACAGGAAAAAAGAAGTGTCTTTCTAGATTAGGTCATTGTTCATAGTCTTCATATGAAAAACATAGAAATGGTTGTCATAACTAATGTGCCAATAAGACTAAAGTAATTTTAAATCGCAGCCTTAACCATTGCAGAATAGAAAAGTTTTTCAAAACTCATGTAGTATGATGGGATCATATTGGTGCAACAATGGAGTCTAGCAGTAGTAACTCAGGTCCATAGTATGAACACTGATTGTTTCTGAGTTTGACAGTGGAAAATTATAGAATTGCTGCTGCTCTTGCATTTTCTTACTCTGACTCCTGTTTCTTGAATTGTTTTCTGTTCATATACAGAGACTTAGGAAAAGTTAAAGCTGAAGATCCATTGCTCAAGCGTACAAACTAGAGATCTGGATCTCTGACTGTGAAGGAGTACTAGAGCCTGGAGCTTTGCATTCAAAGTGACTACTTCATTTGTCAAGATGTTATAGGCATGTAATTACAAGAGGGTTTTCCAGGGTGTAAATCCTAGTGCAAGTCTCAAAAGAGAAGGGTTCCAGTCACTTTGTGGCACCACCTGTGGGCAGTTTAAGCACATCTTTGCCGCTGACATCTTTTTCAAGTGCTGGCTGAATTACCTTTGGACATCCATAGCTTGCTCTGGGGTCTAGATATGTAAGGAATTTAGAGAAATAATTTACATTTTAGGCTCAGAACAACCTAGATGAGGAGCTATCTAGATGCTTCAATGTAATGTGTGATGATACTAAATGCCAGCATCTCCAAGTTCCTTGGTATAACTGACTGTATATCCCTTTAGAACTGTGTTTCAACCACCCCCTCCCCCCAAACAGACTACCTTTTGTAGAATTATGTATTTCTGAAGTCTCTCTGGATTTTTTCAGAATCTGTATAAACACTTTACAAAAACTGGCTTCAATAGGACAAATTCAGAAATATCAAAATCCCTCTCATTTCTGAGATATATGTCTATCCACAGGTACATGTCTATCTTTATGCACACACACACACACACACACACACACACACACACACACACACACAACTGTACAAACATTCCCCAGTACACACAAATATAACTTCACACACTTAAATCACTTTTCCTAGAAAATAAAACTTTCAATGGTTTTTACTGCTGATACATATAATTCAGAAGCTTATGAGGAAACAAAGTGAAATAGCAACAGTTAGATCCTTCACACTCTTACTAACAAGTAACTAAATTAAGGTTGCAAAAGACCAGACTGTCCATGATAATCCTTCTGCTGTTGCCGAAGTCCAGAAAAAAATTAACTATAGGAGCATATTTGCATTCCTTCATATCAAGTTGCATTCTCTCAGAAGATATCACTCAGAAGATATACAATTTCCTTTTATACTGAGCACAAACTGGTACATTTCAGTGATGAATGTATGCAAGTCTAAAGAGAGGTCTTCAGCTGTTGTTATCGAGCTGGGTCAAGGTTTAAATAGGGAGGCACAAAAGTCAAAAAAGCAACAAGCAGCATAGGTGGCCTGTGGATAAAGAGGTTCATTCTTCTGGGCAATCAATCACATAAGCAGAGAAAACAAATACATATATGAATGAGAGGGTAAAACTAGCTTTGAAGAGAGATAATTACATTTGACTGAGTAGTGACACACTGGCTTCTTAAACATCCAGTTTAGTCTGCAGCACATAAATACTCTCTCAAAGGACCATTTAGACTGGTGCTTTTCCAGTTTCAGTGAAAAATTCTATTGATGAGTAATTATTATTCAGGAAAAAAACAATTATAGTCTCATATAAGGAAATTGACAGATTTAAAGGCACTAAATAAATCAGAAAATATATCATTCTATTTGCAAAGAAAATTGGGTTCAGTGAAAAAAAAAAATTGAGTAGCTAATAGCTGGATTTTTCCTGGGCCTTGTGCATTCTTTATAAGAATACAGCACTGAAAATGTTTTCAAGAAACTGGTCCCAATACTAATATTTTCAAATCTGTAGAACTTGTACTGATTTCTTAAGCTTGCACTGACATATATGTGAGCAAGCAAGTCCCTTTATTTTCTGCAAGATTGGATTCAGAGACATCTATTGCATGATCACAGCATGGATGAAGTTGGCAGGGATCTCTGGAGATCATCTGGTACAAGCCTCCGATATCAAGTACAATCACACAGAAATGTTTGTCTGGGCCCATGTCAAGACATGTTTTTTGTCTCCAAGGCTAGAGCCTCCACAGCCTTGCTGGGCAGCCCCTGCCAGTGCTGGGACACCCTCACAGTGATGAAGTGTTTCCTGAAGTTCAGACAGCAGCTTCTGTGTTTAGGTCTGTGCCCATTGCCACTGCTCCTGTCCTGTGCACTGATGGAAAGAGCCTGGCTCACCAGGTCATTGCTTTGCAAAGCTGATTTCTAGCTGGGTGGTTCCCAGCATGTGATGGTGCCCAGGATTGTTTCACCCCTCTTAGAGGACTTTGCACTTCCCTTTGAAGTGCATGAGGATTTTGTCAGTCCATCTCCAACACAGGTGAGTCTGAGGACTTCTCTCTCTAAAGAAACCTGGGATTAACCAACTCTTCCGTCTTACAAAAAGTGAGTAGAAGATAACCCTCCAGTAAGAAAAGGACTTAGAAAGAGTTGATTTGGGGAAAAGTCTCAGAATGAAGAACATAGATTTATATTTGAGTATAGACCATGGTTCTGGTTTTTAACCAGTAAAAAAAAAAATCTCTTTCTGTCCTCCCAAAACCATGACCAATTCTGTGCCCAAAGAACTGAGAAGAAAGAAAGGAACATTAACACAACCAGGAATAATTTGAGGTTTTCACTGGTTTTAAATGCCTGCAGTTTTCCATAAAAATCCAGAGCATCCAGATACACCTGCATGCTCCAAAGCTGGGCTTGCCACCATTTTGTTCCGTTGCAAGTCTGGAACCCCTGTAGAAATAAAGAAATTAACCACAGAGAAAATGGTGCTTTAACTTCAGAAGTGATTTCCAAGCTGTAACATTTGACAGAAAACTTGTGATAATGGTTAAAATGGGGGGGGAAAAAATAGAGCATGTGTTTTTACTTTTGTCTTCATTGTGTTCTACTTTCAAAGATGAAAAGGTCACATATATATTCGAACAGGAATGATTGCTCTTGACATATAAGTCAATATAACTTCTAAAGCATGAGGAGGTATAATATGACACAAAGATCGTCCTGCAAGTTTTTGCCTCAGTTCCTCTCTAATAGTGTGAGGTGAATAAAATTTAATTTTCTTACCTTATATCCTTTGCTTATTTGAATGTTAAGATTCTTTACTCCATTTGCCTACCACAATGGAAAGTGTCTTATTGGTGTCTCTAGAGTTTAAAAAAAAAAAACAAACAGTGAATGGCTGTTCTCAAATTACAGCCTCCAGCATACTTTTTCTTATCAAAATGCAAGATGAATTTTGTAACCCATCCCAAATGGCATATCTGGGCTGTTTTGGCTACTTGCAAAAATATAATTGTGGACTAAAGAATTGTAACAGGAAAAATTTCTGCTGGAATTCCTCTCATATTTGAAACAGTGACAATATGCATCTTTCCCAGAGACAAGTGTTAAATATATATTCTAGCTCTTTTACCAAAACTATAAAGAATGAAGGTATACTCAATCTGAAAGGGAAGTGGAATAAATGTTCATGAAGGTTCTAAGGTGTAAAAGTTGCATAAAACCAAAATTCAATAATGCTAAGATTGTCCTCAGTTAGTAATATGAAGACACTTAGAAATGGAATTTTTAACCTACATCAGTGTTAAAGAACCAAGCCAAAAAAAGGTCTCAAAACCAGAATACTATGTTAAACCTAGAACAAAACTTACTGACAAATAGTACAATTCAAGTAAAACAAAAAATCATGGCAGCATGAAGGAACAATTTGACAAGGGAGCCACTTTTTCAAAATTATGATGGAATTTCAGACTAGAAGTGCTGACAGCCTTGGACTGTATTACACATATTCTCCTGAATGCTGAAAGGATGTATTTTATAACTGGGAAATTCCAAATAAACCACTGTCCTGTGCAGGCCTACTAAGGACAGAAAAACAGCTTTTTGATTACTATTTCTGCAAGATGGAAATACGAAATGCAACACTACCATATAAGCTAGAAATAATTGCCTGTCCTTATATTGCACAGCACACTACCAGAAGCAGGCCCAGACATGGTCCTTAGCAGATTTTCCAGTATAAATGTCATTCCACCTATGCTTGGCTCTCCTCAGTGCTCCCATATAACCAGATATCACTGCAGCATTCATAGCAGTGCCAGGACAGGAGCATAAGGGGGGATGTTAGCAATGCAACAAAATCAACACAATCATATACAAAGAATTTTAAAAACAATGACAGACAAACTTGGTACAGAGTACCCTTCAAACTGCAAAATAAGGAAGGTCATTTGAGATCAAATGAGGAAGAAAACAAAATTGCAATACCTTAAATGAAATGTGATTCTTAGAATTAACAAGAGAGTCAAAAATACAAACCAGCTTTCATCTGGATATTTGATGGGTAGTGTAAACAGTCACATTATGAATCAAGCACCTGTTTCTACTTCAGTAAAAAAAAATCCATTTTCCTTTTCTAGAATATAAAGTAAGAAATTATGAAACAAAAATATCTATTGCTAAACAGTCCTATAAGACAGTTGTAAAAACAAAAATATATAGAAAGGGTAAAATAACACCAGGGTTTCACTAAAAAACAAAAACACTGTGAAAAACATCCATGTACCAATAGAGGAAAACATTTAAATCACTACAAAACAATTATCATTTGCTTGTTCTGAATATAGTTAACATTTGATTAGGAAAGTGCTCAGGGAAAAAGAATCTCGCGAACCCCAAAAGAAAGGCTTACAAACACTCTGGAAAGGAGATAGGATCAAAAAAAAAAAGAAATTGGAAAAAACCTCAAAAAAACCAAAAAATTGGGAGTTATAATGCCCTGAAAAAATGGTCTGTGAGGAAATAAGCTGCATTGCAAAGGACCAAAAGATGCCAAAACTAAGCTCACAGATGCTGCAAAAGCAGGAGAAAAGGCCAAGGAGGAAGACACAACTTGGAGAGGGAGATATGAAGGACATGGCATGGATAGTGTAATAACAAAAAACAAGAGAGAAAAAAATCTCTCCCAAAGTCAAAGCCATCGAAAGGCATGGCATGCCATCAAGTGCAGGGACATGCACCAAAGATTCCTCTATTGGTCCCCACTGAAATCCCAAGATTCCCTTCCTCTTCCCGAGTAAATGTCCTTCTCAATTAAATCAGATTCCTACTTCTTTACCCCAAAGATTAAAAAGATTGATCATGCTTTTTTTTAAATGCTAATGACTATAAACAGATAAAGTCTTAAATCAGAATGCTTTATTCAGTCCTGCTGCTTCATCCATTTGGATCCTGTTCACATTTTCTTGGGCAGCCTGCTCTTTTGTATCTGTGAAAATAAGCACAGATGTTGGCTCTAGCTCCCTCAAAGCAAGTTTTGCCTAATGACCATTTGGAATGTATCCCGCTTGCACCTCTTCAGCATTTTAAAGTAAAGTACTTGATTTACTCCGAATATCTTGCCCAGCTTTTCTTAACTTGATATGATTGCCATAAAAGACAAGAGATTTTTTGTGTTATAGCTACAGTATCAGCTGGAGTAAGGCCAACCTCATCATTCCTGGAAGCATTTTTTTTGTTGCTGTTGAAAGTGTGACTTGGGAGATATTGCAGATTAATTAGAACATTAGATGGCACTACTACAGCACTGAGGTGCACATAAAAGCAAAGATTACCATATGCAGTTATTTATAATGTGCCAAGTACACAAAAATGCTGATATTTAAATTGTCACATTGATCTCAGTATGACATTTCTGCAGAACTGTTCTTTTTTTATCAACAGAATGCAATAGCTATCTTGTTTAGTACCTCCTCCTCCAACGGAAACTATCAAATTTATTTTCATGTATTATACCTCCTTCCTCTTCCATTACAAATGTCTGAATTCCAAAATATTTTTTTCACAGAGTAGACCAAATCCTACCCTCATTAATTTTCTAGTCAGTCTCACAAGGCTTTCAGAGGGAAAAATATTTTCATTTTTACTTTCATAAATATGAATAAACTTTTCTGAAATCAATATATCTACTCTGGTTTCACAATACACAAGGTGAATTTAATAGAATCATGGAATGTTTTAGGTTGGAGAGCACCTGGAAAGATCACCTAGTTCCAAACCCCCTGCTTCACTCGGCCAGGCTGCACAAGGCCCCATCCAACCTTGTCTCAAATGCTTCTAGGAATGGGGCATTCACAACTTCTCTGGACAACCTGTCCCAGTGTCCCACCAACTCCATAGTGAGGAATTCCTTCCTAACATCTAAACCAATCCTCTTTGAGTTTTAAGCCATTCTGCCTTGTTTTGACTCTACATGCTCCTCTAAATAATCCTTATGCAACTCTCTTGTAGCCCCTTTGGGTACTTAAAGCTCTTCCTTGAGCCTTCTCCAGGATGAACAATCCTAAGTCTCTCAATCTGTCTTCACAGGAGGAGAGATGCTTCCTTGAGAACCTCTATGGCCACCTCTGGGCTCACTCCAACAAATCGACATCATTCCTGGGTTGGGGACCCTGAATTTGGTCTTTAATGTCTAGCAATGTATATTATCAAGTCATTATTAGCACTATTTAAATATCCAAAACCCCATTATCTCATAGCAAATGAGATAAAAATTTTTGATTGATTCCACTGTTCCACAGTTCTGTTTGAAAATAAAATTCCTTTTATGAAATGATAGCAAAAAAAAGACACGTAGTTAAATGGGGAAAAAAAAGCATTTTGGTCTTTAAGCACATATGTATCTGACATGACATTTAGGAAGTAGAACCAGAACGCCATTCTGCCATTCTGCAAAGTATCACCATTTTGTTCAGAAAAAAGTGAGACAAAGGTATTTGTGGTGGGTTCAGTTGGCCAATTACCAGTATCGTTTTATTACCAGGAGGCATTTTTTTTGAGTTTTCTTTTCAGTTATTATGAAACAATTTAAAATAGTTAAATGTTGCCATTTTGAGTATGTTGTACTCAAATAACTATTGGAAGATGTTTTTGCAAATCACTGGCAAGGTAACACAGTAGCTGCTCAACTTTAGATTTTCCATCTAATTAAAGACTGATTGCAGTTGCTTAAAAATTATGATTTTTTTTTTTCTCTACAGCATATCAAATTAAGGAATATTATACCTCTTTCGTGATTTTACAATTCCAAACATTTTTTCCTAACAGACTCTTGTCATGTGAATTTTATATTGCACAATTCTGCATGTATATACAAATTATGTATTTGTGTGTGTGCTTGTGTGTACATGTATTGTTCAAGGAAAAAAATTACTTTATATTGCATCAGATAATAGGGTATAAATTGCTAAGAGATTCATGGCCATTCACTGCACCATGACAAATGACATAATTTTTTTTCTCTTGAAAATTAAGTAAATGCAGAATTCTTATCAATTCCTAACTATTGCATAATTTTAAATTATGTCTTATAGCAAACATACAGGAAGAATAATGAACTCCTTTCAGAAAACCATCATTAGAGCATTTCCTGAATTGATGCTTTCTTTTGTTTCTTTTAATGTCCTCCCTAAAATAAAATAAATGCCGATAGGTACACATCAGTTTTACATAAATTATCTAGTATTACATTAGCCACCACACTTTCGAATTAAGTGTTGGCACGTCATTACTAAAAGTAATAGAAAAAAATTCTGCTCTTTAGGTGACAAATGGTTAAAGTGTGATACTAGGACATTTCTGTATGCTTCTCTAAATCATCTCACATCTTAATGCAAGGGAAAATCAAATTATTTACTTTGCAAAATAATATCATAATGCAAACAATAAGAATTAAAGATTTTTATTGATGTAAAATTTCTGGTATCCAGTGCTGTCATTTATTATCATAAAATATCTGACCTCCACAGTGAATATGTCTACTGAAATTCTCACATATGAAGAAAGATAGAGGACATGCTGTGATTTGGTAATCCTTTGACTGTCCATAATTTAAAATTATATCTGCTGAAAAATAGTAATGATCCTATTAAACACAGAATGAATGCATTATAGTGGCTAAAAATTATTCAAAAGTACACTGATACAGAAATTAAAGTGTCACTGGCAAATTATCAAGCTGCACCTTCATCAGTCAGTTGAAC
Organism: Melozone crissalis; assembly: GCF_028551555.1. NCBI lineage: Eukaryota > Metazoa > Chordata > Aves > Passeriformes > Passerellidae > Melozone > Melozone crissalis. The sequence goes on from NW_026535805.1 coordinate 64,054,084, forward strand.
ATAATGTTAAGTAACACAGCATTGTATTTCATACTAGACATTTTTTAAAATTAGATATGTTGCATCTTCAGTCTTGTGTTAGCTGACCTGGCAATAAATTTGGTGTATCACTAATAGTACATAAACCCAAGATTATTATACAAAATTATTGTCCCTTTTTGTCTTCACAGATGGTTGAGCTTATAAGGACACAGACCACTATAATAGATATCAAGAACCTGAAGTCAACATTTTCAAATTTTATTTCAAAATTGGTTTTGAGTATGATTTTTTAATTAAAAAACAAATCTTTGAAAGACCACAAACAAGAGTGCAACATAATTCATTAAGAGGGAGAGAGGTTATTTTAAGGCACATGTATGTTAGAGGAATCCAACAAATGCAGTCAGACATCTAAACCCTGTGGGTGAAGGCTGTGTCCACCTTTCTTACACAGATGAGCACAGGGCAGACAGATTCTCAGCTGGATTAATTTGACATAGCTCCTCTTTATTCAACAGGACTTGAAAATATTTATATAGTTTTATAAGCTATGGATCAAGTGCAGAAAATAGGAAATATTTAAGCAAAAAAAATAATGTAATAATTCTCTTCCTAAGCTGGGATGAAGATCAGCTTCTGGAACTGATGCACCTTTTCCATTCTTGTGTCATCCCATTCCTCATTTTGGTGTATACCCATTATCTTTTCTGAATACAGACAGTTTTCTCCACACAAATACAAGGTTTCACATTCATAAAAATGCTTGATAGGCAACATTACTCCAAAATCCTATGGGGTTATACATCCAAAAGACCTGTCAGCTGCAAAAGTGAAGACTTTAGCGTCAGCTCCACTATGCTTTTCCAGCAATTGGTCCCTAGAACTACCCAGTTAAAGTCTTCATTGAGGAAAGTCCTTTTTGGTTAGCTTTTCACCAGAGGATGTGTCAGGAAAAGTCTCAAGATGATAAAGATATTCACACAAAGCAAACAAAAATTGCATATAGGTTGTGGCAGTCAAAATTCAGCTGGCACCCTGGTTTCTGCTAGCTGCCTGGCATGTTGGATTGTAATCTTAAGGGTCTGACTTTAGAAACATTACTTGCTTTGTTTTTTTTTTTGTATTAGGCTTTTTCTGGAAATTGTATTCTGATTATTCTTGGCCCTATATTTCATGCAAAACATGCTAAATTTTCCTAGAACGGACTCTTGATGTGTACATGAAAAAATCTATATCCATGATGAGAAGAAATCCCTACTTATTTTTAGTGGTCATACTGTGAGAGTTTGTCTGAATTTTCCCTCATCTGCCTCATGATCGTCCTTGGGAGACCACTGAAGAGAAGACCCCCTCTGTCTAGAATATCTGGCTCTGAAGGAGAAAAGTCACATGCCAAAGGCCCTGAAAGCTCAGTGTCGAGCTATTGTTTTCACAGGTGTTGTTTGCTGTATGCTAAGAAGGGGGCACCGTGCCCCGTTTGCAACAATAGCAGCTCTGGAAGCTGTCCCACCTCTCGGCCTGGCTGGACTTCTCCTGAGTCTCAGGTGGTCTCCCACAGAAGACCCTCACCTGTTTTACAACCACTGTGACAGACAGACTGCGATGTAAGAAGTCTCTCCATCAAGGACTGAGGCATGAAACTCCTATGTGAAAAGGCCCCTCTCCTCCTTCCAAGGATAAGTGAAACCCCCAGCCCGGGGGAGGTGTGTGGGGGAGGCAAGCTGACCAAACCAAGATGTTTGCCTGCAGGTTGTGACCACTGAACCAAGAAAACAATGGCTCTTGCTTGCTGCTGAGAACACGGATTACCTGTTACATCTGTTCCCTATTGTATCTGCTTCCCCCCCCACACACACAATTTTCAGTAATAAAAACCTCTGAGTTAGCTAGAGCCTTTGAGATCTCCCCAGCGTAGCAGGCGGATCCTCGACTGGACTGGACAAAAGGACTTCGTCTCTGCGTTGGTAGCTACATCCCCTCTCCCTCCCTCTCTCTCTCCTCTCTCCTTCTCTATCTCTTTCTCTCTCCCTTAATCCCTCTATTGCATTTTTGCTGTGGTTATTTCAATAAAACTGCATTTGTTTTGATTATCACTGCAAACTCCCTTGAACCATGTTGGTTTTTGCATTCTGAGATCACTCCTACGAACCATCAGGTCATCTGTTGACTAGGACGGATCCTGACACGTATGTACAATTTCTTATTGATTTGTATAACTCCATTGCTGCAATTATTTATTATGGATAAGTTTTATTACCAGAATTCTTTAAGAAAGAATTTCAGCTGGGATCTCTGAGCTGAAATACCTTTGCAACAGCATTAGCTGAGACCTTGGAAACAAATCATAATTTTCAACTACTTGGATGACATAAAGATATCTGACAATACACTATTCTGTTCACTCTACGGTAGTCTTCACAGAAACAGTCAAATTTCTTCTTTCCAGGTTGTACTGAGATGCCTTATCAAGAGAGGAACACAAGTCACTTATCAGCCTTGACTGACTAGAAAAAAAACCACAGATATTTGTGAATAAATAAGTAAGTAAATGTAAATCCTTAAAACTTAATGGATTGTTCAGTTATATGGTCTGATTCTTTTATATAGCATAAAGATTGAATTTTATCTGGTAGTTCTTGCCTTATACTTTCTCTTTGCAGAAGTACATATTCCAAGAGGATACTAGGATTTAGTTTGAATTAAGGATTATAAAACATTAATATTATCTTTGAACTGTAACACCATAATTTCTAGTATGTTTTCCTTTGCAATACTTTAAGTAAGAACACAGAATTTCACTTTGTGGGATTTATCAAACATAGTGAAAAATGAACAAATAATTAAATTATGCAATATTATGCACAGATCTTAGAATAAGTGCTCTCTATGACAAAAATAGAAAACAGAGATCTAAAAATGAAAATTGTAAGGAAGAAAGAAGTTGTATTATTGAGCCAAGACAATCTTCCAGTAGAGTTTTAAGCAAAATATAATCTTCACTGTGTATCTTTTTAGGTGAATATAAGTCTAAAGGAGTCAAAGATTGTTATATCCCAGAAAATATTACTGCCATCTTTGTCTGTCTTGTCTCTTAAGAGTTCTTTTCCAGAGATTCCTGAATTGCAAATCCTAATTAGATATGTTATTAATCTTATTCACATGAGAAAAGTTAGATATGTGCACAAATATTTGTTGGATTAGAGCCATATTATGATTCTGGTGGGTTTTGGAGCATAAGATCCCTTTAATTTTCTAATTCATTGAATACACTCCATTTCACTATTAGAAATCTTAGTTCCTGGTTGGTTTTATGATCTTTTTGCAAGCACATTTAGTTTCATTTTGCCCATGATTTAATAAATATGCAAAATGTTGCCCAGTGATAGTGAAGAAAGTAAATTTATGCTGGAACTACAGTAATGCTGATAAAACAGATGATGCTTAATAAGTAAGAAAAGGTCTTCAGTCATAAGGGCTGAAAAACTTTTGCCTTGTAGAAATAATAAAACATTTCCAGGTGAGGGTGGGAGATTTTAAAAACTAATCCAATACCAGTGAGGATGGGTTTTAATCATAAAATAAAAAGAGAAAAAATTTACAGGACCTGCACATGTGGGAAGAGTTGCATTTAAACTACTAAAATGATGAGACTTTGCATCTGAATACCAGTGTGTGGGTCAGCTTCATTCCAAACTGTAAAAGGAAAAAATCTAAAATACATAGCCCCAGTCACACAGCCTGCATGGCTCTATCCACTGATTTCCATAGAAATCAAATATTGGAAGGAAACCATGGTGAAGCCCAGTCTCAGATCTGGAGAACCAGGAATCAGGATACAAGTGAGAATCTGATGTGCTGTGAAATCTAGTTGTGTCTAGAGATGCCTGTAAATAGAAGTTGTCGTTAATGTAAATTATGGAAGGGTGTTAAAGAAGTAACTATTTATTTTTTGTAAACCCATTATAGTAAACTGGGAGTTCTGCTACTGGTTTCTAGAATCAGGAAGGTTAGAAAGAAATAATTTGTAAATTACCTGTCCTTATTTATATGACAGTCTTTAGTCCTTTAGCAACCAGCTCGGTTTTCAGACACTTTCCCTTTCCTAGAAGTGACATATGACTATGTGAAGATAGAGACACCAAGATCAACTATCAACCTTCGTAATTAACAACCTTTATGCTGACTCATATCTGATTTATGAATTTCAGCAAAAATACTAAATTTTAAATGCATTTCAAGGCAGCCATTGATTTTTTTTTCCCCATGAGAAACTTGAAATGAGCAAGCACAGCTTTTAATGGTTTGAAATAATTAAAGCAGACCACAGGAAAATGCTTAATGAGAACTGAAGTTCTCATACAAGAAATATATCCTAAGAACAAGCTAACTTCAATACTCTAACCTATTGAAACAGAAGGAAAAGTTGTTCATTTTCTATTTAAGCAATATTTAATGCTAATGTGCATTTAGCAGAAATATTCAACAGGAATCTAGTTTTTATCAACAAGCTATCACCAACATATGTTATTAATTTTTTCTTGTTATATTTTCCTTGATAGGGAAGATCTCTAGGCATGGTGCTAAAACAGTAAAATCATAAAATCATGGAATGATTACTGTTCAAAAAGGCCTTGTAGCTTCAAGCCACCTGTCATGGGCAGGGAAACTTCTACTAGACCAGGTTATTCTGAGCCCCTAATGAGATTGAGAAGATAACAAAATGGTGGCTGTTCAGTAGCTGAAATATTGCAAATAATAGTACTGATGGACCCCTAGAAATTCCACCCACCTTCCTTATTTTCTTCCTTTTAGTTGCCAATTCCTTTTTTTCTTAAAACTCCAATTCCCAGAGAAACAACATGGACGGGACTGGGAGCTCTCTTGACATTTGTACCATGGGTCAGCACTATCCATTTTCACAATCCACCTCTTCTGCCATAATTTTCTTTAAAAAAATTCAGTAAAACTTCTTAAACACTTAAAATTTCTGCCCCCTCAGGCAACTCTTCAGAAAAATAGATGTTTTGTCCTGATTAATTGCTTGCTAATAAATACGGTATTTAAACCACAAAGAGTGAAAATCCAAAACATAGAAATCAAATGCATGTTGACCACAGTATGGAAAATGGGTGTAGAAAACTTTCTTTATATCTGTTATGGACAATTATATGTATGCACATATTCATCCGAGAGTGAGCATGAATAAAAATGCTTCATATTCAGTACCAAAAGAGTAGGTTTTTTTACAGCAAGTCTGCAGAGTCTGGGCTGTAAGAGATTAGATACATATTTGCAAATACACACCCATCATTCCTTATTTTTCTATAAATACAGCCTTCATGCAATTTGTAGATTAGAAATTATTTTTCACATTTCTGCATATGAAAAATGGCTCAGGCTTTTTAATCTTGTTAGCAATGTATCATTCCATTTGTTGAAGCTGTATTTTAATTGCTAAATTGCTTGTCATTGGTTACACTAAACACATTCTCATTTCCATTATAACCATGAAAGACTTTCAAAGGTTTTATGGAACTTCCTCTCTGACAAAGGTATTCACTTTTTAAAGTAAACCTTATGTCTATGTATTTCACAGGAGATACAATATATCCAAGAGAAAACCACTTACTATATTTGACATAAGAAAGCTGATGTACAGACAGACCAATGCATTCAGCTTCAATTTTGTTTACTGTGTGTTTCTCATTCTAATGTTAACTCTGCATATAGCTTCTAGTTTTACCTCTTTATTCCTTTCATATTTCTATATATGCAAAGGCATCATGGGGCACCAAATAGAACCAAAAAGATGCCAAATGGATATTTCTAGTTAGATAGAAACCAGTGCTACAGCTTGAAGGATTTCATTAGAAATACCCCAAGAAGAGCATGGTCTTTACATCTAAGACATGGCATATCAGCTGCTGAGAACAGATTTGGTAGCAGTCTTAGTTATCAGAAAGAAGACTGTCAGCATGACAGCAGGCCAACCTTTACTTAATTGAATTTTCCATTGACTACTAAAATACCTAAAATGTGTACAATATGAAAGGCAAATATTTGATTCAGTGAGAGACACAAGACCCAGAAATATAATTTAGATTCTGGTGTGTTGGTATTTCTCACTTTAGTTCTTTTTTTTAAGCAACACTGAACTTCACATCACCCAGATTGTACAGGGAGGTGCCTAGGATGATAGGAAATGTTAGAAATTATGTTAGTACAGATGATAGGACATGTTGGGAGCATGTGTTCATTTTCATGTCTCTTCAGATTAAGTGTCTTATTTAGCTGAATGGCAAATTCTCCCTCTGGTCAAGGTATTCAGCTCAAACTGTAGGAGCGAAAGTCAACCCTTCCTATTTCAACATGGCCAGAAAATAAACTTGTTCTTCTCCGGTCCAATTGTTCAACACCTTTGGAGATCTAGCTCAAATTTCTGGCCATACTCAAGGACCTACAACTTGAATCACCGCTCTCAAAGTAAAGTAATGGAATGAGATTATGCACTATATTGAAATGCATGTCAGCAAGAAAGATACTTCAAGTGAAGTAATTTTGCTTCATGGGGAATAAAGTATTCATGGAACTAATTTCAAAGCATTTCATTTGTCATTCTAGGTTGAATAAAGAGGACTGACATCCACTTAAAACTCTTTCCACAGTCAAGCCTCAGATGAAGTACTTTATGTGGTTTAGTAAATGCACTTCAAGAAAGGTGGAAAGATGTTGGACACACTCCAGAAGAGAGCAAGAAGAATTAGAACTTTAGAAAATATATGGAGATACTAAGCAATCTCAGGTTATTTAGGTTAGGGGGAAAAAAACCCCAAAAAACTATAAATTACAACTCTCTAAAAATAATGTGAGAAATACTGGAAAGAAATTATTCCCTGTGGTTACTTTTGGATGAAACATGTGGTTCAGAAATTTTCAGAAATGCTGACTTATGTAAGATATGAAGGGGTAAGAATCAACTTCTGCTTCACAGACTTACATTTCAGTGATGAAAACAGGCATCCACACCTCAGCTGGGTGCTTTGCTACCATCACATTCAGTGGAACTTAGAGAGCTCTTCATCTTAGCCAAAACTTTACATTTACTCGTGCTCAGCTGACTAAGTCCCTGTACGCCACTGACTCTATTCACTAGATTTTCACTGAGTATAACAGCCACTCAAAGGCAGATGGTTCTTTTGTGTATACTTAAATGAGCATCTGAATTGCAAGATGCACCCTGGTGTAAGAAAAATTCTACAAGGGAGAATGGTGAAGTTCTGGAATAGATTGTGCATATTGTCTCGAGCAGTAACAGCAAAGTGTGGTTTACACAGAGTTGACCTTTCTTTGGGGCAAAGCTATTCTGTAAGCAGAATAGTCCAGTTCAATAAAACTTGATATTATGGCTTCTGTACTAATGTTAATCACTGCCTACAACAAGCTCTGTTCACTTCTTCATCTCTGGGGAGCCACGCAGCATGTGGCAGAAATTACAATTTTCTCAATGTACATGTCTTATAGCCCCGAAATTTCCTTTCGGGAAGGGGAATGAAATCTCATTATTTCACTGGGGAACAATTTTGGGAAGTTTTGGTCCATGCCCCTGCACTTATGGCATCCCATGCCTTTTGATGGCTTTTGCTTTGGCAAAGATTTATTCTTTTTTAAGTATCCATGCCATGTCACTCATATCTTCCCCTCAAAGTTCTGTCTTTCTCCTTGATTTTTTTCCCCTGATTTTGCAACATCTGTGAGGTTAGTTTTGGCATGTTTTTGTCCATGTCCCTGCACCTCATGTGATCCCAGTCCATTTTCTTGTAGTCACTAAATATCCCTATTTTCTGGGTTTTTGGTTTTTTTCAATTGCATTTCATTTGATCATATTTCCTTTCCAGAGTTTTTGTAAGTCTTTCTTTTCTGTTGCGCAAGATTTTGCTTCCCTGTCCAAAAGGCGGGAAGGCAAACAAAATCTTGTGATTTCAATGGGGATCAATTGGGCAAGCTTTGGTCCATGTCCCTGCACTTGATGGCATCCTATGCCTTTTGATGGCTTTCAGTTTTCAACTCACACATGCTGCAAAAGCAGGGATAAATGAAGATGGCACTACATCTCCTGTTATTGGGACTGATTGTCTCACCTAGGCAGAAAGTCTGTGGGCAAAAGAAACTATTAGATCAGGTACCTTCCTACATTTGTCTCTGAAGGGCAGCAACAGCTTTATGTGTAATTTTGAGCAGAGTCGAGTTCCCAACTTAGGTAATCCTTAAAATAATATCTTGTACATATGGGTAATAGAAAGACAAGGTTGTGGATCTTGATAGGGTTTAAGTACATGATTATTAAGAAACTACTCAGTGTTAGTTTTAGTCTTTAATTAATTAATCCACTATTTATGCAGTTTTTTAAATTTCATATTATTAACTTTAAATTTTCCTTATGCAACCTGATTTCTATACTGTGTTAGACATCCACCTCCATACTCAAACACAAACTAAAATCCCATTTTCATTTTTTGAAGTCTAAAATCATTTATGTCACCTTGGAGGACCAAGGTGTTCAGTTGGAGTTCAGTTCAGAGAATAGTGAGAAGGCAGACTCAGCATTGAAATGTGAATTTCATCTTATCTAACTTGAGAATATCTGACTAAGAAATCCATTTGACTTCATCTGTCATCAGTGAAGAGAGACAGGTCCCAGATGGGCAGGGATCCATACTGAATGTCTAAAATATTAGGATGATTACTACCACTGCTTTCTGCAAATGGAGTAGGAAACTCTGTAGATTTTGGGAGATAATTTTTCACTGACATTGTTTAACTGTATAGATCAAATGTACAATCACAAATTAAAAAATTGGCAATGGGTTTGGTGAAAATGCCCTCTTTGATTCACTACGGACTGCTAAACAGAAAATTTCAGATATTTTTTGCTTTGACAGTGATTGGCAACCTTTGGTATAATAATTGCTGACTGTGGAAATTATAGAGACAGAGATCTGTGTTATATCTTCTTGTTTGTGTTTGCTAATTCAGTCTTTCCTATAATTATCATATTACAGATTGTATGACAACTATAGTTCCCAATATGAACTGATGTTGATTCAGAAAAGTACAATGTACAAACACTGACATCATTGCCATTATCTGTTCTGTAGTGTTATATAGTACCACAAAACTTTTCAACTGACTGGGTTTAATTAATCTTTCTAAAAATACTCGGGATAAAGAGAATCTGATTTCTTTGGTTAACTTTCAAAATATACTAACAGTTACAGATGGAAACGCACATTAAATCCTTCAGTTAATTCATTGATTCTGTGTAGAATAACTCCAGTTCAGCAAAGGATATCCTGTTGTTTTTACTTCTAAGCTACGTTTGAAAAAAAAAAGTAGATTAGTGGGTTGAAATAACATGTTAAATATTGTTAGGTTTCATAAATAGTATTTAAAACAGTTGTCAAAACACATGCTTTAGAAAAAGTACTTAGAGTTTAAAATATTGAGATTTATTTGGTTTATTTACTCTTAATTTGAACAGTCAGAATACCTCTATTAAAATTTTCCTTTCTGTTTATTTTCTTTCTTTATCCTCAAAATTAATGAAAAAATAAACCATACAGAAACAGCTGAATTTTTGTATTAAAATATTCTATTCATAAATTTATTTATATTGTTTGAAGCACTTTATTTTGATAGTATTAGAGAAAAATTGGGCTAAATTGCCCTTTGAGGAAAGAAGAAAAGGCTTCAACATGTACAATAGTATTACTGGTTCAATGGGCTATGAGTCACCAATTAGTACTGCTTTTTTTTTCCTAATTATCATAGGCTTAGTCTATCAGCTGGACAGTAAACAAGACTCTGCCATCTTAGTCTAGTGTCCAGTCTGGTTAAATCATTTTCTAGAGATAACCTGGCTTGAAGGTCAGGAAGGACACTCATTCCAGGACTCTAAGTGGGCTACTTGAGCTTAACTGGCAAGAAAGATCCTCTGTTAATTCGGTATGTATGGGTGAGTGCAGTCAGAGCCACAGAGGGCTCCATTATTGCCATATCAAAGCAAATAGCTGAAAAAAAAGTGAGTCAGGGAGATGAATGATGAGTTAAGTGTTAAGCAGACAGTGCAAACAATAAGTATTACACAGTTGCTCTCAGAAGGAATGTGGCATCTCTTAACTCCTTAATTTCTGCTGTGATAGATCTGGTTTTCTGCAGATCTCTTTTATCCTGCAGGTCCTTTACTATTCATTTTAATGAGAATTTGCAAACACTTTAATAAATTAATTTACCTTGTGATGCCTGGAAAAAGCTTTCCTGCATTAAAACCTATCTTCAACAGGACATATTTTTTGCATGTGAGTTTATATTCATTGCCAGGAGATAATGTTGAGCAGGTGTATATCCTTCTCCGAGAATATGATTGATCATTGTACAAATTTAGGTTTCAAAAAGGTAGCTCTGACATGTTTGGATTTTTATAAAACATCATATGGGACCTGAAAAGCATCAATTAAATATAAAAGTGCAAAAACCAGAAACTGAATGAAGATGTTGAAGGAACTTTTGCTAAAGAAATGTAAAGTGAGTGAAAAAGTATTTATAAAAACTGTAATCAAACAGTTGTCAGTTAAAGTATTAAGAAACTGTTTTTAGGACTTAGCATACTTAATTTTATCATCAATTGTCTTTGCAGGAAAATGTACTTATGAAATGCATTGATAACTTATAATGTAATTAGAGAAGACAGTTAAGTATCATCCAGACATAAAACTGATGTTGAGAACTAACATAATAAAAATATGAGAAATGCACTGTTGTGCATTAGGGAACACAGATAAAACTTTTGTGTTCAGTAGGGAATTCTGTCAGGTGCAAAGGCAGAAGGAATAGTAGACATGACTGCATGAATTAATCACTGAAAGCACCCATGCAAAATGACACTTTTTGCTTTGTTGCATCAACTGATTTATTTTTTTGTCATATCAAGAAAGTAATAATACTATTCTACAATGAATGGATAAAAAGTACTCTAGCAAGGGTTGTTGTACACATTTAACCAGAAATATTGAAGAAACCTTTGTACAAATAAAAGTAATATAAAAAGGGACTGCTGAGAAAAGCACAGAATATGTCTGTCATATAAGATGGACTAAAAGAGCTTGGCTTCTTGAGCTTAAGCAGATAAAGTGGCTGTGAGTATCTTCCTCAAGCAGTCAGGATGTGCAGTGCAAGCACAGGAAAAGAGTGGAAGAAAATATTGCATGAGAAAGTAAGTTTCAAGAATAAGGAATACAAGCTTATACAAGCACTAGAAAAATATTATATACTTATAAATTATCCTTATATAATAGTTAATAAATAAATTTGCACAATAATTAATAAAGATCTGCAAATATTCCTCAGAATGCACAAAAACAGTCCAAAAAACCCTAAAAGCTGATTCTCTTCAAATAATTCTAAATTGTGTTCTATGAATGAGTGACTTTGATCTTTAAATCTTTAATTTCAGATAAAGAAAAGGGTTATCAAAATTGTCTGTTAATATTAAAAGCAGTCTCAGAGGAACAGTATCTCTTAGGGGACAGATGCCAGAAATGAAGAGAGAGAGAAAGATCACAACAAGAAATACCTTGATAAGTGATCTACAGATTGCAGCTGGATGTACTGATGCACAGTGTTAACATTGCCAGGCAGCTCATGGGTGCATCACAGCTCTCCTCAGATAGTTTCTAGTGAGTCTTTTCAATTATTTCTTTTTCCTACTCTTCTGCAGCACCAGAAAGTGGATCTATGATAGTGGATTGCAATTATACACACCACTGAATTGCAGAATAGTTCTCTTTGGAAGGGCTCTAAGAATGTCTCCAGCTCATGCTGAAAGCAAAGTCAGCTTTGCAATCAGACTTGGTTGCTCAGAGCTTTATCCAAGTATGTCTTGGAAAATCTCTAAGGATGGAAAATGCACAACCACTTTGGGCAACCTGCCCACTGTTTGGCTGCTCTCATAGTGGAAGAGTTTCCCCTTACCTTCAGCTGAACCCCTCTTGTTTCATCTTAGGCCTGATGCCACCTGTATCCTGCCACACAGGGCAGTGTGACAGCTTCCATGTGTTCTGTCCCCTCCCCGCAGGGACTGAGGCTGTGCTGGGCTTCCCCAGAGCTCTCTGCTCCCAGCTGCATGAGCCAGCTCCCTCAGTCTCCTCTCAGAGGGCAAGTGCTCCAGTTCCCTTTGACCATCTTCACTGAACCCACTGCAGTTTATCAAGGAGTTTATTGAAGTAGGAGCTCAATATTGCATGTAGTTCCCTAGATATGGTTCAACAAGTGCTGAGCAGAGGGACCTGATCCCCTGGTCCTGATCTCCTGGCTATGCTCCTGCTGACAGAATCCAGGAAAATTTTGTCTTGCCTGTTACCAGGTCTTACTGTTGTCTTAGGGGCAGTTCATAGCATACCAGGACCCCTAGGGCTTCTTCAACACATCCACACCCTGTACAGACAGGCTCCCCCACCTGTACCAGTGTCAGGGGTCTTCCTTCTGACATGCACTTTGTCCTTGAGCTGTGTGAAGTTCTCGTCAGCCCATTCCTCCAGCCTCTCTACAACTCTCTGAAAGGTAGGCACTACATCAGCCGCTCCCCTGCTATTTGATGCCATTTCTAAACTGGAGGAGCAAGCAGTCCATCAGCTCATCCAAGTTTTGGATTGGCATACTGCATAAAGAAAAGTTCCTGCACTCATCACTGTGGAGTGCACTTTTTATCAGTCTCCTGACAAATTATGATTCATTAGCCAATAGACTGTACTGAAATAATTTTTTAGAGTTTTGTCACTAATTTTTCTAGAAATAAAAGAAAGCAATTTACTAAAAACTTGCAAACTCCCAAATGAGAAACAATCACATCATGAGTTTAATTTTCTGATCTCTCAAACCAGAGACTTCAGAAATATACTGGGGAAAAAAAAATCAGTGAAGAGTTTTCAATTTAGGCTCAAAATTTTCATCTATTTTAAACTAACGTTGAATTTGTAAAAATTCTAGGATATACCCACAGAAACAAAATGATGAAAAATGTGGGTGTGACTCTTTCACTGAAGCACAGAGAGAGAAATAAAGAATAAGAAAAAAATACATTGGATGATTTAGACTAAAACAAAATAGGAAGGAAGAGGAAAAGTATAGGAACTACCTAGTCTTCATTATGCATAAATATAGCCACATCTGAACATGGTGTCATCAGGGTAAGATTGGTTGTGCCATATTCAGCAGATGTTAAATTAAAAGGTACTCTGAGAGAAAAGAGCAGGTTGGAGACCTGTTCATAAAGGTCAAGCTTGTGTAATCACTGACTATTTGATGTATTGCTAGGTATAGCTGTGAAAGCTGGATCCTCAAGGCAGCAAACGTGAAGTTATCAGAGTCCTTTGAGATTCTGTGTGGCTAATATACATTGAAGACATCAGAGCAGCAGAGAAGACAAATGAGCATACATTGCAGCGGTGCAGAATGAACCATTACTGCTCCCAGAACATCAAGGAGAGCAAGCTGAAATATTTCAGGGACATTCCAAGGAGAGATGGAGATCGATCAGCAAAAACAATAGTGTAAGACAGAACTGCAGGCAGGACTGGAAGCACGGATTGGGTGAGCAACACAACAGAAGGGAAATTTCCTCAAGCAATGAGGGGATGTCAGGTCTTGTGAATCATGACTAAAAGGGCCACTGACCTCCAAATTTAAGGCAGAGCTTGATAATGATGGATATAGGTAATTCATCAAACAATAATGTCGACTAGTAAGCAGACTAGTTAAAAAACACATGAAATGTAGCCTCATGCTTCTGACTCCTCAAGCACCATCCAAATATAGTGCTTTCTTCTAATAGAAGCTGTAGATTTCATAGATCAAAATTCTACTTCATATCAATCCATAAAATATATTTAAACACTACTCAAACACAAATGGACATAACATTCTTTTACAGTGAAAAATATAAAATTATATAAATTAGCTAGAAATTTTTATAAAATCTGTATGAATATTCTTATAATCAATAGTTTCATTTTACATGGCAGACTATTCTTGGTTATTCTACGAGGGTTTTTCCCCTAAGAATTAATAAAATATGTAAATATGCCATTATTTGTGAAATCCTTACAAACTTTTCAAGGATCTTTAAAGACTTTATTTAACTTTACTTCACTCTGATTATTACTACATTTTAAAATATCTTTTCTCTAAAAGACCTATTTTAGTCCTTCAGACTTACATTTCAGTGTCTATCTGGACCATGTTCATTTACTTTCTGTCTTTCACATACCTCTGAGCTCAGTGTTTCTTTGTGTGACCAAAATGGGCTTCTTCACACCATCACATTCAGCCTAATAGCTTTAAACAGGATTTAATTCACTGAAAAACGTGGTTATGTAAACCTTAGCCAACAGCAAACTTCTTTCCACACCATGTTATTGTTTCTTTCTGCACCACAGACAATCACCAGGGCATAGTCTTATCTTAAATCTGTAGAATTTCTCCATTGCCAAAGAGTCATTGTCTGTCAAAATTATACTTGCTCTCCTCTTCAGGCTTCTGAATCGTTAACACACCCATCATGAACAAAGACATAAAACAATAAATTGGGTTATATATATATGATTTCCACATTGAAATAATCTCCTACCATCAGATTTGTTGCACAAAGATTATGCAGAACAAAACATAATGAATTGCATTTGGTCCAACTGATTGCTCACAGAAAATAAAAATAATGCTTTATTATCAGGCTTAATAAACTGTGAGAAAGACTTTAATATGTGGCTAGTATTTCTTCATCCACAACCTGGCCTTACAGCTCTGCAAATTAGGATCATGCTTATGAAGAAAATTAACATCTTTTCTCTGCTGTGCCTACTGAAGTGTCTTAAAAAGGAAAATGCTCTGGGGATGTGCTAGTTTCTCTTTTCACCTAAAGGTGACAAATTATAGATGCAAAAAATTGCTGATGCTCCCAAATATTGTAAATGTGCAGCTGTATATGCCCTTAGTTAAAAGGATCCTGAATGGGAGAGGATAACATTCAGTTCACTGCATTAGCTGCACCAAGCAAATTTCTCTATGTACATTGCACTTGATAAATTACAGCTTCTAAATCTGAATGAACCGCTTAAGCTACCTCTGTCTACTCCTTGAAAAGCAAGATATATTGCTTCAAAGATTTTTGTGTGGTTATAGATCAAAAATAAATAACACTATCTCATTTAGTTAAATAAAGTGAATATCTATATAAATCAAGAGTCCTCTCAGCTTTCAAGAGACAAGCTGGCAAGGCATATATTGTCCTTTACAATCAGAGTTCGTAAGTTCATGGCACTTAAAACAGGCATGTCATGGGAAATAGTCAAACTCCTAGGTATTCTGCTTGGAAAATGTTTGATATCACAGAAATTTGTCAATAAGAAGCAAATCAACTTTGTGAACAGGTGAAAAATGTATTTAATCCATGCTCAATGTTGATGGCAATAAGTCAATCACTGTAATTTGTTATGCTCGGTTCTGGCCAGCAAGATCTGACTTTCACAACCCTCAGGAACTAAGGCAGCTTTAGCCTTGAGAGCTCTTCTAGCCTATTCATTACCAACACTGCATTTTTAAACCACATTGTAAAACAGACAATAAGGGGGTTTGGTTTTCTTTAAGGCAGAAATTTCAACAGAATTCTTGGGAGACATATGGCTATATTGCCTCACCTTGCATCACTTCAACGTCAATATTTTTGAACAGGTGCAAAAAAGATTGCAACAGAAGTAGTCCAAGGTATGGGAATGGTTGAAAAACAGAAGAAAGAAGTGGATAAGGTTAAGGTAGAGCAATGTTCATTTATATGAGTGAATGTCTTCCTATAACCTTTGACATTCATTTCCATATTTTACATTTCCACTTCTCTAATTTCATTTTTTGTTCTTTGCATTGAGCAATATTTTTAATGTAATTTTAACTTATAATTGGCAATGCATATACATAATTACTGTTGGTCTAATCACATAATTAGAGCACATATATTTACATAATTGCAATACCTTATTAGAAAGTGTAGTTACAGTGTTAATGGAATTATGCTTAATGTCATCTATGGGAAAAAGACATAAGAAAAAAAAACTATAAACACAGTTTAAAATTTGCTACCTAGGCCCTCCCTCTCAGTGTTATACTAGCAAGTGCACATTAATTTCATTATCAAAAATAGAAATTGTCCAAGACTAACAATCTTTTTTAGAAGTCCAGAACTAACTATGGAAGTGTGTTTATAAAACCCTTAAAACCATCTATTTATTTAACTAAGGATTGATATTTGAAGGGAAAAATGAACTGGAATCAATCTTTAAATAATATACTTCTAGAAGATTCTGCCCTTAGTATTGCAACAGAAACCAATAAGACAAATTAAACTCTGCAAAGACCTCCTAAGTTGAAGAATCTAATAAACTGAGGACCACTCAGATGGGTTATATTGATCAAATTTTATTTGAAAGAGGAGCCCTTAAATCCTATTGTAAGTCCTGTAATCAGCTCAGTCTTTCCTTCAGTGTTAATAAATATTTGACTTCTCAACTCAAGATACTTTTATAGAAGTTTTGTTCCTCAATTGACTTTAAAGACAAATAAAACAACCTTTGACTTTTCCCATTGATTGCTGAAATGGTTACTGGATGGAGTCACACTAAAGCTTTCTTTCTGTCCTCTCCCTTTATATTTTTCCTGAAAACACAGTTGTGTGAAATGTGTACCTATCCTGATTTTCAAGTAATATGCTTAGAAATAAGACGCCTTAAGACTACAAATAATGTGTGTTTGTGTGGATTTGGTTTTGTTTTTTATTTTGTAAGACTGTGTGCTACAGAATTAAATTTAGGCATAGTAAGGCATATAACACATTTAATTTTTCCTATGCAAGTATACATGGACAAATATTAATTATATTCAAGCAGGATCTCATGGTTTATCCCTAAACTTACAACATTAATTTAAAAGAGTTATTAGTATAGTAAGTATTTAGATGCTGCCTAAATGTTCTTAGGAGAACAGGCTGGGCTGAACCAACCACAAAACATCATCCTGATAGTCCTCTCTTTGCTTAATGCCTGTTACAAATATATTCAAAGTTATAACACTGCAGTATGACACCTGCGACCTGTCTCTAAAATGACTGTCTGTACATATTCAAGAGAAGTTTATAATTATGGACTTCGTATTCAAGACTCGCTGTAATTTGATCACTGCTTATCTGAAAGATCCTCATCTTACCCAATAATGACAAAGATGATGCATTACAGCCATTGTTACTTTTTTACGCAAATGATGGGAGTGTTTGAACCGTATTTCAAATCTGGAGAAGATAAATAGGGAATTTCCTGAGAATACCATTCCACTGGCAGGATGGCCATTTCTTCATTTTGTGAGGAAAGAGAACCTATATTCTTAGTTTGTAGGGATGGAGATCCACAGCCTTATTTTACCTGAAATACATAAAAAGGGGACAGAGTAAAAGTTAGAGGTGGTTATATTGCAGAGTATGTACATGCTCTAAACGGTTGTTGAAATTTCAAGTGTATAAGCAGTGGGAGCCTGGCAAATGGGTATACATGAGATCAGTGTTTCAATTAATGGATTTAGGTCATGTGGACCTGAGCACTACCTTGTAACAATACAAAGATTCACTTAGCAGATGAAATTAGAGGATTAAGGCTTTAGAAAATGCTATATTTTTTTGGACCATTTGTGTACATTTTCACACAAATCACCCAAGCTGTGACTTGAAATGCCCCTCTGGCACACTGCGGTGTTACACCTTTAGCACAAAAATGGGGGTGATCTGCAGAGTGCATATGACTACTTTGCAAATGTTGACACCCAATAAGGTGAGCACGGCAGGCCAGCAATGGTCACCCCAGCCAACCAGGAGCCCAGTGATCTCCAAATAGGTTTATGGTGATGAGGAAAGCCCAAGTCCAGTTAATGAGTCAAGCCTTGGTCAGGATCAGGGAGGTCCAAGTCCAGGCACAGGCAGCTGCCACAGCAAGGGCTGTGGGCATGGAAGCATAGGTGAGGACAAAGGCTGAGGGTCTGAACTCACAAGGCAGATCTGGGGAAGATAAGACCCGCACATAGCTCAAAGAGGAAAACCCAGGTGCTTCCAAAACAAGCTACCCTTCTCTGCCCCTGCCCCAGTTGTCCTTTAAAGCAAAATGTGCATGGTCAGGGCTCAGGTGTGACCATGGCTCACAGCTGTCCCTGCTGCTAAATCACTACAGCTGTACCCAGGGCTGATTTTGGTTCAGTCCCAACAGCACTGGTGTGCCCCAGAAAGTGGACACACACAGTTTAGGGGCAAGTTTAGGGCAACATAGGCTAGTGACCATTCCCACTGCTGCTAATTTAGGGATTCTACTGGTTTGGAAAGGAAGAATGGGAGTAGTATTTAGTTGTATAGAAACAAGCTAGCAATGAGGACATAAATCTTATAATTTCTTGTCTGAGTTGCTTAAGGGACAGTTTACAATGGGACCTAATGGATGCAGTCCCAGGAATTTAGGCCTGAAAGCAGTAAATATCCAACTCACCTGCATAGAGCAGCCCAACTTCTGCCTTGTTCTTCATCAGGAGTAAATGGATTTTGTGGGACTCTGAGACGTAATAATCTAGGATAGCCATTAGGCTCTTATTCCATTATATGAGGACTTGAAGTTTCATCCTTTGAGCCTTACAGAGAGACACAGTTTCTGTCAAACAGAAATTTCACTGTAATTTAAACATTTGAGGATTCTTCTAGATGTCTCTGAGAAAACAAATTCTGCCAGATTTGCAAGAAAATTTCACTTCTACTTGCAGTACAGTGTTACGAGATATTAATTATTTCTCTGTGGGCAATATGTATAGAATTAAAAATTACTATAGTAATTTGCAGGCATAAATTAGTAAAATTTTAGTAGACAGTGCATTAATAGACTTGTGCTTCTCTTCAATATCAATGTGTTTTGAAATAAGCCAGCATTTTATACAGCTCAGAATGTGAGCGTTAAATGCACACAATTGGGTATGAATTATTGTAAATCATAAACCCGGTCAATTTTTTTTGCTGTTTTAAAGCTAGCAATGAAATTTTTTCACTATCTCTTAGAGTAAAAATAGTTGTGGAAAATACATATTTTTTCCATTATTTTGTTCCTTCCCTTCAGAACTCAAAGACATTCAGTTTTCTATATGTGGCAATGCATAATAAAACTTAAAGGGGTTGTCAAGAAAAAATTAAATCTGTGTTTATTTGAAATTAATATACCTGAGCAGCCCCAATAATATATTCTTTTGTAAATGTAATAATTAATAATTTATAAATGTTAGATTCAAAACTAAACTTTAGAAACATGGTCTTCTCACATGCAAATATTTGGCATCAGTTATGTTCACAAACAATTTTAACCTCTTCCTGAACTTCAGCTGCTATGCTAAAAATGGGCCATAGGCCTCTCAACCTTGTGCAGAAGTCTAAAAAGTCTAAATGGCATTAGAAGCTTACCCTACCTCACATATCTATAACCATATGGAATTGATACTGAGATGCAACTGAGAGGGGGCTTTTGAGATAATTCTGCATCTTTGCAGCCTAGAAAAGTCAGACACACTAAAGTAATTTTAAAAAATTTAAATATTGAATGACAGCTTGGTTTTGTGGCAAATTTTTTTAACCAAAGCAAATTATTGATATTTATGTGCCACATGTTATGTGCCCAAACAAGAAAATGGCGCCTCTGAAAAGCTATCTCTTTCACTGAGAAGCAGTCATTCAAAATTCTCTCAAAAATAAACTGAAATACTTAAATAGCATTTCAGAACAGTTTAAAATTTCCAAATCAAACTCCATATAAGGAGTAGGCATTTAATTTCTTTCTAGATTCAAATCAATAACCTGAAGCCTTTTTTTTTTGCTTTCATCTTTCAAGCAAATTGGATCTTTTTGCCTTCCACCCTGTAAAAAAAATAATTTTACAGCAGTACTTTTTGAGAGCCAGCTACTTTCATCACTTGGCTATAAAAATCCAATATTTATTTTAAAACATCTCAGTTTATGGTAAGATCTCCTAAATTAATGAAAATTCTTGCAAGATAATTTTTCGGACTGCCTACTTGCACACAAAATTTGTAAAATATTTAAAAGGATAGAATTGGTGCTTCTAATGCTCTTTATTAGTATATTCATTCTGTCATCATTTATCACCTTATCTATATGCAGATATCGCTCTGCAAGCATAGTAGGTACTCAGTACACTACTGTAAAATACTCACAGAAATATCTTGATTTTTCATTTACAACAGAACAAACTTGCAGAGCATAAAATTGAAAAACATTTCTCCAGAAGAGATTTCCACAAAAAAAGCTGTTTTCCTTCAAACCTGCTTGCTGAAGCAATGTTACCCCTACTAGAAATATCCTCTGCTTTTCAACCAAAGAAAAAGACAGTTTGTGTACGTCATAGAAATGCTGTAGAGTACTACAACTAATAACTATAATATTCAAGGTATTTCTCTGAATTTTCCAAGTCCCAAAGAGATAAGGAGCTTGAAAATAATGAACTAATCCTTCTTAAAGGTTTTTTGAAGTTAACATGTTTTAAAACACTAACATTTATGAGCTGTGCTAGTTTCAGGGGTAGAGTTAATTTTCTTCATGGTGGCTGGTATGAGGCTGTGTTTTGGATTAGTGCTGACAGTGTCAATAATTCAAAGATGATTTTGTTATTTCTGAGCAGCGCTTGCACAGCATCAAGGCCTTTTCTGCTTCTCCTACTGCCTGAACAGCGGGGAGACTGGGGATGCACAAGGTGTTGGGAGGGGACACAGCTGGGACAACTGACTCCAGCTGACCCAAGGGACATTCCATTCCATATGGCCTCATGCTCAGCATATAAAACTGGGCAAAGATGGAGGAAGGGAAGATGTTCAGAGTGATGGTGTTTGTCTTCCCAAGTCACCCTCACATGTGATGGACTCCTGCTTTCCTCAAGATGGTTGAACATCTGTCTGCACGCAGTTAAGTGGTGAATTAATTCCTTGCTTGTCTTAATCAGGTATGAATTTTGTGTAGTATTTGTACTGTGGATTTTGTACAGCCTAAATGC
This sequence comes from Melozone crissalis, assembly GCF_028551555.1. Lineage (NCBI taxonomy): Eukaryota > Metazoa > Chordata > Aves > Passeriformes > Passerellidae > Melozone > Melozone crissalis. Next base: position 64,075,236 of record NW_026535805.1, read on the forward strand.
AGACAAAACACAGACTCTCTTGATCTTCCACTTAGATTATTGCCAGAAAAGAAGATCTATGACAGACAAATTAAGCCTGAAACATAAGTGCAAAGATGTAAGCAAAAGAATATTTGTATGCTTAAGACATGCATTTGAAAGTTTACATTTAAAACCTAGCTCTGCAGCATGCCTTCTGTGTGAGCCTGGTTACCAACTTGAGCCCAGTTTTATTAGTCATTATGAGAGCTGCAGTACCTCCCCAGAGAATAGGCTGCAACACCTGATGAATGTTGTGTTCTTCTGCAAATGACATCAAAACATAATCACCAAAATGGAAGGTGATGAGCATGACATCACGCTCAAGATACCCTGTGGATTATCAACTCTTAGTCATCTGTTAATGAATACAACCCACAACACAATCTTTTTTATACATTGTTACAGTTCCACAAAAACAAATCAAGATTTTGCCTCCTTTCCTCTAGAAGATTGTTCCAAATTTTCACAGTATTCACAGAAACCCCAGGTTTCTCTTAATTTTTAAATTAATTTATGTCCTTGTCCAACTCTAATTTAACTGAAATACATCTCTCTTCTGCCCACTGGTGATTAATCACACCTTTTTCAGTTTCCATTTTGCAAAACTAAGCAAGCAAGTCTCCTTTCCAGTCTCTCCTCAAGGAAAATCTTCCTGGCATTTGACAACCTTTCTTTCCACCTGTTCCTAATTTTGTAAATGTGTCTTTTACAGTCCTGAACACCAAAACTCTGAGGTTTTATGAGACAAGTATCTGTTTACTACCACTAGAAACACTTTGCTCAAAATCTGCTCAGGTAGCATTTGCTCTTTTCATGTCCACTTATGACTATATTTTTTTATTCTATCTTGTATAGAAAAGGAACAATTACCTTAACAAATTTCATTCCCTAGCTCATGATTGCATTCCCTGTCTATACTCATTCCTTATAAAACTATTGTGCTCAGTTCTTGGGGTCATTCAGTTTTCCTACCAAATGATATTCTCTTCCTACTTTTTTTTAAGGTTATTTTGTGACCTTAGTAATTTTTCTAGCATGTATCTACTTCTGTCCACTTTATTTATGACAATATTAAAGAAAATTGTCTGAAGATGAATCTTTGAGAAATTTCAGTATGATGACTTCCTTCCAACTCAGCAGTTTCAACTTCATCCAGCATAGTATTTTCTACCCAGATTTGAACATACATTGAACTGCTGTTGTACTAATAACCTCTTATGAGGCACTACATTCAAAGGCTGTATTGTATTCTAGACAGATGAGATCTGCTGCAGTTCACTTGTCTGGAAAATCAGATAAAAAATTATCTTCTCTTAGTAAAGTATCACATTGGCCTCACTCCCTCTCTATTTGTTAAAACCATGTTATGCCTTATATCTTTTATTTACTTTCTCATCTCAAGCTCTTCACTTCTGCAACTGTTCTAAAATGTTCTGTGTTGTTAAGGTTATATTGCCAAGTCTGTAGCTAGGAAGTCAGTATTCTCTTTATGTTTTCTTAAATGTAAACACATATACATGCTACATTTTTTACCACTCATACAGACCATTTCCAATTCTACAGATACTATAATTGATATTCTTGACATAAATAAGCAATTTTACCTGCAAACATCTTCAATGATCTAGTCATAAGGCCATTTAGTCCTAGACATAGAAGTATGGCTCTAAATCAGGTATGTAAAACAGAAGGGATTCTTCTTCTGATAATCTGACCTTAACTATTGATGATGAGTGCTGTTTTCATCTCCAAAGTAAGTGTTTCCTCTAAAACAGATTCAATCTATCTATAAACAAGAAAATAGATAATAAGTCATTTTTGTCCATCTACATCTCTAAATCTTTCCAGTTCTTATGTATAAAATATTTTAGAAATGTTTCTCAAATGGCTTCAAAGTTATTTTAAGAATATACCATATAAAAATGGAATTATGAAATTAGTTATTATTATTGTGCATTGTTAACATTAATTGTTATGGTGCATAATTAGAAAAAAAACAAGCAAACAAAAAAGAAAAACACTGGAAGAAGATATGATTACAGCATTGAAGTACAGGAAGAATTTAAGACATTTAAATACTTGAGCAAAGTAAAAAATGGTAGTGACTGAAAGTCAAAGCACATTAATTTAAATTAGAAACAAGATGCATCTTTTAGCAATTAATTTGGTTAAGGAATGGAGCAAAACCTCAAGAGATGCCATGAATTTTCTGTCTCCTAATGTTATTAATAGAACCTTCTATGTATGGCAGAGGACAGCAGTCCTGGATATAACCATGCTAAAATTTATAGAGTCTCTATTCATGTTAGCATGCTGTTAGTGGCAGAGCTGGTGAGTTCTGTCACACTTTTGGAGAGCCAGCAAGGAGAACTACGGTGATCAGCACTCTCCAAGAAAACCTACCTAAAAATTTTGCAGTTTATATTAAAGAACATTTTCCAAGAAAATCAAGATAGAAGGAATTTCAGTCTAGGTAGCATAGAAGCACTTCTCCCTGAACCTTTCCAAATATACTGGTGGTAAAGTGGCACTTTAATTAAATATACAATTACACACTTGTTAAATCTATAGAAGGCTGAAAGATCAAAAATTGCCAGCATCAACCACAAAAATAAAACAAATACAATCTCAACTGAGTGTTCCAGAAGCAAAAGAATCCAGTAAAGTACAGGTATTTCAGAAAGAACACTATAAAAAATTAAATATTCTTGAAATAAAGTATCAACATGCAGGAAATGAGGAATCAGACCTTTATGAAACACAGGTCCTTCACATAGCAGAAAATAGGTGCCATTTTTTAGAAGGCATTAAAAATTACAGAATGTGTTGGCAATGTCTATCAAGAAGAATGACAATTAGAGCATGGTATTACCCAGAGCACAGAAACATGGTGGTAAAAGAGCTCCATTGATGAATTCATTTCAGCCCATGGGACTCCCTGTGTGCATGTGCAATGCCACAACTTTTCTGTCCCATAAGGAGACAAAAGATTACCTGACAGAATTTTTCCCCTGTTTTAAAATTATAAAACTGCTGACACCCTGTTTGCTGTTGTTGTATGACCATGTGGAAGGGAATGGTATCTTCTGGGTTGCATCTGTACTGAGAAATTAAAAAGTGTTGAGAGCTATCCTAGCCCCTGATTTTCTTTGCTGTTAAACTGCTGCCACTAGAATTTTGGCCCATGTTGATAACTGCATAGCCAAACAGTTCTTGGACATAGTTTGATAGTGAGGGCCAGAAATAGCCAGGGACCATTCCCAGAAGATAGTCTGGATGCAAGAAACCTGCTTTGGAGTTACAGAGATTTTAACATTGTGGACACAGACTTTTCTATGACATTTTTTACTAGCGTCTTTTCCATAGTGATAAAGGCACACTTGTGCTAACATGATTTGAGACTCTAAATCATTTTAGCACAGTGCTACAGCCAGGACCCCTGCACTCTGCTATACCAGGAGGGTGTTGACAATAAAAAACTTTGTTTCATTGTTTCTAATTAAATTTTTGCTAAAAGATAATAAATAAGATTGAGTGAGTATCAGATATAATATCTTTGAGACACAGAGGGAACTGTTCAGGGTAACATCTGAACTGCACAGAAACGGCGGTTCTCTAAAGCTAAAAAAAAAATAAATATATAGACACAAGTAATGGAGAACTCAGAAACAGACTCAATAAGAAATTGCTACATTTTAATATAAATTAATCAAATATAAGTGACATATTTGCAAGAAACACTGATGCAGATGCAAGACCAAAGATATATATGTGTGTGTGTGTGTGTGTGTGTGTGTGTGTGTGCATTTATGTGAAATGACAAAAATATAAGATTTTCAAACTATTAATTGCACTTTACTTATGCTAAGATGATGTTAAGTACCCAATGTGTTTAATACCTGAATCAACATCTTGAAACTCAAATGGATGTAGTGAAACTAGCAACAGATTTAGTGATAAGTTTGATGTTATGGCTTAGGTTCCATCTGTCGATTTTCTCCCCTTTGTGACTGCTCTTTTAGTTATTTAAAAAATACACTGAAGTTAAAGTTTGATTCTTCACTAGCTGAGACACAGTCTTACTGCTTTTAGCAGTCCAATGAGAGAGAACAAGTAGTGTCACTGCTAAGGAAAGGTTTCCTGAATCTTTTGGCTATGGCTGATTAAATGCAGCTTCATTCACCAATATTCTGCTGTCCTTCCTGGTGCCAAGGTCTCTGGTTGCCAATCTAAGCATAACCATTGTTCATAGGGACATGCTGGCAACCTATGAAAGCTGCAGTATGATGAGAGAGAACAGGTGTTTCCATTGCTTCAGACCACTGTTTTAGGATAGTACTACTCTGCATGGTCCAGTTGGATGCGGCATTATGAAAATCATTATCTTGCTTCAAATGTATCCAGAAGAATTCCATTGCTGCTGGTATTCTTTTGTGTAAAAGCACTTAACTATTCAAGGCTGCTGAGGAGAGCAGGTAAACAGTCACACAAGCCAAGACATTTCGTTATAAAAATCTCTACTAAAAGGAAGACAAAGGGAAAGAGAGAACTGATCTTTTGGCTCCTCTCCCTCCCACTGCAGAAGACAGAACCAGGCCAGGGATAAACTCTGATACGAGTGGTGGAGTAAACATGAGTATTCAATACCAAGATCTAGACAATATTTATTCAAGCATTACAGGGTCAGCCTCTGTTTTCTGCAGCTGTTCTTCAGCTCTGGAATTTAATAATTTCCACCACTGCTCACTTTTGAACTGCAAAAGTTCAAAGGAAGGAGGTTGGTGACAGTGCAGGACAAGTGGATGCTGCAGCTTTACTGGCCAACAAAGCGTACAATTCTCATCTCTGAGGCCAGTAACAAAAGTATCATAAACAAATAAAAGCAACAAAACCTAAAAGCTGTAAAGATGTTCTTGAGAAGAAAGCAGTTTACATACAGCTTCAGCAGTAACTGGAAATGAGTCTTTGACAAAGATATGTAAATTATAAAAGGAAGGCTGTCTTCCTTTGATGGGCTGACCCTGGTTTTAGGCCAGGTACCCCCCAAAGCCACTCTATCACTCCCCTCCCCAACAGGTGCAGGGAAGAGAAAATATAACAAAGGTTCATTAATTGAGGTAAGGACAGGGAGTGGTCACTCAACAGTAAAAGTACTTACTGTCACAGTAAATCAGACCCAGCTTGAAGAAATTAATTAAATTTATTACCATTCAAATAAGAGTAGGATACTGAGAAGTAAAACAAATCACCTGACCCTCAGTTTTCCCTCCTTCCTCTCCTTAACTTTATTCCCAATTCCCTACCTCCTCCCCCAGTGGTGGAGGGAGATGGCAAATTGAGGTTACATGTTGTTTCTGCCACTGTTTCCTTCTCAGGGGGAGAAGTCCTGCCCAAGGGAGACAGTCCTCCATGAACTCCTCCATGAGTCCTTCCCGTGGGCTGCAGACCTTTATGAACTGCACAAGGATTTCCCCAGCCAAGAATGCAGTTAATGGCACTGATTCAAATTAACAGCAATTTTCAGGGCAGTTAAAATAAAAAAATAAAAAAGAAAAAGGAGAGAAAGAAAAAAGAGGCTTTCATAAAGGTAAACCCATCATGAATTTTTATCCTTTTGCTCCTTGTTACAGAACTTCTTGGATGAATAATTAATATTTCTTTTAACATTTCAGCTTGGAATTACTTTAATCAAGCACTGTTGTGGTCTTCTAGAAGAAAAGGACTTGCAAGTGCACTAGGCACCCAGGCCTAGAGGGATAACAGATGGGCAGGCAGCACGGGCAAAGCTACACACACTTAGCAGGCAAACAAGACATCACTGTGTGCATACACGGAGCAGATACAGGCTCCCACTGTCCATGCCTAGAGCTGTGTAGCTGCTCTCTGCAGGCCTAAGACCCAGTTTATTCTCAGGCTTAACATCAGCTGGGTCACTGCACAACACCAGTTTCTCTGCTGGTGGTGTGAACTATGGGCAGAACAAGCTGATATCTGCCTGCAGAATAGCACACTGACAATGCCTCAGGAGGGAGTTGGACACTTGTTTTGGGTCAAAAGGGAGATAACACAGCAAAACTTGCACTGAAAGAGATGTGTTTAGAAGCAACCAAGCAAAGTTTAAAGTATCACTGCTCTTTTTGCTATGACATGAAAATTTTAGTCACTGTAAGGCATGGAATTACACTGTAAATATCTCAATGGACTTCTTAAAAATAATTTTAAAATAAGATGTTTGAATTCAAGGTTTAAAGTTTTGATTTAAAAAAATTTGTCACAGTATTAAACCAATATTAAAAAGACATGGAAGTTCACGAAGTGCAACTCTATCTCAAGTCTACAGAGTTCAGCAGCCTCAAATCATTTGTATATGTTCTGTGTTAAGACCAATAGAAATCAGTAAGAAACCTGACTTTATCTGGATAATCCATATAGAGATTATTACTGATCATTAGTCACTGGAAGGAGGCTGTTCTGGTTTTGCAAACAGTCTACAACTACCCTGAAATGCAGTTTCTTCATCAGAATGCTTTCTGTGGTATATTCGGCTTACAGATGTCCTATGGTAGTCAAATTTTATTGTTCTACTGATGATGTGCTGACTGGCAACACTCACAAGAATGTCTGTGTTGTCCTTCTCCTTCCTTTTCATATTTTATATATTTTATTCTGATTTTCTGAGTGTAGGAACATGATTCATGCTGCAGAATTTTCAGAGCTCACAGGAAAATCTATTCTCTCTCCACTGATGTTTATTGCAAACACTGTGCTGATGACTTCAAGGTCTAGCACAAGGCTAAAATGACATTTTTGGGAAGACAAAGAAAATAAAATTCTTAGTCAGGGCCAGGACTTGGGACCCTAATCTGGACTTCCCAGTTCAACCAAAGAGCATAAGGGAAACGACAAGAAATGTGCTTCAGTAAATTCATTCACTCCATGGAAAAATGATGTTCCTTTGAAAGAGGAGTAGGGAAGGAGGAATGAAAAAGACAAGAGTGTTTTTTCCCAAAAAGACTAAGGTGTCTTTGAGAGCTAAAGATATGCCCATAAGGTATTGTAGGGCATAGACAGAGTGTTTTGCTTAAGACCTACTTTTCATTGTTCAAATAAAACTCCATTTTTAATGTGTTCTATCTATACTTCTGCCAGCTTTGGACTGAGAAAGATGGTTTGTTCAAAGATGAGGTCATACTTGTGATTAAAGCTAGTTATGAAGAAAGAAAAGCCTTTATGCATAAGACAGAGATTTTAACCAGGATTGCACAATCTTCTGGTTATGTTGCTGAGAAATACTGCATTTATAAAATATTAAAGCTTATATCTATGACAATCAGAAATATGGCACAAATACTGAATAACGATTATAAGAAATCACCATGGGTTCTGTATTTGAGTAAGGCAACAACTTTGATGAGACTTATGATGTAGATGATGCATTATTATTTTGATAGCTGCTTAGTTAATTTCCTAGTCATAGACCACAAACCATTTACATCAGACACTATGAAAATACAAACAAACTGCTGCCCCAAATGACAGTTTAAATAATGTGGTTTAAATGAAATAAACCATAATAGGTAGACTAGCAGAGACAGTGATTCAGAAGAAGAGTCAGAGATGGTAGCTGAGAAGTCATTTGGTACCAATACAATCTCCACCCAAAGCCTATTCTCTTAAGTGCAGAAATTGAAACCTGATCTTTATTTATCTGGGTGCAATTTTGAGCATCAAATATAATGTTGGATATTTTGCTCAATCTTTGTTAAGAACATGTCATAGTCCATAGAGTGTCATGCTTCAAAATCAAAGCTCTTCAAAAAAAGGACGCATGATTAAACTAAGAGCTTGTTCCAAAAGCAGTAGTGTAATGAAGAGAGCCTTTTTCTCCTGGAACTGAAATACCGTGTAGCAAAGTTTATATGTGTCATGGTTTGACACTGGCCCAACGCCAGACACCCATGAGAATCGCTCGCTGACCTTCCCCTGCCACAAGTAGGCAGTGGAAAGGGAAAGCAAATTAATGAAGGGTTCACGAGTTGAGATATGGACCAGGAGAAAACATTTCAAGGGCAAAACAGACTCAACATAAAGTCACAAAGTGAATTTATTGCTAATAGAATCAGAGAAGGATAATGAGAAGTAAAATAAGTCCTTAAAAACCTTTTTCCTCCCAGCTCCTCCCTCCTTACCACTGATAGCACAGGGAAACGGGGCATGGGGGTTTGGTCAGTTCATCCCTGAGATTTTCTTCTGCTGCTCAGGGAGAGGAGTCCTTCCCCTGTGAGACTCTGTGGTCTCCCCCATGAAAGACAGAGTTCTGCTGTGAACCTCTCCAGCATAGTCCACTCTCACAAGCTGCAGCCAAACCACATCTGCTGCAACATGAACTCCCTCCCATGGGCAGACAGCCCTCCCAAAACCACTGTGATGTGGGTCACTTTTCCACAGGGTGCAGTTCTCCAAGGACAGGCTGCTCCAGCCTGGAACCAAGGGCCATCTCTCCACCGGGTCTCCCACTGGGTCACAGCCTCCTCCAGGCCTCCATCCACTCCAGCATGGGCACCTCCCACACGGGCTGAGGGTGGATCTCTGCATTCCCCGTGGACCCCGCGGGCTGAGGGTGGATCTATGCATTCCCTGTGGATCCCCACGGGTTGAGGGTGGATCTCTGCATTCCCTGTGGATCTCCGCGGGCTGAGGGTGGATCTCTGCATTCCCTGTGGATCCCCATGGGCTGCAGGGGCACAGCTGCCTCACCATGGTCTTGCCACGGCCTGCAGAGGAATCTGAGCTCTGGAGCCTGGAGCACCTCCTGCCCCTCCTTCTGCACTGACCTTGGTGTCTCCATGTTGTTTTCCCTCGCACGGTCTCACCTCTTCCTCTTCTCTGAATAGAAGAAACTAGAGAGGTTAAACAAACTGTGCAACTTTGTTTTGATTTTCTTCAATAAGTCATCACAGAGGCATTACCAACCTCTCACATTGGCCCAGCCTTGGCCAGCAGCATGTCCATCTTCAGGGCCATTATCGATTGTCTCTGCTGGACTTGGTGGAAGCTTCCAGCAACTCCTCATGGGGGCCACAGAGGCGGCCCCCATGCTACCAAAAACCAGGCTGTGCAAAACCAATACAATATGGCATTATTTGCAGACAGTGCTGCTGCAATTTATCTATCAATTAAGGCTGGGAAATAAAGAGGGGCTTAAAAATTAACTTGATTAGTCTTAAGCTCTGACCAGAGCTCATTCCTGGGAGATAGCTGCCACTATATGCCACATTATATGTATTTGTAACGTCAAGAAAGCTCTTTAACACTCATTATAATATTATTTTTTTTTAAATAATTTTATTGTACTGTATATATTGGCAAACTCTTTGCAGTACTTCACAGCTCTGTTGTAAGATGAAAGGCACTTCCGGGATCATCTTGATTTAGACTGTCTTATACCATCTTCAACTTTCTTCAAGACTATGAAACAATGACCATGTGTCTTCAGATAGCTTTTACTTATTTGTCAAGTGCAAGCCGTTGAAAATATGTTGACAGAAACGGCCAACTTAAGTTACAGTTTCTGAAAGAATCATCTAAGAATTCATGCTAGGTGTTAATTAAATGAGTGAGAGAACCTGGATCTTTTCTGAGCCCTTCAAGCAGTCTGTTACTAAATACAATCATCTAGGGCCCACTGTTTGGCCTGAAGGCAAAGAGCACAGTGTGGCTTGAGCTCTGATGTTATTCTTCTTCTCAGCCACAGAGAGGGTGGCCCATCTTGAGCCAGAAGAGCACCCTAATAGATAAATCATAGGGTCAATCCTGTGCTAATTATCAAATCCATGCCTGGTCTTACTTACTTTTCCACTCCAGATGTAGCTCATATTATCTTTTTCAGTGGAAAAAAACCCAAAACACATTACAAAAAATTTTGACTTCAAGGCACCTTTTTAGCTAAATGAGTATCTGGTCTTCCTACAGCCTTATGCCTAGCTCAATCAGTACAATCCAGTCTTCAGCAAACTCTAGAGCTATGAATTGGTAATAAAAACAATACAGCTGGCTCCTCACCTGACCTTGTCTCTTCAGCATCACAATCAGTTGGAAGTTTTCCAGACCTCCACTTTGAATTTGATAGCTGCCACTGGAAACTTCCAGGAGTCAGAAGACTGACAAAATTTTGCACCATCTTCCTCTCCTATCTACACACTATCTAAGATTAAAATTTAATCCACTATCAATTTATATTTCATTAATTTTATAAAAAGAAAGAAAGAAAATTAATAATAAAATCAGAAGTAACACATGAATAATTGTAGTTGCTTCCCTGTCTAAGTCAACATCTTGCTGTTCTTGTACAATTTTAATGTCTAAACTCCTCATTTCAGATAGAACCCAGACATGGTAGCCTGGTACAAATTGTTACCCATGAGGTCATCAGTCTTGTAAGTTCACATGAAAGGGCAAACAGCATGGGCCAAATTAAGTGTGCAGCTTCATACACTGACCGCACATTTCTGATGTCACCACTGATTTACTTTTATGTGCTGTCAATCTGTACTGACAATATATGAGAAGCAGGGAAACTTTTAGGGGCAGCTTAATTTGCAAGTTCGGTGGTACTCAGTTTACTTGGACACAAAGACAGAGTAATGGGAGAAGTATGTGCATATTTCCTGTGCTGATTAGCTTCCCATGGGCTTGATCCAATTTCAACTCAAGTCAGTGGGAATCCTTCCACTTTCTTCAGTGGCAGTTGGCCCACAACCTCATTGAGAAGCATACTGCGCAGAGCAGAAATTCTCCATAAGAAAAGTCATTTAAGGATTAGAGTCTATCTACAAGGCGAAAATGGGCATTAGATGTCCTACAAGTATGCTGACAAGACAGTCACAGTGAAAAATGTCTCAATAAACTGCAAGTCTCATTTGGTGAATTGTAGACATAGGTATTCAAATTTACAAAATAAAACATGTTACTTGTTGCACTGAAAACTTGATAATGCTGTTGGCAAATATATTCCTTTAGGTTAGATTAATCTTGTCTGTTCCAGTTTGATAGTACTATCACCTTATGGTCTGGTAGTTTCAGTGTGATTTTTATTCATGTACCAGTTTTAATGGTGAAGTTGAGTTTGTCCAACTAGAAAGGACCAGGGGTGTACTTTGGATTGAACTAAATTAGAACAACTGGGGTTTTTCATCACTGAAACAGTTAACAGGAGCAACAATTGTGGTTGGAAGTGGAAGATTAATTTTCATGTGCCTTTAATCCTCAAATGTTATTTTGACAGTAAATAGGTCATGTTTAGAAAAAATGTTGACAAAACCTCACTTTATTCACATTTTGATTAATATAATTCACAATATCAAAATTATGTGGTTTTTAATGGATTGATTTTATTAACATTTTTCCCTCTCTAGCCACCACAGTTTAATAACTGCTAATATGCTAATATTTTTTAATTTTCCTGTCTCAAAATTAAAAGGAAGAAATCTATCTACACCAATAAATGACTACTACAGAAGTCAACCCAAAGTGCAGTGCAGTTCTGTGGTATTCTGAAAACTAGTTTAGAAGGGTTATGTACCCAAGCACAATAAGTAAGGAGCAAAATGCAGGTCAGTAAGCAATACTCTGGGTCTGAAGTTTATATATGCCATACTATTCCATATATCGTGGTATAGAACAGATTTCTAAAAAAATATTTGGAAGGCCATCTAGTGTTATTCAAGTGAAATGCAAGATATTTAATTTCTTAAAATGCATGCACCTGTTCTCTCATAGAACAACTAAAAAATGACAAATATTCACCTTTGTTTTAAATTCAACTGATCATTACCATCTCTAGAGCATCACTGACATTTTGCAAGGAAAATGTGTTCATCTTAACCGTCACAAATATACAAGATTTTATAAAAGGATGGAAGAAAATATTACTAAAAGGAAAATATACACAGAAAGTAAAACAAGTGAAATTTGTGTCATTGTAAGGCTTTAACAACTAACATTAAAATGCCAAGATATAAAGACATATAACTATTGCAAAATAGATAATCAGGAAGATGGTGTGATACCAAATCTGTGTGAGAAAAAAATTCATCCAGTCGCAGTGTAACAACACAGCAGTGGAAATGTGTTTACTGCAAATGTATTCTGAGCTTGAAAAAGTTTTCATTTTATAGCTGTTCTAAATATGAGTGAATAAAGAATTAAATAAATACTATCTAGTCTATCTTAATTTCTATCCACTAAACACACATGCACAAACATCCTTACTCATCCTAAGACCAGAAGGAACTGTTCTGATTACCTGCTCTTACTTTAAAGAAAATACAGGCTGCATAACCTCAGTGTATTCATCATACATACAGCACGTATAAGAAAATGATGACTTTCACGTATCTTTTTCCCTGTTTTATCTGCATATGAAAAGACTTTCATACATGTGATAATTTAACTTTCTGGTTTTAAGATAAAACATTTACTCCTAGAAAGAAAATAAACTGAAGAAATCATTGCAAAGCAGTAAAAAGTGTTTCTTTTGCGACATACCACTCATTTTTTCTGAGATCCTGTACAGAAATTTCTTCAGAAATGCTGGGAGGCAAACAAATTACCTTAGTGTTTATCTGAGATTATATGCTAGCCCAATGGCTAAAGCAGCCATTAAGGTACTTAAATTAAGGATTTAAAGTTTACAGCTCCAGGCTATGATGGTATATAAAAATTCATATTAAAAATTACAACTGCTTTCTCATTTCACTAATGAACTCACAGTGGGATTTAAAGCGTTTGTAAAACTTCTTTTTTCTTGCACATTTAATCATAAGTTATATAAGATAAAAATCAAATACAATAGTAGTAGTAGTCAGTGCCACAATTTACTATGGTGTCATCTACCTAATTTAACTTTTTCTATTAAAATTTATCAAATTCACACTGCTTTACCAGTGGCATTGTCGAAGTATGACAACATCTGAAGATGGGAAGAAGCATTCTGTGATGTTGGTGGCACGGTAATGACTTTTTTCACTAGTCTGTATTTGTGGAGGTCCTTTCCAGATGTGTCTTTGTCACAGGACAGACATGGGTCACAATAACCTGGAACTATGCCATCTCCTTATCAGATCCAAAAGTAGTTGAGTCACTGCTTTTTGGCTCCAGTCTGACGAGTTGAAAATTGCATCCAAAGAATTTTACCGTTAAGATACCAAAAAGAGTAGGTAGCAAGTTTTGTACAAAATTTCCATTTTAGGCCTGATTCCCTCCCTACTTCAAACACCTAATTTCTATTTAGATCCACACACTACCGAACTCCTGAACAGTTGCAATAGTTTTGGATGAAACTGCTACCAAAGCAACAAAAAGGTCAGGGTTCTTCCTTCTGAGCAGCCTTAGCAATAACACAAGGCCTCACTCCCTGTGTGTTCACACCACAGAGGAATCTCCAGTGGGACTCCTCCTTTGGAAGAGCCAGGCTTTCACTGGCAGACACAGTGATGAGCTGGTGCTGGTGCAGTAGCCACTCAGGCCTATTATCCACATACACAGCATCTACCTCCCACCCACCCTTTGGTTTACAGGGACAGCTTGTACTCCCAGAAAGGGTCTCCACGACCATTAATAGGTATCCCAAAAATGGGATGCAACAATAAATTCTATATATCACATATGAGCCCAGGGCAACACCATCCAGTTTCACCAGGGACTCTGCCTACTGCCCCAAGCCTATTTTCCCATCACCTTGACAGCAACCTGCTTCAATATCCCAATGGATCCTCTACCTGCTCAGTCCTCTTTGCCCTCTCCCATCAGCTGTAAAGATCAGACCCATCAGCATCACTGCTCTGCTCTCTGATACATGTGAAAGCAGTCACCTACTTGTTGAGGCTGAAGGGCTACAGGAGTGGTTTCATCTAAGTAAAAAGGGCTAGCTCCCCATCCATTTTCTCCTCTGTATTTCCCCCCACTAATATCCACACAATTCTCAGCACTATTCTTCATTCTCACCCAGTGCCTGTCACCTCAGAGAGCTTTGGCTGTTTGCCACAATCAATACAAAGTTCATTCCCAATGAATTAATGAGATACGGATATCGAAAAAATTGCTATGCAAGAGAGTGAACCTCAGCGGGTCAGAACAGAAGAATCTCCCAGGTACTTGGCCAAAGCAGTTTGGGAAGAGACTCAGGACAGGTTTCATATGAAGGGGTCTGCTTCTGTGCTATATAACCCATGCTACATGCCAAGGTATAGGTGTATGCCTGGGTGCCATTTTCAGTAGCTTCCTCACTACTTCTGAGCAGCAAGGTCCTGCTGGAAGAGTTTCAGCCCTCCTGGGATGCCAATTTAGCAATAGCAGCATTTTCCAACTACTCCAGGGAGGGGACACAGTGCTCTGGCAACCACCACAGCATAACAAGCCCTGAGACCACTGGAATTGCCCAGAGGTACACACCTCTTCACAGGATGTGTCCAAGATTGCTCAGTTTATTGCTAGCAAGATTGAGGTTCAAGTGAGGCAACCTGGGAATTACCAAGGTTTAGACTGACTGCCCAGGTGACAACTGAAACAGGGGTTGCTTTCATTAAAGGTTTCCTAGTCCTGCCTTTTCTTCTCTTGCATCTTAGACAGCAGCTTTACCCTCTTCCTTTGCTGACAGTGGCAGACACATCCTCTCTGGGAGTGATGTTCCTGATTCCAATTACATTATCGTTTATACTGTGTCCCTGCAACATACCAATGTTTTTCCCACCAAACTATAGAAATATCTGCCATTCCAGGCTTATTTCTAGCCCCTGGAAAAAGAATAATTCTAACATACAGTGGTTAGTAAAATCTTTATCTGACAGAAAAAACACCAAAGATATTGTCTTCTACACCTAAGGCACTGGAGCTTAGAAAACATGACAGTGATTGGCATGTCTTTGTCTTGTCTCAAGAAAAGCAAAATCCACTCTGCCTTCTCTGAAATTCCATCTGCAAAAAAGGGCCACAGTAAGTGCAAATACCTGCTGTAGAAAGCAGTAATCAGGGATGCAAGGAGCTGCACAGCAGTTGTGAGGTGATGTTTTGGGCATAAACTTTCTAGGCTGCTTGCTATGTAGTAAATTAAGGTGTTACAGTCCAATGAGTTATGTGGAAAGAGCAGACCTGAACTACCTTGATGGACAGAATAGGTAATATCTTCTGTGGGATTCTTTCTTGTTTCAAGTCAAAATTATGGCTTCAAAATCACATTTAAAATCTGGCCCTATTTTTAAACCCACTGACAGAGTAATAACAAAAGAATACATAAAATGTTTGGCTTTGAAGTAGCTACACTGGGCCATGTTCTACAATGACTGACTATTTTCAGAATATTTTAGGTTTGTGTCATAAACAGAGGTGCCTTGAGGTTTTTACACATCACAGTGGAAAAATTAGGTTAAGCAGTAATATCTTGCCTACCAGATTTGTTCGAGAAGAGCACATACAATATCTCAGATATTTTAGTATACTTCCTGTGAATAATGACCCTTGCATCTGACATATCTTTTATAATCTTCAGCTGGAGATTATTGTCTCCAGAATTTCTGGTGTTATCATGTCTGTGTTATGAGTTGAGCACAGAATGCTCCTTACAGGTTTTCTTCCTTACAGGTAAACCTATCATTGGACAAGGATGTATCATATAAATAAACTTTGAAAACAGGAAAGATCTACAAAGGTAGATCTCCAAAGATCTTCTGGAGAAATCATTGGTGTTTATGTGGTACCCTGTAGGCTCAAAAGTGTCTATGAAGACAGGAGTACCAAGATTGGGAGCCCTCTTACCATCGCCTTAGTGTTCCCCTGTTGCATAATTTCATTGCCCATCAGGATTGTAAGGTAAGACCAAACCACTCATGGTCCTCTAAGGAGCACAGACTGATCCAATCTGTGTAGCTTTCTAAATTCATAGTGCATAGTGTATCATTACATGCAGCAAAAGCAAATGGATGTATAATTATTTCAGCATTATCTGTACCATAAACATACTCCATAACTATAGCCTATATTTCTTTCAAAGTTGTGGTGGAATTTTATTTCTGCCAATAAGAAGAGGTTTTCAGGTGTGTACGTTGGTCTCTTCAGCCAGCAAAAAACATTGCTTAATTGAGGACAAAAGCAAAAGTGGTGTTCAGGTGGCAAATATGTTCCACAGTAATTTAAACATGATTCTGGACATTTGCATAGTCCTAGCAGCAACCCAAGCAGTAGCTGCCCATGCAGTCAAGGAGATATTTCAGTTTCTGGTGCCCACTTCTGTATCTTAAGAGCCCTTAAAGTTCAGGTCCAGGGCTGCAAGGGCTGCAGCATGTGGTATCCCACTACACAGATATCAGGAAGGATCACAGCTGATTATTTCCCTGGCACTGGACTTGTTTGAAGAAAGTGAATAACTGAATCCAATTGCTGGCACCACTTCTGAAGTCATGCTACCACATGTGCTATTCGTGTATTATGACATTTTTGAGTACTAATGACGTAGTGTTCTGCACTTCCCTTTAATCATGTTAGAATGAAATAACTCCTGTTTTGACATAACCAATTTATCATCACACTGGCAGAGAGTGAGGAAAAAAGCAGAAGTTCCAAAGATTTGGCATATCTCAATGTTCATATACACACAAAAAGAGAGAGATTAATAAATCAAAAGTTAGGTTTCTGTTATTTGAAAAATAGTAAGTTTTTGTCAGGAATTATCACACTGAAATCTCTTTAATTTCATCCTTCATTTTAAAGGATGTCTTATAAATAAAATTTTATTTTGAATACTGCCATATTTTAGGAGCTATATTTCCCAGTTTAGTGTTCCCACTGAAACACTCTGAATTGTGTGCTTCCTGCTTTCAAACAATGACGGCCCAGTACCAAACCCTGGGCTCTACCTCTAGTGACCAGCATCCAGCTGGTCATTTTATCAACACTCATAATCCTTTAAGACAGCAGTTTAGATAGTTTTCAGCCTGCCTTGCCCCCTCCTCTAACAGAGTCTATGCTTCATCAGTTTGTATATGAGAGTGTTATGGAGGACAGTGTTCAAACTCTTGTTGAAGTCAAGTTAAATGTTATCCCATGTTTCTCCTGTTTCCAGTAAGTTGGCAATTTTATTCATGGAAGGTCATCAGGCCACCAGTCATGACTTCTCCTTTCTTAACCCATGCTGACTATTTCCAGCCATTATCTTGTTCTTCATGATTTGGAAAGTTTTCAACATTCTTAGTTCCATCACCTTCCCAAGGACCAAGGTAGTGTCTAAGAAACATGAAGCTCTCCAAATCCTTCCTCAAGCACAAAATAGCACTTAGCTCTCTCAATCCATAGGACCTTCCCCTGGTAGCACTGAGTATTTGTATCAAACTTAACTGCTGCTGTGATTTCTAAGGAATTGACCTTGACCTTAAAAATAGCTTGAATATTAATGCTTTGGTTAAAACACCATGGAGATTAAAAAACACCGAAGAAGATGGTTGCAATTACATACTTAGCAAAATTATTTTTAAGAAACCACTAGTGTAGAAGCCAAAAAAAGAGGAAAGAACAAGTTTTTCAAGTAAGGTTCAAATTCACAGAGTATGAGAAAATTCATCATACAGTACTGTGGCTTAAAAGTTTCTGAATTAAACCAGTTTGTAAACATCTGGGAAATAAGATAATTCATTAAAAGACTCAACTACTATGAACAGAGCACAGCTTTTTTTTTATGGTGTAACTTCGTTGGTGAAGGATGGGAAATGAATGACTGTGATATATCTTAACTTTAGTAGAGTTTCTGACACCCCATCTTATGACATTACCACAAGAGAGCTAAAGAGATAAAATCTAGCTTTAATCATCCATGAAAGCATGAAAAACTAGAACATTCTTGCAACAATTCACGGTCTTATATGTAACTGCTTCCGATATGTTCCCAATGTTCTTTTTCTGTCAGGTGATGTTGATAGAAGGAAACATCTTATGAGTCCCCTTATGAGAGTGATTTTGTGCAGAGATATGGATGAAGATGGCTTCAAACAAACATACAGGGGCAATTTTGTTCCTAGTCTTTTCAGCACAGTAATTCTTGCCTTGGCTGTTTCTGCAGTTCCCCCTGCTGGCTGAAATCTCTGGCTCATTCCATAACATGGCTGCAGAGATTTATGCAGGAATATTTTCAGAATAAGGTTTTTGTTCACCTCACCAATGCAGTAGGATTCTAAGATGATTCATACTAATGGAGAGATTTTTGAAATAGGAAACCAAATTATTTTGGTTTTTAAAATTAATCACTGGTGCCTTTAATAATTTTTATTACAGCATATCACTGTATCATTTGAATTGATCATTCCTGCTAAATATAATATACATTCAGATATAAATATAATATACATTCATATATAAATATAATATTTCAAAATACTGAGATCTTACCCCACTCTCACCTTCCTCAGACTTTCTTCCATGCTCCAATCAGAGGATGGATCAATGGTCAAAGGCAACAACACTTCATTAGCCTTCTCTCTTGAACTCAGGTCAGCAGACAAGCACCAGTGAGCTTGCCATTTGGAAGTATTTGTTCAAAGCAGTTGGTACTAAGTGTACAGTGTGCTGAAGCTCTAGGAATTATCTTCAGGACATCTGGCTTCATGTCCAACCTCTCCATGTGAACTTCCCCAAAAATAAAACACAAGAAAGTATAAAAATGCATTGACTTGTCTGAAGAAAAGATTGGCAGGCTATTTGATTTCTTGTAAAGTAAAAAATAACAAGGTTGATTTGAGGAAAGAGAAAGACATAGAGCACCTAAGACCTGTCAATAAAAAGACAAAACATTATTCAGTTACAAGTCATTCCACTGGGGACTATCTCTAAAAGCATGATTAGTTTTTGACATCAGGTTTCAAAAAGCTGCTTAAACTTTTCTTAAAAAATATGTGATAATTTATAAGACTTTATGAAGGAAAGGACCAGAGAGCATCTCCAAAATCATCTTGTTTTTGCACATGAGGGAAGAGCAAAACTTCACACCTGTGATGGCTGGGGAGCTCAGACTTGAATTGCCCAAGTAACACTAATTTATATTTTCTTATAGTTCCTCTGTTGGGCAAACAAGTTTTACCTTTCAAAAAGAGCCAAACAGTGCTTCTGCTTTTGGACAATTCAGTGCTTCCTCTGCCAAAGATTTTAATCATAAACTGTAATTAATATTGCTTAAAAGTAAACCAGTAAAGAAAGCCAGTAGAATCCTTGCATTGCCTTTGTAAAATTAAATTGGGCTCTCCAAAGACAATAATTATCAACTTGAGTTGGACAAAGTTAAAGCTTTAATTATGTACATTACTAATTAGTTTCAATTCATATCTCATATGATAGCCACCTTTCTTTACCTTATGGAATTAGAAAAATCAAAATTATTTAAGTATCAAAATTTTAAAAAACTGGAAAGAAACATGACAATTCCTGACATGGATTTGTGTACATGTATATGAGTACATGCAAAAATACTGCTGGAATTCAGAAGATATCAGAATTATACAGACTTGATAAAACATCTAACCTCCTCTGTACAAATTGGCAACAAAAACCTATAAAACCCAAAATAAACATCTGAAGGAGGGAGCTATAATTCTCACTTAGAGAAAGCAATTCTCTTTAGTTTTCAAACTTAGTTCCTAAGAAAAAAAATCATTTGCCTTAGGATCTCTAGGCTATAACTGGTGAGCTTACCATTAGCAAGTGGTACTTAGAAAATCGTGCAGGAAACCTTTTCTTTCTGTCCAAAGTTCCAACGTGTTACCTTTTTTACTTACCCCCAAATGTGGCAAAAGACAATAATGCAGTGTGAAAGCTTCTAGGAGGTTCTCCACGACCTCCATAACTGCATCTGCCCCTCCCCATATCTTGTCTGCAACATCTTGACAGCATTCAGCATCATACCTCTGCTGTGAAAAGCCAGGAACAGCTGTAGAGCTAGCAGATGCCAAGGTATTAGTACTTTTCATGATAAATATCCAAACCAACAACAAACAGAATGGTCTGAAGGACAAGAAAATTACTTGAATCTTTTCTCCCATTTGCACTGAGTATTTTGTGTTTCAAGAGATGCCAGTTCTCTGGTGTATTTGTCTTCAATTTTCAATAACTACCCAGTTTTCTAGTTTTGGCTTTATCAAAAACAAAAATACAGAAAAACTGTAATTAAGGACTGCTTTTATAATCTTTAAATAGACTACTGATTAGAAGGTAGAGACCTCATGAGGCAGTAATATTTATTTAACTTCTTGTCTCACTGACAATAAACCATGAGATAAACCCAAAAAGAAACCCTGAATACACATTATCTTAGCAATAAACCACTTTTTAAGAACAGATGTATTTTAAACATACTATAGCCCTTATCATGGAATTATAGAACGTTTTGCTTGGAGGGGACCTTAAAGACCATCTAGTTCCAATCCCATGCCATGGGCAGGGCTGCCACCTACTATTAATTATTAGATCAGGTTGCTCAGGACCCCATCCAGCTTGGCCTTGAGCACTTCCAGGGGTGGGGTAACCTCTGTGGGAAAATGAAAGGATAATAATGATTTTTGTCTTCAAATATTATAAATACAGTATCTGCTGTTATAATTAATGAATTAACTACATCATGATTCTGCAAAGAATTCAGTCACTATTTATAAAGAGCTTGGTTGTTCCATTAAGGTCATCTGACTTACAAATGAAATGAAGCACACATGTAATAGTATATTCAGTAACCGCATATTATAGTTTGTTATCAAGACATTTAGAAAATATATTAATAATTGACTGTTAGAATAGATTATATTGCATCTTAATAAAAAAGTAATTGAGAGTTATCTGTGATTGAATGTAATTAGTATTATCAAGAAACTATTAACATCATTAAGAATGCTATTTTTCTACTATAAAGTCAAGATTTCTATTGTATTACAAGTAGAAAGCCCAGAAGATACTTTATTCAAAGTAATTACATATATATTAATGCATATCATCTCCTTGTAAGGAGAATTTAAGTCCAAGAGACCCCAAGTTCAAAGTAAGTGAAAAAATACATTGCTATTTTCATGCATTTTATAGGCATTCTGAACCACCCAGAAGGTATTAACTGGATGAGATCTTACAAATGTACAACAATTTCCAGGAAAGCCCTTTGCACTCCATGACTTGTTCCCTTAGTGATTAATTTAATGCCCAGAAGAAGGTGATTGTTATTTTATGACATTAGCTAGCCTGTAACTATTGTTATTATAACCAAAACAAAAGCTTCATTTATGGTCTAATAATACTTAAAGGGTACAAACAAATGGGGAGCCCATTGTAGTCTTTGATGTTACAAACAGACAGTTCCTTCCCTTTAAGTCATACAAAAATGAGCTCCTTATTCATAAGTGTTAGCAGGACTTTTTCTGAATAGAAATATGGAAGGGAACCAGTAAGCCATGAAGTTTCATGGAGAGAATTAGAAAAATAAAGATGGCTAAGGAAGAGGGAGTCTGAAAACGAGAGAGGTAAACGGAATGCAACAAATCTGGGAACAACAATCAGTAAGCTTCAAAACGGGACCAGGGTATGGGAGACATAACCAGGATTTGCTGTAGCGAAAGAAAGCAAAGTAGTGGGAAGTGAATGCTCAAGTAACACTGGTTTATTTATAGGCTGAGGAAGGATCAGAGGCAAAAAGAGGAGTAACCATGATAGTGCAAATAAAATGAATACTGAATAAAGGCACTTGTAGGAAATGATTGTAGAAAGGACTGACCAGCCAGGAAGTGGGACTATTCTGAAATTTAGCATCAGAACACAAAATGGGAAGGAAATTGCAGAACAAGTTTACAAGAATAGGAGGTGAGGGGTGTTAAGGGATCTTTCTAGGACAAGGGAGAGAAGCATAGATGACACGTTCTTCCTGCCTCTTTTTTAAAAAAGAGGGGCTTCTTACAAGGAACCAGAAACAATTTTCCCCAAGGCTGTGTGCTTAAAAGATACAGATCTCCACACCTTATCATCTTTGCAATACCAACACTAGCTGTTACCAGGATTCCCAATGCTCAATTGCAGGAGAAATTATAGGTTTCAAAATTTTTACTCAAACTGTGCCCTTCCTGGAAGTGGGAGGGAAGATGTATGAACATGTCTTTGTGCCATCTCTGTCACTAAAGTCTAAGGCACGCTTGTCTGACCTGCTTATAAAAGGTCTTTGTTTTTCCTTCCTCCTCTACCTAGTCTCTACTCCCATATTTTTGATGACAAAACATAGAAGTTCCCAACTCTTACAAACTGTTGTCAAACTCACTTCCCTTTCATTCTTCTCTTCCTGACTCCTTTATTTCTCTCTTTTTAGTGGACTGCTTGCTCTCTCCTCTGCTGTTCCTTCTCTTTTTCCCCTTGGAAAGATAGATTTTTGCAAATAGAAAAGCACATCCATGAGTACATATTATCATCCTTTTTGCAGGAATATTTACCAGAATAAAATCCATTTTATCAGCACACTTTGCATCTGTAAAAAGAAAAAAGATTGGCCAATGAATACTCTTCTTTCTCTCACTTTCTTCTCTTTCCTTGTTTTTAATCCCCGCCCAGTCTCTCTCCTTTCAAATACCAATCAAAACACACAAAACCCCTTGCATTTGGAAGTTTTGTTCTGCATAGCACAGGTCAGATTAAATTACTTAATTGTTGTACAAACATCACATTTACCCATCACTAGTCCAGGATGAATGAGGGGGCAGGACCTATCCAATGGACCTTTGTAATGAGAACAGACTTGTGCCAATTACAACCTGTGTTATTTCTGTTATTGCACTCTTTCTCAGCTTAGACAGATCAGCTCTGGCTGATCTTCCACAGTTTTTTAAATTTTCCTTTCCTCTGAAATTTCCCTAATCTAATGCTAGTTGTTGCATCCAGATGCAAGACTGACAAAATTACCGTGTGGCCAATAGGAGGATTTGGGAAGAGCAGGCTATAAGTAAAACGTAAACAAAAATGAAGCCTATGGAAAAAATCTCTGCAGAATATTACTTTCATATTTTTAACACTGAAGCATCATGGGTGTTTACATCACGCAGAGTTTAACCATCCCCTAAACTTTTCTTGCAATGAAGACGGGAATTTTATCCAATAAAAGCAATGATTTAAGTACTGATTGCATCAAAACATGTGAATTGGAACAACTTCATTAATATTGCAGAGTGAAACACTCCAAAAGATACTAAAAATGAGGACCAGGCTTAACTAACAGTTTCATTTTGAGTTTTTTGAGCCCTTTATATCAGAACTTTCATTCATTTGACAACTCACGCTGTTTTTTTCCAGGATCCACTCCAGACTACAGCAGTACATTAAATATTACTCTACATATAGAGTATTATATTATATAATAACCAAATATATTCACTGAACAACAGCCTGGGCATGACCCTGGAGGTTGGAGGTTAAGGACAACCAAAAGGGAAATTAAGAATTTGATTCCTAATCCTACTATTATTTTGAGTTCTTTATAGAAAGCAGAAGAGCATCAGTAGGATAGATTGAAATACACTGACTTAAATACACTCTCATCTATTTGAGATGGAAAAGCTATTTCAAAAGACCTTCTATCCAGACTCTAGCCACTCTAAGCATTTTATCCATTGGGGTTTTGGTGGAAAAAAAATCGTGGAAGGATTATCTTCTTCATGTTCTAAAAGAAATCAGCCTTTTCTTATGCACTTTTTGAACACACGTGAGTGGATATGCATATATATATATATATATATATATGTATGTATGTGTATATGTGTGTGTGTGTGTGTGTGTGTGTGTGTGTCTGATTTCAGGAAGGCTAAAACATACTGCATGGTAAATTAGGCCTGAAAGAATATTTTTGGTCAATCTCAACCTGAACTTCTTATAAATAAATAACTTTCCCAGACCTGCTGGGACTGGGAAAGTATAGTTTAAAAATCTGTAGCAGTTAATCAGAGGAAGCAATCTCTGGTATAGCTGACAGTATATGGTAAAAAGAAGAAGAAACGTGTTATTATATGATCTTAATCTGGATACCTTTATCTGGGTTTTATAGAATAGTATACACCAGACTTCATGCCACAACTTTACCTCATTGTTCTAAGAATAAAACAAAAAGAAGAAGAAAAAAAAAAGAAAACAAAAATTACAAAAATATTTACTTCCCTCAGAATGCTTAGTCCTGCACGGGGCTTCTGACAATTTCTTTCACCAGAAATTTGTCCTACCTAATTATAGGCCCTGCTGAGCACTCTGTGCTTATACAAACTAATGCACAAGGGTCTTATTCTCAGAAATTTCTATTTGTGACCTTTATTAATATAATTAACCATAATAGTTCCATGAAATCCAAAAGAACTAGTCTCTATCATTCTCTCATTCTGAGAAATGGTATTTTGCTCCTCTCACTTTAATGGATGTATTTTACCTCAATTTTTAGGCTCAAGCTATGAACTTCTATCAATTTAGATTTTAAAGTATAAAGAGATATTAGAATATGCAATAAAAAGGGAAACCTTGGCCCCTGGTCCCTTAAGAAGTGCCAATCTTTGTAAAAGAATATTACCCAAAAGAGAAAATCCCTTCACTATTCTTTGTATTTTCTTGAAATAAATAGCAAGAAATTTTAATTGACTTCTGCAATATCAAAATAAGTCGGGAGACGAAGTAATTCAGCTTGTAGCTGACTTAATTAAAGCACACAAATTATAGTGTAGCTATCAATGTAATATAAAGTATAAAATTTTTGATTTATGTATATGCATATGTCAAATCACAAAACCTCAGTGGGGAACACAGAAGCATATCCCACAGTGGACTTCCTCCCATTGCAATATTAGCTTACAGTGATGAGCAGTTTTAGTGTTACAGCTAAAAGATAAAGATTTGGGGAAAAGAAAATTCACTCATTAAAGATGATTTTAAATACTACTTAAAGCCTGCAAAGGAATCAATTCCCTCAGTTTTCCTTCCTTTGGTTTCATCCTCCTGTGTTAAACTAAACAGCAAATCTAAACAGAAAGCTTAAAAACACAAAGATTTTAAATAAGGGGACCTTTTTGAAACCCAGCAATATAATCTTAAGTACAAGAATTAGAATTGCAGCCATTACAAGGCAGAAAATAATCAATTAAATACTTAATAATCATTCAATAAATAATGGTTATCATCAAAGTTCTGATCTTTTTTACTTAATAATAGAAAAATAATCAAAGGTTGCCTGGCAGTCAGACGCAAAATTGGGCAGGGTTGTTTTGGGAGATTTATCATGCTTTTTTTCATTAAGTATTATTTCCCTTAATTTAATCAATTCATTCTGTTTACTAATGAAGTATACAGGATACAGTACGCTAAGGTCAGGCCGTTCCCTGGTCAGTTTTTGTTATGGAGTACTTGAGAACTTGCATCTCCCATCAGAATTATCCATCTAGATGAGAACACTAGAGTAAGGAAGCCTTTGTGGTGAGGTGCCTCACCAAATCCCTTTTTTGGCCAGCAGGTGTAAGTGAGACAATGCAGCTGCTTCAAGCTTAAAACAGATCCCCTCATTCTGCATGGAATGTCCCAGCAGCTTCCACATCCTTATCAGTACTCACCCTCAGAGTCAAACCCTTCAGCCAGGGGATGACAGATTCTAAAAACAAAGAGATTATGTGGTCATAAAAGTAATGACCCTGTGACAAGCTATGGAATGCTCTGGGATGCATTTTTGAAGGGTAGATGGGAACGGATCAGTGAAATTTTGTTCTGATTTCTTGGAAGGAGAGGGGAGGGTTTGTGGGGGTTTTGGCCCCCTCTGTTTTTTAACAGCCTGGTCAGCCTGGTTGGTAAAAGCACATGTTCTACACTTTAGCTGCACACAGTGGCCCTTATTGGTGCCAGCTATTACTGTGCTCTGAGCAGCTCATCTCTAACCATCCTGAGAGCCAACAGATAATCATCAGCTACGGCGTTGTTCAGCTTGAGGACTTGTGGGAAATTTTTACCACACAGTGGAAGAAAAGGAGGATGAAAAGTTTTAGATATGGAACAAGAATTGCAATCATAAGATCGCCCTAGGAGCAAGTCCTCTTTAAAAAGTGAGAACCAATTTTTGGCATATTGGTTTGAAGAAAGTCTCACTACACCATTTCCTTTTTTAATTTGATGTTACAGCTAAATTGTTCTCTCTCCTGAGCTTTTCAGAACTTAGACTGAAACAGAATGCTATCACTGAGTAGCTAGACCATGACAACATATTTTGCTCCAGCCTAGTACATATTTATCCTGTCAAATCTCCTAACCATATATGGAATTTTAAATTGATTACAAGAGAAGTTAGAATTTTTTTTACAAAATCATGTCTTATTTAATGTATTTAATACAGAGTATTTCATATAGATATTATATATATTTTAAATTGCATATTTTTCTTTATAGTTTGGAATATTTATTTTCATTCAGAAAAAGTGCTATTCATTAAATAGAACAAGAAAGGTTGAACTACAGCAGAAAGGTCTGGACCCTTATTTAGAAGTGAATGAAAATATTACATATCATTAACAGGCTTGTGTTGTGCCTCTGGAGATCTCTCAGGTCATTAGAATTTTTGTCACCAAGAAAAATGACACATCAGAAATAGCTAAGTACAGCAGTCAAGACTAAAAGTGACTTCACAAATTACAAGGCAGTAATAATTCCTTCCTTTTTTTTTTAAATAACTCCTAAAATCCATTGCAGATATTTAAACCTCTAGACATTCTGCAATGTCTTTTGAGGTGGGTTTTTTTTTCTTCTGTGAAAAGACATTTGAGTGTTCTATATGATAAAAAACTTTCATAGTGGAAACGATAACTGACACTACCATATGACTTCAATATCAAGGTCCTCTATTTTTAATGCAGGTTTGGACTCAAACCAACATGAAAAATATTTCAAAAACTGATACTTACACAACATAAACAAAAGTTGTTACACTGATCATTTAAATGTTTCACAAATTTACAATCAGCAATCTCTTTGCAAGATAGCTATTAAAAATAGCACTTCAATTACTTTTCTTTCTTGTGAATGAATTTTGCTGAGTTTATTTTACTATTTTATAGTTATATAATGACAAAGTAGTTCTGTTTCTCTTTATAGATGTGTCCTTCATATAACATCAAACTGTGATTTCAAGGATATACAGATTATCTTTTATAGTGAGAAGCAAGCACTGAGATATGGACTGTGGCAGAAGATATAACATCTCTTTACAGACTCCAAGAAACTTTATGTTTTCTGAGTCATACCATATAAATAATGGTAAGGGTACATGCAAACCAGAAATGAAACATTTTCGTATTATTATTTGAAATTAATATAATACATATATTCAGAGAAACCTACTTAACTGCTGGTGAAGATGCAGAAGATGTAAGAGAAATTTCATTTCTTATACTCTGCCTTCTGTAAGTTAAGCAAAGAAAAGAACAAATTGAAGCTCTGCATTAAAAAGCCACTATTTTTGTCATCAAGTTTCAATTGTAGTTCTTTCCCTTATATATCAGAAGCAGCAGTCTTAAAAGTGTATAAATTTCTTTTCCCAACTGATCACCTCAAGTGTGAAGAGGCCAGATTGGAAAATTGAAAGGCATCCAAGGACAGTAGTTTATTTTATTATATTGTAGCTTAAATCTCCTGCATAAATGTGTGCCAGTTAACTATGCAAAAAATACATTATCTATTATCCACTCTAACATGGCAAGCCATCTCCTAGTTCAATATGACCTATAGTCATATTGAAACTATGGCTATAGCTGTTTGAACCCCAGCTTGTGAGAATTTTAGTCTTTGTGTGCTGACAGGCACTGACCTCAGAAAAAACACTGCATTTGACCTGAGGCTGTGGAGAAGGCTTCCAAAACTGAATGGCAGAATTGGGATTATGGGTGTGTAGCTTGAATAGAAGTGTGCAATATCACATGGTGGAAAACTTAAGAGTTTAATGTTTTAGAGTATAGTAATATACACGAAGCAAGATGGTTCACCTTCTTCTTCATGCATTTGGGTGGTATTGTGTAATTGGATAAAAAAGTCCGCATTGTGGGACACAAGTGATTAGTTATTGGGTTAAAAATAAAAATAATTTGGGTGTCATTTCTTAATTGGACAGTTTATCCTTAAAAGGCCTTGTAGAGAGAGAGAGAGATAGGGCTCCAGTTTTAGTTTGCTAGAGGGAAGGGCTGTAGAACTCACAGTTAGTGAGACTGTAATATAGATAAGAGCTAATAAACATCTGAGTCTGAACAAGAAATACTATCTCGTGCATTTAATCTCAACCTTGGCAAAAAAGAAGCAAAGAATACACATAGTTTGTACACTGGCGCTTTGATCCAGGGCAGAGAATTGAGAATTAGTGATTCCACACAGCAGCAGAAGGCAGACCCTGCCCTTCTTGCTGCCTGTGTAGTACTTAGAGAATCACTGAACAGACATCAAACATTATACTTTCTTGTGATATGCAGTATTATCTGCTTCCTAGTTTTGTGGTGTGTCAAGGTCTGGTGAAGTGACTTCAGTCTATTTCTACCATGCATTGAAGAAAAAAAGAGCTGTGACCAAAAGTACTAGAAGGCTGAAAATCTGGATATATGTGAATAAAGGATTGATGTCTAAAATGAAAACTTCTGTTTATTGATCACAAGCTTCTTTCTGTGGCTGTAATAGCTATAGCAGGAAAGTATTGGAATGAACTCAGCAAACAATTGACCATTTGGACTAATGTTAATATTCAAGACTGTTTATGGGGTGAATAGCTACCAAAATAAAATTTCTATATTTAAACCAGTTTGTTTTTAAAAACAACATTGTTCAACTCTCATTAAATCACTTGGAAATCTGTCGCACTGACATGACCAATATTCGTGATGAAACCTCTCCTATCTGGAAATGTCCCATATAACTGAGGTGGAGCCAGAGCTGGCCTATTAATCCCCTAGAATTAGAATAATCTTACCAATAAAGCAAAATTGAAATACAACAATTCCTCTAACTCTACTGAAAGTAATTATCATGTTTTTCTTATCTGAACAGACATCTAACCATGGCCTGCAAATTATGGGTTTCCAAAGAATGTCTTTACAGATTATAAAATTCTATCAAATTTCTACATAAATCTGGCTTTTGCATTTTAAGCATTAATATGCTGTTTTAATCTAAAACATGAAAGCTAAAACAATAAAGATAAAAGGCCACTGAAGAAACAATAATGAGGAAGGACCTGACACACAGGTGTCCTGATGGTTAGTGATGGGAGAAAAGTACTGTGAGATGCATTACCATTTACTTAAACTAATGTCTATATAGATAATGTTTGTTTAAAATTGAAGATTCTTTTTTACATACTTTTCTAAAATAATTAGTGATTCCATTTATTATGCATTACAGGAAGAATGGTAAGGTCACTTAAAATGGATTTGAAGCTGCAGCAAAATTAAAGCAGTCTTGGTATGACTCAACAGACAACTGGTTTATATTTTAATATTCCAGGAGAAGTAATCAGCAAGTTTTTATTTGCAATATATTCTGCTCTCCTCAGAATCTCAATATATCATACATTTTGCTTAAAACTTCAGTGGAATCAGACTAAGGTGAATTGATCATGTAACAACTCAATATCTTTATATTCCAGATGGGAATTAACAACCACTTCTCTCAGACTGGATGCACACCATAGGGACAACCATTCAGTTCAGAAGAAAGGGGAGGGAAATTCAGCCAAAGTGTCCTCTCCATTAGAATGCCAAGGAAAGGATATTTTGTATTGGCTACAGATGCAGTATAAGAACTGGGAGAATAGTACTTCATTCTGTAAGTCAACAAGATTCTTCTGTGCTTGCAAGCCAGCAGCCTATTCAGTATGCATTTAATGCTTTATAAATAAGCAGAAAAATCATATTAATGTGCAAGATAAAGGGTACTACAGATTGGACTGAATATCCTGATTCTCACTACTTGACACATTTCCCTGACTTTGCATCCTATTTAATGATACACAAAAGATAATTACTTCAGTCTGAAACATTTGTAAGTGCTGATCATGCTCCCTATTCTCCACATTTAACCTGCTTTACTTAAAGCTAGGCATACTGCTTCAGCTGTATTTATGTAGTAAATGCAGGGGGGCTTAATAGTGAAGAATGGTTGTATCATGCATACGAGTGATTAGTCCAGCATGAACAAAACGTTTCAGGCTATATTCACAAACCTGTGGGTCTGATGCTTCAGTTCTCAGTTGGTAGGAACCATTTTGTTTAATCATCTCCTTTCAGAAGCGAGTGGCTAGTTCAAGTCACTTCTAGTCTCTCACTTTAAGTGAGTGGCTTGAACTTTAATATTCAACAAAAAATAAATTACAGACTCCTCCAACTAAAAAAAAATAAATATTATAGTTACCATCACACCATCATAACCTATAAACATAGCAACAATGTAGTTCTGAGAGATAGTAATTTTTTGTACTTTAAAATGATACTGAGTTTGTTCTTTTTTTTAATTTAGGATTCTATTAATTTGTTGCCTGGACAATGAATTACTTAGTACACGTGACTGATTAGCAAATTCATCCAAATTAAAACATGCTGGTTCAAGTTTTATCATGAATGCATATTCACAGACAACTTAATGACTTAATCTGTTCTAATCCAGACATAAAATATATAAAAAAGGTATCTGCTAAAGAGACATCAATGTGTGCCATCTCTGATGGCAAAATAATTATTAAGCCACTTAACTCATCAATATGCCTGACAAGAGATTACTATGGACAGGGTCACTGTAGACATGTCATGACATTTTCTATATTTTTTCTGGTTTAGAAATTCACAGCTATTTTCTACAAAAGGAGTAAATACTTGCCAGCATATTTAGAATCCTTCACCCTTCTAGTGTTTCCCATAAGCCTTCTCTGACATTTGACCTACCTCTCACAGGTCAGGACATTTTATCTGAGTTGGGAATAATTACAACTGACAGCAGCTCATAGCTTTTTTTCCCTAGTCTTAGTTATAGAGAAAGAAGAACAGAGACAACAGATTAGAGGATTGTTCAGCAATCCAATTTGTGGCCTATTAGAGTCTTGAACAATCTTTTTTCCTTGCTGGATGGGTTCATTTAAAAGTTTATCTCATGGAAACTTTGGTCACAAGGAAATGCATGTGACAAGAAACTTGATAAACAATCCTTAAAGAATTACAGTCAGAAATCACTTCCATGGAATCTGAGGCATTATCAGAGCACTCAGTACAAGGAACGATGCTGGGACTTTTGCAAGTAGGCATTTTCTAAAGTACTACTTAAAAAGGACTTTGAACTCTTTTGAAGACTTTCATTATACCTATTTTCTTCGCAATGTGTTCATCTCATCTCCAGATGGGTCCTGTCACTTGTAATTTAAAAATTATAGTAGATACAAGCTGATTCATTGTCCAATTACCTTTTATAGCCAGAGTTTAGCATTAGGATTAAGCATGGCCCACATTAAAATAAATTCATACGCCTAGGCATTAAATTAGAAAAATTGTCGATAACAAAAGTTCACAGTAGTTCTTCAATCCAGGATAGGTTTCCTTTTTTCTGGGAGAATATTTTTTTTCATTCTTTCCTATTTAGATACCTATATTTGTCCTTACAAATAGCAGAGAGCATATTAGTAGTTCAGCATCTTCTAATCCTTGATGATTTTCTTCTAACAGAATTCCTCCATCATTAGATGAAGACAATTAAACAGCATGATCCACCTCTCAACAGCTATCCTGCACAATTCCTAAACACTTCATTCTCTTGTAGAGGAATTTTCTGCAGTCTATTTTAGAAGAATCTGTTTAAACTATACAAATGTGTAATCACATGAGGGCCTCTCCAGCACCATCCTCCAGCCTCTCACTGAAGTGGTGCAGTAGCTGTGGGATAGCCACCTCATTCTCTCTCTTCCAGACTCAGTTTTAGTAACACTTGAGTATCCCGCTCAGCCCAGAGGGAAGGCAGATTCCAGTCCTTTCACAAACTTCCTGCAAACAGAGAAGCCCTACTGCCTGGCAAAACTGCCACTACTTCTATTCTATGACTTAAAATTAAAAAAAATTAAAAGTTGCTTTTCTTAAGAAGATCATATTGTAGGAAAATCACCTGAAAATCACCTGAAAGAGTGAACATTAGTTATTACAGGTATTATCATTCAAGAGTTTGTGTCTCTTTTACTCAAATGTATAAGAAAACCTGTGCTTTGTCCCATTAACCCCGTTCTCAGCCTCATTCATCAGGGTACACTGGCAACAATAACTATTGAGAAGAGCACAGCAAGTTACAAAAAACTTAATTATGAGCATGTCTTCAGCCTGAAGCCTGGATTTCCCCTGCTGTGAAAGTACAGCACGTGCAGCTGCCTCTTCCATTTTGTTGCATCCACTCCATGTATGTGCAGGTTTTATGGAGCTTTTCTTGCTCTGGCATTCACTCACAGTCCATGGCAAAGTGGGTAAGTGTAGGACAGCATGAGTTTGGTTTTGTCAACACAATCACGGATCACTGAGGAAAAGCAGTTTTGAGTTTGTGTGCAAGAGGTAACTGGTTTTGAATCCCATTGTCAAGCTAAAAATGCAGACTTACAGCCTCAGTTGAGAAAGTGGAAGAGGCAAGTTGTGTTATGGTTTTCAGTTATTACTCTTTTGGCTATAGAAAACCAGGTTAACTGTGTGGCTGTTTAAAAGGTCCCATTTAAGCATTAAAATTATTCATTGCAACCACAAATAATGAATAAAATTACCCCATTAATTAGAGACAACAGGGATTTCAGCTGAAAATCTCACTTCAGGAAGCCACACAATTACTGACAAATGACATAGGGCAACTAGAATAAGAATATTTTGAAATGTTTTTCTTAGAAGAAGGAAATTATTTAGCTATCATGTGAATTAAACATAAGAAAATCAAATTGTATGATGCAGTAGAAATAACATTTTCAATTACTGTTCCACTATTATTCTGTAAAATCCCATCTTTCATGGGTACACTGTTTGTGTCTAAATTGTACAGAATAAAATAGTGCATGACAGGTCTAAATAGAAAAGAAAAAGGAATTTCAGCTTGACATTGAGATAGTTTCTTATCATTGTAACAATGCTAAAAACATTAAAAATGTTCTTAACTATTATTATTGGACTATTTTTAATATCAGAACTATAGTTTTAACTGTATGTGCAATTTTATGTTGCTTAATAAATTTACTGTGCCATTTCACCATAGCACTCAGTGAATTTGATTAACAAGGTATGTGACCAGTTATTGAAAGGGGAAATATTTGCTAAATGGCAGCAAAATAACTCTGACTGAAGATCTGATGAAGGACCATAAGGAAAGATACATATCACAAAACCAGAACAATTAATAAGTCTGTAGTGCATTTTTCATTTATTGAATTTTATCCTTTCATACTGTTAAGTGAATGTAAGGAGTACTGTACTGACTTTCCATCTATTCTATTTGGGGGAAGGTTTAATATCACTGCTAGCACAGTAGGATATTAATACCTTAGTAATTTTAGAAGAAACTAATATTTCTTTCTGTCCTTCACCAGGTGAGAAATTACTTGGCTTTTTTTACCTACTGTATGACTGGAGCAGATTTTCTTTGTGGTATTGAAGTTTTTGCTGCTCTGATGAAGTGCAGAAATGAATTCAATGCTGGAATTCAGCACAGTCTATGTGTTCTGGGTAGCAGCCAGTGAGGCTGGTAATTCCCTTCTCCAGGGAATGACAGGTGTTGATGATGATCACACTCAAGACAGGTGTGCTAGCTTAGGTAGCTGAAGTCGTTTCCATGGAGACCTTTGGAAATCACAGTTAAAGCTTTAAACATGGGCACATTGCATGCACAGCAAAACCAAGGGAGCTATCTAAGCTGGGCAGTAGGAACAGCTAGGAACACTTGGGCAAGATCTTAGACTGCTCTCCTCGCACAATTAGGTAGCTTACTGTGCCAGGAAGAAGCACTTAACACCTCTGAGGATTCACAGCTCTGCATCCTCCTTTACAAGCTATCAAGGGTATTGCAGGCATTTGCTACAGCACTGCTGCCCTCTTCCCTTCTCAGAGGCCAGCACACAGAGAGCAATCACAGCCCATGTGCAAGGCACAGGCCTCCCCCTTCTCCCTTGCCAGAATACAGATTTAAAGCAGGACTCATCCACCCATAAGTGCTGCGTTAATACCTTGGGGTTTTTCCAGGTTCTTCTTGTGAATCTCCTCTTTCTTAAGGAAACTGAGGTATCCTAGAGGACTGTTTACAACAACAAGCTAGATTTACTTTTCCTTCCTCAAATCCACCAAAGCCCAGGAGAACTTTGGAATTCTGAATCCAATTCCCTGCTATTCAGTCACCAAACCTTTTAGTAACTTGCCGATTTCTACCTTAGCAGAGCTTAAAATTTTACTTCTTCTACTAGGAGGCAGAAATTGTTGCTCTAATGAGCTAGAAACTTTCATATTTCCAGTCTGTGTTTTTTCCTGTCTGCTATTTGCACTCAGTTTTTTATGTGTCAATAGTGTCTCATTCACTGCCCAGCATATTTATATTTGGCCACCCTATGCCTTCTTAGTCCCTGTTCTGTTAGGTCAAACAATGTTGTCCTTTGGGTGAGCAAAAGTACGGTTAAAACAACTGGGAATTTTTCCTCTTCCTCCTTTATTGAAAGCAAAGTAATAATTCCCTTTCTTTTTCATGTTCCCACAGCTCCCCCTCCCGTTTCCATTTATTCAGGCCCGTGGGAAAAGGCAATAGCACCTGAAACAAACTCCTTTCCCTTGCCATGATATGGGAGGCAGAGTGAAATGCAATCTGTCAGTACACGGTGAGTTTAATTGTGCTAAAATTCAATTAGGCTCAAAGGCAGTTGAGGAGCAAAGACACCAGGCCAAATCCATCCCTTTTGTTCATCTGTGAAGACATCAGGTTTAATTGCTTTCCAGTATATGTAAATATGACTCTGGGTGAGTGTTGCGTTGGTAGGAGAGCAGATTCACCCTCTGACCCAGCAATGTAGGCTCCCACACCTCTTGCAATTATCTCACATCTGCTCAAAACAGAACTGACCTGTATGTGGGTGAAGGTCTCTGCCAGCTGATGTATTCCCCCAGGATGAATGTCATGTCATCTCATCTCATCGCATCTCATCCATCTCATGTTGCACTGGTGTGAGACATAGGCACAGGGATGCTTTTATTGTAAGAGCTGGTGAGCACTGTGTTCTTTCAATTTAGCCTTTGCTGTAAAGCCTAAAAATTCCAAGAAGTTGCAAACTGCATTGATGGTTTCAACGTTTAATGCCACAATTTTCAAAGCCATGTGTTTTCGAGTAAAAGTAGCAAGAACTAGAAGAAAAAACAAATATGAAAAATCTCAAGCAAATAGTTATTTTAAATGCTATGTTTTTAAATGCTGAAAATTTAAAGTTTTTAAGTGATTGATATAAAAAATGCATTTATAACATTTGCCTCCAATCCTTACAAGTGGGGTTTTGTACCTGTAAGTAAATACAGAGTCATTTCATAATCTGTGAGTTTTGTGCTTTTTACCTGCAGATCCTTATCACAATTTCCCATCTCATAGGTGTTCTAGAAACAATTTGTATTATTACATATAAGGAGCTGTAAGGATACAATTGCATTTCCCATCTACAGTTCTTCTGTGAACAAAAATCTAAGCATCTATCAGCTTGAAAATTCAAACCTAATTTAGTAATACATAAATTATTTTAGAATCCTGATGTGCTACTGACCAAAAAATGGCGAAAGAAAGGAACTGAAAGAAACTGAAAAGTCTAACTTGGGTGCAGGCCTCCTCAGATTAACAAACCTCCATCAACCTCCATTTCTAAAATTGAGAGCACTTCCCTGTTGCAGTATGTCTGCAACCATACTCACTTCTGACAAGTTGCAGGGGACACACGGAAAACTAGTATTCAATTGAAAAACAAACATATTAGAATATATAACATTCTTCCTTTTATAAATATCAGCAGCCTGAACTATCAGCTAAATGACATGCATCCCCATGACTGTACCATTTTTCTGCTTTGGGCCTATGTGTTGTTTTTTTTTTTTAAATGTCATTCTGATGACCAAAAATTGTTTATTCAAATCAATAACACATGTATGACAATGAGCCAGTGATCAGGAATAAATCTTTCCATGCTTTCCACTCTAACAGTTTAACTCCCCTGTCCCCGTTCCACAGGTGCATTCTGCGTCCTACAAATGCCGCACATTGCTACCACATCATCAGACATTGCAGCATCTACACCAAGCTACCCAGCACAGCGACTGGGCCTTATTTTTCTTTATTATTTGCTAGGTACTCACACATCTTATTAAATTTCAACAACACATTTCCTCTAGCCTGACCCACCCACCTTTTCAGTATGGAATGTTGACAACACTATGTGTGATAAATATAATGGATCAGCTGCATCAGTGGACAAAGAAAGGGCTAAGATGTCAAATACCTGGACTTCTATAAGGCCTTTGGCAGGTCCCCACAATATCCTTCTCTCCCAGCTGGAGAGAGCTGGATTTGATGTGTGGACTGTTTGGTGGATGAAGAATTGATTCGACACCAAAAGGACAGTGGTCAACGGCACAGTGTCCTGACAGACATCAGTGAAAAGAGGAATCTCTATTGGAACTGGTGTTGTCTAATATCCTCATTAATGAAATTAACAAAGGGATCAAATGTGCCCTCAGCAAATTTGCAAGACAAGCTGAGTGGTATGATTGACACTCCTGAAGGACAGGATGTCACCCAGAGGGATCAGGACAAGATTGAGAAGTGGCCCATGAGAATCTCATGAGGTTTAACAAGACCAAGGTGCTGCACCTGGATTGGGAAAACCCCGACTATCAGTCCGAGGGTGGGGGTTGAACAGATTTAAATCAGCCCTGCTGAGAGGGATTTGGGAGTGCTTGCTGGACATTTGGGGGTGAGAGGCTGGACATGACCCAGCCATGAGCTCTTGCAGCCCAGAAAGCCAAAAATCAAAAGTAGCATGGGCCACAAGGTGAGGGAGGGGATTCTGTCCCTCTGCTCTACCCTGGTGAGACCCCAAACGGATGTACCCAGGTCTGGTGTCCTCAGCAAAACAGGGATTACACACTAGGAGTGGGATTCATCTCATCTAGAAGCAGAGACCCTACTAAGAAATTATTCTGTTCAGGTTTCCTAGGTCCTGCATTCAGTCAAGAGGGAGAGGCAAGAACATCCATCAAATCATTCAGCCCAGATGTCTAATTGCTTTAGATGGATGGGATTTGTGTTTTGCCTATAAGAGACAACTGCCCTAGGGAAGGTGCATATGTGATATCAGGACATAAATCCTATGCTGTGGCAGAAGTTTCCTCAAGGCATTGAGAGTCCAGTGTAACTAACTCCTATTGAAATCAGTGGAGGACCACAAAGACTAAATGTGTAATTAGCTAAAATAAAGCAGAAGTTATAAAATTATAACAGCAAACATTGGTAAATGTTGCTTCAGTACTTGTATATTGTTTCAATGAAATCCTTGCTTTACTCCAAAATGCATCTAATGCATTCTATTATGGAATAACCAATCAAAGAAATATAAAGGACCCTAGATGCATGGTGTAGAAATGTAGATTTCATAACTTTTTTCTTTTTCCATTGAAATAACTTAATACACATGTATCATAAATGAAAGACACACATTGCCAACATTCCAGATGTTCTTGGTTTCTTTTGTGGGCTATCCTATTTGCTAAAAAAGACTTCTTGTTCAAGAAAAGCATTTGATAATTCTTCACTGGTTGAAGGGTATCATCCCTGTCAAATGGATACTAAGTACAAATGAATAAATTAATCTCTTTCAAAAATAAATAGAGCTTGCAAGTAGCAATCATAGAACTAAATGTTAAAATATGGAGTTTTTTGTGGTCCCTTACTTCTAGGTTAAGGCCTGACTGATTAAATCTCCATCAAAGTTTACTATTTCAGTCTTATCATCTGTTAATAAAAAGAAAATAATATTTTACTTCCCAGACTATATAGAACTCATGAAGATGAAGTAATACAAATTGCTTGTTCTTTCAAAAGGAAGTTTTTGCAAAGAGAGAGAAATGGAATGTAAAATTGATAGATAAGACCTTGTGATAATTATCTGTCACTAATTATGCATCCAATCTCTAAAAACCAGTAGGTTAATGATGGTAACCTATATAATGAAGATTTCCTCATACAAGTATGTGCACTCTGAGAAACCTTTTAACTCCAGCTTCCACCTCAACATGGCAGAATATCATATTGCAAATGCCCAGGGAACAGTTGTGAGGTAGAGGAGGAAGTAGTTCTCAACCTGATAAAAGCCATTTAACGTGATGCCATTTCAAGCCAAATTTGGACAGCCTAAAGGAAAGATTTGTTTCGAAGAGCCAAGAAAGCTGACAATCCCATCAGAGGAACAGCATATAAATGCCAGCAGCATTTCTGTGATCTCAGATTATTTGCACTGCCAGACAAGGAGACTGCTGATTTAAAACTGTCTCTGCTGTCTCAATCCAACATAGGATTCAGCAGCACCAAAGAGTTTGGTGGTTCCAAATGTACCATGAGCACACATGATGGCCACCAATCCAGCAGCCTGAAGGAGTGGGAAGTAGTTGTCATATAATCAACAAGAAATTAAAAAAAATTAGGGAAACAGAAAACTAGGGAAATGTTGAGAATTTGTATTTCCTCATTATAGAGTGACCAAG
Source organism: Melozone crissalis (assembly GCF_028551555.1). NCBI lineage: Eukaryota > Metazoa > Chordata > Aves > Passeriformes > Passerellidae > Melozone > Melozone crissalis. Next base: position 64,114,064 of record NW_026535805.1, read on the forward strand.
TGGGAACCAGCAACTCAAAATCACAAGAGACAAATCACTGGCAATTTTTCTGACAGTGATATATGTACAGTTCAGCAATCTCATAGTCTCAGAGAAATAGACATGGGATTGACAAGTGACTGGCAGGAATATCTATGAAATAATTGTGGAAGGGTAGAACAACAGGCATCAAGAAAGGCTTTACTACAGAATGCTACTTAAAACAAAAGGAAGGCTCCAATATTGAAAAACTTAATCCCAGAATCTGCAGCAAGGTCAGTAATTTTAAGCAGTTTCGAAACACTTACAGATCCTACACTCAAAGATTTTAAGGCCTCTTTAAGTCAGTCTTAATGGACTGTTCTCATCATCTTCTCTGCTTGCCTGCACAGCACAAGCTGTAGCATTCCACCTAATGACAACTTGTAGAATTAAAACATATGTAGCTATTATATCTTCTTTCACACTTGGCTTGACGTGCTGTAGGTGTTTGTAAAGCAACATGCAATTAAATGAACAGAAAGTGAAGATACAGTCACCAGCAGAGCCTATAGTAGCCACAGTGCCAAGACTTCCACCAAAGATGGGGAGTTCAGCTGCTGAATTCTTATGTCTGACTTTAATGCATATTAAGAAAACAACAAAAAGAAGGCACAGTGTTCAACTACTCACAACACATGTGACTGAGTCTTTATACAAAATATAGTGACTAATTTGAAACTCTCTAAAGGAAATTGGACACTTTTTTGCATTCCAGAGGGGTTTTTATCTCTTACGTATATGTAGTATTACACATAGGTGTGGCTTTTCTATCTGTATTCTCTTACAGATTAACTATTTTCATTAAGAAATACAAGTACTATTCTAGTAGTTGCAGTGGTACTCTGCACCATCTAGGATTTTGTCTGTGAATATAAGGGAGACCTCAGAATCTACCAAGTGAAAGATCATAAAAATTAATTTTCCATAATGATGACAAGACAAAATGCATACGCTTGGCCTAAAATCAACTGCCTGCCTTTATGCCATGTGACTATTTTATTACTTCAGAATAACATCTTTTACATTCAAAACTCTCCTTTGAGTCACTATGCATCATGCAGTATCAGTCTACACATCATTCACCCAGGAAATACAACACGTACAGCCAACAGCAGAAGTGGTATTCTGTCCCCATACCCTCTTCAATGAAAAAAAACCAGGGATTTCTGTGCTGCAGGTGGTTTTTCTCCCCTTTTATTTTTCATTGTCTTTAACTACTAGAAAAAAAACAACGGATCTTCACACGTTAGTACATCTGAATGGATGTTTAAGATCTAAAAGCACAGATGGTATTGGAGGTGAGCCAACTTTGAGGCTTATTTTGTAGCTTGAAGCTTTTTTGCACAGCTGATCTGCATTCAGAAGGCACCATTGGGCCCAAGAAGCAAAAGACCCAGAGTATTCATGGGCATAGGCAGAGATTCTTGTCTCTGTGTAGGCTGCCTTAAGATCTATGCTGTAGCTTTGCCAGATTTCCAGCATGTGGTTGGTATGCAATGATACATCTGCTCTGACTGAATGGCAGAGAGGGAGATGCATGAAAATGGCTACTATTTCAAAATCGTGCTTTTCTCTGGTGGAATCAGAAACTGCCTGGAAAAGGAGATATGAATTTTAGAGGAAGAATATCCAAGTTAGTGAAGGTAAAAATAAACATGGAAAATGGTTTTACTGTCTGACTTTTATTGAACTTGTATATGTAAATGAGAAACATTTTATCGGAGGAAATTATTTTGCTTTCCTAAATACTCTCCTTTTGTTCTATTTAATTTAATTTTCATGCACCTTTACACTCACAATCCCTCAGCCAGTATCTCAGCACATGGTTACTGTGTGTTCAGCTTTCCCTCAGAGGACATGTAGCACAAACATTAAAAAGATGTGCAAAAGTACTAGAAAATCTTAATTTCTGCTTTGTTACTGCCATGAATTTTCTGAGATATTAAATATGTATAAAATAGTCCTTCTGTGCTTCCCTTATTCTTCTGTAAATTTTCTACAATTTTAATTTCATTTTTAGTGCATGGAGGGTCAAATAAGATTCTTCCACATAAAGGACAGAAATGCAGACATAGACAACCTTTGTTCTAAAACTATCATAATATTAACAGCTAGAGTACTAAAAATTGTGAGGGAAAAAGAAAAAATTCTCAAGGTCCAGGAACTTGTGTAATTTAGTCAAGTTAACATAAAAACCTAGGAAAATTAATCTAGATGGACCACTTGAAGATCAGCTGAGTGACTGTGTCTTATCCACTAATAAATTATAGAACAATCTAATTCAATTATAGGGATATTGTGATATTAAATGAATCTATCTAAAAACAAGAGACAAAAGGAGGCATAGAAATTTTGTAAGGTACGTTAAATTCAACTTTAGTCAAGGACTTGGGATATTAATCTCTGTATCACACAATTCCCACATAAGGGACATTGATGTTCCAATGCCACTGCCTACATAGGAAAAACATGATGGTCAAAATGTTTCCATAGGCAGAACTGCCTTGCTAGTGGAGAAAGGACCCAAAAAAATGTGCCTTCATGGCCAAGAAGGCCAATGGCACTCTGGCCTGTATCAGGAATAGCGCAGCCAGCAAGAGCAGGGAGGTCATTCTTCCCCTCTCCTTGGCACTGGTGAAGCTGCACCTTGAGTTCCGTGTCCAGTTCTGGCCTCCAAATTTAGTAAGGATGTTGAACTGCCAGAGCATATCCAGAAAAGGCAGCAAGGCTGCTGAACGGTCTGGAATCCAAGTCCTGTGAGGAGTGGCTGAGAGACCTGGGGTTGTTTAGTCTGGAGGAAAAGGAAACCCAGGGGTGAGTTTATCATGCTCTAAAACTGCATAAAGGTTGTAGCCAGGTGGGGTCAGTCTCTTCTCCCAGGCAAACAGTGACAGGAAAAGAGGACACAGTCTTAAGCTGCACCAGGGGATTTTTTGTTGGACATTAGGAATTTCTTCACAGAAGGGGTGACTGGGCATTGGATTGGGCTGCCCAGGGAAGTGGTGGAGCCACTGTCCCTGGAGGTATTTAAGAAAAGACTGCATGTGGCACTCAGTGCCATGGTCTAATTGACAGGGTAGGTCATAGGTTGGATTTGGTGATCTCAAAAGTCTCTTTCAATCTGGTTGATTCTATGATTCTGTGATCTTCAATTTGAGCATTTTGTACTCCCCTTCCAAGTAGATAATGTCCAATAGAGTTATATGGTGTCCTGATTCTAGATTTCTCAAGGTTCTACATCATCTAATATAATTTTTAAGCACTAATTTATGAACAAATATATATACTTCAATCCTAAGGAGAAACGCATGCCTTACTAGTGTGCTAAATACTGTAACAATTAGAAATGTATGTGGGCCTAGAAACCAAACTTCATCTCTGATTTTTGTTTTAGCTTAATCTGATTTGCACACCTAAATAGACAGGATGTTTGTGAAAAAAAGAGCAAGGGGTGACAATTATTGCTCACCACTCAGACATCTCCAATTTTGTGGAAGGGGCTAACAGCGGGCCTGTTAGCTAAAGGAGTGAGAAGAAGCCGAGAAGTAAGAAGAAGCTGATAAGGAGCTTTCTCCAAGGCTGTAACCAAGGAGATCAAGAGAAGAAAGATAAGAGCACTTTGCAGCTGGACGAAGCATTTTTAGAAAGTTAGGTGAAGTCACTATAACTTTTCACCAATAGCATGGTATTGACTTATTGTGGCCAATAGTTAAGGTAGAAGAAGGGTAAACAATTGGAAAGTGTATAAAAGATCAGCCATGTTCACTAATAAAGTGCTGCCAGCTGAGACTGCTTGTGGTCTCTGCTTTGTGTTGTGACTGCCTCGACTGCAATTTTATAAGGTATTATTGCAAAGCTACTAAAAATCCTCTGCTGTAATTCTCCCCATGGATATAATTACTTGGTTCTCCACATTGAGTCCAAAATTTTCAATCTGTCTCAGTCATCATGTGTTATCATTGTTGCTTTGATCTAAGAAATAGTTGAATAATATCTCTTTGAAGTTCATAAACTCTCTACTGATTCTTAAATGTCAATTAAATGCATTTTCAGCTTTACCTGAATGTTTCAACTTCCCTATGAATATTTTTTTTCTAGTCTAAATAATTTAATTTTGGAAGAAATTTTCACATGTAATGTTTTCATACAAAAACAATTCATTGCATTTCAGTGATATTTAAGAAATGTGCTACAAATCATCTGTAGCTAGCTTAATTTTGCTTAAATAACCATATGTCAAATCATTTATTTTTATCTCAAATTCATAAATTTGGAATAATAAAGCAGTTGAAATATATGTTCTTTTAACAACTGTACACCAGATAACTTGCAGATCAAATGTACAAAGACAAGGGAATTCAAAGGATGTATTTATTATGTCACTGCAGATCAGTTAATAATGTAGATATCTAATTATGTAATAAGATTTAGCATTCAGATGCCACACACAATTAACTTAATTACAAAATGAATTTAAAAATCAATCCTGCAAAAGGTAAACTTCTACTATAGGGCTGCTCAATAAATTTTTCAAATATTGCAGACAAAGACATGAAGTATTTAAGATACCACTAAATGCAAATTAATGACAAAATAATTTTATGTGTGTTTCTTCTTAACAGAAACATATTCATACCTCAAATTTATCGTCCATTACCTTGTCTAGTAGATAGCAGTAATATTGAAGATAATGCAGAATTCTAATTATATCTGGAATAGGATATAAAGAAAAGCATACAGTTTTGTACTTAATGTAGTCTTGTCTGAACAAAAGCAAAAATCCCAGTTGGTCAAGAAAATGCTCCATGTTTTTGTGATAATGACCTAGAGACCATGCATGGTGATTCTGATTAAAACATGAAAGAGCTGTTTCAAATAAGGTAATTCAGTCATAAACTGAAATTGTAATTTATCTAAACTCCAATAATCATCAAGAATGCAATAGGATAAGTTGACAGATTCCCCAGCAGTATTTTAAAATGACCAGGGAAATCTTCAAACTCTGATCATAATTTGAACTCAAACCATTACAAAAACAGATAGGTGAAAACAAGCATCCAGATTTTATTAACAGATGCTGAAATAAAGGTTTCAAAACTCTTGAGTAAAAAATATGTTTCACTGAGAGTGAAATCAAGTGACTTTCTATATATATGATATACCAAATATATACCATATACTATGTATATGATATACCAAAACTCACCAGTCTAAGTGTGCATTGGATCATGTGTTATTGGGCTTCCCCAACAATAATAAAGTGGTTATTTAAAATTTTTAGCTTAAATTTAAAGCAGTGGAGTGACTGGTGCATGACTTTTGCACCAGTATGAGCTGCTCAGGACCATGACCTTGGATGAGGCAGTCTGAACTGGCTCCATAAACCTAGCTGTTAACATCACCACTGACTCCTAGATGCATATTTGACTAGTCAGAGAAACCTGCTTTTTTCTGTCCCTGATCCTGGAAAGGGGAATCCAGCAAAATATCACCAGCTACAAGTGTCTCTTCTGTGAGACTCTCTTCATTCCTCTCTTTTCCCATCTGCTTAAGCTAGGCCCCTAAGAAGTTCTCATCATTCATGTGGCCCATAGCTGAAGGTTCAAGGATGCAGAAACCAATTATTATTTAATTAATGAACAAAAATCACTGAAATGTTAAGGCCTGATAAATGAAAATTGAAGATTACCCATAATTTTGCTGATGTGAAAGGAAATACCTCAACTGGAAGAAGGTTAAGGGAGGTGAATGGGATATTTATGACTTTTCCCACATTAATTATACAACATCTACTCCAAGAAAATTTCACTATCACCAAAATTATATTTTTGCTGCAAATGGGACTCATGCTAAGTTTAAATCAGGCCAAGTACAGCCTCGTTTGGGGCTACATGCCCTTAAGTTCTCTGGCAGAGAAGCTCAGCGGTATGCACCTGCAAAACAGAAAGCCAACTTCATTTTTGACTTCATCAAAAAAACTATGGTCAGCAGATCAAGGGAGGTGATTTTCCTCCTCTACTCTGCCCTCATGAGAAGCCACCTGAAGTACTCTATCCAGGTCCAGGGCCCTCACCATAAGAAGGGCCTGGACCCATCAGGGCAAGCCCAGTGGAGGCCACAGGACGAGCACCTCTCCTGTGAAGGCAACTCACTCTGCTGAACAGCACAGTGGGGAGAAGGTTCATATGCTTCTTCCCATCCCTTGTCTTTGCTGTTAACCACTGCAGTCTGGAGTGTGGCGGAAATAATAATATTGCAGTTCAGAGCTGTTAACACCCACTTCTGCATGACCCATAGACAGAGGACATTTGTTTTCACTTCAAGGGTGTAAAAATCATACACTCTGTGCAAATGTGCAGCAAATTTCAGTCCATTTCAGTCCCCTGGTACAAACAGCCTGTTTAATAATAATGTGTTTGCGTTCCAGTTGTGGATTCCACTTTTTAGATGAGATTGTGTTCATTCTTTATATACTTTATTTATTTTTTTTTTTAATTCCTTGGGGGTTTTTTATCTTAAAAAAAAAAAAAAAAAAGGAATCTAAATAAACTAAGGGTATCCAGGTAGGTAATTGCTGCTGACTGAAAATCCCTCACTAGTACAATTTCCTCCAAAAGCATCAGCTCATGAAGCTTTAAATAAATTTTACTTTTTGGGAGAATCCACTGACTAGACAAAATTTTCAAAGGAAATATTTGAAATAAAATATTGCTGTCATTACTTTCTGAGGCTATGTGGTTCATTTCAATCTTTAGATTAACCTTAATATATACTTTATAGTCATTACTGTAAGTGTATGAAAGAATCAAATAATCAAAATTATTCATTTGAAATATCTTTTAACCAATTTAAGAAGTAACATTGGCCAAGAACATGCCGTAAGATCACCAAGTTGAGAGGGGAGGTTGAGATTCCTGCTTCCCTTTGATTCATAATGCAATTAATTTTTAGGATGTCAGAATTTCTTTCCCAACTGAAATGCCAGGTCCTGACCAGATAGGCTGATTAGGGAAACAATATTTATTCCTGTAGTTTGCTGTCTGATTTTGCTATCTTTTGAGTTTCAGAGTGAAACATTCAGAATAAATTATCACTAAAGGTCATCCAAAATGGGTTAATATTTTTTAAAAAGTCCACAAAGTTATAACTGAGACTCTGCTTCTTCTCTAGTGACATCAGTTGCTTTTTTACTTTGAATTCTACTCATTCACACTCACGCTCCCACCAATATTAAGCTGGACACCTGCCCACACCAGAAATAAATACCAGCATAAATAGACCAGTTATCATTAGGTACACTGTAAGAACTGTTAGATGTGCACATCCTGAAAATTTATTCCAGCATGTTACTTTTTGCCAAATTTTGAATTAAAAAAAAAAAAACCAAAAACAAAAACAGAAAGCACAAAAAAAAATCACCTTAACAGAAAAAAGCTTTTTTGTTGAAAATTAACATTGAATAATGCTGATGGCCAGAACTAATGCCCTCTGATTTTAAGTGATTTTCATTTCCCACACGGACATATTCATAATAGCAAGAAATGCTGGTACAGTTAAAATTCAAAAAGGAAACCCTTTCCCTGTGAAACTGAGTACCAGCATTTTCACTGTGAACACACCAATATGTCTTGCATCTCTCTGCAAAGATGAGATGGAGCTTAAGACATGCCCAGCTGCATCTTCACCACCACCAAAGTGGTGAAATTAAAGCCAGCTGTGAGCTGCTCCCTGCTGTTCTCTTTGAAGCACCTCTGTGCTGAACTGGCCAGGTATAAACAGTCCCTGCTGCTACAGGGGGATGCTTTCAGACAAAGATTTGTGAGGATACTAAGTCAACTAATTTAAGCTATTGTCCTTTCATCAGAAAATTATATTAACATATAAAATGGAGGAATATTTTATAGATGGCTGTTTAATGAGTCCATGAGAGAGTATCATCTATTTTAGTCTTATGTGCAGATCAGCCCCATCCTAGTACTCCTCTCTTCCAACTATTAACAGCAATCTTTTTCTGACCAAACCTTTTTTTTCTTGCTAGCACAAAACAGGATGTTTAAATTCCCAAACTGTGATCCTGCTTCAATATGTCAGGCTTGCCATGCTATCTATAGCACATCCTATCAGCATGTTAAGCTCAAACTACTGTTTTGGGAAGCAAGTCATAAATTCTTTCTTCCTTTTCCTCTCCCACCATTCTGCTGCTCCTGTTTGTTCTCTCACCAGGTAAATATTGTCTCAGAGCTCCAGCCCTGGCTCACTCACCAGTGCTACCTAGTTCCTGCTTCCGGTGGCTGGACACTCAGCTGAATGTAGAACCCCTGACAGAAGTCTGGACAGCTCTTAGCTGTCAAATCAAATAGTTGTCAAAGCAATCCATGAACCTTTTATCAGCAATAATCCTAAAATGATAGCACTGGGATGACTGAACACTCTGGTTTTACAGACTTACTGGATGTCTTTCAGATCTAAACAGGTACCCTTAGTCTCAGTGCAAAAAATCACCAGGAAAATCCTGCACATGTCTGTCTCTTGAGGTCTCCTAATCCAGCTCTCCTGAAAACTGGGGATCAGTACTTCATTGTACCATGGTCAAGCTTCCTTATGGAGGTGAAAACTTACACCTTGTGTAAACACTTAAATGTAAAAGCATTTCCCTACGGTGACAAATAAAAGTCTTCCTCAGCTTTAGATTGTTTAGAGCTTATCTTCCCACCCCCATAACCACACAGTCAAGGAAAGTATCCTTGAACTTCAGGTTCTGTACTTGATAAGAATGTTCTTCGTGTCTCATATTGAAATGATGTCAAACTGCAACCAGGAAGAAAAGAGGGCACAAGGGAGAACATGAGTGGGTAATGTCTGCACAGCATGACGTAGAGAAAACGTGAGTTCTGGCTCCTAAAGTATTTCAGAAAATTAATACTAAGTTTTTACCTGCTAGGAAAATTGGAGCATTTTTCCCAGAAGTAGCGATTAGGGCTTTCTAAATGGAAACAGGATTAAAGGATTCAAATCTCTTCAGAGATAAGAGAGAGAAGGTTTCCCTTTGCCACCATGAATGTTATGATTACTTGGCAATGATGACCACCACACAGTCTGAATCGATTCAGATCTGTCAGCACCTGTTGGACAGCTAACAATGACAGCTAAGTTCTGCTAACAGTTACTGGATCAAACTCCTGGGGACACTCGGAAAAAGAGGGGGCCTGAACTACAAAAGGGTGCCTCACTCACCTGCCCAGGAGTCATCTGAATAATGATGAATAAATAGATATGCTGAGGGAGATTTCAGGTTGGCTGGCAAAGCACCTCCCGTGTGTACTAATGAGAAGCCCAGAGGACCCCCATTAGCCTTCTTCTCTGCAGGGACTGGGGAAGACTACACAAGGCAGCAAAGTGTTATCAGCTGACCAAGCCCCTGACCTAAGGAAGGTAAACCAGGTGAGATTCTAAGGCAGCACAGTCACTTTCTCATAGCACTTAGTGCTCTGGATCACATCCTACACTTCAGCAGATCTCAGTGCTGCACTTCCCCAGTCATATCCTTTCTATATTAGCACTTTCTTGGGAACCTAACAACTTGAGTGTGCCCACCAATCTGCAATGTAACTACCATTCAAACTACCTGTTAAACAGTGTATAACAATTTTTCCAACCAGAGAAGGAAGATAATGCATCCTGTGGCCCAAAGGGACTATTTCACAGCCAGTTTTCTTGTTGTATGTACAAATAACCTGGATACAGCACATTCCATTTTTCCAAAAAGTCTGGTACTGAGCTTAGATCTGTTCAAGGACTGCATTAACCTTTACACTGTTATTTACATGAATTTGTCATCTTTTAATTACTGCTGGTTCACCCACAGAAAAAGCTGCCCTCTTCTTTTTAAGTAATGGCTGGATACAGGAATTATTCGTGGCTTACTGAACACATACCTAGTCATTAGTCTACAGTTCACTTCAGAAGAGGTTGATTACATTAACAATCCAACCATCTCAAGAGACTTAGAAATGTAGTAGGTTTTTGTTTATTGTGTGTGTTTTTTTTAATAAAAACCCACACCGCAAAATAAAGCAAATATAAAAAAATGCATTGTGCTTTTTTGTACCAGTGTACTGTCTTGAAGGTTCTCTGAAGAAGACAAATATTTTCTTTAACTTGTGTAAAGGGAAAACATCAAATACTTGTATGCACTTCAATATGCAATCTATGTAAGCAAAAAATTAAAGGAAAGCCACAGTTACAGTGCAAAGGAACATACTGCATGGAATTTGAGACAATTTTGTTGATTTGTTTCATACATACCTGTCTTTTTCATTGCTGTTTAGCATACCTAAATAGAAAAGCATGTGTCTGCAGCAAGTGTCAAGTTCCACTTTACTGTATGTTTTATTCATCAACCTATATCCACACAAAACATGCTTATTGATTTCTTATATTAAAGACATAGGTGATATCAACAATTCTGTACCACGGACCATGGGATAATCTTGTACTCCTGTGCAGCCTTCTATTCAAGAGCTTCACTTCTATCACACTGGGGTTAGCGCAAGAAGTTGTCTTCAACCTTGAATATCACTAACTCCATTCAGCTGTCTTCACATTGACATAAATGAAAAACAAGTCCTGTGGAAGCATAAACAAAATGGTATAATAACTGATAAGCCTCAAAAATCTGTTCTTTTCTTACAAGCTTCTCCATTCTCCACAATTTCTTCTGAGATGGAATCAGGTCATTTGAAGCACATACAGATTACCTTTTCCCAGGTGTCCCTGCTTAAGCAGTATCTTTTCAATACATTATGCAAATTTTCAGTAGAGTTAATTAATCTATTTACTGCCAATAGATTGCTGGTTGGATTTGGCACTTTCTCCATTAATGATTCACCCAGGAACAAAAGCCATCTTTATGGATTTCTTATTACATATGATTTTCATTCTAAATAGTATGATTTTCTAAATTTTGTTTTAGTGTTCTGGATATGCTCATCAGTATTTTGTAGAATTAGTAACCTTATGTAAGATAACATTTTTTTATAAAATCATGAACTAAGGCAATAGAATCTCTAACTTAAAATACCTGTTTAAATTTACTTCTTTCAGGAAGTAATTTACTTACTTATTTTGGGAACTTATTTACTATAAGTATTGTATAAAAAATTAATTTCCCTGATGCTGAACTGTTTAGATCTCTAAAATTTAAGAACAATGTATAAGAAGAAGCACCCTACAGATACTACAGAAGTTGGAAAACCCATAATCTAAAATAAACAGGTTTTTTAAAAACATCATTTTCTCAATATCCTTTTATAGTCACAGAAAAATCTCTTAGAAGATTACTTAGTAGTTTTACATATATTTGACCCTTTGACAAGGAAATCAAATGCTGGATGTGATAGGTATGAAGAAGACGAGGTGTCTGATTTTTGTAATGCTGTGAGGGGAGGCTGCAGCCTGGCTGCTTTCTCAGAAGTTGTGGAATGGTAGGAAGATTGTCCTCAGGCAAAGAGGCATAAAGCAAGCAACAGTTATCACAGACCAGTCTCTTCTCCTCCAACATATATGTGATACACCTCTAAAAGGAATAGCTTTTAGATCCAATATGTTGTTAGAGTGGCCATCAATTAAATATTTTAAAAGGTGATACATGGTAACTTACTATAATAGTAGTTAAATCATTTTCTGATATTTAACCTGTAGCCTCCGAGGAGCAAGAATCTGCCAATCCATTTTCCCCAGAAGCGCCTTAAAGAGTCCACATTGACACAGCAATCAGCTGCACACTGAAGACTTTGTTTTAAAAGATCATGAGAATAATGACAACATAACGCTAACTTGAGTATTTAGCACTAAACATAAATTTTATCAAAGCATAATGACCATTCGTAATTAATCAAGAAATTTATAAATCAGTAAAAACCTTTATGTTGACCAAGGGAATTTCACTTTGCCTCTCCATGGGGTCTCCCCAGCTCCTCAGCAAAAATATCCACAAGTGTTAGTGCTGTGTGAGTTATAGCAGACACATTGCATGTGCTTTTCACCATCATGCTAACGTTTTTGTCACTGTGAAGAAAGATAACAGCATTACACCAGGAATAAGAAATTGGATCAAAAATACACAGACATTTCAATATAGATTTTTGTGGGTGGCCTGGTTTGAATTAAACAATATTAGATCTTGAACATATCAAGGTGCAGAGATTTCCCCATTTATTTTTGCATTATGCAAGCTAGAGTGATGTTTATGCAACTCTCATTAGTTATTAATATATTTGAAGAGAATATTTAAAGTTTTTACTTCTAAGTTACTTTAGTATTTTTATTTTATAATTGCAGCAGATATTATTGTTGTCATTGTGGCCAAGGTGAGTTACAAAATCAGTGGCGTCTGAACATGACCTTTTTTTAAAAATGCAAAAAAAAGATCATTAGGAGGAGCTTTGACAATGGCTTCACTGTGGCCAAATCATCTTTGAGAAAAGTGAGCTCTGGATTTAAATTCTTGGCTCCTAGACAGCAGCAAGGTCTGACCCTTGACAGTATTGAATGAGAAAGAGGAGACATTTACAAAGTCTATAAATTAAAAGCTCCAGTTAAAACAGAACTTACAATGCATGAAACTCTTTAAAACAAGGGGAAATAAATACAATTGAGAATCAAGACTACTATGAAACTCATCAGGGAAGATTATCAGGAAGACTTACATACCAAAAGCCCTAGTATAATGTAGAGAGCACCTTGAGATATCAGAGTATAGAAGCAACATGCTGCAAAGTCGGATCATATCACTGCATGGAACAAAAACAAAAGTGGAACTATAAGGAGACAACAGAAGGCAATGCTCATCATATCTGTTAGCATAAACTGAGCTGCCTTAAGAAATAATTCACAGGCATTTAGGCTAAATAGTTTAGTATCTCTCTCCTATGATATATCAATATAAAGAACCTAAAACCCAGTTTTAAAAATGAAGGTTGCTAAGTTACAGCATACTTTATCAGCTAATTTACCATTTCTGAAGACTCATATTGAAGGAAACAGATAACAGTGGTGTTCCTATCACTTTCTGAGCAGATAAAAATCATTCTTCTCTGGTGTGAAAATTTAATTTTAAAACAAACTAATGTATGTGCTTTTCTGGCAACAGAAATGCAATTGTTCATTTCCACGCTGTAAGTTGTATGGTTTTAACAGGAAAATACATTGTTTAAAGTGTCTCTCAGTAATGAGTTTCATTCTCTGGATACTTTAAAAAACACATTTAACCTTTTCCATTACTGTTGTTACCAATGTACCAACAATACGAGCCACTGTGCTCCTAAAATGCAGATACCTGTATAGATTTAAATGCTTTTCGTTTAGCCCTGTTGGAAAATTTCTAAGTTACAGTTTCTGGAAACAGCACAGCTGCCTTAGGCCTGGTCAAGCCTTATACAGTCACCCAAAGTCACTAGTAGCTCAAGGACATTATTTCAGAATATTCCACTCTATACAAGAGATTTCAGTTCATGCTTCAGCAAGGCGATATCTTTACATATATTCCTAAACTCGAACCAAATTGTCTTGGTATGAAACCCAATGGAGAAAAGATGTCTGAGTAAAGTTAGAGGCAACAGACAAGTTACATTCACATCATAGCGGATGTTATAACATCTGTTATATGGAAATTATGGGGTAAAATACAGTTGCTGCTCCCTAGATGGAATGTGGTTGGCATGCTCAAAGCTTGAAAAAATAATATGCAAAGATTTTCCCAAGATGGAGGGAAACGTTAAGGAAAAGAGGAAGGTCAGACAAAGATAGCTGCTCATGATCTGCAGTTCAGACACAGCCAGTTGTCTTTGCAAATTTGCCTTGCATTCCCTACAACTTCAGGATAGGACTGGCAACTTTCAGGACAACCAAACAGATAAACAGATACAAAAATGGAGTTTGAGGAGTGGAGGATTCCATGCTATAATTTTAATTGTAACTAATTTCCAGTAATATCTATTCAAAGGGCTAACAACAAAAGTTTTGTACTACACTAAGAAGCAGTGTAGAGTTTTTATCAGTGCTGAGTTTCATAGTATTTTTGCACAACTGTTTTGTCCATGTCTTTACAGAAGAAGGAGTTGGTTGTGAACAAATCAGGAATCAATATCCTTTGGGTCATTGGAATAGAAATATACATAGAAAATAATTGGCTGTATGAATATTAGGTATACTTTAAGTAGACAAAGCTGCAGGACCACATAACATGCAAAAATAAACATTATCAGATGTTTTATAGGAAACTGGTGAACCTTTTAATTATATCTATAAAAGTTAAATAGCTTTAAAGGAGATTAAAGAGGAACCCAATTCTCTTGATTTTAAAAGCTATAAGAACAACATAAGAAATTAAACAAGGTGTTTTAAAATAAGAGCTGCTATTGAGAGAAATAATCTTAAGAAATATCTTAGAGAATAAGCCATATTAAAAAGAATAAGAAAGTGTGTTTAGGGAATAGAGAAATGGTTATTCATTATTAACTCATGAGTTTAGAAGCTGTAGTTGTGTTGGGGTTTTGTTTGGCTTTTTTTCACAATACACAGAGGGTTAGTAATCAAGGATAGTGAGATGAGAGTTATGTGGTTTATATCACTCTGGGGCAATGTAACCTCAGCATATTAAAAAGAAACTGCAGGAAGTCTTGGACTTCAGCTGTCCATAATTGGAGGGTTCACTTCTGAGAAGAAAAAAAAGTAAAACAGCAGGATAGTTCTAATTCTGGAGACAAATTATGTGGTTCAGAGTAAGAGATTGAGACTACAAATCCTTCTTTTCCTATCAAGTGAGAAGCTAAACAAGGATGCTTGAAGAATGTGTTCCTTCTTGACTCCACTCAACCTCATGGAAGTGAGGCTCACTGTGCTGTGGGAAGGGCTCTGCTTCACCAACTAGAAAGCTATAGAGAAAAGACTTCTTTATTCTTCCATTTTAATAGATGGTTTCAGAACTGGCAGAATCTGGAAGACTGAATGTACTGCTACCAATTGTCAAATTTGCAGGAAGAAAGAAGCAGTGAGTTTAGCACCAGAGTCTCATTTGGGTAGCAGTGTACTTGTACTTCCACGTGCTTCATTTGGAGAGTAAAGTAACTCATTACAGCTTGGCTTAGTTGAGGAGAATCTTAACTAGGTGAAATGAGATTTATTTCATTTAGAAGATTTCATCAGTTTCAGGAAAACTGCACTGGGAGAAGCAGTAGAAGGAAGGATCGGAAATGCTTTCCCCAAAACCAAAGGAGAGGACCACAGCCTAAACATAGCTTTTCACATGTGGTGCAGCAAAGACTGATTTTTATGACTGATGTTTTAACAAATAAGATAACAATAAGTAGAGATCAAAGTTTAAGACTTAATTTATTTCAGATATTAATGCAAAGCATAGCGTAAACTGGTTGTAGAAGAATGGCTGGTGACTGGGAGAAAAATAAGTTTGAGATCAAAATCATTGCCCATAAGTTCAAAGACACAGCATTTATTATTAAGATCTGTATCTATCTTGACTTCAACATAATATTTGGGAAAAAGGAATTCAAGCAAAATTGAAAATATGAGTATCATCATTGAAACTCAAGGCATTAAATTCAATTTTTTCTATATATACTTGGAAAATTCTATTCTGTCCAATTAAAATATGACTAATATAAATAATAAACTAGGCTTTAACATATAGTCTTATTATAAATGAAGTTCAATTCCAGATAATTTTTCTCTCAACATATTATTTCCCGCATTACAAAATAGGAGATACCAAATCTTCCTCTGAAAACAATTTCAAGACTATAAATCACCAACTACTATATCTATACCATGAGATAAGAAATTGAATATAATGATGTGAAAATATATTTCTTATAATGTCATGTTATTCTGAGCTCATTATTTTCAATTTATGGTTTTTATGCCTGAATACAAACTAAAGTATCTTATTTCTATACAAAATATGGAAATGTCATCACAGTGCATGTTGATCCACCTACTACACAGTGAAATGGTAACTGAGGATTTCTACATTATGGATCATTATGGATCATCAAAGCATGTAAGCATGCCATCAGCAATCAGGGGTCAAATATTAAAATTTTTCTCATATTCAATGGCTATTTGGGCAAACACTAGTGACATCAAGTCATGTCATACTGAAATGACCTTTTAACAAAAATACCATTAATAGATGGTGTTTTAACACATACTCATCTTCTGTTTCTAAAACGTAGAGTATGGTCACATTAGCAAGTTTGTAAGAGCTATAGCTGCATCTAAAACTTCTTCCTGCTCTTTGATGTTGTACAATCACCAACTGCTCCTTTGAAATGCAGCAGCAGCTGAACCAAATCACCCTCAATCGACATTAGTGATAACCCATTCAATCTCCTGTCCCACAGTTGACCTCAGTCTGGTTTTGATCAGAACTAGTTTGGTTAAAAAAGCATTCACCTTCACAGTCTCACAAGGAGAGTCAGGTAAATTGAAAGCTATTTTTGTCAGCATTTCAATATTGTATAGCTATTACAAATATCTATATAATCAGCATTACATAAAGTAGATTGTATGTTATCTGAACTTTCAGCTGATAAGCAGCTGATCAGAGATTAATATTTTAATATACAGCTAAACAAATTCATCAGCATAAAGGCTTTTTTTTTATATCCTGGGTTATAAATTGACATCAGCAGCAGCTTTCATGGCAATGGTATCAAATATATGATCAATGCTTGTGAGAAAAAATTCAAAGTGACTTTAGACAGCAATGTCCTAAGCTACTTTACTCTGCTGACTGTTACAGGGTTGTGGATTTCAATATGCATTTTAATTTGACCTTTTACAGCCACATTACCCTTTCACCAGTGGTTTTCATCTTCTCTGTGCCTGTTGTAGATTCTGAAGTAACCCTGTCCAAACTTAGGGTGTGGCATTATCCAAAATCACCACTATTTCCCTGGAGCTAAATGTTTCTTTGATTCTTCTAATCAATATATGTGATTATCTGATGAAAGAAACATTTCTGTTTCAAACAAATTTGTCTTAGAAAGGTTTAAGACCCTCAGTTCTAGTAGGCTGGTGTTGAAAACTGTATTTTTCTGTGCAAAGCTGGGGACATTCTAGCCAGATTGCAAATACACACAATTGTTTTCTCTGAAATTTTAACATAAATAGCCTCTAATTTACCTGACTATTTAAAATAATATGTTTCAGTTTCAAACTTAGGACAGGAAAATAATGTGTTTCCAGAAGCACAAGGCATAGAACACTTAGTTTTCAATAAATTAATTTTGTCATATGGGATATGGCATCATATTAATACTAAATTTTCTCCCTCTGTGCCATCCACCAGCAGAAACTAGATTCTAAGGACACATAAGCAAGTATCAGCCATCATTTATGGCCATGCATCCCTACTGCCTTTGGATGGAATTGCACTTTTATGATTGGCAGAATTTTTCTATTTAATGTAGCTGCAGACAGTTCATTGTCTTGGTGATTACAGGAAGTTTTCCTACAAATGCAGATTCCAGTTTACATAATACTCTTAGAGGCTGTCACAGTTACCTCTGATTGATGTATGTATGTTTGGCTGCATTCAAATACTGTAACCTGGAAAAACTGTCAGAAAAAGAAGCAAAACATTCAGAAATCAAAATATCTGAAGTAATATCTAAAAAGACCCTAACAGATATTTTAATGACCTGTCCCAAGGCCAAATCAGCTATATATGTCTCATATCTGAGACTTTTGTGCAGCCTTTTCTTGAAGACCTCCAAGCGTGAAGACTTTGTAGTTTCTTCCAAGCAATATTTTGCAGCACTTACCTAACCCTGTTCTTAAAGTGCTATTTCTGATTTAAAACTTTCTGGCTTCAGTTTCAGCCCTCTGCTCCTCATCTCCTCCACCTCTCCTTAGCTGATGGGCAGCTCTTGGCTGACAATACTGGTAACACAGTTTAGAGAGACCTGGGCTCAGGAGGACATGCTGGTTTAGAGCCAGACCTGTTACAGGAAGTGGAGGCAGGAATAGTTTATCTCAGAGATGACCTTTGTTCTGTCAATCCTGTTAAATATAAGAGAGTCTTGTGTGTAAATTTGTTAAATGTGTTTAGAGCATGAAGTGTGTCCTTCCCAATAGTACATTTGTAAATTGTGTTCTTCTGCCATGAAGAATCTTGAGCAAATATGCACACATTCACATCTATTCCCAAACTAGGAATAGATGTAAAAATATTTTAATTTAATTATTTGAGTTTTAAAATTCATACAGCAGCTGTGTTGATTAGTATCAGAGACCTTACAGATGTTGATTTATGAAATCTGCTCCCTGCTCTTTTAACAGAAAAAGTGCTATTCTGGTGTGAAAGGAAATGTTATTGTCTTACTACACAAATTAAGGATTCATTTGCTTTACATAAATTTTTACTGCTCTTAATTTTCTTAATTTCTTCCTGGGTATTTATAGAAACTTTGATTGTGTATAACAGTTGAAGTTATAGTTGTTGTTCCGTTAATCTTCCCACTCCTCCCTTCCTTCTTTCCATTTGATGATAGGGACACTTTTGTCAATTCCTGGCTTTCTAGTGCACTAGCTGTATTATACAAATCCAGTGTTACTTCTGATTTTTATGAGAGTGCCTCAGTTAGTCTCAAATGCCCTAGGAAGAAGTCCTTTAGGTCCAGCGATTCAAAAGAATGCAACTTATTCAGTCAACTTTATAACAGTTCTGGAAGAGATAAAAGCAAGTTAGGCTTGGGAGACGGCTAGGCTAAAAATAATCTGGAGTACACAGCAGAACCTTTCCTTTGATTACAAACCAAGAAGCAGTGAGCCATCAGGCACTTTCTGCTTCTGAAAATATTTTGTCAATATTCTATCACTGAAGTTTCTTTAGAAGCTTCTTAGAAGAATCTAAATTCCTTAGTTTTGCAAGAATTTAAGCCTATATAAATTCACATCCGCTATTAATACTGTGATATTTCTTAAATGGATGGCAAAGACAACTTAATTGGGGATAGGAGGAAATAATTATTAGACAGGCTGGTAGGTCCTGCAGGAAGGTGGAGAAGCTGAAATAAGATATCAGGGGAGCAGATATTTCTGAAAGTTTCTAATATGCAGAATAATTTATTATTTTTCTGCCATAAAATATTCTAAGAAAAATTTACAAAGTGTTATGATTATTACAAAGAACAGAATGTGATCTTAAAGGTATGAGACACTTTTAATTTCTTTTCCCTTAAATTGTGTAAACTTTTATGTTTTATAAGCACTTAAGATGAATGAGGTGTGCCAAAAAAAAGTCTTTAAAACAAAGCATTAAGGCCACAGTGTCTTGGCCTAAAAATAGCAGATAGTCAAAGTTCCTTTATCACCCAAAATTATTGGAAAATTTATTTTTAAAAAAATAGTCTCCATTTTTCTTTTGAGTTCTAAATATAACAGAAGCAACCTCGATGGATGCAATAAAATTCAAAGCCATGGAAAGATGCCATTTCCCAGACATCACTGGAAAAAATATTCAGGAAATTGTTTAAAATTCCTCACTCCTCTCCCAAGTATCAATAAAAAAATGAATACAGCATTTCATTTCTGCTTGGCTAGAAGTCCTGGATATTCTAAGAGGCTATTGAAGAGATAGCTTTAGCACATGAAAAATGCATGCTACTTGTTTTGTTCTTACGTCAGATATTTAGCACACTATATATAAATCATCTTGCAAGATGCAGAGTTTAATCTTTTCTGATTTTATTGCTTTACCATTTCACTGTACTTATATTGCATTCTGTGAAGATGAAACTTTGATTTAAAATTTTGCATTTGTAGGCCTGGGTGTTAATACTGCACACACAATTCAGACAATTACTGACGGGAATCGCAGCATTAGGCTTTACAGCCAACATCCCCTCTATGGATTAGTGTAATTTGTATTCCCAAATAAATTCACATTGAGGGTACATACAGGACAGTAATGTCCTTTTGACAAGAGCTGCTTCTTGTTTGTCCGTGCAATATCAAGCACAGTGTAGCCTTTCATGTTCAGAGTTTCCAGGTACTATTACATAATTTATGTTCTTTTTGGGTTTCCCCCCCTGCAGGTAAAAAATAGTAATTTATTCATCCATTATATAGCTGCGTTTTAAGTCCTTTATGTTCGCTTATCTTTAAACATAACGTAGGGACTTAAAATGGAAAGGTTTTCTGGGGGCCTGGGGGCCACTGTCCTCCCACTGTAGCCACTGAGCCCTAGAGACCTTTCAGAAAACAGATCAAACAGGAAAACCCCTTAAGCTCCACCTTGCTGGCAGGCAGTGACATTTACTCTCACTGTGTTCTTTCCTGTGCTGGCTTTGTTCTGCTTTCCAAGTTCCCACTTCTGTTTCCTTTTATTACTACATACAGGTGTCTCTTTTCCAACTTTTTTTTCATTCTTTCTTACTGTCAAGAAAACAAGCCTTCATCCTTGTTTCTCTCTCCTAGGTTTCCTAGAATTATCTTCTTCTCTGTGATTGTCCAAGTACCACCATTTCTCTAATACACAGTGTTTTGTGTTCACATGTTTCACATTAGTGTTATCAGGGTTAAAATATCTTATCTCATAGGAAAATTTATAATCTTAATTTTAAAATCTCCTGCCATTAACTATATCTCCCAGTGTTAAAGCTTCCAACAGTTCCCTTTTATTTTAATAACTAATATTTTCTTAATCACACTACATTTTAGTTATACCCTGAAATCAATTTTCTCTTTTAATGTGAACTTTGCATTTTCTGATTTCTGAATGTATCCCTTCAAACATTTGGCTTTGTTGCATTATTTTCACATGTTATGAGTTATGCATGAACATGTGATGTCACATTGCACAAAAGGTCCATGAACACCTTGGTCTCAGTGACACCTAGAGAAAAAGTTAGTCCCCATCACAATATCTAATTTCCACAAACCTGTCTTATTTTTAAACAAAGGCTGGTCTATTTTTATACATCTAAATACATTACTACAGTGAGTAATTTACACATTCTGAATCCCATATGGTATACATGCCCAGCAGCCCTGAACTGCAACCTCAGTATCAGACAAACCCTCTCTCCTGAATTTTCTGCCAGCTGTCTGAAGCTTCCTGCTCCTCCCCACACCCAGTACAAGGAATTTATATCCCTAACAGCACCATGAATTCTACCCAGCTCTCAGGCTGGCTCTCAGGCTCTTAGATTGCTAAGAATTCTACTTTCCAAGCCTCCTTTACATTTAGCCTGAAGTGTTTTTTCATAGACTTGTATTTGGTACAGATGGCAAGCCATAAAACTGTTAGAAAGATTATTTATTTTGAGGTATTTCATCAGGAAAAACTCACCAAGATGACTCAGTTCATTTCCAAGGCTATCCTAAGGCAAAATATGTTGGTAATAAAGTCAAATAAATCACACATACAGAAAACAATTACAAACAATTGTGATTTTTTTGTGGAGAATAAATTTTAAAAGCTGTAAAATAGGAGCTAAACTCTCCTAGCATTAAAATTTGTTCATACATTCTAATCCAGGCCAGCTGTTTAGCATGCAGAGTCTATTATCTTTCATAATCATTAGCCTGTGCCTTGAAACTTACTTTTTAATGCTATAAATTGCCAGAATACCCTTTTAATAATTACATATTGAAATATTAAAGGTACAGACCCAAATTCTGCTAAGACATGGATGTCTCTCAGAGCAGTATTCACCCACAGGAAGGCTTCATATAGAATATGTACACCAAGCAGGTATTGTGACTGGTCTGAACAGAAAGAAAATTATGTTTCTGGTATTCTCTCTTAGTAGCAACAAAAGATCAGCATTACCTGACATAGAGAAGCAATAGTTGAGTTGCACAACTATTTCCTTTGTAAGGGTTGCTGCCTTTGAATTTTTCCCGTGCTTGAACTGAAGGCCACTTTTACTGTGCATCTGGAAATGAGATCTCATAAGCAACATGAACACTGAAGTGACTCATGACCACTTTTCTCTTTCAGGCAATTGATACCTATCCTGAGTCCAGAATCACTGCAAATCCTGTCTTCTCCTGTGGTCAGCAAAAACCATGTCTAGATCTCTAAGCATGCTCTGTGATCGTATTGTGGAGACAAAGGAGATAAGTGGAGACTATTGGTATTGCTTAAAAATGCCCATGGCAGATAAGAGGGTACCATGGAGCACAGGGAGTGTTTCAATACCCGAGTACCTGAGTTTCACACCATGAGGACTAAAAAAAACCGCTCACAGTGCTTCACAGAAAGCAGCAGCAGTGAATGAATCAGGCCTCCAGCCACATCCCCTGCCCAGAGTGCAGACTCCATGCGAAAGTTCACAGAACTGAACAAGGTAGAGCCACAGCTGCAGGGACAGGAACTTTGGACTGTAGAAAAGAGACTTTTGTCTTTTAATGTCTGGTACTTAAACTACAGAGCACATGCCTGCATGTCAATGTCTCTCCCACCTGACTTAAACTGAATTCCTCAGTGATAGTGCTTAGCACAAGTAGCATAAGAACAGAAAGATTCTTTAAATTCTCCATGTTCAGGTACAGGTACCACAAATATTAAAATCTTTCTTTGTGGCAAGTCATTTAAATGTTTTTCATTTCTATTATACCAACATTTTCTTATATTATCATATGTATTATAAATAAGTTATTTGCTTCATTTGGCACTAAAAATTGTTAGTTTCAAAAGGAATAAAACTCCCAAGGATGATTAATTCATTGTGATTTGGAAAATAATTCTAAGGAAACATTTAATTTGAATTTTAAAAATTTATGAAGGATTTTCTGAAATGCAATTTGCATCCATAGTGGGTTGGCTTTTGCTCCTTGCTGTTTGTACAAAATACAGATCTTGGGTAACAGCACAGCTTTCATGTAAACATACATCTAGGCATCTTATTTTTTTCATACATTCTGGGTTAAGTCCTGAAGGAAATAAATGCCACAAAGTTAAACTGATTTACATCAACTGATATGGCAACTTACACTACGTGATTATTTAGCTTGCCTTAATTATTTTGAATTACTTCTATTTATCCTGCACATCCATGGAAAATTAAAAATACAAGAAGTGAAACTTCCATTTTCAGCTCCTTTTGACTCTTCTGTACTGCCCTGATTTGCCTGTGGCGAAGAAGATTGTATCAGACAGACTAAGGGTGGATCAATAGAGGCAAAATGACAAATACCTGAATGTTTCATTTATGTTTGACAGCTGTGTCACATATTTTTTCTGAAATTCCTGTCAGGAAGCATAAGAGATAAAACTGTGAACCTCCAGAACAAATAAACACAGGAGACTTTTTTTACCTCAAGATTTTCAATATTAAAAAGTGGAATGAAATAAGAATATATTGGCTAGTCACTTGGGTGGTTTAGATTAGTCTACCACCTTTAGTTTTAGAGTTGCCTCTTCAACTTACACCAGAAAACAACTTGGTATTAGAAAACCTGTGATTCTCTGAAATCATTACATCTCAATAGAAAAATTTACATCATTAATTATCAGCTACATCATCAGACTTTCTGGAATCAACTGGAATAAGGAAGATATTGTTGCTAATTTGCAAAGAGTCTGATTTGCCAACCACAGTGATGCAACAATCTTAAAAAGAGACAGTTTAAAAAAGGCAGCCAATATATATTTTTAGATATTTCATAGAATTTCACCTCAGTTATTTCATAAGCACCAGAAAAATATCAAAAGCAAGCTCCCTTCTGAGAACAGAAAAAACTTTAGTATGAAAGCTCTCCAGCCTGAAGTGCCTCATATATTTCAGCATCATTTTGTAACCTCTCTTCAAATATTTCTGTCCCTAAGGTTTCAAATTCAAAGGCTCAGAAATCAGGGGCCACTTAGTCTCCATTTCCTTGAAGGATTTTTAAATAAACCTGAGATGACTGTAAGTCTTTTCCAGAAGAAACATTTCACACTATAGCAAAAAATTCCCAGAGTCAACAGAATTTCAGAAGTGGAGGTTTTGATTTGCTCAATTTTCTTTTCCGAGTGCAGAAAAGAAACAGAACTTTACCCAGGATTTATATTAATTTCCTAAACATTTGGAACCTTCCCCTCTTTCCAAATGTCACTGGGTTGATGGGATGATATGCATGGGTATCTCTAGCACAAATATCTCCATGTGCTACCCCACTACGCATCTTTTTAGAAGGTGAAATACTGTGCACAATCAGGAGCCTGAACACAGCTGTTCCTTTCAGGTACATAGTTTTCACAACTTGACTATTAAATGTATTTGATCCATTCTGCTCTGATAGGAAATTGCAAACATAATCTCAAAGACAATTCTCAAATAATGTTCTCAAAATTAGGACCTCTGTGAAAAAAATATTCTTCTTTCACAAATTGGAAGTAACAGTCCCTCCAAAATTCCTCCAAACGTTTGTTGACAACTCAATCTTCCCTATGCCTTCCTTCTGTGAAGGAAACAGAGCATTTCTGAGGTCTTAATATAGGATTTTAAGAAAAGAACTGCACTGGGAAGGATGGTCTTTGTTGACAGCAAGTCACTAGACTGACAGACACTTCCCACTTACTAATTTTCCTATCATGCTTGCAAGAAAACTCTATGAAAACACTGACTTATTTTCATTGCTCCAATTCTTCTTGTGATATTGGCCTGCTCATTCAGTCAAAATGAAAGCAAACAGCCAAATGGAGCTGGATGTGCTCATTAGGAGCAGAATCTGTGTAATCCATCCCTTAGTGTCCAAGCGCTCAGGGCAGTGTGCTGACTATCTAAGGATAGACTCTTGAAAAGAATTGTGAGTTCAGCACAATAGCATGAGGTGTTTTGTTCAGTGCCAATGTTAAACTAGTTTAGATGACACAAGGTAAGAGAATAATTGGCAGAGTGGTGTTGATGCCATTTACTTATTAATATGGAACCTCTAATCAAAATAGCTTAGGAAATAAATGACTAAATATGTTCTAAATGTAAAATAATTAAACATTCAGAACATGATATTTATATGACATTCAGAGCAAGTATGTATATTATATTAAATATGGTATGCAACTTTATCTAAAAGGACAGATTAGGCCCAATGAAGGAAAGCAAGAAAGAGAAAGAAAGGAGATAAAGAGCAGATGGGGAAGGAATTTACTAACAAAAATATTATTCCTGGAATAGCACCAGAAAATCATGGTACTCACAGTTATACTTCCCCATGTATACTACATGTTATTTAGCAAGAATGGATGGTAATGTAGTAAATGAATACTCATTTCATATTCTGATTTCCTTATCTTCACAGTCATATTGCACTGTTTGACCCTAGCCCACCTATCCTGAATCAGCAGGGAAACCATGCTGGGCTGAACAGATCCTCCCTTAGCTCCTTTAGAGGACACTGACACTGCCTAAAGCAGAGCAGCACAGAACACTCCAGGCAGCTGCAGTGCACAGGGACAGCAGCATTGCTGCACCATGGCATTACTGCAGCTGAGCTGAGCATCTCTGCTGGTACAGCAACACTCTTCTGGGACTGGAACTTGCTCTTTCAGCCCGTGCTCAAATTTCCCCAGAGAGTACAGCAGGAGCAAACTCACAGCTGGTACAGCAGCCAGCATTTATTATTAGGAGTGTCAGAAGCACTTCTGAATATAAGCTGAACAGTGCTCTTTGTATGTTGTCCCTGCCTCCTCTTTCCAGCAATCTTGAAGTGATTCTTAGGTAACTCCAAAACCCTTCACAAGGCTCTCAGAGGTGCACAATAACCTTGGTACCACTGGAACCTCACGTATGTCTGAGCTAAACAACTAAAAAGGCCAGTAGGCAATGCTGCTGGCAGATTATTGACTTTCTTGTGATGTGACCTAACCTTTACAGACAGAGAAAAGATGCCACACTGAAAGAGCATGCTTTGTGCTAAATTTCAAAGCTCTAAAAAATACCCGAAGTGTTTTGTCCCTATTTCTTATTTCCACGTGTCTAGAAGTAAATCTGTTTGTACATTGTGAGAAAGGAGATTTGGGATTTTACCCACATATGTACAAGAGACTATGGTTTTCTGTCTGTTTTGATTCTGCTTAGCTGCCAGAATGTGAGTAAAAAATATACAAGTATAAATTTTCCCAAAAACAGATAAACAAAAGGAAACCATCTGGGCAACCTTCATAGGGAAAAAATGGCTGGGCCAACAATACACTGGATTTTGCTGCATCAGCAGGATGCTGTTAATCATCAGTTGTTCTCCTCTGCCCCTTCTTTGTAAAATAAATAGCAAAGGAGTTAAGATCAAATAGTAAATATTAATTATATCATCAATAGTTGTTAAATCAATAGCTATCTCTGATATGCAGTAATAATTTTCTCCTCCTGCCTTTTCTTAATTTAAGTTCCAAATAAGTTTTATTAATTGTGGATGTCTCATGTGGCTTTTTGAATGCGTTTTTATGTAAACTTTTCAGAAGGACATTTTGTAACACTTTCATAGCCTGGCTGAAACGGATACTTTGTAGTAAGTTAAAATTGAAATGAAACAAAAGCGCTTCAAATCCTAAATGTTATTACTGCAAAAGACCTTCATTATGTGATCTGTGTTGATGCTCTGCTACAGTAGAAGAAAACACTAATATGAGGATAGGGCATTTTAACAAAATATGTTAGCAAGCCCAAAATATGTCTGGGTTAAGCATATCCTGGTTGTCTTCACTTTAAAAAATATTTTAAAATATAGGTTTTGTGAAGAATTAAGTAAGAAATGGCTTGAAGAAAAGGCAGCCTTTCAGTGGTATCTGCTGTAAAGCAGCCAGGTCCAGCTGCAGCCTCCAACAGGCATCTCCTATTTGGTTTTCCATCTTCTTTTAAGGGGCAGCTATAGTGTGGGCCAGGATTGTTCAGGACAAAGAATCTGATCCAGTGGTATTGCACATAGGTAGGAGAGATTAGGTTTGGCCCTTTTCCCAGACAAACATGGTTCCAGCACAGAGTCAAGAACTGTCAATGAACTCCTAATCCAAATTCCCAGCTCCAAAGTCTGCACTGTCCTGTTGAAGGTGACTCTTCCTAATTGCAGTCTATTATATCACAGTAATCTTCAGTGCCTGAAAGCCACTAGAAGATTGATTTCAAACTTAGTACTCAGTGGAAAACCTGAGATGTATTTTTGAATGGTTTCTCTGCTCCCTGTGTGACTTGTTTAAAATCAAAATTTGTATTTCTGGTCCATACACTTCCTCTGCAGCTCCATGAAACTGCCTATTAGCTACAAAAAATGAGAACTACTGGACAGTTCTACACTACCAAAACAGACACTCCTGAAAAGGAGGGTACAATATTCTGGTGCCTAATCTCATAACTGTAACATATATATATATCCTTAATTGAAGGTATCATTTCAATCCTTTACAGCACTTTAAATTTCTAACATATTCTTTTTATAATAAAAATGAGGGGGAAAAGGGAAATATAGTCCTGACCCCTAATCATAAATGAAACTTAGAAACTAGGAAAACAAACAGTTACTTCATTTCTAGAGTGAGTGAGAAGCACACAGACAGAAAAAAACCTGCAATTTTTGGGCCTTCTTCTGTTCTGTGGCCAAATACTTTTTCCATCATTGTATATAAAGGGTGGATATTAACAGACGTAGCAAAGGTGAGGCCTGAATTAGATATTTCAAATAATTCTGGTTTTATTTATCAATCTGACTACTGGCAATCAGGGAAATTTTTTTAGAATTCCAATGATTTTTATATTGACAGTGCCTCTTTAATAACTAAATGGAATTCATATTAATTATTTATCTCCTTTAAAGTGCACTGAATAGCTTTGCTGCAAATTACCACATTTATATTTATAGAACACTAGAACATGTACGGATAGGTTCAAAATTCATTATTTATACAGTGATGACTTTATTTATAGTAATCAAGTTCAATAATTAGCATCAAGCACAAAATCTCCAGTAGTGATGGTAATATTAATGGAAATAGTGCTGTTAGGTTTGCTTTGTCACTCCTGACTGTTTTAGTTCCTTACTCTTTAAGTCTTCTAATCAATTTTGTTACCTGGGCTTCCCTTGCTGCTTTGAAAGATGTGGAGATAAGCTCAAAATGCAGTGAGCCCAGCCCTGTTTTCAAAACTACTTATTTGTAGAGGTGCATAAGGATAGTAGTATGAAAAAAAAAAAAAAAAAAAAAAAGGAGCAATTTCTCCTAGCCTTAGCAAAAATACAACCATTCTCCACGTCTGTGAAATGAATGGCCTCTCTGTTATATGGCATTTCAGATGCTGTTAAGGTTTGGAAAAACCCCAAACAACCTTCACCCAATATTTCCAGGTTATATTGAAATTGGCCTGATAAATACAAACCTTAAGCATTCAGGTGCTTGCAGAGAAAAAGCTTGAGGCTGTAATCCTGTGGCCTTGTACCCAGTAAGACTGAATGCAGTCCACTTTTATTGCCATCATGTAACTAATGCACCATCAATATTTCATGCATGTAATTTCAAATGAGTAAATAGCTTTCTGCAATTTGCATAATTTGCTCATAATCTCAGTGCATCTTGTTCCGTTTAAAGCTAAGTGCTCCCATTTTCAAAATGCCCCCGCAGGAATGATTCAGCCTAGCCAAGAATGATTATATCCTACAAGGTCCCCAACCTCACTTCTGCGGTTACCCATCCTTACTGCCAGGGTGAACAATTTATCCCAGTGCAAACACCAAAACAAAGTCATGCAACAGACCTTACCAAACCTTCAGTGTTGCCACTTTTTTAGTCACTAGGCAGAGGGAGGAGAGCAAGCAAAAAGCTAAGCTGTGACATATGAGGTGTGATACATTCAGTGAAGGTAATGAAACCACGGGCTCAGCCATTAACCTTCAAGGAAGAAAACCCAGGCCCACTGCTTTAAAAATTGCTGGGACCAATCTTTCACCATGACAAGCATTAGTAATGAATAATTAAGCATTTAATATAATGTTGCTTTGGTGAAAAATGATAATTTTACAATTGATGGCCCCAATCCTATTCAGTGTTATTATGGTGCAGTAAAAGCAGGAAGAGAGTTTTGATGAAATGCTTGTTTTCCAGTGGAGTGGGTCTTTCCCCTTTGTTTTTTTTTCCCGATGGCTGGACTGAAGCAGTTATGGTTATTAGGCTGAAAATCCTTTCAGAGCTGAACAGTGGCCTGCTGAGAGAATTTCATGAAAAATTTAAAAAGGAAAATTCGACCTGGAACAGTTTCACATCTCATGCCAGCCTGCCGGAGGTTGAACTGTGTTTTCCCCCATAATATTAAGCTAATGTCAGGGATATAAATCATCCAGCAGATGCAAATGCTGAAATCTTCCTAAAGGAAACCTTAACAGCTCTAGAAGCTATTTCAATTAAGTGACATAGTTATTTAAAACAATTTAACAGATGCTCCCTAACAGTTCCTCATAATCAAATGTTTATTGCAAAAGAACTATTTGAGTAGTAAATTATTTGAACTGCACTTCAATATGCCTCTTTGCTGGTAAGAAAACTGAAGAATTAAGCTGCAGCAGTTCCTCACAGCCATTTTTCTCCTCTTTCAGACATTGCTGTTGTTAGAAAGAATTTTACCTCTAGATTATCACAAAATACAAGTTTTGGTAAGTTTGATGAGGCAATGGCATATTTTGTCATCACAATTCAGACTAAATTATTGTTCTGCTTCAAATTGGTTCAAACACAACTCCTTTATAACCTACTTTCTAATATAGCATGGAGGTATTAAATAAAAAATTACAACTTTTTTCTAATAGGTAAGAGGTGATGGGAAGTCTTCTCTCCATACTGTCATACATTTAGGTATGGCATTTGTCAGTGAAATCAAATATTTGGTTGGACTTCTAAATAGTGCCTGGACTTCTCAGGCACTGTGAGTTTTAAGTGTATAATGAATTATCCCTGAGAAGCAAGAGGCTAAAAATGATGTATCTTCTCCTTCAATAGCAAGATTAAGGCTAGATTTTCCTCTCTGTGGAGTAGATTATTCTCCTAAACCCACAAAAACTGAATTACTTAACATCTATGGTATACCTTTTCTGACTTTTAAAAAACACCAGAGACTGTGGAGAGTGTGCATATGTGTGCACACACACGTTTAGAGTTACTAATTCCTGTGAAGTAAGCATAAATAAAGAAAGAACATGCAGCTAAACTATTCTCCAGACAGGTTGCAGTCTGTAGCAGTTGTGTAGAAATCGCCACTAGCTGGTTGCAGCAGCTTCTTTTCCCAAGGTTTAAAAATGCATCAGCTACAGGAAAACCTACTAAGCAGATTACTGCTGAAATTCAAACCCCAATCAGTTCATAAACTAACTAATTATCCCAGGCTCCTACAAAAAGAAGAACTGCAGGTTTTTCTGAACATCTGAGAAAACTTTCTAAACTATCTGCAATAACCAGAGATGGAGCATTATGAGTCTCCGAAATATAACTGTTTTTACTTTCCTCTTGATAAAATATACTTCAAAATTAAAAAAAAAAAAACAAACCAAAAAAACCCAGAAAATAAAACCACCAGCACAAAATGCTCAAGATAGAGTAGGCTTTTCCTATCCAAATTTGTTCTTGAAAAGTAGACACAGTAACTCCACCATTATTTTAAGTAGATCTTAACTATCACCATTCCATTTTGCAGTAGAGATATGGAGATTCAGAGCTTGGGGTGAAGTTATCAGAGGCACAGCAACCAGTGCTACCTCATTTCCCCTCAGTCCCAGGTTTTCTGCTTCTTCTGTCATACAGCATCATCTGTGTCTTATTCTCCATGATTATCACCACAATGCCCGATTCCAATTGCACATTTTGAAAAGAAACATCTCAGGATTCCCTCTGAGTGCATTAATACAAAGCCTAACAATTTATACCCTGGATTTAATGGAATTTATACAACTGTACAGCACAACTTAGTATGAGATTAACTGCAGGAAGCTGTCTATCTTCTTTCAGGAATCTTTCTGTCTTCTCCCAGCAACATAGATTTGGCAATAAAAATTATTGTTTTTATCTTCTTACTGAAAATCTCTCATGGAAAATGGCTGAAATTTGAAAAACCCAGATAAGAAGGGTGCTGACAACTGAAGATATTAAATAGTATTCACCCTATTACAAAAAAAATGCTAAAAGGTACAGAAAATTCTAGGGAGGGAAGGAGAAAGTCAGTTGTGTATAGAAAGAGAAGTTAACTTGATCTTGCTACCAGAAACAGAAGTGTTTTTTTCTCCAGGAATACCTTCTTAAGATCTAAGAAAGGAATTAAGTTCAGCACTTATTCTTATTAATCAAATAGGTATATCCAAAGATAACCAAAGAAAAGGAAATCTTTAGGAGTACTTCCTCCATGTATAGAACCAGCTCCAATAATTATACACCATCAATGATTTCAAAGAATGAAAATGCAGATGGAAAACTAAGACATGCAATAGAGAACAGGAGGGAACATCGGCTCATATAAATGCAATGCAAAATTCTTTGGAACTAGTTAAATTTAGGGAACCTTCTTAGCAGAGATGACACAAACTGGGTACATTTTCTGCTACTAACACCAGAAATAGAGACAGAAATTGCAAGGGAGCCTTAGTACCTCACTCTGAAGAAAAAAATTCCATAAATTTCAGCATCATAAGCCTTAGTGAAGGAAAGACACACCTTGCAGAGGGATTCAGCTGGATGCCAGAGTAAAACAAAACAACAGTACCTCAGAGAAGCTCAGCTGTCACCCCAGAGGAAGCAGAAGTCTGAGGCACCCTTCTTCTCCCTTTATTCCTCAGGATTTTTCATTGACTTCTACCCAGTCAGTGATTAGAATGAATAGACAGACTTTACTGAGAAAGCCATTTCTGCACAAGCCAGGGCCTTCACATATGATAAATTTTTTGGTGTGAATGCAAGCAGCATGTCTCCCTTTACCAGGGCACCCTTTCACCCAAACCCAAGGGAACATTTTCAGTATATGTGTCTGCATCCTTGTCAGAAGAGAGAAACCCAATGTTCTCAATGTACAAGACACTAGTAACACACCTATTAATACGCTGACCAACACCATTTTCCATTATTGATTCGTGGTTTTACATAAATATCTACACTGTAGCATAAGGCAACACTGCATATTCATAAAATCTAACATTTGATTATAGATGTAAGATACAGTTTGACTATCTTCCTTCCACATTTCTTGGTAATTTCTACTAGGTTCACCTTTTTATCCAGTAATAATTTGATTTGAGAAATGCTACTATATAAAATAAAATCTATCTAAAACTATGGGAGATTACATTAGTTGGTGGAGGTTTGGACCTCAAATACTTGTGGTTTGGTCTTCGACAAGACACAATTTTTTTGTGCTACCTCATCAATTACTTTAATCAGTTCCCTGCCAGTAAAAGTGGCTAAGACATGATTACCTAAATTGCTGCACTTCCAGGAAATCAAAGCCAATAGCAAGCACAGATGGATCAGTTACTTTGGTGAATACAAACAAAAAGGTATCTAAATAGAGTGCCATAGTTACTGGATAAAATTAGGGTAAATGTATCTCATAAGCAATTTTGGACATTATGTTTATAAATACACTTATGTACATATATATACATCTATTAAAAAAGTAAACTAAATAAACAGTACAAAATACTGAATAAATGGTATGAAACTTTATGAAATGCAGTTTCGAATACAGAGTTCTAATGCAAATTACAGTTCTTTTCAATCAGAATCTTTTCAATTGATTTACTTTAAGTTGACCAGAGGGATAGATCCAATACATGAACAAAATGATCAAGGAACAGCCACTGAGAATACACCCAGTGTGCATGATTCACTGTGTTCAACGAAGCAAAAACAGCAGTACTTTTAGTGCCTTTCATTTTGTCCATATAATTTTCACTGTGCATTTTATCATGTCTGCAACATCATCATTCATAGTACCTGCTGGAATTTGCAGGAAATATTTGAGAAATTGTTCCTTCCACCAATACCCCTAGAAGAGAAAGAAGAAAAAAAAAAAAAAAACAGTTTTGGTGGTCTAAGCATATGTGAAAGAGGGTTCAATTGTAGAATGTGCTTAGATTTCACAGGACAAAAGATTTCTGCCTCAGTACAGGGACCATCCAACCCTGAGATCCCTGTGGATGAATCAATACCTTGAAGTGTAGCCATGACAACCAGAGATCAAATAGGCTCAGCACACACAGTATTCACAGTATTGATTTTTCAGCACAGGAAAATACAGTGCTCTCAGTGCCTGAATATGGATGAGGAATAGCTGGCTGAGGCAGACTTCTCCTGCAGTGTCTGAAGTGATGCTGCTGAGCAGAGAGCAGCACTTGCAGGAATGTCACATCACGATAGTGAGGGTGTCCATTCTCCAGTCAGTAAGACAGACTGCAGCCTTTGTGTCCGCAGCTCACAGCCCCAGGTTTCTAAACAACTGGTTAGCTTTGATCATGAAAAATAAATCTTTAATATTCCCTTTTTTTGCAAATAAGTATCACTGAGATGCTGGCATTAATGAGCAGGGCTTTGGATCTGCAACTCCCCGCATTTAAAGAATGAAGCTGCTGCAATTTAAATAAATAAATAGTATATATATTGAAAGTAAAACACCAGCAGCAGTCCAGAACAGCAATTTCTCTTCTCAACAGAGGCAAGAAAATTCATCATTGCAGTTTTTGGGCTCTATTCTGCTCATGCTACGTAGGGCCTAGATTAAGAGATTTAAAGTTTGCAAACTCCTCTAAAACAATCAATATGACTGTGATTTTGAGTGGTCTGGAATGCTGTGTTAATGTAATTAATGGGCACCACACCCCATGATCATCACTTTTAACAGTTAAATTTAAATGGAATAACAGAATAGCAAATTTAAGTGTGTCAGAAAAAGAAGCTCTTAAGAATATGGAACATGTTTGTGAAACCATAATCACTGCTAACATAAAATTTGCCTCAGAAAATGTCTTTTTTTAAAAATTATCAGTTGAACACTTACGGCTTATAAACACTTAGAAACAAGGACAATTCCTTTTCCGGAAAACATCATCTACTTCCATCAAAAAAACCCGAAAAAACATCAATATATTATATAAAATAACATTAAAAATCAAATCAGTTTCCACCAGGGTTCAATAATTTCCAATGTCTGACTGTGATGTTTCATAAACTGTCCAGTTCCTCTATCTCCCTGGTACTTACTTAAATTTCTATCTAAGTCTGGGCCAACACCTACTGAGTAATTTTTTTGTAATGCTACACAGAAGACACAATCTACCTAACCTCAGACTGGCAATGAATGTGCTTGTGGGTGTTTCAGAGCAAAAAGCTCACAAAAATATAAACACCCCAGGACAGAGCTCAATACATTCCAAGAGTTGAATCACGCACAGGGTGACTCCATGCCTGCCTAGTCTTCCTCTCCTAAACACCATGCAGCCCTTCATGACAGCATTCCAGTCATGTGAGCTGTCCCAGCACATCTCTGTAACTGCAATGAGATCAAAGCCCTGTGGCTGCACACAGATCTCTTGTTCCTCCTGTTTGCTCCCCATACTCTGTGCATTTGTGTACATGGACTTCACAGAAGTGTTTGAATGTGTAAATATCCCAGTCAGGTTTCAGGAGACCCCAATAGTCCTGTCTCACAGTTACACCTTTGGGTGCTTGTGCTTGTTGGAGGTATCCCCTCTCAAGCCTCCTCTTGCTGCTTGGGTGGTACCTTCAGTTGTCCCCATTGCATAGCTTCTATCTGTCTATCCTGCTATATTCCTTGCCACTTCAAATCTAGTTTAAAGCTCTTTAAGCAGAATTGCATTTCAAAACTGAGTTTTTAGAAATCAAAAAACTTTTAATCCTTCAGCTTGGTTTTCTTCATCATTTGCTCTTTTTTCTTGAAAGCAACTATTTCCTTTTTCTACAAGTGTATGTCTAAAAAATAAGCCTCTAGAGGACTTGCAGATAGAGCAGATTCCTACTCGTTGACTGCTTATATCAATCACCAATATCAATCTTATGGCAAAAAATACAGCAATGGCAGTAACTATGAGGTAATTGTTAACACACAAGTAAACTTTTAGTGAGCCAGCTATAGTTTAAAAAAAAAAATACAGATTACCTAACTATGTTAAGGATATGTACACAGGATATTTCCCCTCCAGACTCACTATGCATTGTACTACTGCAAGTGCGCAATGGATCTGCATTGCTGCTAATGTTAATCCAGCTCTTTTTTGCCTATGAAATTAGACCAATTTGAAGCAAGTAGGAATCAGGCCAAGCTATTTTTCAGAAGAAGCACTCAAAATGTAAATGGCTAGGACTCCTAATTTCATATTTAAATAAGCCCTTCAAATTGCACTTTACTAAGTGGTTCTACTCTTACATTTTATTTCTGTATGGATGCTCAAAGAGCAGCAAGAACACATTTGCCATTGCAGCTGACAAAGCTTCAGCCGCACCTATTTGCTCTTGGTTAGGGCATACAGGAGATGCGTTCTTTCCTCTGTCTTCTCAGTCACTGCCAAACCAGGGATTGACATTTCACATCCTACCCCATGAACCAAATGAGCTGCCAAGAAACCATCCACAAGCATACAAAAGAGCTGGAAGAATTATGTTTGTGAGTAACCATATAGGGAGTTAAGGCTAGGTTCAGAGATCCTAAAAGTTAGATATTAACTGATCTCTCATATTCTCAAGATACAGAGATAGCACATGTTAATATAGAACACAGTCTGAGTGAAAAATGTCCAGCAGGCTGATATATTAGTACTATTAAGGAAAAAAATCACGCACAGCTGCGAAGCAGATGTCTTACTCGGGGAAAAGTTAATTTCCAAAAATATTGCGATATTCCATACTTTAAAATAACAAACCTATTGAAGTCTTTGAGGAATGAACTGACTTGCTTCTCCACATGCTTCACAATGCACCTGTGATAAGTTTTAATGGTCCATGACATTTATGCACCTGTTCCCTTGCTACTGATTTGCATTCCATTATTAAAAATAATGTGATCTTGTTTCTAATTACATGCATCTGTCCACAGTTCAAAGACCTTAATTCTTCCCTATTGCTGGTTATTTAGAGAACCTGTCTGTACAATTCATGAATTCTCTGTAAGATTATGATCTCTGAATATGCCTATGCCAGAATATAAACTGTTTTATTCAATGAGTTGCCTTTGCCTGTATATTTTTTGTTTCCAGTGTTGCATGCTATTCAAGAGTAGCAGATAAGTTCTAACAGAAGAGGATTGTTTTCTTAAGTATTCCAGCACTGAAACAAATTTAGCATAGACACAAGTCAGTTACCACCAAAACTGGGTCTCTGAAAGGTGGTCATGCACACAATGTTACTTGCCTGTGTTTGCTATGGCCTTAGGAAAAATGATCCAAGCAGCACCTGATTAAGGGTTTGAAAGGTTTTGGACTTTCAACAAAGTCAGCTATTGTAGTTCACTTGGTTTTAAGTCACTAAAACCATAGGAGAGTGAGCTGTCTGCCCTGAGAACCTGGTGAAGCGAAGGAAACACTGATATTCTAGCAGAAAGACCTCCCACAAGTTCCAATGAAAGGATTTATTAGAACAAGGAAGTTCATTGTTTGTTTTATTTTTCCTAAAGCAGGACCAACTCCTGCAATTTTTCTTCAAGAAAGCAAAAAACTAATAAAAAACTGCTGAATTCCTCATTCAGTTTTTCATATGTTTTTCATATCCCATGCTCAAAAATACATCAATAAAACACCACAAAAACATTCCAATATCTCTAGAGCCTGTGAAAAAAGGGTACTTAAAAGCAGCCTTGTCAATTATAAGGTCAGACACGAGGAACATTACAAGCCCACTGAATTTTGTTTGGAAGGAATGTACAACTATGCCTCTCTTTATACCTAGAAGCATTGTGGGGACAATGCTTGCAAGAGCTACCAGCTTAGATT
This sequence comes from Melozone crissalis, assembly GCF_028551555.1. NCBI lineage: Eukaryota > Metazoa > Chordata > Aves > Passeriformes > Passerellidae > Melozone > Melozone crissalis. Next base: position 64,151,048 of record NW_026535805.1, read on the forward strand.
CAATCTTGTGACTCACTAACCTTTCCTAGAATCCCTTCCATTTTTCCTGGTCTGTATTTGTCCATTTGATAGACCTTTCCTATAAATAGTACTTGGCATTCATTGTGATTAAGCAGCAATTTTCCTTCAAATTCATAGAGTTCAGTTAGGTCAAGGTAATTATGAATGTCAATTCTAGATTCCAAAATGCTGAAAAATGTTTTACTGAAAAGTTTATAAGTAAATTCCTGCAGATTATTTACATCATACATACGTCTTGTATAAAATATATATAAGTATAGAATCATAGAATGTTTGGGTAGGGGTCTTAATGTTTATCTAGTTTCAAACTAAATGTATGTACATAATGCAGCATAGTCAACTACAGCTCAAAGAAATAATTAAAAATAATGCATTTTCCAATATACTGTGATAGTTGTACAGCTCAATCTGCTTAAGAAACTACACAGCCTATGATGGGCAGTGACAGCTTTTAAGTCCTTTTAGTAGTGAAGCTTGATAAAACTAATAGTTTAAATACTAAATACTGATGTAAGATAGAGTTGGTGATCCAAGTGTGAAATATAGGTGCCAGAACACTGATTTGTGACACATTTTTGGCAACTAAAAAAAGAAAAAAAATGAAGTTTTTAAAATATATTTCTAAGTTCTATGTTCTCTCCTGGGAGAGAAGTTTTAGTCTAGAATATTGGTGACTTGCAAACTGACCTGTTTGATTCTATTTTCCTGCAAGAGGGCTACAAAGGGTTAAATTCTATGCAGTAGTTAAGAACAAATTTCTGTGTGAAAGAAAAGCAATTAGTTGGCAACAACAAGGGAAATATTTTCAAGGATTTATAGGCAAAATTCACCATTTATTTTGCTGACTAGGAAGATGCCTTGAAGGTACTTTTCTAAACTCTGAGGGACCTACAAGCCAGCAATAGAGGTTCCCACAGTAATACAAGCACATGTTGCAAGTGACAAAACAAATACAGTTCATAATAAAAAAAGACTTCTTTAATTATTTTATTCCCTCCATTTTAAAGTCCTCTGCTCCCTTTAGTGGCCCTCAGGCCTCTACAGAGGAGTTTGTTTGCAAAAATAACGTATGTGTTCTAACATAAACTGAGCTTTCTCATTTTACCAATATGCTCCACAGTCCATTTGAAAACTTAGATCAGAAACTTTGGCGTGGATTTTTAGTTTTAATCTAATAAGGCATTACTGTGGTTTATACTGTTTTGAACTTGGTGTACACATCTTCTGAGTCTTTGATCAAAGAACTTTTGGGCAGAGAAAAACTGTAAGTGTTAAAATAAACAAAGAATCTCAGTGCCTGGGAGCAGGTGTCCCAGCTGTTTGGTAAGATTTGCAGGCTCAAAAGCTATTACTTGCTCTTATCCCAAATGTCAGATGCATGTTACAGTAGGCATATATTTAGTAGAGGAGCTTAATCCTTCCTGCTCCATCAGTGCTGAAACTGCAAACACTTCTGGCTTATGCCAGTGCAAAGTCAATTTAAAGGATACCAAATACTGATGAGCCAACTACAGTGGCTGGAGAGCAGTAGTAAACCATCCGTAACAGCTTCTGACAAACTGCTGAGCCTTGGGAAATTATGAAAATTAATTCTCAATTCTTGAATATTTCAGGTTTCCCAAGCACTGTTGGCTATAACTCTAATCACAGCACAGAAAAGTTTTAATAAGGTGACAAGTAAGGTGAGAAAGATAAAGATCATAAAACTGTTGAGAAAATGGCTTGAGGTTTTGCATAGAAGCGCACACAGACAACAGGCATTTCTGCCAACAGCCTTCGCACATCTTTGCTTGCATAAATCATACAGGAACAGCAAGGTCCAGCTGAAGTGCCTTGAAGGCACTAATAAGCCTTAACAGTTTGTGTCTGACCCTGGTTATCCTCTCCAGGCCTGATCTCCAGCACCAGGAACCTGCCTGCTGCTCTGCCCTCCTGGCCCAACGTGGCCCTGGTCTCTGGCTCTGCTCCCTTGCTCCTGGGTCCCTGCTGCTCTGTTGCCCCTTGAGAAACCTCCTGTGTCTCATCTGGCCTTTGCTGCTCCCCTCCAGGGACTCAATCAAGTCACACTCAAGTGAGTAAAACAGAAATAATCTACATCTCTTTGTATCTATTATTCCACGTTTAGATTCCGTATCATAGCAAGCACTTTTAAAGATCTGTCAGAATGTCTCTGTTGACCTTTATAGTGGAGGAAAGGATTCAAAATTATGTTATATTCTCTTGTAAGTTTCTTTAAACACTTTTCAAAAGTTACTTTATTTATACACTTCACCCTTCTGGTGGTTGGCTAGAATGCCTGCTAAAACATAAATTTGGGCTGGCCATTCTCTGTAACCTTGGAAAGAAACCTACAGCAGTGAGATACTATGAAAAGAGTCACTGTAATGACAACAGGAATTTCTAATGACTGGGAAGTCAGGCAGGGTGACAGCCATGACTTAGTGTGACTTGCCTAACAATTCTAATTGTCTTGTTGCGCAAAATCCTTATTCAATCCCAGGTGAGAGTCTTAGGAGTAGCAGCTCACAAGGTCTATTATTCTGCTACAAAAAGAAATTAAGCTAGGTTGGTTCAATTCATTTTTGAAAATTGTATCTTTCTATTCATTTTATTATGTCCCTAATACTTACAAAGGCTTGATTTGTTATTTGTTCCAAAGGATTTGTCTAGAAAAAAAACTGCTTGACCTATGATTCCTTGACTCTCCCTTTTGATTTTCAAAAGATAGCATGGCTTACTTCTTTACTTTTCTGTCAGGTATCCTTCACAAAATAACCAGTAAGAGTCATTATTCCTTTTTTAACTAGCCTATGTTGAACCTTGTCAAGGAGTTGATAAGAAAATATCTGCTTTATCTATCCACACACTACCATTTTTTTGCCTGAGCTCTTTCAACAGTTTGTGGTAATAATTGTACTAAAAATCTTTTCACTATTTAAATTTCTTTTTGTGAAAACCAGTAGAAAAAGCAGATATTAAACACTGCTACAATTCAGCATCATCAATTGTCAGTAAAAAGGCAGACACCATCCTCAAAATCTCTTTTCCTCATAATAGAGTTAAATAACTATTTCCTTTACACTACTACTTGGCCTATATAAATTCTTTTATAATTTCCTTATGCACAACCTTAACATTTTTATTTGGTTTATATTTTTCACCTACTTTTTATCCTTTGATGTCAGTAATGAGTTTGTGATTTTGCCAAGTCAGTCCCTATTGACTCTTCTTACTTCTTTTTCCTGTAACTAGTACTGTACTTCTGAAAATTAAAGGCTTTTCCTCTTTTTTATGTAAGATTTGCCTCTAAGATCTCACCTAATTTGTTCAATTTAATTATTTCATACTGGTTATAGTTAATTTATTTTTACCTTTGTAAGGATTCCAAAATTAAGCATACTTTTCTTTAGCCACACTGTTTTCCTCCTTCAATCAATCACTTCCTTTTGGGTAAAAACTGTAGATTTTGATTTTTGGGCTAAGGAAAATGAAGGAGATGTTAACTCATTGTGTATCAGTTACTATGTCTCCACTGATACTCTTTGTGTTTGAAATAATTCAAGAAAGGTTATACAATAAGGAGCCTTTGACATTAGCCTTTGGAATCAATAAAGGGGCATATAGACCCACAATATATTTAATTTTAGAATATGCTGGGTAGTATATTGTATAGTATTCAGAGGTGGAGTTCTTTACTAAGAAACCAGTGAAAACATCTATTTTTTTATATATATATATATATATATATATATATATATACATACTGTCATTCATGTCTAGAGTACACTGTGTGTTACATAAATTTTAAATTGACGGGACTGAATGACGATGGCATTGGATGCTATCTCTGATTTTGGTCCAGGTTCTGTGACTCAAATATAGGCAGCAGATCCTACCACACAGTCAGTAAGAACAAAGAGTCACCAGGCAAGGCATGACAGATGGCAAAACCACCGAATGGTAGAATACTTGAACAAACAGAAAAGACTGACGAAATATCCCTGGGCCTGGCATCTGCCATGACATCTCCTACATCTGTCGTACCTGGCCTTCAATCAACTGAGCAGCATTGCACCTGATACAGGGAAAGGATGGGACAAGAAATGAGGCCCTGAGGTCAGGCAGAGATTCTACTCTAGCAGGGGAATACCCAGGGCAAGTATTGGTCTGGTGAAGAAGTGCATATGGACTACAGAAGTGTTTTTCATTTTCAGAAGCACATTTTGGAAGAGATTTTGTCCTCTGACATAAGAAATAAAAAGCACAACATAAGGTAAAAAAGCTGGTTTCCATCCAGACTAAAATGGTAAAAAATATATAACAGCTTGGCTTTAAAAGGATGTCCATCTGTTAGCAAACTAGTGATCATACCATACCCACAACAGTCTAGCAAACTAACAGCCAAAAAATTTATTGTCCACACCCACAGCTCAATAAATATTTTGGGCTGGGGTTGTTTTGGGTTTGTATTATTTTTTTTTTGTCTACAGCAACACCATTTTAAGTTATGAAAACTTTTGCCTTTTTAGAATGTCTTTAAACTGTCTAAATCTTACAAAAACATCTTACTGAAAAGTGTTCCCTGTCCTTGCAGGTCATGGACACACAGCAAACAAGTTCTTTTGCCTTGGTAAGAGAATCTTGATCTGAAACCTGATCAGAGTATTTAACATTCAATGCAAAAGGTTGTGGAGGTAACAGTCTTCCACAAAAGTGTACTTCGCTAGAAATGGTGTTCTTGACTGACTTATTGGAACACAAGTTGAATATCTGCACTACCAGTTTCAGCAGATTGAAGATTGTCTGGTCAGCAAACACATGCCAAGGCCTTTTCATTACTTGCCACGTCTAAGCCAGCTAGATCTAAAGCTAACTTGGATATAGCATCCAAGCTGAAATCGTGTTCCTAATATATACAGGCTCTTCAAGGCTTTATCTCATGTAATTTCAAAAAAAATTTACACCATTAAGGAAATGGTACCAGAGTCTGGTGGTACTTGAATTTTCTGAGGTTTCAGCATCTCCTGCTGGTTTGACCAGAGCTCTGTTTACAAAAAACAAAGCTGAAGTCTCAAATGTAGGGGTGTTTACATTTGCTGTACTTCATACAGCACAGGCCCCACACTGTTCCACCATGCAAGGAGAAGAACACAACACATGTAGAGCTGCTCAGCTGAAATGTCACCATGAGAACCTGTCCCTACTCCTTCATATTATGAACCTGAATTTCACAAGGCTAGAACTGAAGCAACAACCTTCAGTTGTTGTCATTATATCACAAGAGTTCTATTGTCATTACAATGCAAGAGTTCCATATTGCTTGAGTTTCATACCTCCTTGATGTTTCTTGTAGGCCTCTCCTCTAGGCACTGACTCTTTCTTAACCTTGTCAGCCAACTGACTCCAGTTCCCCTCAATCAATCAATCCACTCTTTTATAACACTCTTCTGATTGGCTACAAGTGTGGCCTGTTAACATTAGGCCTGCTCCTAATCCTTAATAATTGGCTCAGTTGCAACTCTTTAGCGGGTAAGGTTATTTTCTATACTACCTTTATTTACTTATGGTCTATCCCCCTACATTCAGTAGAGTACAAGCAGAAACATTCATTAAAATTACTTTCTTGGTGTATTTTTGTTTGACTCAACAATTTATCAATGTTTTTTAAAAATGCATGAAACATATAATAGTATAAGCCTCATATTACAACACACAGAGTCTTCCTCTTGGAATGGTTATAATGATTTACTAGTTCAAGTTTGGTGCAATAACAATTTGTTTGGATCAGCAGAACTATAATTCAACTGTCATTGGCTGTTGGTAAACATAATCCCATACAAATTAAAATGCCTTTGTTGCCTGGCCTAAGAATGTGAATGACCATTCTGGAAAACAAAAAAATCCTTCTATAATACCGTTCCAGTATTGGATTTTCCAGACTTTTGAAACAACACTGAAATTGTAACAAATTCAGAAAGGCTAATTCATAGATATGTATAGCCTATCAACCCTCCTTTGTGAGAGTAATTTCAGCAGGCCTTCAGCTAAGCCAGGTGTATACTACAGTGCATACTAGAGATAAAGCTGGTCATACCAGCACGATCTATATCACAGAATCGTAGAATTACTTGGGTTGGACCTCAGAGGTCATGGGCATGGACACCTTTCACTACACCAGGTTGCTCAAAGCCCTATCCAATGCGGCCTTGAAGACTTCTAGGGATAAGGCATCCACAACTTCTCTGGGCAACCTGTTCCAGTCCCTCAGTATCCTCTAAATAAAGCATTACTCCCTAATATATAATGTAAATTTACCGTCTTTCTTTTTAAACCTATTGTACCTTGTCCTGACACATTTCCCCCCTCTCTGGGGCTACCTGAGCCAGGACATCACAGCTGGCATTCAAGTGTAACACAAGTCTGCAGAGTTTTCCTACCTGCTGCTAAAAATGACCCACCTAGAAGAGGAAAGGCAGAGTCCTTGGACATCTCATTTTATGCTTTGAAAAAAAACTGGTGCTGTTTTAAATGCTGTATCATGACCTTCCAAATGGTGCCTAATTTTAAGGAAATGCTTTATTGTATTAATTTATAGAAACAGGAGACTAGAAGGAACCTGCGTCATCCTGTCTAATTCCCTGCTATTACAAGCAGTCACATCACATAATCCTTTTAATAAACTGAAGTGTGCTTGGATACCATGGTGATGAGTACTTCATAAATATGGATATTTGTAGCTGAGCAGAAAATGATAAAAAAGTAGAGTGGCAGAAAAGAAAGACTATGAATGACAAAGGTGAGTATAACACACTTCCAAGGATATTACAGTTTTGGATTTTCCATAAGAGACTAATGAAAATTTTACTGAAACCTTCACACCTCTGAAGTAAGAGTGATGCCAGCCAGAGAAGGGGTCAATTTCACACAGGACTTATGAGAAATACAATAATGGAAGAAAGAAAATAAGGATAGTAAAGAACAAAAGAAAGACCACTGTCAATACAGAAAACTTACTCAATTCTTCACAGTGCACACTGCAATGGTAATAGCTCAAAAGAGCAAAACCACAGCCATTTACAGATTTATCCTGAGGTTATTTAATCAGTCAAGTTTATAGAAGAAAAAATAACTTCCTTACTTTTGTACGTATCAGAAAACCAGGGAGCCAAACCAGACCTAATTTAACATCCTTAATCACAATAATTCATTTTATGCATTGTGCTCCTCTAGTTTATTTTTGTATGCTTGGCTTTCTTCTAGTTCTAGAAGATAATTCCTTTTTTAATGAAGGAATTCTGGTGGAATATGTAATCATTTTAATTTTTCTTTCAGTAGTGTTGATCAGTTTCAGCATAAAATGGAAATCCTCTCCTGTATATCCTTGATTCCATCTCCTTCCATGCAGGACAAACCTTCATTTAGAAACCACACCTTTATCACACAAGCTGCCAGAAAAAGGAATTAAATTTCCTAAGGTAAACCTTCTATTTACAGCCACAGGGAGAAGTAATGAAATTTAATGAAAGCTGTAGCTCTAAATAAAAGCACAGGGAACCTCTACCCCTATCCTGCTGAAAATGAGGTTATGGGTTGAACACAATGAGTAACATTCAAACTCTTTGCAACTCCATGGTCTCCAAAGGACTTAAAACAGAGATATATTTGACATACATTTTATTCCAGACAGAGGAATGAGAGTTAAAGAACTAATCATTTTCATTCCTGCAAGTGCACAAAAGGAAGAATTGGAACAAATGTTACAACAGGTATGATTATAACACAGTAAAATAATGTACTTCTCAGCTTTTCTAATTTTTTTAATATTATATACGTTTTTAGGTAAAAGAAAAAGTCTAAATACTAGCTTATTTGTGATTTTCTAGGAATCCCTAGAAGGAAAGATGAAAGCATTTATTATGGGAAAAAAATCCTGATCTCTTAATTTTCTATCCAGTGCAACTTTTCTGTTGAAAACAAAGAAAGCAAAATAAATTTAAACTGTATCACATAGGATACCTTCTCTGTTGTGCTACAAAAAACACATGTGCATTCCCTTGAGAAATTAAAGAGATCATTTTGGCGACTCTCTGATAGAGATTGAGATTTTTTTTAAAGCCATTGCAGCAACTCCTTTAGTTGGTTGGCATATGAAAGGAAGTTTTGAAGTTTGAGAAGGGAATATATTCCCTTTATAAGGGAATTCAATATATCACAATACATCAATTAATATTTTTTAATCCACTTTCATGAAATAAAGTGATTAAAGTAAGAAAGGACAAATATTTAAAGTTCAAACTGTGAAGGATTTTTCAACCAGATAATTTTTGTCGCAAAGGTTGCTTCCTATTGTAGGAGAGAATCAGTTTAGTTCAGTTGAGTCTTAAAACATGAAAATATTGGCAAAAAATCTGCAATGACTCGGTATTACTATGATGTCTTCTTGTTTGCACACCTGTTGCTTGCCCATATGTCCTTCCCTCTCTTGACCCAGCCCACAATCAGGATACAGCCTCTGCTGCATGGGACAACCAGAGCCTTTGTGAGGTGAGGCTTTCTCTGTCAGTTCAGATGTAGACTTAGCAGAAAAACCTTTACTCCCTGTCAAGAAAGGTCAATAAAAGAAAGTAAAATATCTGACAGGTTCTAAATTTCAAAACATGTTTGAATTTGCCAGGCCCTGTGTGGCAAAAACCAACAGTCTGGACAGAATTTGAGGCCTCACTACCAGGCTGCATTAACAGAAGTACAATGTGATGGCCATGAGCGCTCTCATCACTAAACAGGACCTGACTCAAGAGTACTGGATCTTAAAACATGTCCTTAGCTAAAAGACTGGAACAAGATCTTGAGAAGGATTCCATGGCTACAGCTATGCTAACAAATAATGTGGTGGGTTGACCATGGTGCCCAACATCTCTGCTCCATCACTGGCCTCCTCAGCTGGGCAGGGTAAAGGAAATACAATGAATAAATTAGTCAAGGTAAGGATGGGGCAAGACTACTCAGCACTCACTGTCAAGAGAAAAACAGACTCAAGCTTGGAGAACTAAAGAGAAATAAATCCAAATCTTAAAAACTCTTTCCCCTCTTCCTTCTTCTTGGGCTTAAATTTCCCATTATGTTCTCTTTCTTCTCCTCCCTGGCAGAACAAGGGGATGAGAAATGGAAACCATGGAGTGTAGGAGTCCCCAGTAATCATTGCATAGAATTAGTCCAGTGTTCCACATTCCTCTGATTGCACACAAAAGGCATTCCTTGTATTTTGATTAAAGTCTTCTCCTTTCTTTAAGGCCATTTTTATGCCATTGTCATGTATTTATACAATTAGATCTAATTTATACTATTAGACCTAATTACTTAATTGTTGTAGCGTACATGATGAAATAATGAAAATGTGCAATTAAGTTGTGCAATTACATAATTACAATGTGTAATGACATTAGGTATAAATATCCTAAAATGTTATGGAGAAAATATACTGTTGAAACAGAAGAAATTTTTTAGGTACTACATCAGTTTTAAAAAATGCAGACAAAACTGTGACATCATTCCTCAAAGCTTAGGAATTTTCTCCTTAAGACCCCACTTAAGCCACTGCCCATTTTTACCAGGAAAATTTATGTTTAATACAAGCAAAAACGGTGGGGAACTGTATGGAAAAAATTATATATACTGGAATAACCGAGGTTATCTTTTTTGCCATATTTTTGAACATCAGTCTCCAATTTCCGTGTCTTTTTTAATAACCTGGAGAAAAACTGTAAATTTAACTCTTATATACAAACCACATATCAACTTTAGAATTTGGTGTGGCTGTACAACATGCAGCCAATGAGCTAACACAGTAATAAATGAAATAACTAATTCCAGCCCTGCTGTGAAGCCTGGTATTAGCTTCTCTCAAAAACACACAAACAGAAAAGTATCATGTCCTCAGGAGCCTCCAAAAGTATCTTTTTGATCTTCCCAATGTTTGGAACTTCCCCAGCACCTCCTTCTACCCTGCCCCTGAGAATTCCCACAGCTGCCCCCCAAGATTTGCTATAGATCCCCAGGAACACCTTCTACTGCATTCTCAATGGGGTATCACAAAAGGTGAGATTTCTCGCAGCTGTTTATTTGTTAACATTAGATTCCTGTAAGCATTTTAAACCCCCAAAGATACAGAAGGGTGAGATGGATTCCACTGTACCTGGGGAAACTTCATTGCTGTTGGTAACACACAAGCATCCCAGACCAACCCTGAGCTCCTAATGGAGCTGGTAAGTAGAGCAGCAAGAGTTTTACAAGTAAAATGAGCGCTAGTGATTAGAATTTTTCTTTTCTTCAGAAAAATAATCTTGACAAAAGATTTTGACAAGCTAAATTTGAACTTCCCGAACACACTTTGGTAATATTCCCACTCTGAAAATTCAAAACAGAAAGTAATTTTCACCTGTCAGTTCAGACTGTTACTTCATGTTTATTTAAAAAGCATTTCGTTATAATATATAATTTCTGATGTCTTTTTACTTTCTTCTCTGGGAAGCTTTATTTTCAGGTGTCTTTCTGTTACCTTTTAATTTCAGGAAGGAAGGGAAAAGGGAAGGGAAGGGAAAAGAACAGGATAAATATAAAAGTTTGGTAAAGTTTTCATGGCCAAAATACTGATGTGAGAACTGACTGAATGCTGTATGTTGATTTCTACCATCAGTATCTGAAGTATTATATCTGAAGAGTATTTAAAGTGATAGAAAGGTAGACATTATTTCTCCATAAGAAGTACAAAGAAGAATCTCAAACACCTTGAAGTGGGTGGCCATTAAGGGATAAAAGGATCAATGGAAGGAGGAGGCTGGGGGAGCCTTTACTTGCAGTCCTAATTTCTAGCTCTCCAACCCCAAGGCATGGGAAACCCATAACACACTGAGAGCAGAGCTGCCAGAGTCACACAGGTGCACTTGGCTCCCTCCCAGCTGGGTGGTCTCTGTGAGGAGATGTTGCACAGGTAATTAGGTTGGTAATTTGGACCTCACAGCATCTGCCAGTTGCAGTCTTTCCTGAGGCAACAAAGCTTCCCATGACATAGCAGCAAATCCAACACCTATACGGTAGTGAAATCCCAACTGGCCATGTGCCTTGGAGCTTGAGATTTATAGGCTTTGAAATTTTGTTCTGAGCAAAACAACTTTACATGCAGTTTTTACAAATCTTCCATTATACACCTTTCTTTTAAAAAGTAATTTTATTTCAAAACAAGTTATAAACTAAAATAATTTTCCCTTATTGAAGAGTTCTCAGGTAATAGTACTTAGGAGTCTCAAAATGTTCCTCTTCCTTTCTGAATATTTCAACCTCAGCAGCTCTCCAACGTCAGACCTGAAGGCCTGTCTAAAACCCAAACATCCCTCTGTAACAAATGTGTACATCAGGTTTCAAAGATTATCTGCCTGGTGCTAGTTCTAACTTGGCTTCTCTGATGCTTCTTCATCCTTTTTGTGGCTGCACATCTTAATATCAGACACATATAAATGTAACACATCCTCAAACCTTTAAATATAAATTTAAACACTTTTCATGATTGAGATTATGCTGGTAGAATAGCTATAAAAATGGGATCCAGACAGGATATGTATGGTTGCCAATTTTTCTCTTCATTTTTTTCCATTTCCTGACAGATAAATCCTTATTAAAAAAAAGACGAGGAAGAAATATTTATCTCTCATTAATAGTTTCCTTAAAAATCCTAGAAACACAATAACAAAGACATTTTTGCTCCTGACATCTAAAGAAAGACTAACTTTCTCTATCTGTCAACCTTGTCAAATGATAAGTGACTTTGTGTGTCAGATCATCAGCAACATTCTCATAGGGTAGGTTTGCATTTTATGTTAGATTAGATTATCATGATATGTCCTTCTCTTTTTATTTTTTGCCACTTATGATAACACTTGTTTTAAAATGAAATTTAAAGTAAAAAATAGTTTTAGCCTGAGCAATGCATTGGCAAACTTAATTACTACCTCAAATGTGATAAAGCCGTATAATTCACTTGCTCATAACTCCTGCATTCTTATGCTCTAAAATCTATCACTGGCCTTTATTACAACTTTTCTATTGTACAGGTGAAAGAAACACATCAGGTGAAAGAATTGTTTCTTTCACCTGATATGAGGCTCACGGAATTATAAAAAAAAAATCAGAAGTAAAGCACTGTTCATGAAACCTGGTGGGATATGTAAAATTTGACTGCACTGTGTATTTTACCCTGTAGCTGGTTTACAACAAAGCCAATCGTGGTCTGAATACTGTGGTGGAAAAGAACACATCTTTCATCCAATTAGGCATTATATGGATGCCTGGGACTACATGGACTGCGCCCTGGAAAGCAATCACACTGCTCCCAAAGAGATAAGATAATGCTGGGGGATTTAGCTGGTCCTATGTTTATACAGGGAGTTCATATGGCCTGAGTTCTTGGGGCTTCTCTGGCCCGGTTTTCACCCCTGAGCTGAGCCAACTGTCAAATGACCTAGCAGGTCATTCTGTTTCACATCTTCCTGTTGATCACCTTTGAAAGAAAGTCTGAAAATTGAATTAAAAATCTGTTCCTAGAGATTATTCAGTGAGTTAGAGTTACTACATAAATATCTCACCTGAGCTTTTAAGCAAGACCTGAAACCCTCATTAGTAGAATTCACTGTTTACTAAACAAGGTGAAAGATTTATTTTCTTGCTTGTTTTTAAGAGGCATAACAACATACAAACAAAATTTGCCTCTTGAATATCTACCTCATTTAGTGTGGACACAGCTAGGACAACTGACCCTGAGTGATTGAAGAGATATCCCATTCTATATGCTGTCATGTCCAGGATATAAAGGCAGGGTGGAGAAGAAGGAAGGGTGGACATGTTCCAAGTTGTGGTGTTCTTTCTTTCTGAGTCATCAGTACATGTAATGGAACCCCAGTTTACTGGGAATGGCTGAACTTACCTGTCCATGGAAAGTGGTGAATTAATTCCTTGTTTTTGCACTGTTTGTGTGAGCAGTTTTTGCTTTCCCTATTATTTTTTTTTTTTTTTTAATCTCAACCCAGAAGTTGTCTCACTTTTATCCTTCTGATTCTCCTCCCCATACCACTGGGAGCAGACAAGTGAGCAAGTGAGCTGCATGGGGCTGAGCTGCCAGCTGGGGTGAAACCTTCAGCTCTGGTGTTGTACATTCACAGATACAGTCCAGCTTAAATGCCCCCAGAACAAAAATGCTGCAGCACTGCTTTCCCCCTTGATCACAGGCACACTTTATCAAACACTTCCTCTCATTAAAATTAATCAAGTCAGCTGCTTGGAGGAGCTGATCCAGTCGAAATGAAGCCCAGCATGAGAAAGTTCTTTCCATCCCCTTTAGTCAGGTAGTGGTAGAGCCAACACAGCCAGGCTGGGAATACAGGATCACCACTTTCATTTTAGGACACTTGTGAGACAGAAGAGTAAGGTAAAGAGACTCTAAGGGCTTAAGATATACATGCAACGTTTGGAGCCTCTGATGGCAGGGAGTTCTTTTAAATGCTGATCAGCATTTGACAGCACCAGCAGTCTGTGGAAATACTGCAGCATTGGGCTGTTATTTAACATTTACTAATTAATACTGCATTCAAGATAATGAATGGCTTGAGCGCACATGCTTTCACACACCACCTGTCCATTCCCCTCTCACTTCTGTTGTTTCTTCTCACTCTGAAGATAGCTTGCTAATTGCTGTGTTTGTATGTAATATGACATGGCCAAAGGGAATGAAGAAATGGGAGGGGAGGGGGTGAGAGAGACAGAGACACAAAGAACTTGTGCTTTGAGTAACTACTTCATCTTGTCTCTGGTGGTAAGAGTTTATTGTTCTAACCCCTTGGTCACCTCTTAAAATATATGAAAGGGCAATGACAACAGTTCTTAGGCACTGCTGAGGCAGACCTGTGATATATAGCTACTCACGACCCTCAGTTTCATCATTCAGCTGCTGCCTTTGCTGGCATTCACAAATGAAACAACCAAACGTGTCTATTAGCACCCATCAGATGAGCACTCAATCGGTAACCAGTGAGACCCATGTGTTATAAAATGGGATGAGTGCTCTGGATAACAACTTATTTCTTAAGTTGCATCATCAGAAGGAAGAAATTATGTAAACTCAGAGTTTTGCAATAAGATGCAGCATCCAGATAGAAGTTAATGTGGTATCAGTAGGGATTTTTTAAATACCCACAGTGCTTTTTGGAAAACTGCAAAATTTCTAGGGAAATTGATAAATATGGACTTCTGAGAAGTGTATATTCTAAACAATAATGTTGTGTGTGACATTTATTTCCAAAAGAAAGCACACTAATGTTTCTGCTTCACTGATAGTAATGATGACAAACTCTTCTGCAACTTTCAGACAAAAACATTTTTCATTAAAATACTGCCATTTCCATGATCTGATGCTTTTCTTTCAATCTTAACAGCGAAAAAGTATTCGACATAAAAAATATTAAGTCATTTCTAAGCTATTTGATCAGGAAATATCACCAAGCAAGAATATTTGTTTTGGAATGATGTTCTGTTAAGAGCACACTTTAATCTATGTCACAAGAAGATGTTTCCATCTCAAAACATCTGCGTAAATCAAAATATCTAATTTACATCAGAGATAAGTTTACATAACTTTGTATTTTGTCAGCTGAGACCTAAGCACTTTTCTAGATGCAGGAAACAGAGCATAGGCAGTGTTCAAATAGAAAGGTACCCTGAGCACACATTGTGAGTTAACCACGACATCCATTATATGACTGCCATATTAAATGGGTGGCTCTTTTATTTATCGCCCCAAGTGTTCCCTGTGCAGCCTTAACTCAGTACTTAGAGCGCTTCCTGATCCACGCTGTCAGTAATATGAGACAGGAATTTTTGACACGTCTCAGAAATACTTAACATGAGAACTTAGTCCTTACTTGAGCACCAAAACTCACCCTTCCTGGCACTGAACCAAGCTAAAGCTCTAGTAATGTGTATATAATAACAGTATAAACCAAAATATATGCCTTCTGCATATGCTGCACAGGTATTACACACGTAAGTTCTAACTAGCAAAAACAATAGAAATATTTAAGTGCTTCTGTGTGAACACTTTTTTCTTGCAAGCAGGATTGAATTTCATATGGGTAGTGAACAGCAAATCCTGCTGAGGCTACTAAAATCAGGTTATCTCTCTGTTATATCTGTAACTTTAATTACATATTTGGATCCTGATTTTTTCCCTATATGGAGATATTGTTTCCACCTGCAATAAAAGTGACAGTTAGTAGAGTTTTCCCTTTCTGTCTCCATGTGAATATCTGCTGGCACTTCAAAACCATTAACACAGCAACATATTTCCTGTGCTTTTATAGGAGACTGGAGACCAGAAAGATCAGTATTACAATTTTATGCTGCTGTTTGCTTTACCACTTGTGTGCTAACCCAATTAAGATAGAAAATGTCAATTTGTCCTTCAGAAATAGTATATCCATGTTCTTTGGGAAAATTTTTCACAGAAATGTTTAGTTTTTATATTCAGAGTTCTTAAAGGTTTGAGATGTTACTTTCTACAAACCGTATAAGAAATGGTAAGAAGAAAACTTCACGCTTGGTACATTTATTTGTGTTCTTCTATGATACTTTCTCACTTAAATAAATGAATGAATTTATGTCCATAATACCCTTGTGATTAAAACATTCCCGTTTCCATTTTTGTCTGTACCCGTGTAGATGTTTGAAGCTTTTCTTCTTGGCTTGGAGAGTAGGGAGAGATACTCATTTGCTGAGTGGATTTCAATTTCTGTATAGAGCAGCTGGAGACTAACCTATATTTTAAAGCCAAAGGAAAGCCCAGGGAAATGTACCATATTTAAATTGCAGTATATCAAAGCTGACACTAAGCAGGCTCTCTTCGTTTTCCACCATTTCCTTGCTCTATTCTACAGTCCTCTTATATATCCTTAAGTTTTAATTCTTTTTATTACTTATTATCTATGCTGCTCAAAATATGCTAGACATTTTTAGAGACATGGAGACAGCCCTTGCCCTGAACAGCATAATGCAATAAAAATGTGTAGTTCCAAAATGCCATTTCTCCCCCCATTACTATTCTATCTGAGCAGCTCTGAATTTAATGCATTTCTCCTCATCTCGCTGTGCCCCAGGGAGGGACCACCATCTCCACTGTACAGATGGGAAACCAAATAGATCTATAGTGTACACAGAGTAGAGTTCTCAAGCCAGTTTTTCTAGTCTTTGGTCTCATTCTGATCTGATCCACTTGGAAATGGGCTGCAGGGCCCTGCCACTGACATCTGCCTTAGCAGCAATTCTGTGTCATCCTCAGATAATTTTTATAGAGCTCCCGGTGCCACCTGTGTAAAGGGCATCTGAGTGCCCTTCACAGAAAAATGGATTTGTGGTTGCTATCTTAAATAATTGAATTAAGACACAAGCATCCTGCAGCTGCTTAGGCTCTGAGCAAGGTAAAAGGGAGAATCAGATTCTAGCTCCCACTGACACTGTGTCTGTCCCCAGAGGTTAATGGACAGATTCTTAGGAAATTACATATGCATGTATGTATATATGCATGTATGTATGTGTGTATGTATCGATCTATCTATCTATCTATCTATCTAATCTATCTATTCCCTTTGAAGGCTGAACATAAATTACTGGGGAAGTCACTGGATGAAAAGTAGCAGGGCATTTCAAAGCCTGCCTTACAAGACCTAGGTAAACTAAGGAGTCAGTGAACTATCCACATCTCAGATCATTAGGACACCCAAACACAGGGATCAGCTCTGCAAAGCTGTAATATGTAAAGCTGTTTGCACAGGCTGCCTCTCTTTCCCCATTCTCCCCTAGGCAGTAACACCTTCAGTCGTGCACTGCACAGCCACAAAGCTGAGGCATTTGCAATCCGTGGAACAGCTGCCTTTTGAATTTCTCTTCCCTAAATATGCTCCTCTGCCACTGGAGTCTGAAAGTGTTGCTTTTGATTATAAACACCTCCTACACCCCTGCTGAGCAGATTGCCGTTCTCCCTCCCAGACTACCTCTGCAAGTACACTGGGAAACCTGCCAGCATCCAAGGTTCCCCTTCCTCCTTCTGTGAGAAAACTGAGAATATATTCCTGAGAATATGGTACAGGTGCAGCTTTCACAAGAATCAGCCCCCACAGTCAACTAAAGTTGCTTTAGTCAGGATGGAGACTTCTTGGGGATTTTCCCTTATTTTCTAAAACCTTAGTAACTGCACACAAACACATGAAGATCCAACCATTCTGTGATAAATTAACATATCATAACTCTGAGTAAAAATGGTTCTATAAAAAAGATATTTATTAATAATGTCTTATGTAACAGTACTCATCCTCTTTTACAAATCATTTCCCTATAAATTAGTGGGAAAAGGAAGAAGGATGGAAGAAATAAATAAAATACAGAAAAAAATTATTTGCAGTTTACTGGGATTTGTTTTTTCCAAATATCATCACATTCATCATTAAAAATGCTATATTTCAAGAAGACAGACCTGTGTGGTCACATTCCTGTAAACTCACTAGTTCGCACATGCTTTATTCTCTCATTTGTCTCAGTCATCTGGATTCACACTGCCAAGTCTCATGCAGTGAACATGATAATAAAACAAATAATGTCTCCAGCTTTGCTGGAAGTGGCTTCCATATGCTTGTGATTCCAGTGTCTCTCTCCCATACAAATGCGAAAAAAATCTTTTTTCTGCTCCACAGCCCTCTCTCCCAGGCAGCGGATTTAGCAGGGCAATGTGACCCACTGTCTGGATGTATCCAGGGTAAGGTGAGGTTGCAGAGTAAGGACAGGACTCTGACTGTGACTGTTGTACAGCCAAGAACATTTTCTTGAGCAAGAAATCAAACACAAGGAGGTCAGCTGGACAATGTAACGTCCAGAAGGGATTCAAACCTCCTGCAACCACCTTACTGCAACAGCAGTACTTGCAGCAAATATTCCATATGGAACAACAGTTAATGCTGCAGCCCAACAATACAGTTAGTTCTCCCACAGGATGGTGATCTAATGTTCAAGAGAGACCTAGAATAAAATACAACAGTAGATGACATAAAATAAGAAGTGTTGATATTGGCTAGCAGTAGAACATAATATAAGCAAAACCAAATAAGCAACTGACACCAGCCCTTCTGGACTTAAAAAATTGTTATCAGCTCTTGGAGGCACCACTTCCAGCCATGTTTTCCCACTGTTTCTAAGCAGCATGCACTCATTCATAATATGGCACTCTCTCTTGTAGAATAAAACTTCCCCAGTTCATTCTTCTTCCTCCATATAAATAAATACATATATTCCATTAGAAAGCATAATCAGCTACTGCATATCATGATATAGCACATATAACTGTGTGTTGCAAGCAGCAGACTCCTGATTCAGGGAATTTCACTTAAGCAACTGACAGTTTTTAACATTAAGTTTTAGTTACTGATGCTGGTATTGAAAATACCAGAAAGCAAACAATTAAGTCAACACTTTGCCTCCCCTTTCTTCAGACTCAAGTCCGATATCTCTCTGACCACTTTCCCAGTCTCACTTTCCTTTGTTTTGCCAAACCCTTCAATGAGATGATGGGTGGCACAGGAGCTCCAGGTCAGTGCCAATTTCGTCTCCCCTTTGCTTCTTGCTGTTTTTCTTCCACTGTTCCTTGGCTCTTACTGCTCCTCTGCCCTGGGAGGGACTCTCCATCCCTTCAGGGGGGTTCCTGCCCCAGTGCAAGGGTCTTCATCTGTGACCCCAGCACTGTTCCCTTCCATAGTGCTCCCCCACTTTGTCTCCCTTTTCTCCTGGTAGGTCTATTCCCTTTTTTTCCCCCTCCCAACAGGGCTATCAAACCCTGCTGCTGCTGCTCCATGAACAGTGCTGTGAGATTAAACCCCATTAACAGTTCCACTTGTTATATTTTCTAAATATTTCACATTCCAAGAATGTTCAGTGGCACTGGAAGTCCCATGCAAGTCAACATGTCGAAGTGCTCTGCTTTGCACTCCCAAACAGGGGTTCACCTATCTCCAAAATTTGAAGAAAAAGGCAGTATGTTTTTTTCAGGAATTTTGTGGTTGCTAACCCCACAAAAATGAAGAGCCAGAATCATGGAGGATTGGAGATGCACAACTAAATTTTGGGATTTGCTGGTATGGTTTGAAATTAAATTCTTGGCTGATAGTGATGGTGAACAGGATCTGCTGTAAGAGAATCTAACTTCCTTTTATCATTGAAGTAGATGTGGTGTTTAGGGACATGGCTTAGTGCTGGACCTGACAGTGTTAGGTTAATGATTGTATCCAATGACCTCAGAGATCTTTTCCTACCTTAATGATACTATGATTCTATGAAAGAATTCACTACCTTAAGCTGCCCTGAATTTATGTGTGGCATACCAAAATATTTACTACATCAAAAAGACATGTAAGAAATGGCAACTAGACAGCTCATCCTACTAAAGTATCTACTGAAATCACATCAGTGCTTTGGTTATTAAGCCTAAATAAATATACTGCCTGACTTTGTCTGGGGAATTTTTGAGGCTGACACTACAGGACCAGCGACAATTTCCATCTCTGTTACTGTGGTTACAGTAAGAAAAGACTGTGAACTCTTGAAAAGATAGATTTCAAACATTGAATGTCCCAGTTCTAGCTCTTGATTAGTTTAGATATTTGTAATACTTGTCTTAATCCTGGACTGTAATCCTAATGCAAAATACAAGTTTCCTTTTTCTGTGTGAAAAAGAGGTTTTTCTTTTTCATCACTAAAAAAAAAGCATTTTTCACCATTTGAAAGACATTTTTTCATTTCCCTGCACTAATTATATGACTACCAAAATATAGCAAAAAATTTGAAAGAGATCTCTGTTTACTTTAAGTCTATCAAAAAATAATTGGGACAAGGTCAAACTACATACTGTGTGGAGAAATGTCAGTATTCTTTCTGAAACAAATATGCCTGAATGATGTTCTGCACAGTTACTTTTAAGAGTCATTTACTAATAGTGTTTTTAAATTAACAGAGAACTTTGCATAAAGCATGAACATGATCTAAGTCGTGTTGACATTACATTTATGATACTAATAATGAATGGAAATTATATGGTCAGGCAAAAGAATAAAGAAAAATAAGCTACTATACTATGGTTTCTAGAAGCCAAAACCTCTGGTAATTATTTTTCATGAACCCTTTTTTTTAACAGGTAATACCACAGTGAAATATTAGATTCATTTTGACATGAAAGCTAATTGCATTCAAGCATTTGAAGGATAAACAGTAGAAAATTATAAAATTTAAGATAGGTGTATTGGTGTCCAGGCTTTTGTAGCAGAATGGCTACAAGAGTGACTTCTATGAGAACCTCCCAGAAACTTTCCCCATGTCCAACAGAGCCAATGGCAGCCAGCTCCAAGGTGGACCCACCATGGGACAAAGCTGAGCCCACCAGCAGAAGGTAGCACCTCTGGGGTAATACAGTTAAGAAGAAGAAAAAAAGATGCGCAGCAGCATCCAGAGAGAAAAGTGACAGTGTGTGAAGGGATCAGCTCTGCAGACACCAAGGTCAGGGAGGAAGAAGAAGAAGCAGGAGGTGGTTCAGGCATCAGAGCAGAGATTGCCCTGCAGAGATTGCCCTGCAGGTTCCCCTGCAGCCCATGGAGGTCCATGGAGGAGCAGAGATCCACCTGCAGCCCAAGAAGGAACCCATGTCAGAGCAGGTGGGTGCCCAAAGGAGGTTTCACCCCATGGGAAGCCCACTCCTGGCAGAACCTGTGTCTCTGTGGAGACAGAAGCCCATGCTGGAGCAGCTTGCTGGCAGAACTTGTGACCCCATGGGGCACAGCCCACGTGTGATGAACTGACAGCAGTCCCCATTCCCCTGAGGTGCTGAGATGGGAAAGGAGGGAAGGGTAAGGGGAAGGTTTTTTTACGATTAAGTTTTATTTCTCATTATCCTACTCTGATTTGATTGGCAATAAATTAAGTTAATTTCCCCAAGTGGAGACTGTTTTGCCCATGATTGCAATTGTGGAGTGATCTCTCCCTGCTCCTATTTCAACCTTTTCATTACATTTTCTCTCCCTTGCCCAGCTGAGGAGGGGAGTTGTAGAGTGGCTTTGGTGAGTGCCTGGAATTCATCCAAGATCAACCCACCACAATAGCACAAAGAAAATATAATAAGGACTAAAGGAATACAGTTAGAGAAAAGAAAAATATGTATCTGGAGTCAAATCAAATATAAGATATAGAGTCCAATCAAATGACAAAAAGAATTAGAAAATTTCTATCCCAAGATTCAGCTGAAACAGGAATAATCAAAATGTTTGCTACTTTACTTTGTACAATAGTCCTAAGCTAATAACAGAAGAATCAATGTCCTGAAAATTCTTAGCATCTCCTGAGATAATAATTCTCCTCAAGTGAAAGGCCATTATGACATTCCTAAGTCCTCCAACTGAACATAATTCAACAAATCTTCTGACAGGTTGGAAAAGTGTGAACATAACACCTGTTGTGTTTAAGTACACATATGCTAGAGCTGTTACAGCCCACTAAACAGGGCCAGAGCACAAGCTCAGCTGCAGCTGGTTTCCTTATAGGAGCACTTAATGAGCTTTCATGCTCCCAGATAACACCTAGACATAGATTTGAACACAAAATAGGCCAACGAGATCTTCAGACATCCTGCTTTGTGTGGGAAGAAAGTTTAGGTATCAGCATACAAGTTGTGCCAGCTAGTTACCCTGAGAGCCAAAATGATGTTTATTTTTTTTACCAGGATTCATATAGTCATGGAGTTTCAGAGCAGTAGGGCATAAAAGTAAATCCATGCCTTTCTGTTGAAATCCATTGCAAATGGTTTGAAATCCATGAGACTTTTCTGTTTTGCTAAGGAATAATAAATGAAAAAATACTCAAAAGCAAAGAAGAAAGAACACTGCTTTTTATTTTTTCATAGAAAGCTTAAAATTTACTAAGAATGTGTGGCACATCCCTCAGGAATCACTTAGCTGACACTTCATTCACTTCTGCTGATGTTTAATTCTGTGTAATGCTTTCTGAGAAGACAGGATTTTATTCAGCCAGTGCTTTAGTGAGGAAGTTAATTTAGTGGAGGAAGGGGATTTTAACCATTATATTCAGTTAATTTTGTATTAGAAATACTGTCATAATACCAGGAGCTTCAGGAGAGATGCAGGCAAGGAAGACTGGTTGATTTATAGGTACTGTAAATACAGATTCTAATGAGTCATTTTAAGACTACCTGGACACAAAATTTGCCTCTGGATTTACACATAAGACTACCCGAGTAACTCCACTGACAAAACAGCACCTTGAGCCAGTCACACATTAACACAGCTCACAAAGGGGTCCACAGGACTCTCTGGATACCCCAACTTAACAGTAGGAATGGCAGTTCTGTCTAGTTATGCCACTAGCTGACTAACTAACCTTGAAAAAATATTTAATCTGGTTTCACTGATCCATTGTTGAAAGAGGATTTGAGTCCTTGACTACCTGAAATCTATGTATGAAAATATTTGCAAGTATATAGCAAATATGTGTTATTATATAGTAAATATTAGCATAACAAACCATGCAAAGGAAAACCTCTTTTGCATGTTAACTTAAGGCTAGGTCAAAATACTCTTGCAATGAGTTTCTGTTATTATGCTTACTTTACAATAAATCAACACCAAGGCTCTCAATACTCCAAAACCTTGATGAAAACTGTGGAACAGTTTGGCCAGTTCTGAGCTTTGCTGCTCTGTATTTACATTCAAAAAAGGACTCAGCTGACCAATTGCAGCCCCTCCTCTAACATGCATTAACCTAAAGCTGAACAGCTGCCAACATGATCTCTGTAAAGCTTCATTGCATTCCCTGCTAAGTCTTCATTTTGTCACTTTATAGTATTTGTAGATCAAAAACAGCTCTCCAGCCCTGCCTTAAGCAGTGGATAAAGCAATTTCCTTTAAGAGTTTTAGGGTATTACACCCAAGTGCATTTCTGAAAAGTCTCAAATGGAGCAGATAAAAGGGCAAGCAATGGATATAAAAAGAAATAATTTCAACTTGATACCTAGCAAAAGGGGGTGATTTTTGTGTCTGTTGATTTCACAAATCATTAAACTTAACAGCAAACATAAAATGAATGTTTCCTGCCCATTTTTTGAATGTGGAGGCGTACAGGCACTTGTAATGTTCCCCTATGTGAGTGGCCATTAGATTGAGAATTGCAAGGAGGGCAACTGCATAAGTGCTCTCACAGCATCATTGCCAGACACCAGATGCAGTTTTTGTGGCCCCAGGGCCAGAAACCACAAGTACTTACTGTGATTGCAGTCAGAGGTCTCATCTGTGTCCAGGTTATTCTTTTCTTCTCCACCAGAAAACATCAGTGATTCAGCTTCACTTAAACTATACAGTGCTTATATAAAAGATGACATCACTCACTTTCTCTACATTTATTTCAGGAAATCTCTCTTTAATGCACTCCTCTGCTTTGCTGTGCCACTCCTCAGCTGATACAAGGGGCTGCAGCTGGGAGCCTTTTTCAGCTGACTCCAGCTGGCCTGGTGCACTACCTGACAGGGACCTATTTTTTCAGATGTTTTTCCAACTTCCTTCCTTCCTTTTTTCAGATGTTTTTCCAACCTCCTTTTCTTTGAGAGTAGCCTTCACCAACAGTGTATTGCAACGAAGACTTCCTCAGGCTGTGCTTCGACAAGACACACAAAGTAATGAAGAACAGGTCCTGGATTCAACAGCCCACATTGAAGAATACCCAGCCATGACAGTGCACAGCACTATTGCAGTGAAGTTTAACCCTCATGCCCAAAACTGGCCTGAGCACCTTGCCCTCTAGGCATCGGCTGTATAAACACTGGGATTCTCATATTTGTACCTTCAGATGTTTGTCGTGGTCATTCAATCAACACTAAGGAGGAACATCATTGTTTCTTAGAGTATCAGCTCCAAAGCTTCAAAGAAAAGTAGAACTAAAAAAGAAATTGAAAAATTACCTTAAAATAGAAAAGCCAGGATACAAGAGTTTGGAATCCTCTATAGAATCACATTTTAATGAATTTAACATTGAGTCCTGCCTTTGATGCTTTTGATTAGTACATAGTAATTCCCTCATGAGCTTGAGTAAACACAGGTCAGAAAAATCAGGACCATCATACTGGTTCTAAGACAGAAGTATCCTTTCTCCTGAGGACCAAAAATTGATTTTTTTCAACATCTTGTACTTATACTAAATCTCAGTAATACAAATTAATATTTAAAAAAATTAAAAGCAATTTTTAAAAGTCAAAATCTCTTTATTCCCTTTATTCTTGGTAGTTTTGCTTTTCTTGGCGGTCTTCCAGATTTATATTTCCTGCTCTTTATCAGCAATCTTTTAACAAGAATAGTTTTGACAGACTGAATAATAGAAAGCAATGTGTGTATGCTGACAATCAGATGGATTAATGGACAAGTATTGGTACTTAAAGCTTACTTTTAATACTAGCTCAGACTTGTGTTACAGCACTGAAACACTAAATCACTGTGGACAGGGACAGAAAGTGTGCACATTGGCATCACAGCATTGCATTAGCTCTAACACTTCTGTTACTTTGCTTTTTATGAACTATCAAGATCCTGCACATGGTATTTCAGTAATTAAGATCATGTTTCATGGAAAAATTCCTTCTGATTATGGTGATCATACCATAAGGTACTTTTGAATGTCATTTGTTATTAAAAAAAAAAAAAAAAAAAAACACAAAACAAAACAAAAAACTCCACAAGAAGGGATGAGTGCTAGAAAGTACTGACTGCCTGGAGTTAGTCTTTGTAAGACCATTCCCTGAAATTGCTTGAATCTCTAAACTTGAATCACTGTAGGAAAGAGAAACAGATATACCCATGAGGTTTTGATTCAGAATTTGTAATTCAGCTTTTGCTGAAGATTTGATTGGGAAAAACTATTCCTGGGACTAATCCAGAGAAAAGGTAAGTTTTACAGAGAACCCCATAACTCACTGTGTCATTTGTACTGATGTCAGTGACAATTTGCGGTGTGAATTCTGCTCAGTATCACTTTAAATATGATGCAGCAATTCTCATTGGGAGAACCAAAGTCCTTTCACAACACAATCTGCTGATTTCCCAGGATTTGGCCTATTAAAAGCAGACTAATAAATTAATAAGCTGTATCTCAAAGTGCATATTTTCATTTTTACTTCTACGAAAATGATATGAGACGCAGACCTTAAAGTCCAGCCTGGCTCAGGTAGCAGCACTGCACACAAGGGGTGGCAGCTGCTGTGGGTGTCTCAGAACTGGGCCAAGCAGCAAGGAATAAGCAGTCCCTTGCATCTGACAAGTTAAGGAGCACTTGAAAGGCATCACAAGCTTTTCTGTTCCTTCAGCAGCAGTCAGGCCAGTGCCCCTAACCCCAGGAAGGTCACACACTGATAAGTTACAAACTACTGACCAGCCTCCGTCACTAATTCCGCTGGCGACAGGTTTGGCTGATTTGCACTCGTAACATGCAGGCTGCTATGCAGCACTGGTGATATGAGAACTAATGAGGCAGCAGTTGCTTTGCTCAAATTATTCCCCATCCTTCCCTTCCAGTGGTTGCCTGACTTAAAAAGAGAGGCCCTGAAGGCACAGAACATGCTAGATTCCCAAGGCCCATATATCAGGGCATCCCTTATGCAGCCATCATCCCTCTCTAACTCTTGCTGTAACATCCAGCAAAATGCACAGCTACTTCTGAATTATTTTGACATATCATTACCTTTACATTACAGCTTAGATTTCAAGCATAGCTTTTAAGCACAGATTGATTTATAGGCATACAGGCATATGTTTTTTCCACCAAAAAGAAACAACTTGATTTCTTAATTAATCAGTCTTTCCAAAGACGTTGAGATGTAACTGAATAATTCAATACAGTATCAGGAAGGGACTGCTGAAGGACTGGAGGCCTCTTTTCTAAAAGAAAACTGCAGCTAGGACCTGAGGCATGGGACATAAATTTAGTACTTATTTTGATAACTTGAAGGCAAATAAGGTTTCCTTTGCAAATACTGGCTTACCAAATAGGCATGCAAATACTCCAGGGTAAACTATCAATGGAGAGTGTGAGTTATGAATATACCACAAAATTAAAGGAGCAGATGTGTATCTCTGGTGCTCATTGGAACAGTGAGCCTTCTGACTGCAGACATGCAGCCACTTGGACATTTTTGGTATGTGTTTACAACACTGGAAAGGCACAGAGAGAATGGATGGCCAGTCAGTGTACAAGGATGGGACAAATGATGCTATGAGCAAAACCTACAGGCACCAGGAAAAAATGCTTGCAGCCTGAAGGGAAAGTATAGGATGGCATTGTTTCCAGGCTAAAACAGAGGTTAAACCACAGAGGTTAAACCAATGAGTGAAAAGCAGAGCAGCAAAGCAAGACATCAAACTTTTCTGTCTCACAAAGAATCATAGAATCACTAAGATTGGAAAAGACATATATGATTGAGTCCAACCATTAACCCAGCAGCGCTGTGTTCACCACTAAAGTGTACTCTCAAGTGCCACACACCTTTTGAATCATTTGTATATCTCCTACATCATCATCTATTTCACTTCTGATATTGGCACTCTATGTCTGTGATCTTGGAGCAGAAAACAACTCTCAGACTAAAAGACCAGGAGATGCATTTCTTCGTGTAAACCACACAATAACCCCAGATTTAGTGATTTCCTCCTCTGCCCAAGAGACTTGAGAATAAATTTGATTCACAGTATTTTTCACTAATAAAAAACATATCAACAAAAATCTCATGCAAATCTCTTAAAAAGCCAGTTATCCTGGAAGTAGGAATCTTGTAAGTCCTCTAATCACCTAGCTAGCAAAGTCATCCCATACCCACACACATCAACACCTTTCAACAAGTTTATGATTGCATGCAGAACCCTCATATATATACATATAGTATATAATAGATAAGTTACATATTTGTGACATGTATCTCTATGTGCCACATAACTAATACAAAACCTTGACTCTAATGTAAGTCTAATGTAAGACTTGACACTTCAAAGACCCACTTCCAAGTGCATTTTATTGTACTCAGGTAGCTGTTACCTGTACTCTGTGCACCTCCACATTGGTATTCTTAGATTTGGTAATCTTGTCCATGTTTCCTTAGGTTGCTCCTGTTGACTTATTGGTATTTCTAGGCTCTATTATGCTGATTTGTGAACAGTGTTTTCCAGTGCTCATTTGTTGGACTGGGCTGAATAGGGCAAAGGATGTCATTGTTATTGACAGAGCCCCTACTGTACATGGTGGCTGCTAATAGGAACCCACACAAATCTTGTGAAAAACAGTTTAACCTTGGCTCCCCTAGTCCTTAAATTCCTACAGTGCTTGCCTTGAACCCAGCCCTCCTGTCTCCTCTGTTCAGAGCATGCAGGTTGTGGGGCTGATGCAGATGGACTCTGCTCTCTTCTGGTGAAGCTGCCCTGCCTCACCCTCTGCCCTCACCCTCCTGCTCTGCAGCACAGGTGTGACTTTGCAGGCAGCTGCACAATCCTGTGGTGCCAACATAAATACATACTGAGAGCTATGGAGTGGCTCTCTTAGGGTTGATGTGTTTGTTTTGCCAGGTGATGCACATTTGTGGTATTAACTGAACTTTGAGAACAAGCAAACAACCTTCTGGGAAATCATGCAAGAAGGAGTGCTTTTTCTCATCTTGAACTTTCCACTGTAATAATGTTTTTCTCATTTACCACAGAATGTTCAGAACCAACTGGGAGAAGTTTTTAAGACGTTTGTCTTGTCAGAATAAATTTCTTCAGTGAGTTTATAACTAGTTCTGCACTGGACTATTATAAGCAATATAAGTTTACCTTTGACCGGCACCTCAGATTTGATACAATTTTTTAAAATTAAGAGCTTTCACACTTTTTGCTGTAAAGAGCACCTCGCTTTCTTTTCCAGATTAAAAATGTTTAAAGTAAACAACCTTTCGCAAAAAGGATACCAAATTTGACTTTGCATTAAAGTAAGAAAAACAGCAGCGATACCCATTCATTCTGAGATGCTTTACAGGTCAAGGAAATAAAGTGCTCCTGTTTCTGACTTAAATTATGATGGAGCTGTTTCCACAAGAAGGAAAAGGGGGGGGGGGGGGGGGGGGGGGGGAAGGAAAAAGGGAAAAAAAAAAGAAAAAAGGAGAAAAGGAATCAGTGTTGCCATTTCTGAAGGTGATCAGTTAGCACGTTTCGCCATTTCTCCACGAACAGGCATCCCTTCGCTGACGGGGCCGGCGCTCCGCCCGCTCTGCCGGAGCCGGTGCGGAGGAGCAGCGGCCCCGAGCGGCCGCACGGAGCCACCGAGCATCCCCAAAAACACCTGCTGGCATCATTTAACAGCTCCCGATCGGCCGCCAAAACCACAAACAAAACAAAGCAAAAATATTTACCTCTAAACCACCACTTTGTAGAAACGCCTCGCTTTAATTCTCCTTTCAGAGCTCTGAGAAAGCTCCACGTTAGGTTCAAAAGTGCGGTGTGAATTTGGTGTGTATTTTGGGAAAACACGTGGAAGCCTGGATATTTAAACCTGAATCCAGCAGAAGAAGGCAAAGGAAATTAATTATGTGTACACATACAAAAGACCTGGAAATAGCACTGCTTACCCAGTGATTTTAATATCTTTGTTTTCATAGGGCTTGGTTACAGCCTAGTACAGCGCACTACTCCCAGGGCTAAGGGTAAGTATTCTTCATTTCTTGCTAGTTTTTCTTAGAAAAAATGCTGCTCTACCCCTGCACAGTTTTTCTGCTACCCAACTGCTCTGCTCAGTGAGGTCTCAGAATTTGCTCCTGGAAACTGAAGTCCTCTTTGACAAACTGCATTTTTTGACAGAACCAAGTTTGCCAGACTGTCAGACTGAGACAGCTGGAATGAGGGATTTTTTCAAAATGTTCAGGAATGACAGACAAATTATGCCATGAAATAGCATCATATTGAGACATAGCATTATAATACATAAATTCTCATGAAATTACAACAGTGCAAGCATTCTTGCCTGAGAACAGTCTTCACAATTTTAAGTCTACTCCAGACAGGAAACTACACTGATTTGATCACAATCCAGTTTTATCTTGTGATGTATTCTGCATCATAATATGGAAAGTCACACAAAAAATGCCTGAATTCTTATAAAACAGTGCTTTATATAACATAGAAAAAGTATTTTACAATATTTTGCATGCTTAGAAATCACACTAACACACAGCAGAATTCACTGAAGGAGCTTTTTACAATCCCTCATAAACAGAGAAGGAAATTAAATATTTTAATGCTGTTATATGAAGTGATTATCCTTCATCATCTGGGAAAATGCTCCCAGTTCTGGTCATCTAATTCCATTGGATACAGCAGAATTTAACAGAAGTCTTTGCAGAAGTTGCAATATTCCAAGAAATAAGTCTCATAAAACAGTAAATTATTCCACAGATCCACGCTAAAGCTAAAGGTTAAATTCCATCACAACAGGTAACAGCAAAACCTGTTTTTCACAGTTGAAACCTGTACAACACAAGCTACAGACATGAGTTATTAGAGAGGATCTGATATAGGTTAAAGAATGTAGAGGAGCACCTAATAATGACCATTTCTGTGGGGCTCATTTCTCATCATACAACGTTAAAGGGCAATCGGTGACATCAAAATGCAAAACAAGGGTAAAGGGATTGTTTCAGCTGAAATAATATTATTGCAAGGGCTACCACCTCAAACAGTGCATATGTACCATACTCAGACTGGGGGAAGGCATTTCCCCATGAGCCACTCTTCAGAGAATTCTGGCACTTTCAGCTGACACTCTGGCACCAGACACTGCTGAAACAGGACACCAAATCTCAGGTTTGGCACAGTATAGCAGATCCTGCATTCCTAAAATTCCTGTTTAGTCTGTGCAAATTGGATCTAACCAAACGCTCCTGCTGGGCTTACAAAAACAAGGATAAAGTCTAAATTAGGCAATGGAGTTTGGCAGCTGTATTTAAAGCTGAACTATGTGTAAGCTCAAAGTAAAATTCTACAAGATAATGGTGCTTCTACTGTCTTGGAAGAACATTTGCAGCTCCAATGGCCAGCACAGGCACAACTACAGAATTGTGTGAAATTGTTTATCTATACAGCCCCAAATTGAAAAAAAAAAAAAAAACCATACCATTTACTCTATAAATTTCTATGTAGGGTTTGAAATTAATTTCAGAAACTATTTGTACTACCTATGTATTTCATGATGCATACAGAATTTAAAATTTGGCTTTACAATCTAGACCATCAATTCAAGCCACTAGAAATTAAAACCATGAATAAATAGATGAAAATAGATTATACAAAGAAGATTGAGGCCATCTGTCTTGTCAAAGAGGAAATGCTTGAAAACCCCAAAAACTTATATGGAGTACAAAACTCTATTTTTTTTTTTTTGTTAAACTTAAATTATTTCAAATGTGAATGAAATCTTATAGTCTACAGACTGTATCTGAACTAGATAGAATGAGACTGGCTGTGTTACAATCCCCACCATGGTTCAGGGAAAGAGTCATCCAGGCTAGTACTACATCCATACACTTTTTGGGGGCTTGTTAGTTATTCAGCTGGCAAAGTAAGGCAATGGATCTATTCTGCATTCCCTCCTTGTAGAAAGGCTGGCTCATGTAACTATTTCTTACTATGAATATAAAGAGAATGTGGGCAGGAAATTCTCTCTGTGTTAATATTTATTTCAGTATTGCTTTAAGAGATCCTTCCTTTTTGTTTGTACTCTGATGTACCTACCAGATATTGTAAAATTGAAGAATTGCAAGACAACTTCTGATCCAAAGTTTACTGTTGAAGACTGAAATGAAAAATAAAAACATCATTAAGGTTAACTTCATTATGTAAAGATGCTTCTTCAAAGCATCTTTAAGTTATATATAAAAAATAAGAAACAAAAATTAAAACTATTCGTTTTGTAACTATCAAAGCAATAAACATTTTTATATGTTTAATAAATATAAAACAGAAGTCTGCAATACAGTTTTGAACTTTCTGAGACACTTTTTTTTTTCCATTTTTATCAGTTCAGTTTTCTTACCTCTAAAGTGGGAAAACTTTATCAAAACTGGCAAACCCATCTTTGACTCATGTTATTCTTTCTGCAGCATTTTGATAAGATTAAGCAAACATCAATGTGGGGTAAAATCACGCATTCATTGTTTTCTTAATTTTTTAAATGCAGATTTTATGTGAAGGTAGAAGATTTTCCACTAAAAAAGCAGATGAAAAACACAGACAGAGAAGTAAGGGATAGATAGGTGCTTCTCAGATATCTTAAAATCTACTTATAGAAATTTAAGCCTGGAAGTTAAAGCTGAACATAAATATTCTAACTAAATTCTGAAATAATTTCTCCAAAGCCTCCACAAATATGTCAAAACTTTGTTGTAACTATGTATGCACAACAGCTCCATTACAAGTGCTATGTGATTTCCAAAACAGGTTATTCTGCATGTTGTCATAACCAGGAGAACAGAACAATGCCACGTTTCCATTTTTCTAGTGTTTTTGAATAAATTTTTGCAGGTAATTTTTTCTAAGTTCCCTGGACAACAGTCTTTTTTTTTTCCTAGTTAAAAGACCAATTTTAAACACCAAGACATTAAAGCACTGGAAGAAAAAGAAAATGGTATGAAAATGTCGTATAAAATCCTTTTAAATTTCCATTCCAAGCTTAGATGTAGCTTTTCCATATTTAATCAAAAGCATTCAGGTGTCTGCTCTCAGAGAATTTAGCAGAGAATCACATTCCTACTATCAGCAAGTTGCAGTCCTTCCAAGTGCTTTGTGCAGTGACCTTAGCAACTCAGAGAGCTAAGGAACTGAGGATTCTGACTGAAGCAGGCTCTGACTTCATGAAGCATGGTCTGAATTCTCAGAGTATTTAAAACCAGCACTTACCATCTAAAATGTAGTGAGCATCATTCCACTCCACTATTTCTGAATTCAATTTTACTTTCCTCTCTTCAAATGGAATTGAATATGATCAGTTAAAAGATATTATTAAAGGAGGCATCAAAGAGTAACATTTTTAAAATAAACAGTATTAACTTGTCATAATTTTGTGTTAATAAAAATATCAGGCTATTGCAGTGTAGAAAACACAGAGTAAATGTGAAGTAGGTATGGAGAGGAAATGTGTTGGAAGTTTACTTTGGATATAAAAGGAAATAGTATTAAGAAGATCATGTTGAGTAAAGAATATCTATTACAACATCATGTAGCTTTTTATTTTGTGTGGCTCTTTTATGACAAAGTCCAATATGCAAGCCTTGGCAGAAAAATAATGTCTAATTAAAATATTTGTAGTTGTAATTGCATTTGTCTGAAAGTATCCCTGTATATTGTAAGGACCCCATTTGGGTGCCAAAAATAGGCATCTAGTGCCATTTGAAACAGCTTATTATTTTTGAGATATCCACATGTCAGATATGCCACATATCTTCCTGGGACAGCAGTTGGAGGACAGATAAGACAGCGTTTTGGAAGCTTGAGACCATGCATATTAAATGTCACTATTTATCTATATTTGGTCAATTGATTCCAACTTGAGTCACACATCAAATAATTGAGAATAATTACCAACTGAAGTTTCTCAATCAGGCAATAAGGAAGCAATTCTATGTACATAAATGAATAACAAGCCAACAATTATAAAGAGGGTTATAATTAAAGATGATACTGCATGAAGTTTGAAAGTCTAATTAGAAGTCTAAAATTGTTTCCTGATAAATGTGTGAGTTCCATTTCATCCCCAATTAGTCAAAAATGTTCAGTTAAACCACCTATGATGATTTTTAAACCTATAATTGAAGACTCTCATCAGCAAATTTCCAGATTTAAGCAGTAAGCAACTGCACCTCTTCACTCTTATGTTCAAGATAATCCTCCATGAGAATGAGGATGGTTGGATTTTTTATTAGAAAAATGTTTTCACCCAGAGGGTGGGTGGGCACTGGAACAGGCTCCCCAGGGAAGTGGTCACAGCACCAGCCTGACAGAGCTCAGGAAATGTTTCAATGCTCTTAGGCCCACAGTGTGACTCTTGGGGATGGTGATGTGAAGGGCCATGATTTGGACTTCAATGATCCTTGTGTGTCGCTTACAACTCAGCACATTCTGTGAAGGTAAAAATCTCATTCAAATTAAAGCATGATTTAAGAAACATTAATGTTACACGAATTCTTTCAAGGCAAGCTTTAGTCTCCAGGCAATTAGCCATTCTGTCTCCCATTCATGTAGTTTTACACACTTACTACTCCAGTTACATTCTGCAGACACTGGAAAGGATGCATGAGGCATGAAGTTACTTGGTGTGCACTTCACCAGAACTCAATATTTATGTATAGTTTTGGAGCTATTTGTAATAGTAGTCCTGGTTACCATCAGCAGAGAGAAACAGAAGTTCTAGGACGTGACACATCCTAATCTGTCACAGACATAAGATTAGAAGAGCCACATCTTTTCCACGGTAGACTATGAAGGCGATGTAGACAACTATCTCTAATAAAGACAACTGAGTTACAGATTATAGAATCATAGGATGGTTTGTGTTGGAAGGGAGTTAAAAACCATCTAGTACCTACACATCTGCCATGAGTAGGGGCACCTTCCACTGGACCCGGTTTCCCAAGACTCCATTCAACCTGGCCTTGAACACTCCCAGGAATTAGTCATCCGCTTCTTCAGGAAATCTGTTCCAGAGCCTCACCACTCTCACAGGGAAGAATACCATTACACCATTTTCTCAAATAAATCCTGTCTCTGCTACCAAAGAGATGTTTTAAACTGTTAGAGTGAAAATTTTGCAGTTGAAACTTTCCTGGTTGCAGCTCTAAAGAAGACAAACTTTGATTTACAAGGATGAATAAAGCAAACTGCAGTTGCCTCTGAGGCAACTGCTGCTTTCCCTTTGGCTAAAGGATATATTATTTTCTGTTGTGTTTTAAGGGCTCTGGCTGTATTCATATGATACACTGAAGTAAAACCCTTTGAAGTTATTACATTCTATCAAGTAGCTAATATGTCTTTAAAAAATACTCTAAATGTGTTTACAGGCTAGAGACTAACAATCTGCCAAGTAATTCATGTTTCTGAAGTCTCTAATATGGTACATACATTTGGTAGGATTTCTTTTTCCCTAAGGAAAAAAAAAGTGGCAGTCCTGATTACATCACGCTAGAAAAATTGCCTCTCCAGCTTCTTGGCTGCATTAAACAAATGAAACTACTGTACATTATGTAAACACTTGTAAAAATGTCAGTGGAAATTAAACAAGTTTTTTCAGCCTCTTGAGGAAGATTTCTGCAGGTATTTCTCAATATAAAGTATTAGAGCTGCCTAGAGAACCTCCACTCTCACAACTTGCAAAGTCTGATTTCTTTCGGCACTGAAATGAACTGAATAAAATGAAACAGTGTAGGGAAAAAAATCACTTAGGGAGCAGGTATCTGCTCAGCTCTCTCTCTACAACATTCTTACACTCCCTACAAGTGCCAAACACAGTATACCAAAAATTCTCCTTTGTCAGAATGTGGCATGAAATGAAAGGCTTTGACATGCATCAGAACGTGATTGGGAGCAAAAAGATAATAGTACAGAACTTAGACGGGAAAATACAGTTGCTACACCCTGGATAGAATACTGTTGGTATCCAACCTCTCCCACACAATATAATCTAACATGCTAAATAAATGGAGGGTGGAGTGGAGTGGAGACATCCCAGCCAGGCTCTGTCAAAACCCTTCAGAAGAGGGAACTCGGCACTTCCCAGCTGATAAGCCACACAGCAGCTGAAAGCCATGGGAGATATAGGAAGATGTCCTGCTGTTCAACCAGCAACCATGACAAAATTGCTCTCCTTGGACTGGCACATGTCCCCATCCCAAGGTTATCTCAGGTACTATATTGAGATATCTGCCCCAGGGTACGAGTGCCCTCACTGAATTAGATGTAGGAGTAAAGTCACTCAAGCTTCTCCTAAAACAAAGAAATGTTATCAGAAGTTAGTTAAGAGTGGGGAGAAGTTGGCAGAAGGCTCCATCATAGCTTCTGGGAGCAGCTGAACCTGTCTCCATCATAGGAACATCACTTGGTAAGAATTGTGTTCTCTGCATGATGGATGATTATCCCAAGCCAATTTTCAGTGGGGAATGGAGCTTGTCTGTATAGTGCTTTAAATTAGGATACTGCTTTGAATGTATTTTTGCAGTCAGATACTATCACTGGCAGTCTTCAAACCTTACCTGTCACTATTTTATTAATGGAGAGTATTATTCTGTAAACTGTTAATGTGAATCCTTCAAAGAGACTGTCATTCCCTGGCAGTGGGTAAAGGTGTGAGACCCAGGAGGGGGTTTCTCTTTTTGGCACATGACTCCAAATAAGTCAGTGAAACTACCCTCTGATCCAGCAGGACTGCTTACTGTAGGTACAGAGTGCCCCAAAGGGACACCAAGAGACAGGTCAGGCACAAGGGTCTCAGCTTTCCTGGGGCACTGACAGACAAATCAAACACTAGGGGTTTGAGTCAGTCTCCCCTTTTCACTGGCAGCATACCAGCAATCTGCACTAACAAGGAATATCTAAGGAGGCCAAATACACTTTATCTCTTGAAAATAACAGCATTCAACACAGGCCCAGAAGTCAGAAATTCTCATATCTTCAGTCTATAAACTTATATTTTGAATATGCATCCATGCATCTTTCAAGCAGGAAAGTTATTCACAACATCCTGACTATACTCATTCACTCTCAGCTGCTTGTAGATTAGTAGGACAGCAGACAAAACTTAACATTTTTAATTTCTTTCACAGTTTTAAAAATTTGGGGGGGAAAGGAAAGATAATTTGTGGTGTTGTTTTTACAGACCCACGTTATTATAATGATTCAGTCTTCTGTGCAAGCACTAGCAGGGGGTAGAAAATATTTCTGCTAGTTGTGCCAGAAAAGAAAATATTATGTGGAACAAATTTCCATACTACAAGAGTAGTTTAGACTGGATAATTTAGTCCTTGTATGTATGTTCTCCTACAAGTGACATACAGTAAGTATCAAAAGAGTAGCTACAAAGAAGTCAGAGACTTCCTTTTTCACAAGGGATCACATGGAAAAAAGATAAGGGGTAATGGGTATAAGTTAATCCTGGTGAGATTCCATTTGAACACAAGAAGAAAATTTCTCACAATGAGAAAAATCATCTGTCGGAATACTCTTCCCAGGAAAGTGGTGGATTCCCCAACACAGGACACTCTCAAGATTTATCTGGACATGGTCTGAGCCATTTAATCTAGACTGTGCTTTTACCAGGAAAGGTTGGACCACAAGATCCTTGAGGTGCCTCCCAACCTAGTATTCTATGATTTTCAGCTAATGATGGATCTGGGTTTTAATGGTCCCTAAATAATCAAGGAACCATTCTAAACACATATTTTTAAGATATTTTTTAAAGTAGCATTAGCCATTCTTAATATAATTGTTTTTAAAATTGAAGTTGTTATCTCTTTGGAATTTTGTAATTTCACCTCAAACCAAGCATCTCGACATTCACAGCACTCCAAAGACCTATGAATTCTCTCCATAAAAACTGCCACTGCTGTCCAGGCTAATTTAAATTATGCCTTTTTCCTCTTAGGAGATCTTCTGAAATTAGAATCTTGTCAGTTGATTGGCAATTGGCATTAAGCCAGGATATAATTCTCTGGTATGCACCATTAAACCTCACAGTGAGGATTAATTAGTACTGCAAAAGCACTTTGGAAATGAAATGCGCTGTGTACTAAATAATTATTATTTTTATTATTATAACATTGTAAGAAAATTAGCAAGTGACTAAGAGACAGTTTACAAGATCTCCCACTGAAAAATGCATTAGATGACCTATTTCTAAGAGATTATTCAAATAAAGTCATCTGCCTCTATATACATCTAAATCTGTTTAGATGCATACAGAGGTGGATAATAAGGTGCCATAATGGATCAGCAATGGTAATATAGCTGGGTTTGGATATGGAATCAGTGAAGAAAAATAAATTTGCCAAGTAATTCACAAGACAGTGTTATGATAAGGTTTTCTGCCTATTATCTGCTGTAGCCATATATATTCATATATGGGCAAACATAATTTGTAAATATCTCTGGAAAATAAGCTGCAGAACTCACTTTGATTAGTCACTTATATTTAATAACTAAATTAGGAGCTTATTCCCAAAATATTCCTTGCAACATCAAGCACAATATGTGCTCAGATCTCACAGGTTTAACACAGAATCTAGATTTTTCTTCATACTGACAAAAAACAAATTTTCCATGATTCAGACAATACCCCTCTCCTCAAAGGCTAAATGACTCACCTGAGGTTTTTGCACACAATATGGACTGATTTAGAGCCACCTTCATTATCCAAAATAGTTCTTACCACGTCCTTAGATGCATACACAAAGCCCAATGTGTGATTTCATAATCATGCTGAGCTATCACTTCAAAGACTTCCTTCATAATTATGGAAGTTAGAAACCAACTTTGCCAAGAGTGGGAACTGAGGCTTTGGATAGGAATCATTGGGATAATTTTGCCTACATTCCTTCAGCTATTCCTTTCCTTGTTTCCTTGCTCAACAAAAGAAAAGGTAGCAGATTATGCATTTGCAAACTCTAGTGTAATAAATGGCAGTGAGATATGAATAAATTCACACAGTGAGACACAGTAGAATCCTCAACATAATCTGCATGAAAAATGCAGTTTTGAGGCTCTGATTCAGACAGATGTTGTCCCATGTATTTTTCTTCATATTCTTCAAACTGTGTGGCTATGCAAATAAAAGCAGAATGGCCCAATCTGTCTTTTCATTGCATAATCTAAGCCTTAGCTCCAGAAGAACTGGTATTTTCTCATTGAACAAGTATGCATAAAGATAAGTTCAGCTTAGACTTTTGTTTGTCTTCTGCTTTCTAACAGATAGGATGCTTTCTAAGGTATGTATTGTAAATTAATGGAAGTATTAAACAGTTATTTTTAGACACCATTAGTCAGTTCCTTGGTTAAACAGGGGCAGTTGCATGTACAGCAAAGAAAACTGTGATGGAAGTTGTGTAGGAAGCACATTCAGCACACTCTGTGGAAGAAAATATGAGTGGCTATCTATCAAAAGCCACACAAAATGCAGGTCTGGATCTATGACAGTATGTGAAATTTGTAAGAGTAATGTATAGCCACAGAGCATGGAAAAAATCAAATGGCATGCCATTCATACATTATTTATATTAGTTTTGAGGACTAGCAGGCAGACTGCTGCTCTTTGGAGACTCAGGCTGTTCATCCAGGTTAAGTCTTGGTGAAAAAAACCACACAAACTCTGGCTCATAACTTTCCTGCCCCTAAAAGCTTCTTGAGAAATGAACAGATTACTCATCACTGACTTATTTTGATCTCAAGACACAGAGGTTTATACACACTTGGTATAACCACAAGAAAATTTCTAGAATAATTTGGAATAGAGTAAACCTTTGGTTGATCATTACTATGTTAATTTCCTTCATATTGTCAGTGATAATTAAACTAACCATTCCAAAAAGAAGATTCCTAACCTTGCCCATCTCCTCCATCCTCATTAAATTGCTTGTTAGATTTAATTTCTATCAATGTCTTACATAATATTTATCCTACATATTTCCTCTGTAGTTTTTAAACAATTCTTTTTCAACTTTCATTTGCTAATGGAATTGATCCTTATCCTCTTCTGAGCATTTCTTCATGGATTTATTATTCCCTCATTATTTATTTAATTTGAGATTCAATTTATATAACTAGCAGAATATCCTAGCATGGAATATTTAGTCAAACATTTTGGAAATCCTGACTAAAATCTCAGTGTTGTAAGGTGCTAAATGACTTCCACAAGGGGAAAAGAGCTCTCAGGTCTTTATCCAGGGCCTAAAAATATTTGGAAATGCATCAAAGATATTTTGGTTGTATTTGGGTGTTTTTCAAACATCTGTTCTGCACCACAGATATCTTTCTCAGGTTAAGCTGAAATACATGTCTAGAAAATTTGGGGGCATTTTACTAAATCAGAGTAATGGATGCAGATGGATGAAAGACATCTGTAACTGATATCAGTAATAATGAAATAAAAATTAGAATGCCTTAACCTTCATTAAGCTACGTAATTCTTTTGTTTGTGAAGTTTTAAAAACAAGATATTTTCACAGAAAAAAAAAGTTGGAATTATATCAATCCTTGAAAAATAATTGTCACTACAAATTCTGTAACAATCATTTTCATTCTTAACCTGAGTTTTAAGAAATCAAAGAAAATCATTTTAAAAGTAAGAAAGATTTTATTTGTCAATTATAAAATACCAATTCAAAATTAATACTGTATTCAATTTTTAAGAATAGTTGTGAAGAAGTTTGATCATTTCATGTAAAAACTCTTAGAATGTACCAAAAACCAAACTCATTTTTTCTCTGTGGCACTCTTTTTAAAAACCAAAGATTGTCAGCTAGGCACAATTCCTAATGCCATACTCAGATCAAGACATCATCTCTTAGATAAGGTGCTACAAAAAGTGTGGTAAGTTTATAAAAATTGCATAAAGGCCATAATATATATTATCCATATGTCATGTAAACAACTTTTCAAACCAGCTTTCAAGCCATTTAAAAATACTCTAACTTGTGAGATTATTTGTATTTTAGTTCATTTTCTAGACCACTGAATCATCCTATATCAAAATTTAAAATGGTTGCTGAACATTTGGAGTACAGTAATGACCCTGTCGTGTCTTCTTGTGCATATGCTCTGGCTGTGGCAGCTCATAACTACTTATTAACATTAGCAATTCCATCTTTCAGTGCCAGTATAAATTATTCCAGCCTACAATGTTGTACAGTCTATGAGGGGACTGTATCAGCCATGTGCGTTGACTGACAGCACAGATTAAGTTAGCATGCTGACGTGACCATGAGAAATTACCAACTCACAGATTAAAAACACGCTATTTATTGAAATCCATTTCACAAAGCAGAAAGTTATGAAATTATTTATGGTTATAAGGAGGTTCAGAAGGCCCTCTGGTCCAACCCCTGCTGAAAAAAATAATTTTACTTCTGTCTCTCAAAAAGGCAAAGCTTGGTAAAATGAATCAACCCACTGCGTTATATGCCAGCTGCTGAAGAATAGGGAAGGAACCTTAACAATTCTGTAATTCTACATCTTGAGAGTGCATTGACAGAACAGGAGTGGTGGAATCAAGCCAGTCTAGCCAAATGGACATACTCCCTTCAATGGGACTTTCTTCACCTTGAAACTCATCCAGAAGAATTGGCCCTTCATCTGGCAAAGTCAGCAGGCTGAAAGACAGGTTTCTACAAACGAACCTCAAAATATCGTATTCAATATACTTCCTTCCATACAGTCAAATGAAAAATAAATAGTATAAAATACTTGAAACTTATAAAGTTATTTTGAAAAGTTATGTTTAAATACTACAATACTATCTTCATTCTTGTACTATAATGATTCTGTACTCTTACTACAGTCCTGACATATATCTAAAACCCAGAAGCTAATATAATAATTCCAGTTAAAAATATAAGATGACAGGTTATGATGTAGAACTGCTTCACTGTAGTTTCTGAAGAATGAACAAAAGTCAGACTCTTTGGTGTGGACATTCTCTCCTAATATCAGGCTGAAAAATGAGAGGCATAACATGATAAGCCAGCTATTGAAGGTCTAGATACAGTCTTTAAAATTAAAATTAAGACTTTCAGAGAATTGTTTAAATTACCTAAGGTCTAACTTGTTCTTTGTCTCTCCACAGTCATGGCATTTCTGTCCCTTATTTTACTGAGTTACCTAAGAATGTAGCATTATGTGATTTCATCTGATAAGGACTGTGTGTCCTTCCCTGAATTTTTGTCTTTTGGTTCCAAATTCATAGAATCATAGAATGGCTTGAGTTGGAAGGAACCACCTTGTTCCATCCTCCCCTGCCATTGTCCAGGACACCTGCCACTATTCCAGGTTGCTCAGAGCTCCATCCAGCCTGGTCTTGAACAAATTCAGGTATGGGTAATTCACAGCTTCTCTGGACACCCAGTGCTCAGCACTGCCACAGTAAAGAATTTCTACCTAATATCTAATCTAAATCTACTCTCCTTTCAAAGCCATTCCACCTTGTCCTGTCCCTCTATACCCTTGTGAAAAGTCCCTCTCCAGACCTCTTATAGCCTCCTTTTAGATAGTGGAAGGCCACTCTAAGTTGTTTACTTTTACAAGACAAGTAAAGTCTTAATGCTGACAGTTTCACAGGCATAAAGATTTCCCCAAAAGGGATAAGAAAATTGCTATTAATTTAAAATGTCCTCTAGAAAAATACATACTTCCTTCACAGTTCCACAAATGTTTTCTCATTTTCCAGACATTTCACATTTACCAGGATTTAATGTATGTTTCTGTTAGTGAACAGCACTCAGTACAGTACTTCTACAGCATCCTCCAAGATTATTCCTGTGCCGAGACAGTAACCCCATGAGCCTGACTGTCATTTTTTCAACTGCAGACCATCCCATACTGTGACTGCAGAATCATATTTACCCTCTCCTCTGTAGCTCCAGCCAACCTTCCCTTGTAAACCTGTTTCAACTGCAGTCAACAGTGAATTTTCTTAATGATTAATGTAGTTAAATTATTGGAGGGAAAATAAATAAAATCTTCCATAGCACCCTCACTTTCACTCTCCTGCCTAAATTTTCTTTCCTGGGTAAAAAAAGGCAGTATGTCTTCAGAAGCTGAAAGGAGAAAATAAGGCAAATAAATGACTGATTTGAATCCTTATATTTGTAAGGAATCAAAGAGCCCATCATGGATACCAAGCTTCCTCTACATATTTAGCTTTTGTTATTAGATATTGTATTCCGAATGTGTCTTAGACAATGACTGAAAACCTTGGTTTGATTTTTACTGGGGGGGGGGCAATCAAGACATTAAGACTGATTTACATCAGGTGAAAAAAGGTTTTTCCTTTTTAAGCAATCTGGGATGTATTGCAATGGTACAGTGGTATGTATGCTTTACTGTTGAGTTACTTCCATGAATAACTACCAAAGTAATTTCATAAGATATAAATTATTACTAACCCCAGGCTACAGTAATTCATGAATTCCAAAGCTTTTTAATTTAATATGCATATTTTATGTACTTGAGGATGAAAAGCACACTTTTTAGACTGACTCTGTTTTGATTTACACCCTTAGCACCATGCCTGAGAAATGTTATTTCATACACAGTGGGAGGGAGATTATCACTGTATAATGTAAATATTGTATATATTGATGTGCAAAAAATAGATTGTTTCTTTTCACATAGTATCAATGCCTCTCAGTACACAACTTTGGAGATTTGAGATAAAAAAAGAAAACTACGAATTGAAAAACATGTAAAAAGACAAAGTTATGGGAATTTGAGATATGATATTTGTAGAAAATTATTGTGATGAAGCACAAGGGGTACTAAATTAACTTCATAATGTTTGACTGTGTGCTACTGCTAAAAATGTCTAAAAATAATGCCTTAAAATCAGACTGTGATAGTATCTGGTACTAATGTTGTGAAAAATGCTCCATTTACACATAAATTTACCAAATAAATTCATCAGTGGTCATTCAGATCACCACAAAATGATTTGGGTATAATCACTTGTGATTTGTTTGTGAACAAATAGAGATTTCTGCCATGAGAAAAATTCTACTCCAAGCCAGAATTTGATAAGCATTCTTTTAAGTACTTAGAAGGAATTTTTTCAAAATCTAAAGAATTTGTAAGGTGTTAAAACCTCCCTTGTGGGTCTCCCTGATGGGGAGATCCCTAAAAAGTTCTGTACCAGGAATTAGAGACGGATGGGCCTTCAGGTTATTGTTTATTTTTCTCTTATCTGCAGTTCTGCGCGCCATCTACATCTCAGACTTAGTGTACAAAAGGCAGCAAAAAGTCACAAGACACACAGATTCGAGGTCTTTTAAAGCTATTTTGTCCAATTAAATCTTAGAATGTACTTTATTTCTACCTTTCTACCAACAACTAATTTTTCTGTCCACCCAACATCTGCATTGCAGTTCTTTCTAACCAATCGCCCTGTGCTCCCAACACTACAGGAAATGGAGTAGATGAAGAACAAGAAGGAGACCAGACAATGCCCAAAATCCTCAATCTTCTTTCCTATCTACCTCCATACTAAAAACCCAAAACTCCCCCTGTGATAAGCTATACTACTATCTATTTCACACACTCGTAGATTCCAATTCATCCCAAAGTCTGGGAAGCTTTCTCCACAGGTGAAGGT
The DNA here is from genome assembly GCF_028551555.1 of Melozone crissalis. Taxonomy (NCBI): domain Eukaryota; kingdom Metazoa; phylum Chordata; class Aves; order Passeriformes; family Passerellidae; genus Melozone; species Melozone crissalis. Next base: position 64,194,602 of record NW_026535805.1, read on the forward strand.
TAAAAGCAGTGTTTTCCTGGGGATCAGGACTTCTCAGGACAGGCAGAGAAATATTCCCTGGGTCCTGGGTTCCAACAGTAGGGTTTTATTTAAATTAACACAAAAATCAACAGCTTTACAATTAATATCACCCAAGTTCATTGAACAAAAGGTCTGAAAAAGATCAAGTTTTGTCTAGACAGGATGCAAATTGACATTTCATTTTTAAATGTCAGTTTAAAGTAAAAAATTTTGTAAAGTTTTTACTTTGTGTCCTTCTCTCTAAGTTAACATTTTCTGATGCAGACTTCCTATGAATTTCTGTGATGGTAGGAACTAAATGCACTCTGGGGTTCTTTCCTGATGGACAGGAAATAGAATACTGCTTCACTCCAAGCAGAGGCCAGGGAACAAACTGAGGATACCAACCTATGGTGGCTGGCAGGTTTAACTTTAGTTAAACTGAAGTTAAAACTCATTCTTCAGTCAAAACTCATTCTTCAGACAAAACTCATTCTTTCACTTACTATCCAGCTTACAGCTAAATGAAACTGATTGTTACCAAAAACTTGTAGCTGCCTGTTCAGAGCACGAATGAAAGGATGGCATCTGGGGACTGCAGTGCTGGGAGGCACATGTTGCTTAGTCCTCAACCACAAAAATAACAACAGCAACTTCTATTAAAAAGTGGGGGAAACCATTTGGGAGAGTCATCTGCTAACTGTCAAGGGTGAGCAGCATCACCAGGAACCATCCAAGTAGAGACTTTAATCACCTGCACAAAGAATACATTCTCATCTTCCTCCTTGTTTGAGAATTTATTCCATCATGCCTCCAGCTAACCCTACTGGTTAAATAGCAAGGAACAGAAATATAAAAACTCCCTCTTCATGGTCCATTTGCCAGCAGGAAAAAGTGTGTTTTCTTTTCGCTGTTGTCAAAGAAACAACCTCAGCAGGTTCAAGAAAGTTCTTGATGGATCAGTCAGAAATGACCAGCTTCAAACTTTAAACTGTCAGTAATTCATACCTGAAAGACACATGTGGAAGTGACCACTCTTTACCATTATTATGGTAGAGGAGGCAGAAAGCCTAAGGGCGGGATTCTCCTAAGCAGCTGTGACTTTGGCATTCTCAGTGCCAGATGGACATTGTGTTAGCTCTCATGTAGCTGCACGAGCTGCTTGGTAGGTATTACTGGGAGAATTCGAATGGCACAACAGAAAGGGAGCAGAAACTAGAGCTGGAGCTAGGTCTTTTCACTTGAAGAGACTACACAACATAGATTTATTAGATAATAATAATTATTTTGTAAACTCTTTATTCAAACATATTTCTTCTCTTTTTGCTAATCTTTCTTTGCTTAGCTCTATAAAGACTTTCTTAAGGAAAATATACTGGCTTTAAAAATATTTGTATGTGAATACCAGAGATCAAATATAGGAAACTAAGTCTTAGCATGCATTTGTTTATGCACAGAGACACTATGTCCACCTCTGGTCAGTGAGGAAGAGAAAAAGAGAGACATGATCTTTGTTCATCAGCATGATGACAGCGGCAGGATGGCTTGGGAATTCAGAGTGGAGGCATTAACAGAAACATTTTCAGGTTAAAAGTTCAGTAGAAGAAATGTGATCTTATGGGGCAGAAGTCTTTGCCAGCCCAAGAGTCTGAATCACAGATATAAGGATCTCTTACTTGATATTTTCAAAGACTTTTCGTTTGATGAATAATTTAGATCACACTTAGAGGTCTCTGGAAGTCATGAGCCTCCAGAGCTGTAAGTATAAAACTGCTCCTTTTTGTGGTTAACAGATAAGAACTAGAGTTACAAAGCTGGACACACAAATTATATTTACACTTGAAAATTAGGCACATCTGGGATCATGCCTTGGCCTGGGACAATCATGGCCTGATCCAGTTATCATCACTAAATTTGCAATTTCTAAAGCCAGATAATTTCTTGGTCACAAATTACCATTGCTGAGCAGTTACAATTTGAATTTCTCCTTCAATGCAAACAGTCAAATGGGAACAGTTCTGCATCTGTGTAAATCCCACACTACATGAAGGAACAGGTCCTGGTTGGCATCATCTGAAAGCATGGTCAGCAGCTCCTTGCCAGCTGATCTAACTCACCTGCTCAAGTACATTCCCTTACAGTGTTGAAGCTGCTGGTGCTGACATGGCCAGAGAGGGGCACAGGTATCACTTGGTCAGTTGTCGCAGTGATTCAGTTTTCCACTGGCCTAGCTGAAATAATCTTTTCTTCAGCTTTCTGCCCTTGTAGCATTGACTTATTCCCTGTCCACTTCTGCAATGTGCAAGGCCGATCACTGAGACACCATAGATCTCACATGCAATGAGAATTTTCAAAGTTCTCTGGTCTTTATATCCTGCCTTTCTACATCCCTTTTTTCCCTCTCCACCTCCTGTCAATAGACAATGAACTGACAAAAGGCAGAAGCTGAGACACTGCCAGAACAAAACCATCTTCAACAGGAGCTGCTCAAGAGTGAAGTGCCAGCTGAGCTAGAGATGGGAATAGAGTACAGCCTGGGCAAAGTAAGCCAGGAAGGAACCCCAGGAACACATCTTACACGTGGGCTCAGCTCCCACTTCTTCCAGTTCTTCCTCAGCACCCAAGAAGAATTCTGGATGATGCCAATATATTTTTCTCTCTTTAGTCATCAGACATAGCAATTATTTTCTTTTTCCCTTGTGCAGGGCTGTATTTTCATAACAGTTTTTTACCATGATTTACTACTTCAGTGAGAGCAATAAAAGTATCTTTCCTAACAGAATGACACATGCATGTTTTACTTGTAAAGTGAATTAATGACTTTGTTTATGGCTACTGTTTTTAAGCTCTCTAGTCACAAAATACACTATTTTTATCATTTTCTCCCCTCTATTTACCTATGGATTATAAGAGCTTTAGTCATCACATCCAGTCATCAGAAAGAAAAAGAATAAAAGAGGCATTGCCTGTCAAGTTTTGACAAAATAAAATTATTGATTTCAAAAGCATTTCCAATAATTTCATTCTTTATCTTAATAATGGCAAATGTATCATGTCAATGTTCTACACCCTGCTAAAACAGCAATGGATGATACAACCCATAAAGTGGAAAAAGAAACATTAGGGGTTAGATAATATTAATTCAGACATAAGCACACATAAAAATGTCCTGGTATTCTGCAGTTTTGCAAATCATTAGCTCTCTGGAATAAGGACTGTGCCTTTGCTTTGTTCTTCACACAGCATAATGGCACACTGACACTGATGGAGGTTTCCAAGCAGTCACAAAATGTAAATAACATCACAATTAAATTATGATGGCAATATCTTTTGTTTTTTGAATATACAGCTAAAATGAGTTCTATTCTTTACCTAAAAAAGCAAAACAACTGTTTGTTTGATAAAACGTTTTATATAATCAGTGCCCCTGGTGTTTCTGGTGGTAGAAATAAAGTCTTTATTGTTTGAACAATATCAAATACATAATGCAGCAAAAGCATATATCACAAGAGGAAGGAGGAAAGGATGGCCCCTTGAATTAGGAAACAAATTAGGGCATATTGAAGGTAGTTAATGCCCAAGCGTTCTTTGGAGACTGAGGATTCAGCTGAAAGCCTTGTGACTCTGCTCTGGGCTGTAGTGACTACTTTTAATGAACCCACCAAGGTTGTTCAGCACAGTTCAAAGTCTCTAGTTCTGGCAGAATAATCTGCCAGACTACTGCAGAGCATAGCAAGCCCAGGATTAGAGGTAGAAGCCCCTGTATCTTGGCATGGAATTCACTACTGAGGGGAAAAGCACAAACCATAGAATCCTAGAATTAGCTTAGGTTGGAAGGAGCCTTTAAAGACCATCCAGTCCAAGGTGCCTGCAATCGGCAGGGACATCTTCAACCAAATCTGTTGGCTTAGAGTCCTGTCCAACCTCATCTGGAATGCTTCCAGATATGGGGCACCTGCCACTTCTCTGGGCCATCTGTGCCAGCGTCTCATTATGTAAAAATTTTCATGTAAGCCTTCAAGTAAAAATCCTAATCCAAATCAACCATTCTCCAGTTTAAACTGTTACCCCTTTTCCTGTCACAACAGACCCTGCAGAACACTCTGTCCCCTTGTTTCTTATAGGTCTCCTTTAGGTACTAGAAGGGTGCTATAAAGTCTCCACAGAGCCTCCTCTTGTCCAGGCTACAGAATAACCCCTACTCTCAGCTTTTCCTCATACCAGGGCTGTTCCAGCTCTGTGATCACCCTCTTGGGAGTACAAAAAGAGGACAATCACTATGACTGTCAACAAGAACCTACAAAGGCCGGACCTTCACTGCAGGTTGAAGGCCTACCCATAAAGTAACTACCACAGCGAGGCTGCGCTGCGTTGCACCATAGCTCAGCATGAGATAAAATAATTTCCTGCAAGCCTAAACCTCCCAAGCCCTGGTCTGCAATGAGCTCTGCCTCATAATCAATTGGCTGTTCAGTGGAAGTACACAAAATCCAAGGCATGAACTTATTATCTAACAAAGAATTAGGTCAAAGACAAAATTTAATAGGAGCATTAATGTGTTGACATATAGTGAGAGAATACAGTCCAACTGAAGGTTTCTCGGTATGGGATTTGCAATATTTCTCTTTTATGTCAAATAAATCCATAACCCTGCTGCATTCTTTCAGTCAGTATTAGGGTCTCACAGAGAAGTTTTCTCTTTGACCACCAAAATTTGTAGGAATTTATTGTTTCTGAAACATACATCCCATTTGCTAGAAATTAGCCATTGAATAAGAAAGCAGAGGCAAAGGGACAGATGTGGAGACAATACAATCCCATACACTTTGTTTCCATAGAAAATGAGGCTAACAATCATAATTGTTATGAAATTGGTTTGGGTTGTTTTGTGTAGATAATTGCATTTTCCTGGTGTGTATATTTCCGTCATTATTGTTTAATGTAAATCACTCTCAATCTGCCCAGCATGATTTACTGACAGGATGTTTAAAAGGGAAGAGTAAAAGCCTGAGCCTCTATGCAAGAGATAAAATACATTTCATATAATTTTAAGTATATTGATTTTGCTTTTGAAATTGAAAAACATAATTTAGGAAGGCATGTCTATTAATTTGAATTTAGAAATAAGAAATATGTCTCATGATTCCCTGCCCTTGTAAACTAAATTATAACCATGACTTTCTGAGTTACATTGTTTTATATGATGAATTTTTCCACCAACCATCCATTTAGGAAATCTTACTAAAGCCTCCTAACCAAGGCTAACCCACAAATCTAGTAGAACAGTAAGACTTACAGAGCAAGAACATTAAAAAATTGCAAGACAGGTATAAACTGAGATTACCTTTCAGTTCCCCACATGGCATCTGTCTTGGCAGCCTGGTTAAAAGTCTCCATTAATTTCACAACACAAAATAAGACTAAAAATGAGAAGAGCAGTCTAATAAAAAACTTATGCTTCTTTCAAGCTGAAAGAACTGCTTGATTTCCAAAAGTTCCCATCATTAAAAGGAAAGCAAACAGTCATGTAGATTGCCGAAAAGGTCATTACTTTTGAGGGTAGATTAACACAAGTTATAAATATTGAAACTATTACTATAAAGGATAAAGAGTTCTCTTTTCCTGAAATCATACATATCATTCAAATGCAAATGGTGAAACCTAAATTTGAACATGCAACTACTCATAGTAATAATTGTGCCCAAAAAGTTCAATGAAGAGGTATCTACATCTAGCCACAGTAGCAAGCAATAGAATCAAACACAGAAAGTTCTCTTCTGCACTCTTGCTAAGAGAATGATGTGAAAGAACTTTAAGCAAAGGGGGTTTTTGTTTGTACAAAGTACTGAGGAATAGTAGACCAGGTGTTAAAGTAATTTAGCCAAACATTCTTATGCTGAGTAACGTTGCTGAGTAGCAGTGCTTTCTTATTACTGCCTTTCCCATGACAGAAAGCTATATATTTGTGATATTTCAACACTGATTTTCTCTATCAAATTTCAGGGCTAATATCTCATATTCTTTGAAAAATACTTGGGAGTGATGACCCTGAAGTCTGAATTTGCTCTTATAGATATGAAAGGGACAGAAGAATTGATACTACTACTACTATACATTCAGTGGAGTACAGGGCAGGCTCAAAGCCCTTTCCCAGAGGTTCAAGCAAAAATTGGCAGTAAATTGGTTACTCTCCCACTTTATGGTTTTGCAGAAAAACAAAAAAAATTGTTCAAGACTCTGAAAGGTTTGGCAGTTGTTGTGGTCATGTCTTTTTTTTCTTCAGCAGCATTTTGGTCAGCCCTAATATACTGTTTGTTTTGCCTATGACTGAGCAAGACATCTTGTTATAACTGTGCAATGATATATCTGTCCCTAATCTCAAACTGACAGGGTTATCAGTCACAAAGTAGGCCATATTTGAACTGAGTTAAAACAAAATACACATCACTGAGCAAGACTTATTTTATGTTCCACTTTACTGGTTTTACCATTCTTGAGATTTTTGACCATTTATTGAATTCAATGTAATAAATGAAAATATCTCTGGTTTCTCTATTTTTTCTGTATACCAATAGCTTCCCTTTAACTAGGAAATTGGTTACTTATATGCTTATTGTCTCCCTTCACTAATTTAATCTTATTAAAATGTGACCTTCTTGAGGCTCTGAGGAATACATCCATTTATCACTTGTAATGTGAAAAATGCTCCAGCTTTCGCTCCCTACCTTTTGTTAATAGGTCTCCAAGTTCATATGAAATTGCTGTCCAATATGTTTTGTGTCATTGGCAAGCTGTTAAATGAGAAACTTTCTCACAGAATTTTGTGAGAATAAAGAAAACAATTACCTCAAATCTTTTCTGTCAAGTTTCTGCTTCAAAATATCTCCAGTCCTGAGGACTGTTAGTTTCCTATTAATGCTTTCAGTCAACCAGACACATCTCTTTCATTCCTAGTCTCCACAATGCACTGGACCTTTAGAGTGAAACTTCTGGTTCAGTTCTAACCCATTCTTAGCTTCAGTAACCAACACATGATATAATTTCATATAGAATTAATATAATGAGGGAAGATGAGTCTACATTAAAATCCACTGCCTTAATTACAGTCCAAAGATTGAGATTTGAAACTGGAAACATTAAGAAAGCATAGCAGTAAGGAGCCTCAGAAGCACTCATATTCCTGAAATACAAACCCAGGATTTTTGCTAATATTTACCTCTGAAAAAAGACCTTGTAGTTGCAACACTGAAATAGAGAAAACTGTTAGTTCTGGGAATGAAGAATGCCCACTACAGTCGAGGCCACTATCTTTCTATAATTGAATACATGCTCAAGGAATAATTTCCTCTGATACTGAATGGAAAATGCAAAGTAATTACCTATTGATTTGATCTTTGAATTAAGTTGTGATGATAGGGCTCAGATTTCTGGTCTTGAACTAAATTCATCTTACAAGAAGAATCCGGAGAAAATAATGAGTTTGCCACCTACTCACTTCAATGTTAATGCTAAAGTTAGACTTAGACACACTGCAGGTAAAAATACAAATTTGTGAAGTCTAATAAGACAAAAATCTAAAATGCCTTATAATTAACAAGAGTAACAAGATTCAGGACATCACATGGACAAATCAGTCTAAGTGTATTCTTAGAAATACTCTTCTTCTTGCCAGCTGATCAATCATAGCAACAAGGGCCAGACCAGAGCCATTCTTAATTAAAAATCTATCAAAAAAAAAAAAATCAGCAAACTTAAAGAACTGAGGAAAATAAATGACAGCTCCAAGATGATGAATAATCCTCTCCATAGAAACTGCTAGAATTTATTTTGAAAAAAGAGAAAAAAATAGCTATTTAAATAGCACTAATTTTTAATATTTTTTTTTTAATCATGGAAGTATATGCTTCAAGAAAGAACATAATACCTTGCCTTACAATATCTTTAGCAGGTGTTGCTCTTACTGGCATGAGTCTATCTTACTGTCGTCCCAAGCAACAGTGTCTTAAACACAATACCTTGCTAGATGATTTAATCAACTTCCAATAAGATGGTAGTTGATTAATCAACAAATAATATTATCACTTTTGCTGTTCTGGCTCCATGCAGTCTTCATAGTTAGTTACATTAAGAGATATGTGCTCACAGATCAAGTGGTTTAGCTTTATTGACCATGACTTTATTTCTACTGCCTTAGACGGAGAGGTTTAGTACTAGGTGAGAGGAATTCCAACCCAGCTGTCAGCAGAGTTCTCACTCTCCAGTAGCCTACCAAAATCAGAATCCTGTTGCAAATATTTCTGCCCTCTCACTAACAAAACAAGCCCTTTTACCAATTTCTACTTGAGGGAGATTCCATTTCATCCCTGTGGATAACCTGATAACCCCAGGCAGACACTGTACTTGGATTTCATTTATCTGGATATTCATAGGTATGAATAGAAACAGATACAACTCTTGCAAAATTATGGCTCTTCTTCTATTAGGAAAGTTATTTATGAGAGATATGACTTCAGCTGTGTTCATGTTCTGCACACACAGAGAAAGCTCCTTATGCCTTTCTGCTGCCTTTCCTTTAAGACTTATTCTGCTTTCAATAGTTCATGTTTTTTACTATGATCAAGGTCCTTTCAAAGGTCTTTTTTCCATGCCCATTATAGCATAAAGTATATTTTTCAAATCCTACATGCCATTTCCCTCAGCACCACTCTCCAGCTGTGTTTTTTTTCCCAGAATCTTCTTTCATTCAATAAACATGAAATAGTTAGCAGGACAATCCTCTTGCATTAGCAAGAGGAGGCCCAGGAAGAAAAACAAACAAACATAAAACAAACCAAACCAAAAGAGAAAAATCAGAGTAAAGTGTTTGGAATTAAATAATTTCTGAAATATTTCAATCTTTTAGAAAAATCAATTTATAGTTCTTTGGCAGCTTGTAGCAGAAGTTCTAATTATTTCTTTCTACAGAAGTAACCCAAGCAGTGTGTAAATTCACAACAAAGCATCTATATTCCATGTAACATGTGGCATCTCCTGAAAACATCCTTCTGCCTTCCGTGACTTACATTGGCTTAACCTCTGGCTATCCTCATTTGATTCTGTATTAAAATATGACTACTGAATCATTCTTTAAAGAAAAACAGCACTGTACTCAGCATATTAATTCTGTTCATTTATTGAGGGCTTTTTAATCCTTCACATCCCCCAGCATTCCTCAGAAATATCATACAAAACCTCTTCTGAGACTCAGCGTCAAAAAGCACCAGTCATAGAAAGTTCCAACTCCAAATTCCATTTTGAAAATTACAGGGGGCTGTTCTAATAGATTATTTATTTTAGAAAGACAAAATTTTCTCTGAAATTCTTCTACCAAGACTCTAGCAATCACTGCACTGAGGTAAAAATGACTACCTGGACCAGAGGGATTTGCTACCATGTACTTCAATCTTGGTGACAATCTATAGTATACTATACTTTATGAGAAATGTCTCATGAAATATCAGGCGTGCATGCCAAAGGCTAATTTTCTTATTTTCTTTTTTTTTTTCTTGTGATTTGGGGCTCAATGCATGATTTTGAACTCTGTCTATAGTGCAAGTTGTCAAATAGAAGTTGTAACTCCCAATTAGCACTGAAGAGCTCAGATTCATTGGAAAACCTGCCAAATCAGTGTAAGGTTTCATTCTCATCAAAGCTGAAGTTTACCTTTTAAAATAAGCTCCACAAAATCCAGCAAAACTTAATTTTACATGAAATTGTAATTTTGAATGGTATTTCATAATATGTACCTAAACAGCTGTTTGCTTTACTTATACTCAAAAACCTGTTAGGTATAAAGCAAAGTCTTACTTGTCTTAAAAATGTGAGGATTTTTTAAATATTACAGCATGCCTGCCTGTGGTGAAAGGGACAGTTGGAAGTCTTTTAGATTCCTTCCAACCAAGACTGCCTCCTGCTGATATGAACAGCAGCCTGTAAACCTATTTGTGATCAAGTTCAGTAATTAATTTTAGTAGTAAATATGGGACTTGATCAATTTTAAGAGTCTTTTCCAACTTCAAAAATTTGCATTATGTTGAACCTAGACCAGGACCAATATTTTTTATTTTAAAAGGTGAAAATTTTGTATTTACTGTAAGACTATATCTTATTTAGGATTTTTCAAATTTCATTTCATTTAGTCTGACTTGAAATATACTGAAATTTTCTAAAAATATTCTTCTTTTATGAAGGTCATCAAAGCACAACAAAGGATGAGTATGTTATCTTGGTTGGGTATGTGAATGTTATTGCTTTATTCTACGTAATTTAATCATCAAACTTATTCATCTCATGAGACTGTAATTTTCTTTCAAGTGCAATTATATTTCACAGTATGCCTGCTGATTAGGCAGAAACAGAAATAATTCATTAGAAAATTACAAAAAGAATTAATCATCACCAACATGTAAGGTAAAAATATGATATTCAGCAGCCAATAAATAATTAAATCCCTTCTTTCCAAATCCACCAAAGCTTCATAGCAGGCATCTATACATGTGCCAGTAAAAAATAAAGATCATATAACCACCCATTAGGGGTTTCCATTTTGAATTGTGCAAAACAGATGGATAATTTATTGCTTGTTTCTCTACAAAGCACTATTTTAATAGATTGTGTAGAAGACAGCCCCTTCTAGTATAAATATGTATTTTATTGCAAATTGTGCCTCAATCTGCAACACTAAAATCCTGAAATGGAAAAATTAAAAGGCAGTAATAAAATAAGAATTACTATTCTTACATCCCATGTGACTGTCTCAAGGAAAAACTAAGTCCCAAACAATTCTTTAGACAATTGTAGCCGGATCATGTAAATACATGCACATATGTACACATCTATTAGTTCCTGTAAGGCTACCCAAAAACAGGCTCAAAAACCTTTTCAGGAGTCAGGCCTCAAGCTCTGTGTCTCCAGCCATTATGCCACTTAGAGGCAGGAATTGTTTCACTCATGGCAAACAGTTTATAAATTAGAAAAGCCCATCAGTATATTCAAAGTCCCTGTAAGAGAGAGCAAACAAAAAGCCACCTACAAGACACTAAAGAGTTCATTTAGATTACAAACTAAAATGTCAGATTCCTAGAAGTTTGTCTTTCAGAACAATTTTAATTTCAACATATGTACGCTGAGATGTCTTCGGGCACCTCGAGGTTCATCACAGCCCTGATCCTGTTGTTCCAGATGAAGTCACATAACTGGCAGATACAGCACAGGAGTTAGGGCAAAAATGTACTCAGAAACAAATTCATGACACAAGGTTACATTAAAAATCTTGCAAGTGGTCACTGGCAATGATGGAAAACAAGGATGTATATGTGCTGTTGCACTGAGGGCCTGTTCATACTCTGGAGGAGATGATGGCAAAGGGACAGTACAGCGCAGTGACAACAGAACTCCCCGTCACAGGTTGCCAACACTTAAAAATAAATTATATGTACAAAGGAGCTATGTCAAATAGCTAAAAATACTATTGAGAACTACAGAAAAATGATAGAAGTACCAGCTCAGAAGTAGTAATAGCTTTTTTGCAAAGATATACAATATTTTCACTGAACTCTGGAGACTAAATAAAGCAGAACTTCATGAAGAATAATGTGGAATGAGCCTGAAAGTACATGCTGGAGCAGGGGTAAGATTTTTATCAACAGCAGCAAACATGTATCTTACATATATTTTACTCATATAAACAACCTATTTCCATGAGATCTATCCATTAATCCCTGCATAATAATTACATGTTAATATATGTATCTCATGTCTCCTTTTCCTCATAAATAGATATTAGCTTAAGTTCCTTGGCAAAGTTCTTAAAAGCCCTGAAAGTAACAAAGATAGTAATTCCCAAGAACAAGTAAAGGAGAAAAGCAGTATAAGAGTATCACACTGATTAGATAATAAAGTTAAACCCAATGTTGGAAAAATCACACAGAAGGGATTGGCTAAATAAAAAAATCAGCAAGTTATCTCTCAAAAGAAATAAAATATATTTTATTTAAAAGGAAATTCCAAGCTTTTGACATTATAAATAAATATATAAATATTATAAAAATACATTACATAAAAAATGTAAAAATACATGACAGTCTAGATTTGTCTATCATTAAAAGTTACATAACAGTTTTATAACAAAACCAAAAAAAAAAAGGTTTTTTTTATAGGTCTACCTGCACAAAACACCTGCGTACAGAATCTGTGTATTTACACATAGTGTAAATACATTTGAGATTGAATTAAGCATTTCAAACAACAAGAGATATTTTCACTGGAAAAATATATTTGCATTCTATTTACACGAATGCAATATAATTAGTAACATTTTCTATATCAATCCTTATTTTTGTACTTCTTTTCACTGCTCTAATTAACGTTTTTACCAATAAAAGGTCATAATTTATTACAAATTTGCACACATAAGAAAAGAACTAGCAGCATCCACTGCTACAGTATGAATTACAAATATATGCAAAATATTAAAAGACTGATATAAATGTAATGTGGTGTGGCTGTAGGTACTTGGATACCTATATAAATCAGGTTATGGCTCCAAAATTTACTTCAAATATATTTGTTTCACATCCAGCACCACAGAATCAAGCACAAGTTTTGCACTGTTAAACCAGGGTCTTAAATATCACTAGTACTGGCTAGAGTGATAGAACTGGATCAGACCCAATGGGAATGTGGAGAAAATTAAGCCACATCCTGTGGATAAAAACACAATGGCTTCAGAATCTATAGATTCAAAATGTTTTTTAAGCACTGTAAAAAAAGTCATCCGAAATGTTTCAACAATTAAAAGGCATGCAGATCTCACAAATCATTAAATAAAAACATGAAATTCTGCCACATTTAGTACTATGAAAGATAATTCGTGTCATCTGCTGCAGCTATCCAAAATAAAAATTGATTCTGTATGCAGCTATCCCAACCCATACCTTAAAATGGAAACATGGAGCTGTTCTACTGTTCTACATTATATGGCAAATGTGTGTAATTCACAGTTATGAAAGAGCTAATGCTCCATACTCAAATTCTTTCTGATTTCACCCTTTAGAAGGGAAGTAACAGTGCTGCCTAAACTGGGCCTTGTGAAAGTTAGACTAAGCGACTTGGCCCAGCTCCTTATATACACCAAGGAGGCACATGGAAGTTTGCCAGATTGAATCAATTCCAAGAGAGATTTATCTCCTTATGTCTTTTACTAAGGTGTTCACAACAGAAATACAGCTTCTGCTATGAAAATAATAGATACACCATGCAAAAAATAAATTTTCTGGACAATATTAAACTTTTCACTAGTGATTTTTGTGTTTGAAAAAGAAAATGGAATGCATATAAAGGACTTTGACATTGGGAAAAACAACACTGTGTCTGATTCTGATCTTATTAACAGCTCCTTTAGATAAAATCCATATTCATAGTAAGATTAATTCTTCATTAATTGTGTCTTACAAAAAGATGCCCAATTCTTTAATATAGATTTGGAATTATTAATCAGCCTTGGTATCCCAGGCTTCTGTTGATATCTCTGCATAACAAAACCTCTTAGAAAAGACTAGAACCATTTATTTTGCACCCAGCACATTTCATATCTACATTGCACCATAACAAATGCATGTTCCTTTTATTAAACTGACTTACACTATCCAGAAAGAAATGGCAATGAAAGTAGAAGTGCAGTACATTTCTTCATGTAACAAGAAGAAAGAAGAAAAAAGGGATAATACCATTTATTTAACTTCAATAGGGGTTTTTTTCTGCATCACAGAAGTGGCTGTAAAATTAGACAGTAATTAAATAACATCAGAGCTAGCTCAAACTTTCAAAATAGAATAAAAGTCAACGGAAATGTCAGTGTAATCAGACCTTTCATGAGCTTCACTGATCACTTAGCTGTTTTTTCAATATCTGTTGCATCCAAATACCTATCTGACTTTCTTAAATAATTATTGACAATTAGGAAGATAACCTATATTATACCTGAAAGGGCATTAAAAAAAAATCACATTTTTTGCTGGGATCTAAATAAGATATTTTTGTCAGTCTGAAAACTCATACGAAATTGTGACTTTTAGCTATTTTTAATACTGAAAAGAGTCTTAGTGTAACTAATTTGAATCAGCAAAATATCCTTCATTGCTATTAACTTACTTAATTTGTGAAATCAGTATGAACTTCATCTAAAAAAAAAAAGTACCATAGACTTCTGCTTGTATAAGCCTTCCTACAGTTAGAGGTGTGTCTAATCCAAATATTGTGGCCAAGAAATATAGTATCCAACCCTCCCTAGAACAGACAACACAAACTTGTTTCAAGCTGGTAATTTTGAAACCCCCAATAATTTGAATACCCTCAATACAACCTGCTACCTGCTATCTTAGAACTGAATGTTGGATGCATTTTCAAAAATACTGATCTGCAAATGAAAGAAGAATAAAGGGCCCTGTTGACCTGTCTGAACTTACTATTATTGTACAAAACAAATTGGTAGAAGCACTCATGCACAAAATTCCCAATGCATTCTTTGTTTTATGTTTTGAATGGATTTTAATAAAATCTACTACTTCTACACCAGAACTTAAATTGAACATATTCTGCTACACATTTCTCTATGAAAGGAGCTATAAACTGATGAAGTAGAACCTAAAACACTTCTCTTTCTCTCTATCATTTAATCAGTCTGCAAGTTTTACCACCCATTGTGTTACTTCCTTACATGAAAATAATTAAAATTACAGTGCTACAACTTTTACTAATTTCATTAATATGTAACAGCCTGAACCAGCGTCTTGAGCTATACCTATATTTCAAAGAGGACATCGGGGAGGACTCAAGGAACTACAGGCTGTTCACCCTAAGCCCCTGGGACAGTTAAGCAGCAAACTCCCCAAGAATGTGTTTCAACAGACATGAAAGACATGTACTGTTTACATTAGAATGATTTTTAACCCCCTTTAAAGCCCCATAACCCATAATATTAATAGAAAAGAAAAAAAATAATTTATTCAAGCTTTTACTGAACTTTTATCTCTGTATTTAAAGTTAACTAGAAATTCATTTATATGTACAGATACACACTGACTTTTTTGCTATATTAAATGAAATTTTTATTTATGAACATATTTTATTTTTAAAAATGTGACTCAAGAAGTATACATAAAGTACGTTTCTCAATTGTTCAGCTTACTTAAAGTTGACCAAACTTCAGGTGCCACAGCAGAAAGTAGAACAATTTAGTTATTGAAAGGGCCAGAGTTCACCGAAGTGTAAACTCTGTTCTTTGTGTACTGATTTAGACTGAGTGCACATGTGTGGGTGAAATTAATCAGATTTATAATTTAACTGAATTATCCAAGGTAGTTTATCTTCCAGTGATGTTTTAGCAGGTGGTGGTTTGTTAACATGACTTTCTCAGATACAGTTTACAGTCTGTTCATTAGTGTCAGAACACCAAGCAGGTGCATTTCATTTGCTTGGTTTGTCTGAAAAATGTATTCTGATTGTTAAGCAACACAGTCATGGGACAACTTCTGCCCAAGTGATTTTGTACATGCAACGAATGAAGATGAAAATCTGCTTGCATGGACACAAGTTATTAAAAGGAAGCAAATTACCTCACTGAAGGTAAGAGAAAAACACAATCCAACTTCTTGATAGTACATGTCTGAAGTGTTTTATCCAAAATATTTTAGATTTTTTACTCGATAGAGCTTCATGTGTTTCTTCAGAACATTTATGTGGTGTTTCTTACTAACCATGTTTTATTTTGTACAGATTTTCACATGTTTACTATATACCAAGCTGTATCTTTTACTATTCTTGTAATGAGGAAAAAAAGTAGAAAAGACCCTTAAGAGCTTCAATGCTTACAGAGCATTGTACAGATTAGAAAACTAATCACATTCCTTGAAGAATTGGATAGAAATACAGGAGGTGATCCCTGTGATAATGAAGTACGGGAAAGCTATTCCTTATTCCTTTCAAATTCCCTGGCATGTGATGCCAGATCCTATAAAACTTTGAGGAGGGGCAGGGTATCATAAACAAAAGATGACCCCATTTGATCTGATTCAGGTGGCTGATGTGCAAGAGCATTATGGGCACAAGCCAGGCAAGATTTAAGTCCAGCAAGTGGAACCCTATCAATGCATACATGATAATGGCCCATATATTAATTGACATCTCTGTTGTTCTCATTAACTATTAATAACATTTTGATAGATAAGTGAGGACAATGTCCAATATTAATGCAGCAGGATGCTGAGAACCTGAGTGTATGACCTGGAGGACAAAGAGTTAAAATCACTTGAGCAAATGGAGCAAGTGTTATATGCCAACTGCTTAGGTTAACTTTTGGCCCCTGGATGATAAGCAGATGCTGACCACTCACTTTGAAGTTAAAGATCACAATAAAAACAATTTGGGTTTCAATGTTCTTAAAAATCAAACTTGGCATCTGGTCAGCTGTGCATGGTCCTTTGGTAACATTTACCCTGTTCCTAAAAGATCCCAGACTGCAATGAACTTCGTTTGTGTGGCATCTACATGCCCTGAATGTAGCAGAAATATCCCAGCCTGTCATTATCACCTGCTACTGGTTTTCCCACTGGGTACTGATGAAGTCCTAAGCAGGCTGCAGATGATGAAGAGGGACCTCAGGACCTTGGCATCTGGAGCACAAGCTGCGTTCTCTTCTGTCCTGCCAGTTACAGGGAACGAGGGTGCAAGAAATAGGAAAATCATGCAGAACATGGCTTTACCAGTCTCAAATACCTGGCTTTGAGACTGGTGTTATTAGCAGAATTTAGGTGGTTTGATTATGGGCTGCCATATATGACACTGAGTCTGATGGCAGCACACAGGATCCATGTGTTTCAAAGGGAAATAAGATCTTAATCTGGATGTAGCAGGGCTCATTGAGAGAGTTTTAACTAGATATGATGGGGTAGAGGGACATTGCCAGGCTTGGCAGACATGAGGTATGGGAAGGAGAGAGCTATTGCAACCACTCAAGTAGTAAAATGAAGCTTAAAGAAGGGACAATTCCAGAAAACACAAGTGCCCAGAGGCATAACAAGAAAAATGGACTGTGGGGCATCACTTTGTACCCTCACTGGGACATTGACAGAAATATTTCTATAAAGCTCATGTACACAAATGCACACAGTATGGAGAACAAACAGGGAGAATTAGAGATCTGTGTGCAGTCACAGGGCTTTGATCTGACTGCAGTTACAGAGATGTGCTGGGACAGCTCACATGACTGGAATGCTGTCATGAACAGCTGCAAGCTCTTTGGGAAAGACAGACTGGGAAAGCACAGTGGTGGAGTTGCCCTCTGTGTGAGACAATACTTGGAATTGCATCAGGCTCTGTCTTGGGGTGGGTGATGAGCAAATTGAGAGCCTCTGAGTTAGGGTAAAAGGGCAGAGTGGCAAGAGTGACGCTGTTGAAGGTGTTTGCTACAGGCCCCTGCTGAGGGGAGGGAGTGGGCCCGGCCTTGTACAGGCAGCTCGGAGCAGCCCCACAGGCTCTGGTTCTCTGGGGGGCTTCAACCACCCTGACATGGCTGGAGAAGCAGCACCATGAGGCACAAACAGGATGGGAGGAACCTGGAAAGCACTGATGGTATCTCCCTGGCACGGGTAGGGGAGGCTCCCACAAGGAATGGTGTGCCCCTTGACCTTTCACTAAAAAACAGGGAGATCCTT
Organism: Melozone crissalis; assembly: GCF_028551555.1. Classification (NCBI taxonomy): domain Eukaryota; kingdom Metazoa; phylum Chordata; class Aves; order Passeriformes; family Passerellidae; genus Melozone; species Melozone crissalis. The sequence continues at coordinate 64,212,352 of NW_026535805.1, forward strand.
GCTGGAGATGGGTCTGACAGATACCAGCAAAGCTGACCTACTATAGTTTCCATCAATAGAGTTCCCTATTTTACTAGGTCATGTTTTCTTGTTATGTGCTAGAAGTGAGAATAAACAATGTCATCATGTTAATTGGTAATTCAGAGATAGTACAACTATAAAAATGACCCACATTTGATTATTTTTGATAAATCAACAACAGAAGCTCTCATAAGGGCCTCCTCCCACACACATTATCTTCTTCATACAAAGAAAAATGAGAAAATCCATCCCTGAGTTCAGTGATGGTAAAAAAAGAATTAAAGGACACCATATTTTCAAAGTCATTCTAAAAATACAGCAGTTTCCTTAGCATATCATTATTTTAGCTTCTGATTTCTAGATATAACTAGGAAAATAATTTTGTCTCAATACTAATTTCAGTATTCCTAATTTATGATCTGGTTGAGAAAGGAAAATCAAATTGTTGGAAAAATTCATAGGGGTATAAAAGGTTTGAATCCAAAATGACCCAATTCCTGATTGAAAAGGAAAAATGGTCAATTGAAGAAGAAAAATGGTCAATTGAAACTTAGACTCTCCACTAGAAAATTGTGATTTTTAATCACATTACATTTTCTCATACATTTTCTCAATGTTTCACATAAAATATTACCACTAAACCTACTTATTGCTCTGCATATTACTACTGTTCATTAGTATGACGTTGTATTTATCACCATATGCAATTTTCAAAACCTTTACAGAGGCATTGCTTGCAGGCTTTCTTACAGATGCACAGGGCATTGCTTGCAGGCTTTCTTACAGATGCACAGGTTGGGAGATTTAAAATTCCAAATATGTCAGTACCCCCACACATAACCTACAAAGAAAGACCTTCATCCCAAAGACGTTACTTACTAAGTATATGCTTGTAACAATAGTCCAGATTTATTTATGCTGGATATGTAATAGTACTTTGTGTACTACTTTTTTCTATGTTAACTTACATTTACATTTAGATATGCATTTACTTATCCCAAATTTGCAGTACTTCTTTTAGCCTGCTACCCAGAATTCTTCTGTTCAGAAAGCAGTAACTGTGTTTTTAATTAAAACTTTTCCTGAACATCCTCAGAGACAGAGTATCCCCTTCAACCTATGCCAAAAAGCATATAGCAGTTAATCCACTGAATATTTAATTGAAATCCCATTATCAGCACTTTCAACATTGGTTTCACTTGGAATTTTACCCATTGAAAAAGCATGAATAAATAATATTTACTTTCACATATGCAACTGCTGCAATCACAAATTCTTTCAAGTAACTCATACATTTTTTAAAGGGTTTTAATTATTTCTATGCCATTCCTACCACTTTTTCTAAGAGTTACAGAAATATACCAACCAAAGTGCCAATAGTATATGTCTGGATATGCTGAATCATAACTGAAATTTTTGCTATAAATATGTATGGTTATATCTGCATTTGTGCATGAATATGCACAGTTATGCCACACAAATACAGAATGCCAAATTCTATCTTTGGATTCAAGTTTGAGATCAAGACTCGAGTTTTGCTGGAATCTATCTCCTAAGTACAAGGAGATAGCATAAGTGGCTTTACCTTTCCTCATGACAGAAAATGCAATCCCAGTGAGTTCAGTTGTAGCGATAATGGTAGGCAAGGTGGGCTACAGCAAAAGAGACATGAAATAGAAGGCTGTCTTGAAGTCCAATAGTTAATTCCCAACCTAAGGGACCATTATGTTGTATTTCCTGCTATAGTGGGCATTTACTTAATCATACAATGAGAACATAATTTCAGTTAAAAGTAAGTGGAAAATATTCATGACCAACTCCCACAACTCAGTGTCTTAGGATAATGTAATAAAGCCTGAATTTAAATCCATTTATACTAAGGGCTAGGATTTGTAACACCCATCTTGCCCTTATCAGTTCAGATGATGCACACCTGGAATTCAGGTTTTTGTGGATCACAGTCTGAGATTCCCTATTTTCCATATGCATTCTACAGAAGGCTTAAGTGACCATGCTGAGACTAAAACTGTGACTGAAAACACCATGCTTAAAAAGTACATGCTATAATTATGATCATAAATCTCCTTTGTGAATCCTGACTAATTTTTTCAAATCATTGAGTAAACTAATAAATTGCCTCAGCATCAAGTAGCATAGCCCTTCACAGGTTTCAGTCTCAACATTAATTTTCTGTGGATATATTCATGGTCACATAGTCAAAACAGTGACAGTGCTATCTTTAAAATTAGACCTGCTTCTCTTTCTCAATTCATTGGATTAAGTGTACATAGAATCAGTGTAGGCATTCTTTCAAGCATAAGTAACACATAGACAAATGATTAATGACAGAGAAATTCTGACATAGCAGCTATGCTTTTCAGATTCATCTTTATCTCATAAAGCATATATGGTAACATTTTATTCAACTTGCTAAAGTCAATTATAAAGCACACCCTATTTCTGATGAAGCTAAATTTTCTGCCAGGGAATTCATTGCATGACCCCTAAGAGGTGCCTTTTCTCTTCCAGCACTGTTAAACAATGAGTCAATTCTAAGTCAAGTTTGTAAAAGACAAATTACTATTTAAGGTAGAATGAAAATAAATATATTCTGATAAAAATACATACATAAACAGACTTATTTCAATTGCTTCCATAAGTGTTCACAAGAAAATCCATGTGGTTGTATTGCATTTTCTTTCTTGGTTGCAAAAGGAAAAAAGGAGTGTTGGTAGTATACACTAGTTAAGTCAAATGGATTTAAATTTTCAGTTGAAACTGATTTAATGATGTTGGCATTTCATGAGTTACTCCTGTAATAATGACAAAAATTTGATTACTGAATCCTACAGGATTCCCATCATCATTTAATCATACCAATATCCTAAGCAAACAGTTCATTGAAATTTCAGCCACATCACAACGAAGCAAAAAACCTCACCATTCCACCCCTTAATCAAAAACTACATTAAATGGTTTCATGTTCAGAATCAAATGCAAAATGCTTCACATTCTGCGTGAAAAATCCAGCTTGCATTTAAAATAGGCAAACACATTTAAAAAGCAAGGAAATCTAACATCAGTCACAGCACTGCTGGTATGAGCTGTAATTTCTACTTGCACATTCTCAGGTGGAACCTACATACATAAAAACCAATTTAGCTCTTCCTTGAATACTTTGTGTACTAGTCATTAACGCTTTCCTCACTCTTGTTTCATTCTAACTTTTACTATTATATTAATCTTGGTTTTTTCCTTAATTTTAAACTAAATTCAGTGTTAATATATAAAGAACTAAATACTAATTCTTTAATTTATGAATCAAAATACCTACAAAATATTATTTACATATGTATTATTAAACAAAATATCTGATCTGAAGGCCTTATTCAACTCAAAACTCTGCTTCAGGCATCAGTATACACTTCAGCAAGGTTTTTACTTAAATAAGAGCTGGAGGGTCTGGCTTAAAGTAGTAAAATAATGAATTATGCTAATTTCATACTCACAAAGACATTCAACTCTTATAAATAATTTAGCCAAATCAAAATTACTGTTGGTGTATGAAAGTGAATTAGAACAAGCGTAGGGAACAAAAGTTTCACAATTACAGTACTAAAACCGTTATAACCTTATCCCACTAAGGACTAACATTTATCTTATAAGATTAATGAGAAAATGTTCGTTTTAAAGAAGCAAAGTATTGTAACATCATTTTCAATCTTTTTTAAAATTTAAATGAATTTAAACAAGCATCCTCACCAATAGAAACACAGACAACATATTTTGTGCATTTTTTAGGCTTTCAACAAAATCAGTAGCTCTTTCTTGCTCTGCTCCTGCCACATAGGCTAAATATGCTGGGCCACATTCAGTTCATATCCTTTAACAGGCAGACACTGCAACTGCATTTTGACTAACAGAGGACAATAAGCAGTAGTCTTTGATCCAAATGCTTTGAATAGAGTAATAAACCCTTATCTATGAAAACACAGAAGTTTTACTTTTCAAAGTCAAATGCAAATGTGTTGGATTGGATAAAAGGGTTTACACACAAATATTCATCAAACACATTGAGTAAAAAAGGATAAGAGGCAAAGAAATAAAAAATTAACTAGGAGGCTTTGTTTGAGAAGAATGCTGCGATACTTAGAGGAAAGTACAAGGATCTTATTAATTAAATTAATAAAATATATATTTGGAAACTACTCAATACATTTATACATTTTAAAAAATCATATAACAGAATAAAAATAAACAAAAATAAAGATATAAGGTTCTAGCAACGCAAAATAGTTTTCTGAAAGATTGATCTTATGCATATTGGTTCTTCAAGCAAAGACAAATATTGATGTAGTCCCATGGCTGTAATAAAGAAAAATGAACATCATGATTGTGTATAACAAGTATACTCCAAAAATGAGCACATTCTTACATAAATATTTATTGTGCCCTCATATGCATACTTAACAATTTTTACTATTTTAGTGTTTCTATTTTTTTGTCTAGTGTCTTTGCTTCCATTTCTGAATTCTCCAGTTCTATTTCCATTTTCTATATTCTGCATCTGCCTATCCCATGCTTTACTGAATTATAAGCTTGCTATACTTTCCTTCTTTCTTATTCTTCCTCCCCTTCCATGTTCTACCTTTTCCTACTTTACCATCTAGTGTAATAACAATATACTGCTGTCCAGTTTGCAGCTATCTGACAATGAGTTACTGTGGTAAAGATCATCTCAAAAAGATCCAGTATAGATATAAAATGGCAGCACAAAATCTCAATTGACCTTACACAATGGGTAGTCAAATGTAAACAAGTTGAAAACAACTTCATACACACAAAAAAATAAAGTAGGAAACTAAGTTATAAAAGCTGATAAACCTGGTGCTGCTTTTAGTTGTAGTGAGCAGCTATCTTTTAGACTTTGTTGTGGTTTTTAAAATTATGACCTGCAAAATCAATTGTGAAGCAACTTTACTTTATTGCTAAAGCTTGTGTGAACTTTCTAGTAAAATCTTAACCTTTGATGTTACTTGAAGAGCAGCATCTCTTCTGTGAACAAACAGAGGGCTTCACCTTTCTGTACTGTCAGTCTGGCACCTTTCATAAGATTTGAGTCTCCTTTAAAAAACAAAAATAAAGATTTCACTGTCAAAACAGGTTTGCCCTGACAGATTAATTGAGTGAGAGATTTCAGAGATGAAGACAGTTCATTGCCCTTCAGCAATCTCTCTCATCTGGGCTGAAACTGAAAGACAATAGACAATATTTAATTAGATGCTTTTGTAAAAAAATAAAAGAAACATAAAAGTCATGTTTTGTCTCAGTCCCTTCCAAACATAAATAAAAATAAAATAAAATACTACTGCATCCTGATTTGTATGTTTTCCATTCTTTCCCCCTTTTTTTAAAGTATCTACTACTCTGACTTACATATTTGGGCAGCTTATCTAATATAGTAATACTAAGGACATCTTTAATATAAAATAAAATAGCTATTTTTTTATCTTTTAAACAACACACATATAGTGCTCTAAAATTTTAAAACAGCTGTTTCTTTATCATAACTACTATAAAAATGTCTATGATAGAATATCCATGCATATAAAAGCCCTATTAATTAAACTAAATATAAGAAAAAAAATGCAATAAATAAATTTAATGAATTAATGATTTAATGACAACATCATGATCATGAGCTAACAGTAGATGCAACCATTTTTCATATATGATCTTCTCTATTGGTGTTTTAAACTATACATGTTCCTGTTTATTAAAGCTTCTATTGAGGAAAATTATTTGCTCTTAATGATCACTAATATGATTTCTGATTTGTCAGTATGGATAGAATCATCTCAGCTTTTTCAACTGACAGGGCTCAAGGTTCTATTAAAAATGTATATACATCCATTCAGCATGACACAAAAAATTCAGCACAACTTATTCCAACTCACCCAGAAATGAAGCAAAAGAAAACCTGAGTATTTTCTCAGGCTCACTTTTGAGTATCAGTCTGGTATATACAATTTTGCTTTTTCTCTACTATGACATTAACATTCAAAAACCAAATCAATCAAAAAAAAATTGTATGAGTTCATGGGTGAGTGGCCCTGGTTTGATTCCACTGTTTTATTAAGAGTTTAAAGGAATACTAGAAACATAAATCCCTCTGGTAGAGACTCAACATATTCCCCCACATTATCCAACCAGCCTACCTGGCTGCTTGAGCAAAGACAATCCAAGAAATTAGTCTGACTTTTCCCCAGGGAGGGGCAAAATCACAGCAACTTTCCAATGTAGATTATGGGAACCTTATCATCTCCACCTGTGTGTAGTTAGGTGATCCTCTGGTGTTAATCAGCCAAGTGACTTCTGTTAAATTTACATTCCAGCATGGAACAGCTTCAGCAGATTTTATCAGTCCATCATACCTTTGAATCTTCATAGATATTACCAAAGAGGATATTGCAAATATAATGGGTATTTTTTTAACATTCTAAAAACACTTTAAATCTTGGGAGGGGGGAAATAAGAACTTCAAGATAAATAGAAATCTAGGAAAAATAAGAATGACAAAACTATTTTTAAATGTATTTATGAAACACAAAGTTTATGTTCTTTACTTTCTAATAGCATCAGATACTTCTGGTATTTGAAGTCAAGTTTGCTGTACAGTGGCACTAAGTGGTGCTAGGTGTACTCTTTTTATTACTGTATATCTGCAGAACAGAGGTTATGTATATTATTTCTGAGATCTATAGACATCCAGCTGTGCAGCATCTACAGAAAAAAGAATTCTGCATTAAAAGCTTAGCATTAGAAGAAATTACTCGTGTATTTAAACACTATTTCTTGTACAGGTTCATTAAACTGCAGTTAACATTATCCTAAAGAAAATTCACAGCTCTACCTTATTCTGTCATCCCAAATGGTTGGGTATTTGTATGAGATAGAGAGTAGTTCTGACAAGCACAAGACTGAATAATAATAATTCCACAGCACTTAATCTCAGAATTTATTTATTTTGCCTTAAGTCATCAGCTATATGTTATCTTGGGTTACCTTTTTCCATAAAAGTCTGGTTTTCATTTTTCAAGTGGTATTTTTGTATTTTTAACAGATATTCCTTAAGGTCTACTGGAAGGTACCTGGTACTTGGTTTTGCTGACGAATGAAACATAAACAGAATTTGTCAAGATAGAGACTAAACAGTTTTGATATATTGAAAATTATGCCAAAGTAATTTGTTTCCAATTGTATTTAGTGTAACCAATATCAATGTTCTGATTTATCACTTCCATAATCTTTTTTACTTTGATTTCTAAATTTATTTTGTCTTTGCAAAAGTGAGAAACTGCAGCTCTTATGCCTATATTCTCATATTTCAGTCCCTGTGTAAAATGACTGACTGCAGGTAGCATGCATAGATCCCGTTAAGAAATGTTAAACTATTTTTGGTACATTTATGAAAAAATAAATCATTTCATGCAAAACTACAATTTGTTCTTTCGATTTCAAATCATCATTAACAAGTTGTTCTGGCTCCTTTCCAAATGCAGGTAACATATAGACTACATAGTGTTTTTACATGCTACTAAGTTGGAAGGACATAGCCAGTATGTCCCCAAATTCTCATTGTGGCCCTACCTACCACTAACTCCAGTAAGGGGTTATTCCCCCTCTGGGTTCCAGTTCCCACTTCTGAAACTATTTCAGTCCTCAATAGTAAACACCAGAACTAAAAAGTATATATCAGGATTGTAAACAATCCAGAATCCTTACATCTTCCTTTTACTTTAAGAAAAGCCTGGATGTGGCACTCAGTGCCACGGTCTGGTGGCCAAGGTGCTGTTAGGTCATGGGTTGGACTCAATGATCTCAAAGGTCTTTTCAAACCTGGTTGATTCTATGACTCTGTGATGCTGCAAGGCTTGCTGTGACTAGACTTAGGCTCGTAAGCAATGCAAGAATTGCATCAGGCCAAGTTTTAATGTCCCAATGGATTACAAGTAGCCAAACTTGTGTAATATCAGTGCAGTGATATTTCTAATATTATGATTAACACATATGGCACTGTCATATATACTAGCAGAAAACAAGAGTGAGGAAAAAATGAGAAAAAGCCGATTTTGTAATAATAGAAACAATTGATATAAAAATCCCATTGAAGGAAAAATGTAAACTAATTTTCATCATGACAATATGTCTTATTTTTATAATGTGATCTTTGACATGAAGAGAAATTTTAGAGAATGTAGCTATGACTTTAGGTATGACACAAAAAATAAAAGTGGGATTGTAATAAAAACCTATAAAATATTAAGTGAACCACAGATGGCATTCATCTTAATTCAGGAACAGCAGAATAACCAATAAAATTCCAACCTAGATGGAAATAAATGTAACTTTTATTACAAGACAGATACTTTCCATGTAGTTCTTAGTGTTTAAAAAACTAATATCTCAGTAACGTTTAGAGAACAATGACATTTATGCACAGCTACATTAACTTATTAACTAAAAAATTTATGAGATAAATCCAGCATAGAAATCAAACTTTGACTGACAGCATTAAAGGAAAAATTGCTTTATAAGAAGTACTGACCTCCCTCCATGATGACCCAGCTCTCCCCAGGTGAGAGAAAGGTGGGTCTCAGGTTCAGGTACTCTGTGGCCTCATCTCTCTTCACTGAAGTGCATGCTGTGGGTTTGAAACCAATTAAGCTCAGAAAAGATGAGGAACTCAGGACTCCCATTTTCCATTAGGTTAAGGCCTAAGACAGCTAAATAGTTTATGAAAATATTTCTCTCTTCTTTTTGAGCCTTTTCTTTGTGTTTTCCAAAAGAGGAGAGTGGTCCAGCTGTCCATAAATGGTAATGGGACATAGACTCGAACAAAGTCTTACACCATGTATCTCCATTTATCCATAGTGTCTCTTTCAAGGTTTCTTGCCAGCACCTTACTCTAAGAAATTGGCAATATTTCCAATTTATTCCTTTTATTAGTATATTCTCTGGCTGGTTTATGCAAAATTCTGTGTCAGCTGCTGCAAGTCCCATCATGCAAAGCCCACAAATTTCCTTACATGTCCTTCTCCAGAAAGAGTTGCACTGATTGCAGCGGATAGTCCTGCACTAGAAAAAAAGGCAGTTCTAGTAAAACTGTGATGAAAACTGCCTAATCCACTTAATCAAGCTTACTCTGAATGGAAAGAAGACTCAGCCAGGAGAGTTATGAAGGTGACTAGTGCAGGAGCACAAACCAGCAAGAGGAGCAGGCTGGAGGTAGCAGCCCCTTCAGTGCCATTGCTACAGAGAATGACTAATGCTCTGGCCTAGGTGTGAGTTACAGCTTCTAAGCTAGGTCCAGATGAGTTCACTGGCCATGTCACAGCTCCATGTCACCAGACACATGTAATCTGAAAAATACATGTGCACCTTGTCCTGGTTGCCTTATGAAAGGGAACTGAACAGTCTTGGTTTAGAGGATGCCCAGCTGATCAATGCACACAACGTATCCACTGTTTAGATGCGGCATCTCAAGTGCAACTCTTCAAAATAAGCAAAGAAACTACAATAAATAACTTTTAATTTAATTTCAGTATGTGGGCTCCCAAATAGGTTTGATTTCTTTATTTTCTTCTTAGTGTCTAAATCTCTGAGTTTATGCCAGAGGTCTTTTCTATAAACCTCATGATATCTGTAGGAAATCAGGAGACCAGGAATCTAGAAACTTTGTAATCAGTGTATTTTATCCATCACTTCCTTACAAGCTTAACAAGAAATTTAAAAGTGGAATACTTTTTCCTTTAGCCTGAAATATCCCCAATGAATGAAATAAATTTTTTTCATCTTCTAAACATGAATATTAAATCACTTACTTTTTTTAGCAGAGGTCAGAGAAGTAATAAATTAACCATGAGAAAACTAAGCACTATGAGAATTTGGTGATGAGGACAAATGCAAAAATAATATGAAAAATACAATCATTTATTTTCAGTTTTAAAGCATATAGATATGTTTTCTGTCTACATTTTATTTACTTAAAATCCAAATAATTAAATCCACATAATCTGCATTCAAGCATAAATTACAGCAGGTTCATTTTGTTGCCAGCTATTTTTGCAATATTCCATAGCTCTGACAATGTATCTTTTTATAAAACACCTGAAACATATCCTAGCCACATCTTTAAAATGTATATTTAAAATTCATTTTTTAACTATCTCTCACCTTTTTTAACTTAGGTCCTCTGGAAATTGTGTTTAATAATCCTAAAAGGGAAACTATAAATAATTAAGATTGAAATTATAAGTAATTTTTGGAACACTCTCCTCTTTCAGTAGTTATAAGTAATTGTAGAATGGATCAAGACTAGCCCAGGGGAGAAAGACTTGGGAGTGTTTGTGGGCAAAAACTCAACATGACCTGGCAGTGTGCCCTTGCAGCCCAGGAGGACACCTGTATCCTGGACTGCATCCAGAGCAGTGTGGGCAGCAGCTGAGGGAGGAGATTCTGCCCCTCTACTCTGCTCCGCTCTGCTCTGCTCTGCTCTGCTCTGCCCTGCTGAGACCCCACCTGCAGGGCTGCATCCAGCTCTGGGGTCCCAGCACAGGAAGGACATGGAGCTGCTGGAGAGAGAGCTGATCGCAGGGCTGGAGCACCTCTCCTCAGAAGATGGGCTGAGAGAATTGGGGCTGCTCAGCCTAGAGAGGAGAGGGCCTGGGGGAAACTATAGATCACCTTCCAACACCTAAAGAGATTACAAGAGAGATGGAGAGAGACTGTTCACAGGGTCTGTAGTGATAGAACAAGGGGGAATGGCGTTTAAGCGAAGGAGGGTAGATTTAAATTAGATATGAGGAAGAAATTCTTTTCTGTGAGGGTAGTGAGGCACTGGAAAAGGTTGCCAAGAGAGCCTGTAGACACTCCATCCTTGAAAGTGAGCAAGGTCAGACTGGAGAGGACTCTGAGCAACCTGGTCTAGTGGAAGATGTCCCTGCCTACATCAGGGCCTTGGAACCAGAGGATCTTTAGGGTCCCTTCTAACCAAAACCGTTCTATGATTCTATTATTCTAATTTGACAGTTTTGAATGCCAAGTGTTACAAAGAAAATCCATTCTCTTTTTTACTAATTTTAAATAAAAGTAACAGTGCCAATAAAGTCTTCCTTCTGATGCCTAAAGAGGCTACCTAGACAGTGTTAAAGGAATGAAGTAGGTATTTATTAAAAAAGATGTCAAAAGATACACCTTGGGAACTACAAGAGCCTGGCCGAGGCTACACCCAAGATGGATGATGGGTCACTAGTTTTCACACTTTTATAAGTTTTGGTCCATTTACATATTGGGTTAATTGTCCAATTACAGCTTCAGGTTATGAAGTCCCATCCTCCCAGTTTGCTCTCCTCAATTCTCTCCTTTTTACACTTTTTGGGCCTGAAGCTGCAATGGTGTCCTTGGTTCTTGGGCTGGAAAAGGATTGCTTTGTCTAACTAAACTGTGAGGAGAACTTGATAACTTTATATGAATTCAGAGTTATATGCTAATGCAGTACAGAATCTGGAAAATATGGAAGCTAAAACTTAAGGCATCACTTCCACCTACTGAAGACATTCAACAAGGTGAAAGCATTTATAACATCATAAGATATTATATTAACATGGAACTTAAATTTTAGATGCACTTTAATAGTTTCCCTTCTATATGAGCTATTGCCCCCTGCAAATGGCACATACCAAATAACTTCTAAGTGATTGGTTTATAAAGTTAAAAAATGGACCTTCAATTAGAACCCTAAATCTTCTCATTTAAATCTGAATTATTCTTGAGTATTGTAAAGCTGATCCAGTTAATATAGGCAGCTGTACACATTTTGTCTCATTTTTTTCCATATACCATAATTTTTTAAGTAAAGGTTTTCCCACAAAAAACTAGCATAATTTTACCCAAGTAGTGGCAATATAATACATGTCATCATGAAGAAACTATTTCCTTTTACAGTTAAATTTTGAAGAAATCATAAAAATTTCAATTAAATCAGCAGGGTGTCTTCTGAAGTACATAGGCACTGCTGTGAAACATTTTCTTAAAGTATTTAGACATTGGCAAATGGTGTGAAACCATCAAGTCACTTGATTTAGAATCCTGAAAGACTTCCAGGTGGTAGTAATTTCTGCCCACCATAACTCTTGTCCAAATTCACATTCCTTATGTACAAATAAGAGCCTGAAGTGCTACAGAGCAAACTGCTTTGAATTACCAATGTTCAATAATTATATTAATTCATTTCATAAACTCATCAACTAGACAACAGTTTTAAAATACACTCAAATGATACTTAACACAGTCAAAAAGAATACTGTTATAATAAAAACCAAGTTATTTATGCATTTGTTCTAAGCCCAGAGGAATAAAATTATCTTATGAATTCTTTTAAATCTAACTCTAAGCAATGTAAATCATTATGGTTTTTATTTATTCAAGTAAGTACTAACAAATAGATAATTATATTTTGCAGTCCATTTTTAGTACCACAGATATCTCTGTTTAATTTTTTTAGTTCTCATATTTTCTGTGAAATTAATTTTTTGGGAATCTGTTCTTGGAAGAACATATGATATTTTGTTAGGATCATGAATTGCTGATGGAGGTACATTAAGAAAGACTGGGAAGATTCATAGATAAATGAATGCCTAGTTTGTAATTTTTCAATTAATTCAAGCAGTTCACAAATTTAGAAATTTATTTGTTAGATGATTCACTATTTGCAATATATGGCCAATTGCAATATAGATAAAAGAGTACTGTAAAAAAAAAACTTGAATTTCCAAAGAAAAAATATTAGGAGAGCTAAAAAGAATTCTTACTCACAAATGGAAGTTTATTAGGCTGAGCAAAAATGCCAAACACAACAAATCAAAAATGCAATCAAACTATAAAAGTAAAACACATGCCAACCCACAAAGGTATCTGCTTTCAGAAACTGTGAAAGCAGTTACAATATTGTGCCAAATCACACTATAGAAGAAATGACACATCATGCACGTAATAAAAATAATATTGCAAAAGGTAAAAACATGTTGCTGTTCATAAAAAAAAAATACTGCCCGGAAAAAGCTTTCAAACAGAAAGGTATCGGTAAGTCAGAATGTGAGTTCATCGATACATCATAATTGTAAGCCTTAATCTTTTCAGAAACTATAGTAAATAGACTATATCAAGACTATATCAATAGTAAATATAATATCCAAAATAAGTGTTTTTGAAAAACAACTTGATAGGCCAGCTTGAAACCTCCTGTGTAATGACCTACCAAGACCACAACTAAGTGCAACTCTGTCTGATCCAAGAAATCTGATGTCTTTATTAGATTCATTCCTGTTTGACTGGTATCTCACATGTTCCTTCATTTGGACTCCCAAACTGGATCTATCACTGTTGGCAGTCTGATGCACAGTTTGTGAAAGTGGATCCTTCAGTCTGTCTCCAAATCTGTTTTAGCTCCCATCACAAGTGGGTGTGTAGACATCCAGTGTGGGTATGCAATATGACAGCAAGGATAGAGACCACAAGAAAGCTTGTAAAATGAGGAAGCTGAGTAAAATAACCATCAGATTAATTCTGACTAATAAAAAAGTCCAGATTCAATAAATAATGTAGCATGACAGGCAGGCAAGTTAATCACTGTGTCATAAGAAATGCTATGAACCTTGACTACTTAGATGGAATGCTGTCATTTGTAAGGATGCATCTAATCACAGAAGATCCATCTTCTTTCAGCTCTCAGAGCCATCAAACATCCAAGTCACAATATGAATAGAGCTGAAATTTCAGCTCATTGAGTGTTGAAACCATTTCACATAATAAAACTTCTAAAAAATCACTGTCTTCAAAGGTAGGACAAGATTCTGTTGATTCTAATGGCTGCAATGTGGGATTAAAGGGCTGTAGTATACTTCATAAGGATTCCCACTGCTTGCTTTAACTCCCAAGTTCTCCTTCAGTGTAGAGAGTGAAGGGAAACATCTGACAGAAACATGATGAGAATAAGCCTCTTGAAATTTCATATATGTAAGCTAATTTCTCTTAAGAAGACATTGTTTTGAAAATCATGCAGATTTCTAAAATACAGAATGGGACTCCATGTTTGATCTTTCCATATCCAGCAAGTAACTGTTGTACAACATACTTCCTGTAAAATCAGTTCTAGAAACTTCCTCCAGATCAAGGTCTTTTTGATGTACTCATCTGGTGAACTTGCAGTAGTCTGGAGTCCATCTGTGGGAGACAAAAATACCATAATAAGAGGCAAAGAGGATTTTGAAAGAGTACAATTCTTGTGACAGGTTGTTCTGGCCCAGAAGATCCTTGAAGAAATTCCAGAAATTGCTTAAAATCACAAGCATAGGTTTCAGCAGTCAATTCACTGTGCCCCGTGCACTTTCAGGTACCTGTGGAATCTGAGCCACAGAACTGGTGGGCTGCACAACTTCTGGAGCAGCAGCTGGAAGTCAGGTAGCATAAACCAGAGGATTTCAAGCAGCAGGGGATGTCTATACAAATCTCAACTCGGATGTCTATACTGTCAGCAATACCAAACTGTTCTGATAAAATATTCAAGACGTGGAAAGATGTCTCCGTAGCGAAGAAATAAATACAAAAGTTTTACACAACAGTAAACAGGGGAAAGCAGTTTGATTCAGCCAGCTGACTGAAGGGAACTGAAAGGGAAGTATATGCCGTGCCTCTTTTATAGTAGCATTAACCTCAAGAGCCGGAAAAATGCTTTGGGAATGTTTGAACATCGTTCTCTAATGCCTGTGTACAAGGAAATTATGACAAGAAAAGTGGAGGTACTAAAACTGCTTCCATCTAAGAGGGAATGGTGGATGGCTGACAAAAGGCACCTTGAGGAAATGTCTTAGCTTGACCACAAACTCAACATGAACCACAGTAACTATCACTGTGACCCAGCTGTGATGTTAAAAATAAATGATGGGAGCTGAGATGCTTCTTTTTACACTACATGTGTAACATATGCAAGAGATGAAGAAGAAATATGTCTTCACAGCTAAAAGCTCCAAAAATTTCACTTACATACTTTCCTTCAAAAGAGAAATAAACTGTCTGAGACATACAGAAGTTCGTGTGGCTTAAGCATTGTTTTTTTCAATGTTTCACAAAACTGTGGTTCAAAAACCAAAATGAATATGTTAACAGGGTTGTAAAAATCAGGTTCCTAACTAAAGAATAAATTTAACAGGCAAACCTACTCAGCCTATAAGGCCTCCAATGGATAGCAAGAGAGAGGGGGCACCATCTTTAAAGAATAAAATATGCTGAAACTGTAAAACAGTCTCTGCAAATGGGAAAGTAAAATTTTCTGTGGTAGTGTACTGGTTTACAGTCTGCAAATCTGAACTCCTGAAATATCATTATCAATATGAAACCAAAAAACCTAATAACTTCTCAAGAAACACAGGCCCTGAAAGATTTATGGCAAAATAACTCAACAAATTTCAGTGTAATGTTATTTTTTTATTTGTAATTTTTAGGAACATGGCTGCTGCCAGACAAACACTTTCAACATATGGATAATCTGAGCAAAAGAGTGGCTTAGAAAGACTGAGAAAGAATCATTAAGTCATATTGAAGTCGAATAAGTGAGAATAACATTTTTTGTCCTCCCTTCAAGATTTTTGTATTTTAAAGGCTTTCCCAAAGGCTGTCTAAAGTGTAAAGATTCTGATAATTTAATAATTAGAGGAAGGATACTAAACATAAAGGAAAAGATATTTTATTTTCTCTGACTTAAATTGAAGAATTCACAAAATAAATAAATTTCCATTAACATCCTGGGAAATTAAGAGTTTTATCTAAATGGGTAGAACCCTTCTATTTCATTTTACTTTATTTCTCTAGTGATATACTTTAAGCTCACCAAGTTGCTTACTCTACTTTTTATTTACAAACTGAACAGGATCAAAAACAAAAAATAACAACGAATAATTGATTCAAGGAGAAAGCTGGCTGAACTTAAATCATCTATCTATTCAAACATAATTTTAGATTTCAATAGTTCATTTTAAATCCTAGTGTGTTTCATCAAATTCTAAAAAGTATTTAAAAAATGTGGGGTCATATCCTTAATGCCTGTCTGACATAACAGATGAGTCAGTAGTGAAATACATTGTCCTCCAGACTTCATCTACATTCTTTTTGCGTTATTCAACAAAGTGACCATGATTCCTAACAGAAGCAAGGTAAGTTCATGAGAACAGTTAGCAAGACAACAGTTTTGTGCATTGCAGTCCATATCAGGTGCTGTGTCCAGCTCTGGGCTCCTCAGTCCAGCAGAGGTGTGGGCTCACTGGAGCAAGGCCACAAAGACAGGGAGGGCCTTGGAGCAGATATTGGATTATGAGGAAAAGCCAGGAGATGTGTGGAGATGGGAAGGCTCAGGGGGATCTTACCAATGTGTACGGATTCCTGACACAGTGAGTAAATAAACAGACTCTTTGCAGTAGTGTCTGGCTACAAGAAAATGGGTACAAACTGAAAGGTGGGAAATTTCACTTAAGCATAAGAAACAGCCTTTTTTATAATGAGGTTGTAAAAATCTCTCTGGTACTGGTTGCCCAGAGAGATTGCAACACCTCCATGCTTGGTGATATTCAGAACCTGACTGGGTTCTGAGCAGGGTAACCTGCTCTTTTTGCCCTGTCTGTGAACAGGAGTTTGGATGACCCCCATAAGTGTCCTCCATTTTTAGCAGTTCTGATTTTATGTGATTTTGTATCAATGACAAATTCTCAGAACTCATTTCTTCTCCGCTTTCTTTCCCGTTGATCATACACTGTTCTCCCAAATACAAATTAAACTAAATCAGTAGAAAAATACTTGGAGTTTTTTCATACTCTGTGTTACATTCTGCAATATCCTTTCCAAAGGCTGTGTTTTCTAATTAAAAATAAATAATTGTGATAAGTCACCTTCCTCATATCCATATCCAAAATAAATAATTAAAGTCACCTTCCTCACTTCCATAAAATATCCATTTTCCTTGAAACTCCTCTTCCCATTACTTCATTCTGTCTATTACTTCCTATTACTTTCTTGAAACTCCTTCCCACAACTGTAAGTTTCTTTTGGACCTTCTGCAGATTATCCATAACTCACAACCCATTCAAACATTCAAATATTTCCTTCCCTCTCTTACATCACTAATGACACTAATTTTAATGCCTAATTTTCAGACATTTTCATTAATTTTCATTCATTAAATCTTTTCTCTGTTTTGATATTGAAGGTCAACTGAGAAGAACATATATAATAAGTAACTGGCCTACTACTATAAGTCCAGCATTTTGAAAGCAGATTTCCTTGTCTTGTAATATGAAGAAGGGATTGAACAGAAAACAGCATTAATAAATTAACAGTCAAAAAATACCTGTTTTTAAAAGGAATTTTTTAGTCTAGGCTTAAGTCAGCCATGTCACTCTGATAGCGCTGCAAACCTGCTCTAAATTGCTTTAGAAAGTACCTTCTGTCCTCTTCTATGACAGAGCAACTTCTAAAAAATTTTCTATGTATACCAAAAAGAAAGCTGAAGCATCATCTGTGTAACATAAGGAATCTAACTCTATTTAGATGTCATAAAAAGTAATTCATAATTGACCAATGTTCTATATGTACTGTTGGCATCTAAATGCTTTATACTGAAAAGGTATCTTCCCTCCTTTTCTTTTTAATTTAATATGGAATATTATAATGTACTTTGTTATTCTAAGACCAAGAAGACGTATTTTAATGATCTGTTTATCTTGCAAATTGCAAAATATAACATTCTGTGTAGGTAAATACTATGTCAAGAAAAACACTTTCCAGGAACATGTGTTCTTTTTTTTCCCCCTTTTTTTTTTTTTTTTCAATAAATAAATAAAGCTGCCTGGGGCAAGTCCTAGCACTCCTACCACAGTGTGTCAAGTTCCAGCCAAGAGCAAATATTTATGTCTGCATGCCACATTAAAACATCTTGAAGCAATAAAGCTGCGTTCAGAAGAGGTTTGGGGCCATCTAGTGGAACTGAAGTCAGGCAAACCCGGGGGATCGTGGCCATGAAATGCAGTCAGTTTGGCAGAAAAGGGAGAGACTTCATTTTTAGCAGTTTTTTTTCCTCAAATACATCATGAAACTTGAAAAAACTTTTGTTATTCAAGTATTATTGTTTTAAGGGGAAAAAAAAATTTTTAAAGAACTTAGAATTAATGCAAAAGTTCAAACCTGTGGGTTGGTCTGAGGGTTGATGTAGAAACAACATCCCCAGAAATATATAAATCCAGAGTCACCAGGAAAGTGTACTGCATAGTGTAAGGCATGGCAGCTTCAGGAATTAACTGAAACACTTAAATTATTTCTTTTATCTTCAAATTCTGTTGTTTAATTTGCAGGGGTAGATAAACAATGGTCAAGAATAATTCAATTTAATAATTATACACTTCATTTCCTTGAAGAAGCAATTCACATCACATGTCAGACATATTCTTCAGCTTATACTTTTTTAATTGGCTCTTGATTTTAACATTGTAATCATGTATGATTGCTTGATTACAGAAATGTTAAACCTTTCAACATTAGCCTTATGGCAAAATTTCCTTCATCACATCTGCACGCAGAGAGCTACCTCGGCTTTGTACTTATTTCTGCGTACGACTTAAACATTACTTGCTTTAGTGCACAAACCTTTCCATAGAATTTACCATGATCTGTCTCATCAATAGAGTTTCAGATGAGATCACACAAATTTTGGGAGTTATCAATGTACCCATATGCAGAGAGAATACACTCCATCATCAATGTTGTCTTCAAGGATAGAATAAATGCTACAGTTTTCAGAGCCCAAGTCCATTGTTTTTCAGTTAATGATGAGAACATATTTGGTCCTCCTTCAAATTATAGACAAGTTTTTAGGTGGAGATAATAGAATAGGTCATAAAAACCACATTAGTTATAGAATGACACTGCAAAATATGCAGAGATTTTTGATCTCTCTGTATTTGTAGCCTGCTAGAGTTACCTCAATGTACACAATTGTGACAAAAATGACTTGAATTATTAGGAGCTGAGTTGAAAGCAAATTAGATATTAATTAAGCAACTTTTATAAACTTTTATAAACTTCTACTAGTAGTCCTTTCCCTGGTTATATAATTTTGAATGCCCATCAATTTAACTATTAGTTTCTCCATTAAATAAGTCTTAATGTGAAAGACTGGAAAACAATATATTATCTTTCCTTCTTCCAAACTCCCCCATTCTTGTACAATTGAACTGGTTACTGTCTTTCTGCATGAGAAGCATCAGAACTACAAAGAATGTGGCTTTGCTTGAATTTTAGACACATAACTTGAGTAAGACGCCTGCTGTTAAGGGCCAAAGTCATAATAAACCCCTTTGTACACCCAGGCAGGGTGACAAAAAACATGTGGAATATAGATATTAATAATTTTTCTGTTTTATTATTAGAATAATATTATAATATATAAAAACCTTATGTAATATCAGAAATTTATAGGAAATTAGGTTTCATTAGCAGTTCACAGAATTAGTTCTCAAATTGTGTATTTGTAACACTGCTGTTTCAGAAAGCTCTGTGGTGCTTTGTGGTTATGGGATTTTTTCTAAATAACCCTTGGATTAAGGGTCCTTTCATGTTATCTATGATGCTTAAACATTGTATTCTAGAAGTTTCCTAAATATTATATGATGGGTTTTTTTTAAATTTCACTAACATAATTATGCATTGCAGTATATCATCACTCTCAACTTATTTCCTTCCTTAAGACTACTTCGTAAAAATTAAGCCTACTGTCATATCATAATAATTTAACTTTAATTCATGGTATCTGAATCAAGAAATTGACCATTCCAAATCTCACCTGGTTAACCAGAGTTACACTACAAACATTCAGTCTGTACTGGACCTAGACATTTGGAAGTTTGTATATGTTAGAGTAGAAACCTTAAAACCAAGAAAATAGTCTGATTTATAACATATTTACTTGATATTATGTGACTTATTACAGCTAAATTGCCATCTGGAAGGCCCACAGAAAGTACTGTGAATTATTGATTTAATCTGCAGAGAAATAAATCATACATCATTAACTGATGCAAGATGTTTAAAATATTTTCTTCTCAGAAGCATTCCTTAAATATAAACACTAGTCCCACTGTCAAATATTATCTTTCTTCAATGCAATATGTTGCTTGTCAGTATTTTGGAAAATCTGTCATACTTGAGGAATTCCAAGGCTTTCCCTGTTACATGTCTTCTATCCTCAAAAACCTGTGTCATATTCTTTCACCGTTTGTCCAAAAGACTTTTCTGTTTGGAAGTGGCTGGCACAATTTAATCAACCAGAGAACTCACTGTCAAGTGGCCTGATTCACTCTCTCCCCTGAGAAAATAAGCTGCCACCACAGCTTTTCCACTATCTGCTAAGCCAAGAAGTGAAACATTGAGGTTTGGAATTAAAAAGGATTTCCCACAGAGGAGTTCAAATCAGGAAAAAAAAAGCTGTTAAATATTTATAGTGATAGTCAAGTAACTCTAAAACCTGCTTTCCTCACCTACTAAAAAGACATTGCAGGCACCATTTTGCTTTAATTTATGCTATATAAAACCCTGGTATCATTAATGATGCTGCAGTGATTGTAAACCTCTATGCAACTTCAGTCTGTTCATTCAAATAAATTTGTGTTTATTGATGAGGGCTCAGTAGAAACAAAGATAAGCTGCTAGCGTAATGGCAGGGGTAGGAAAGCACAGATCTTCTATCCAGCATAAGATCTGTCATTAGATGCAAAAGCTGCGAGTGTTACATGGGAAAAAATGTGAATCATGAATAATGAGACACAGTTCTATACTGGTGGGATTCTATCAGGAAATGTATAGGGCAAGGAATTTGTTAGACATAAAAATCTTTGTTCTCTCTTTCAACACCCACATTGTCTTTAGTCTAGAGTCAACCTCACTAGAGTACCTATACAAATAACCAGGGGCAGGATGCCACAAAGCACAGTACTCTGTGTTCATATCCATGCATAAACACTCATCAGAGGATACTCAATTGTCCTCACTGGAACTGTGAATCTCAAATCAAGGACTTTGAAAGGGTGCCAAAGGGCATTCACCCAGCATATGCAAGGGACTGCACTAACAGATTGGAGATTTCATCCTACCCCGTGCCAGTCCTTAGGACCATGCCGTGGCCCTGTTCCATGCAGTGTGAAGGTGCACACTGATGCTGTTAGAGTTCTAGGTGGAGTATATGTTAAGTGGATGGCAGTGGTGTAATTTAGGTTTACATTTTAGTCCTTTAATTTCCATTATAGCTACTTCTTTCTAGTTTTAAAGGATGTTTGCAGAATATAGCAAAATTCTTAAAGTGGAAAAATACTATAAGACAATTTCCAACAAAATCCTGGTCCCCCAAAATATCAATACACAACTTGCTACATTTACACTACTGAATGAAACAGTGACAATACCTATTCCCCAGTCCCAAAATCACATAGTATCATCTTCTAATCCATCATATTTAGCTCAGTGCATCTTCAAAATGAAGTTCGTGCCTATTGAGAATGGTGTTTGGTCCATCCTAATGTCTAGGCTGGGAATTGGGGTATGAGTTGGCACAAGCCAAAAGCAGTACAGATCATTGAGTTCTGGTACCCCAACACATTGTAGGAGACAGTTTAATGTACTGATAAATACGCAGCCAGAGACAAACAGACTGTGGCACTGTGGATTATTGCTATTGCCTAGAGGTCTTTTCTGACCATGTCCCAGTACTATTTCAATAGAAGAGAAAGTACAAGGTGGGGAGATAATAAATTCCAAGGTTGCATCATGATGTACAGACAAGAGTGACCACCTCAGCCCGAGGTGTTCTCAGGTACTTCAGTCCACTCTAAAATCACTTAGATCTGGTCTTCCTGACTTTCAGTCAGGAACAAACAGAATTTGGCTCTAAATACAACTCAATAGAGAGAAAACAATAAAGTATATTGTGCTATACTTCCAAACTGATATTTTGTGAATCCTCCCTATTCACCAAGCACTATTATAAGGTACATCACAAGCAGCTGGACAAAGAGACATGCTACTGTTGAAATTAGACCCAAGTGTTTGTTTCATCAAAATATCTTTTATAATTCAGGTGTGAGAATATGAGTTTACTGTTGTATTTTTATTCACAGTAATTAAAATTGTTAATTTAAATAGGAGATATTATGGCATTTTACAAATGTGTAGTTTAGTACTTTCTACCAAGTAGGTATCAAAGCAATAACAAAAGTTCCAAGATTTATATTTCTTATTTATACAAGAAATTGGGTGGGATTGACTTCATTTATTAACTTTAAGGTTAACTTTATTTATTTGATTGTTTGTTTGTTTATTCTCAATAAGAATAGCACAGTTTCAGTAAAGTCAGCAGTTTAGCCCAGTTCATTTTCACTATATCATTTTTATCAAAGCAATGATATTCAAAATGTAGAAATTTACCAAAGGCCTTTCCCGTTTAACGGTTATGAATTCAATCCTATTTGCCTTCAGTGCCATATAGGCGAATGAGAAGATCCTGTTCAGAATGATAATGGCAACCTCTGGCTGGCTAAGCCTGCCCAAAGGAGCTCTGTATGTGGTGCAATCTATATCACATCGAGTGAGGCAACACTGGACTCAAAATCATATATTCAGTGAGATGGGAATATCCATATCCAGTCATTTCAACTCTGCCTTCTCTTTAGAGGGAGAAAACAGAAGAAACAACAGATCAGAGTCATTGTACATAGGTTGGCCTTGATGATCTCAAACGTCTTTTCCAACCTAGTTAATTCCATGATGTGTGAAACAGATTTACTCTGCATGTGCACACAGGACTCAGGGCTTCCCACAGTCTTAAAATAATCCATCTTTTGGTTTGCTTAAATTCCCACTTGAACCACTTTGGTAATATTTGTAGGATATAAATGGGACTTCAGTAGTACCACTGTTCCATATTGTCTGTCATGTCCCTGTCTGTAACAAGCTATTTTAATGACAAATACAGCAGAGATGTCACAATGCAAGTGTACATGTGCTAGGTCAAACTGTCAAACATGACTACAAAAGGATATATAGTTTAACATTGCATTATCTCTATCAATACTGTCATAAAAACTCCTGTAATCCATACTAGATGAATTACACATAACTAACACTTAACTGTTTGAAAAATAAACTGCTAGAAAAATGGGCTATTATTCTGTGTGATGAAGTCATAGAGATTTAGGCTTATGACTTATAGTACTTACATTCTATTTTGAATGTTTCTTGTCCTCTGTAGCAGTTCAAATAAGCTAACTTAACAACACCTATGTGATTTGGTCAGGCTCTGACTCCACATAAGCCAAAAAATGAGCAAATCTTACTTATCTGGCATCAATTTCAGCTGGGATGAAAACCATACAAGATCAGATAAGAAAGAACAACTCTTTTTTTTCAGCGTGGGTGGTCAAACATTGGCTGGTTGCCCAGACAGATTGCAGTCTCCATCCATTGGATACATTTAGAACCGAAATGGACAGGGCACTGAGCAACCTGCTTCAGTTATCCCCTCAGTCAGTCGAGGTTTGGACTGGATGACCCCCAGAGGTCACCTCCAATGTCAACAATGTCATGATGCTGTGATTAATCACTAAATGTTATCTATAGTTTACACTGCCTGAACTTCTACTTTTACACTCTACAGCAAAGAATGTAAGAGAGTAATAATTACTCTTAATTCCTGAAAATATTTATTGCCAGTCAACTGATGTTTAAATAGTTGTGTAGTAAGGACAAAGGAAAGTTAGGACAGAGTAACATTATCTTTGTATCCAAAATTTTACATAACAAATCTCAGGTAAATTGATATTATTATCATATCATAGTCTTCCCTGAAATAGCATATATTAACAGTTAAACATAAATTATACAAGTGTAAAGTAATGAATGGGTATTTTTTCATAGTAATTTAAACAGGCAGCATTCATAATTAAACACTTACTATCATTTCTTTCTTTTCCCCTCAGGCTTTTTAATTCCTATTTCAATGTAACTGTAGAGGGAAAAAAGGACACAGTAGATAAAGTATGTTCATTTGTATTCAAATTAAATAGACAATCTAAAAATACTTCGGCCTAACTTTGAAATCCTTATCCGAGGATTGAGGGGAAAAAAAAGAAAAAAAGGACATGGGTAGCATCCCTTCAAGTTACCAGAACTGGAAACTAAATGTAGCGCATTGTCACCACCACAGAGTCTAAAATCCCATCAGGCACAAGCCTCCACAGATTGGAGGCTTTAAGCCACTTCCAGAGGGCTGCTCAGAAATCCCACTCTGCCATGAATTGCCTGCAGACAGCCAGCAAGGGATACAAACCACGCGTACCAGCACAAAACACAGCTGCACACACTAATTCACTGAGACAGGAGGGAGAGTGCCCTCTGCCAGCTGCCAGCCCTGAGCCTGAGCTCTGCCTGCAGAGTGCTGTGCATCTCCTCATGGCTGCAGCTGCTGACAGCACCACCAGCTCCAGCACAGCAGCACAATGACTAACACACTTGTACTCCATCAGGGTGGTTTATACAGTCATTTTCTTGATGTCTACATTCATACATTGAATTTATGAGTATATGTAAGTATACAGAGTGGGAGTTTCATGGCCAGATTTATTCCGTTCCGGAAGAGATTTCTGTAAAATGTCAATTAAAATATGGTTTTTGAAAAAAGGTTTTGCTGTCTGAAGAGGGTGATCCAAGGAGATATTATGTGTTTAACAGAAGACAACCACCGTTATATATATGCCAGACTTCTTTTTCAATGAAATCTGACCAAAATTTCTGTGCAATCTTCCATTGAGCTAAGCAGCAGCTCATGCTGGATATCTAAACTAGTTAAACTAATTTTACTCAAGTTGAGATCTGCCAGCTAGCTAATCTTGTTCATGAACAAAAAGAATTCCTTAATTTCACAGAGAAGTGATAGATTGCACACAGATGTGGCTTATTGGTTATTCAGAATTTGAATTCAAATTACAAATTACTGAATTCTCTTTTGCAGCAGTCCATTAGATCTATCACTGCTAAAAAAAAAAAAAAAAAGGAAAAAGGCCACTGGATGTTTTTGTTGCTCCAGTTTCTCTAAGGCAGTAGCAGTAGCAGCAAAGCATGCCTGAAGATTATGAGGCTCTTGACTATTTCTGTTGTACTCTGAGGTTCTTCAGAGCAACAGTAAAACTGAATAAATCTTACTGTTTTGACTTGCTTGACAAAAGAGAGACCTAACAGAGTTGTCTGTACATTTGGGAAGATTATTCATTATTTGCACAGAATTTCAGGATAAAAATCCTAAAAGCTCTTGCTAGAATTCACTGCCTGCTGTGAGCACCATTACTCTCACTGGTGATAAAAACCACAGTTTTATCTTGCTGCTACTGACAGCCTTGCTGTTGCCTTCTCAGAGCAGGAACAGCTGAACTCTGTTACAGCATCCCATATGAGAGCAGACAATTCTAAGATCAGCTCTGAAAAGCTTTGCAGGACGACAAAGTAATTACTGTATTAAATAAAGAAAGAAAGATTTCCTTTGATCATCACTATTTTCCAGAGGAGAAACTTGGCTGAATGAAACTTAGGTGTCTTCTCAAGCAGGCAATTTGCCTTTCCAGTGTAACACATGGTAGGGAAGAGTATTTCCATTCCTCCTCCTCCTCTTCCCTTTCCTGTTGCAGTGTGATGTCCTATCTTGCCTCAGTTTCCCAGTCCTTCCCCAGGCACCAATCACCACTCCTTTCCCCCTCCCTTGCCCCCTGTGGAGTGCTGTCTGTCAGTCCTGGCATTCCAGAAGGGTGTCGGGTGATTGGCAGAGTTGAGAAGATGCCTCTCAGCCCTGGGGACATTGGGCCATCCAGGTGTCATTTGTCCCCTGAGACTCCCCCTCTCCCTTACCTGGTTGGTGGGATCCCTACCCCTTCCCTCCCCCTCTCCCTGGGGTTAAAAGACACAACAACCACGGGGTTTTGGAAGTTCTGTTAGAGCTGTTGAGAGATTCAGAGGCCTGTGTGGCAGGAATGAAGCTCTGGATCGAAACCCTCTAGCAGAACCCGACTCCTTTCCTTCACCTTGCCTTAAAGCTCCTTCACCAGAGGTAAACCTGGGCTCCGGCATGTCTGGACTTGTCCCAGGCCCCCAGCTGCAACATCCAGCCAGCCCAAGGTGTCTCTGAGGTGAAACCACCACAGCTGCCACCTTTGGTCAAGCAGCAAGGGCCAGAAAAGCCAGGCATGTCCCTTTCGGTTATATTGGTAATTAATTCCAATACTTTCCTTTTTGCATTTTCAAGCAGTAATTCATAATGACAAAACCCTGGCAATACCAAGGCAGTTCATAAACTCCCGGAGCAGGGCTGCCCATCCACAGAGACAGCTTAACTGGTCCAGGACAAAGGCCTGGGAAGAGCAGTCCCTCACAGGCTTCATGAAGGTTTTCTCCCATCCCTCATCCCAAACCCTGCTGGCCCCTTATGACCCCAGCAATCCCAGGCTGGGGAGCAGACAGCCCCAGAACCCTCGAGGTTCAGCTGAGGCAGTCAGGAGCCAGGCAGTGCCCTCCTGCTGCCCAGCTGCCTATCCCTCCTACTCTGCCCCAGGGAGATGGACATGTTGGGGGGCTTGCATGTGTGCTGTACACACAGACCCACCTTTGTGAGTCTCCACAAAGGTGGTGGGAATCCTAAAACCTCCTGGGGTTAATTGCTGAACATGTCAAATGTCCTGAATAGCAACAGGTTCTGGGCTGGATGTTATAGAGCACTTTGCAGTAATCAGAAAATAAGCTTTTAAATTTGATAAGTCCTCCCTGAAACATGAGGCTTTTGTTTCTCTGCATGAGTCATTCCTTTCTCCTATTCTGTGTTTCTGTTTCACAGCTTTTTCTCTACCAGATGCTGAAGTGCCTATGGAGTGCTGAGGAGGGCAGCCAGCTTCCTGGAGCAGCAGAGACAGTGAAGATCCAAGGAGTTCAGCTGGGGATTGTGTGGAGATGCCTTTCCCTTTCCTTTCATCACAAGTTTAGAATGTCACTCGTGATGAGCTTCTTATTTCATCTAGACTTCCTCAACAATTTTACTCCTTTCCAATAGGACATTCAGCACAGAAAAGTGTTTTAACGATCAAAAGTCTTTACATGAAAGACAATACCTAAAAATTGCCATTTGGACTAGTAAAGCAAACAGTGACTTACAAAGTTTGTCCTTACAAAAACAAAAATGTTATTCTTATTTTATAATCAGTGAAGAAGAATTTAATTAAATAGAAACACAGAAAACAGAAATGCAATAAACCAAAAGAAATACTTTTAATGATAGTATTACTCACAGCATCACAGACACAAACAGTAGCATGAAGCAGGAAGGAATAGAAGAACAGCTATGAAAACCAGGTCATTTCTGGCAAGAGATACTAAATATCTGTGATTATTGAGAAGGAATAAAAGTCCTAATGATAATCTGGCTCTGAAGATGTGGAATTAAATATTGTATTTTCTACAGACATCCTGTTTTCTGTCTTTCTATCACGTTGTTTCTGTCTTATTTCTCTGGACAAAATAGATACTCTGGCATTACCTGTCACACAAAGTATTCTGAGCAGAAATACGTTATACATGAGGACCATTTTACTACTTTAATATTATATTGTTTTTGTTACATGGTTACATAATCTGAATTTATTATTTTTATATAAATATTCTTATGTGTGTAAAAAAGTGAACTACCGGAATCATACTTTGTGTCAGAATTCACACTGCCATATATGTGCATAGAACAAATCAAACTAGATAACAAACCAGCATTATTCAGGATTGATTTTTTTAAATGCATAAAATGGCTAACTCTTCAGTGATTTTTTTTTAATCTCCATATAATAAACATTTACAATATATCTTAGTAGTATTTAAATAGCATAGTGCTATTTAAAATGCAAGTTTGGAAAACACAATGTCATACATTACATTGCATTTTGCAGTAAAATAAGTGAGCACCATTTTTTAAGGGGATGTTGATTCAAAATAATGTAAAGACAATATAGAACTTGCATTCCATAGTTATCACACAACTAACGAGGGATACTGCATTTCATCTGAATGGTCAAACAGAAAAGTACATGGTAACATTGTGTATGAAGGTCTGTCTGAGGTATTCCCTCCAATGGAAAAAAAAAATCTTAACTAATTCTTTTAAAGCACTCGAGTTCTTTGGTTTTATATTTTCTTGCCAATTAAGGTCCTTTTGCCAGGTATGGGGGATAAGACAGGGAATACAATGTAAATGATAAAGCAGCCTGATATCTTAGGCCTTATTGAGCAGATACCATGGGAGAGACAGACACATAACTGATCCCTGGTGTGGGAGTGACCGAGAGACCTGTTGTGAAACCTTGTAATGCTTACCAAGTAACTGATGTCATAAAGAATGCATAGCCAATGGGAAACTGTAGCAAAAATAGAATCCTATATATCAGTGTCATACAAGTAAACCCCATATAAACCCTTTGTATTCTCAATAAAATGGCTTCTGCTCCAGCTCAGTCATGCCCTCCCTCTATCACTGATACCCAGGCACAAAACATCCTCTGGCAGTGAAGCTGCAGTAGATCTGCCTACAAGATGAAGATCTCAGAGGGAGCTGTGGAAAAAAGTGTTGAAGGAAAACCACAGCGGTACCCAACACCTGCATGGGCCAGGCTGTGTTCAAACTGTTATATCTCAGCCATCAGAAGACTGTCACAGACATCTTTTCACTAAAAATCCTTTCCTGGGATTTTTTCCCTTCTGAGAAGCTGAAGCTGAAGGCCTCAGAAACAAAATGTAAACAATGGTTATCTGCTGCTGTGGAATGCATCAGGTGGATTTTTGATTGGGCCATCTTGGATGTTTACAATTAATGGCCAACCACAGGCCAGACAGCTTGGACCCTCTATCTGAGCCACAGATCTTTGTTATTCATTCTTTTCTATTCTTAGCTAGCCTTAAGAGGAAACCTTTCCTTCTATTCTTTTTAGTATAGTTATAATGTAACATATATATCATAAAATAATAAATCAAGCCTTCTGAACATGGAGTCAACATTCTCGTCTCTCCCCTCATCCAAAAACCCCTGTGAACACTGTCACAGAAGACAAAGAGGCACAGGGGGAGATTTGCCCTGCACTAATTCCACAGTTTTCTTCCGAGGGTGGTACATTTATTCTTATGGATGTATCTCAGGAATCCTCTAAGGAAAATGGTTCTCTGTATGGCTGCTGGTTGCTGGCCTTGTATCCTATACGAAGGATTTTGCTTCTTATAGCCAAAAGATATGATTTTCAAAACACCTGTTAATGGCAAATGCTGCATAACATATGGGCTAAAAAGCAATGAAATCAGCTGCTCTTTCTTCCCTCTTCATTCCCACTGCCATTTTGTCCTTGATAAGACATAGCTATTGCAACACTATTTTTATTCAAATATCAGATTTTAAGGAATTACTTACACCAACTATGAACTCTAAAATCCAATTCCTCCAAAATAGCCTATCTGTGGCCTTAACTATACAATGCAACGATCCAATAGCTCTTTCTCTATGAAGTTTAGCAACTTTTCAGAAATTGCTTTTTTACCTTGTTTCAAAACTAATATTTTGTTGCTTCAAACGTGCTGCTGAATTGGTAAAAGAGGAACACAGTTTCCAGCAGAGAAAGGTTAACTCACAAGGACAGATAATGCCAGGTTCTCTCAGCTGGGTAATGGATTAATCATATCTGTTAATGGAAAAAGATAGAGAATATGTGTTTTCTTTTGTTTGTAACTAAGATAAAGAGAGATGCACAGTCTCTAAACTTAAAGGCAAGTAATATTTTAGCACATGAAAGTGTGGCAAGATTGAGAAATGCAGGTTGTGAAACAAAAATCAAATTATGTCTGCAAAGTATTCAAAATCCCTATAATATATCCCAATTTTCTTTTAAAGAATTTGTATGTAATCAAAATTTAATGAAAATATTTATGTTAGATTTATTTATTTATTGTTAGGGATAGCATTCCAGAAAACCACTAGACTAGGGAAAAGGGGAATGGTCGAACTTTCTTTACCTTTAGATGTGAAAGGAAAAGTTTAATTGAAAAATTCTTGAGAAAAAAGTATGCAACTGTCTTAAAATGTAGATATGTGTGGTTTGAAACAGATTAAGTATTCATAATAAGCATTATTAAAAAAAAGGGAAATGTCTTCATGGCGATCCTGATCTGTGTTTAGTAAAGAAGTTGAAGATTTGGTTGCTTTTATCTGGACTTTTGGACCAGTTTATCTTATTAAAATGATTGTTTTGAACATTCACACTAAAATGTAAATTTGAGTAATGAAATTGTTCAGTTGCAGACCTTCAGTCTGATTGCACCTGCATTTTGAAATAACCACTATGGCCACTGTCAGCCTCAGGAAAATTTTCAAAGTTAATATATTTCAGTACAAAGCATGAAAAAATTAGTATTTCCTGGCTCTAAGGATGATTTTAGAATAGACCTGTGCCACCACAACAAGTATCAGATATACATAAAACTCTTCACAGCCCAACGCAGATTAATTTTACCCTCTGGTTGAACAGGGGAGTGTATAAAAGCTGAAGGTCTGCATTTGCAGTGGACCAAAAAACAAAATTTCTGCCTATATTTCTTTAGCATTGCATTATGTGAAAAATAACATATATGTGAAGATTTTTACTTGGTTTTTTTTTTTTAGATTTTGAACTTTTCAGAAATTTCCCCCCAGACACCAGAAAATAATGGATTTGACAGGATCAAAACATTCTGAAGGGATATGCCAATTCAGTTGCAACCCTTGAGGAAAATCTATTCGTTTGTGGTCTCTCTGCCCACTGCCCATCTCCTGGTTGCCTGGCTGCTGAAGTCCTTTTTCCAGCCAGCTCCTGGCTGCTAAATCTCTTGAGCTCTGTGGGGTTTTTATAAGCAGTCTGGTTGGCAGAGCTCTCAGCCACCATCCAAGCTTGCAAAGGAGCTCATAAGGTTTACCAATTCCCTGGACAGCTGGAAATCAAGATAATACCACAAAAAGAACTCTCTGGAGCTACTGCCCTACTCTGCAGCCAGCTGGCTCCTCATGCCACAGACAGCACCAAACATCCCACCCCAGCAGCTTCCCAAGCTCTCTGAGCTACGTGGGGGGAGAGTTCCTCCATAACTCAGCTGTGCAGACATTCCCAGTAGGTTCCTTTCTCAGCCCTTCACCTTACTGGCAATACTGCTTCACAGAGGCTCTTTCACAAGATGGACAAAACTTCATTTTAACTTTACCTTTTTTGTCCTCTATACATTATTTCTCATAATAATTGTCTTGCTCCTGAAATTTTGTCCTTGTGTTGGATTTGGTTTTAAACTGGAAAAAAAAAAAGGGGTTTTGCAAGGGCCTGCCAGTCCTCTGGCCAACTGGAGGTTAGTTTTGATTTTGGTAATTGTGAAATTTCATTGTTTCTCTCATTTATCACCTTGTAATTCTCAAAAGTTTGGCAACATTCCAAAATATACTGACCTGTTTTGCTTGTCCAAAGAATAAGAATGCCACTGAAACTGTCATTATCAAAAATAAAAGGGGATGTTGGAGCAAGAACACAAATATGGTTCAAATAATTAGCACATCCTCTACTGAAGTTTGCTCGCCACATTCTGCTTCATTTCACAGTTGAAGTGAGCAGTGGAGGAAAGCAAGTTTAAAGCTCATAAATTTTCACTCCATCTACAATTTCAAAATCTTTATTGTCGCATTGGTTATCATTTTTGTATCTTATTGATTCACCCTCTGGAATGATTCATCCTTAATAGTTGGATTTTCTTTGGGGAGCTTTCGTTTCTTGCCATATTGAATGACAACCAGAGGTTTCAAGCTTGCAGTGGATCTCCAGGACCACCAATAATCTTCAGGAGGGCTTGGCATCTTATCTTACCTCTGCTTATAGAGAATATGCAAAGTTCAACCTACCTCACCTGGAAAGTTGAGAATAACAAATATGAGAGGTAAAAAAACATGAGTAAAAAATCCTAACATTAATTGTAGAGTTGACAATTTCTGTGTAATACCAACATGACACTAATCATGTCAACTACATCTTTGTGCACATCATGATTACTTCTTGTCTCACCCATCCTCCTTTTTTGTAATAATATGCAAACTCTCTACTCCTGGACAAACTGAGGATCAGTCTACTATACCTTTAATAGCTCTTCTGATGGAGCAAAAATTTCACCTGAAGTAAAAAATGTTTATCAAGAAAAAAAAAAAAAGAAAACGGAAATATAATAGTTTGTGAAAACTTGTAAGCAAAACAAGCAAACAAAAAGCATAGCAGCTTTCATTTATGATCACTCACTTCTCACTTTTAAAAAAATCACCATTTTGTGCCCTGTGTTCCTACTCTTCAAAAGTGAACTAGTCCTGAAGATCACATGAAAAAGAAAAGCTCCATTAAATTAGTTTACAGATTAAATACTAATATGTGCCAGCAGTCATGCCACGTGTGAAGCTGGCCATGCTTTGAGCAGGAGCTTGGGCCAGGTGACCTCCAGAAGTCACTCTGACCTCCCCTGCAGTCCAGGGCAGAGCAGCACAGGCACACCATCACTGCCAAAGCAGCCTGATGAAATGGGGCACTGCAGGAGCAGGGCTCTGCTCATCCCCTGCTGGTCAGGACATTACTAGCCAAGCTCCTCCTCACTTTCTGACAGAAACTGCTGTCATTATCCCAGCAGTAAGAACTGGATTTGTATGTTGCCTCAGTCACCCCCTTTCAGAGTTTTAACCCCATCCACTGTGAAGAGGGGACTGTGTCCATGTGTAAGCTGTGGCCAGAAGTGGGCACAACCTGTCCCATATTCCTCCTCTGAGCAGAAGAGGAAGCTCTGCTATAAAAACAGGGCAGGCAGGAGAAGCAGCTTTTGAAACTGCTGTAGCTAAATCTTTTACAGCATTTTCACAGGTTTTGAATACAGACAGGAAGGGTAGTTTCTAGCCTGCAGTCCCACAGCTGTCTGCATATTTTTCAGGGTCATCAGCTTCTGTGTGTGCAATTCCTACTTCTAATAAATTCAGTTATTTCACATGACATTTGCAAAGAGTTCAGCTCCGAGATTCACATCTGCCAATAATAGCAGCCACCTGCCACTTCTCTACCAGCTAGTTTGATTTCTCCCCCTCAGGA
The DNA here is from genome assembly GCF_028551555.1 of Melozone crissalis. Lineage (NCBI taxonomy): Eukaryota > Metazoa > Chordata > Aves > Passeriformes > Passerellidae > Melozone > Melozone crissalis. The sequence continues at coordinate 64,245,711 of NW_026535805.1, forward strand.
TTTTTAATGATTCAGTAATGCACCATAAAACCAATCTTTTAATTACAAATAATTTTAAAGAATAAAGTCTCTCTTCTTTCATGGGTATAAGCATGGGATTTCATATACAAAGCAATTCAGCCAGATATTTTTTCATCTTTTCATTAAAAATCTCTCTCTTATAGTACATAATTCCATTTACTTCAAAGGCACATAGAAAGAGGGGGATTATGCTACTATATGGTAAAGTACAGGGAGGAGAGTGTTTTGCCAAACAAAAATTAACTTTCTTTTTATGAGCTCTGCTGAAGGCTATTCGTGCCCATCCTCAGAAGACGAGAACCTAATTTCCAAGCTTTAAAATATTCAATATAAAATTCAATGAGTTATATTAGCAAAATTTCAACCCCTATATGTACTAAAATTGCTGAGAACCTCTTATTTTAGGAAACAGCTTTAATTAAAGAAAAAGACGATGCTGAAGATTTTCAGACTTTATTCTGATTTTTACCACAGGATTGCAATGATATGGTTCATAAATCTGATTATTTCTTTGTGCCTTAGTTTCTCCCACATGGAAGATTAGATCATTACCTAATTTACAGGGATGTTGAGAACCTTAATTTTTACAGTCTGTAAAAAACTTTTTGATCTTCACCTAGAAACAAAAGTTTACTTTTTGTCTGTGTCTTCTTTTGCATGTAGGAACTCAGATACTGAGTTTTTCTGCTTCGTGAAGATCAGACTATAAAAGGCCACTTCTTTTGCATGTCTGCAACTTTTTCTCTGCCCTTTCAGTGGCCAAGAAAACTGATATGAGTGGAATTAGTTGTTAGTTTCAAAAAGTACTTAAATATCTACTCAATATACTGCTTTACATGTTTTACAATGCACGCTACTGAAAAACATGAGGCATGCATGAGGTGACAAAGAATTGCAGAATTTAAGTTTTTAAAAAACATATTTCCTTCAAGTATGTAAGGCTGACAAATAATTATGTTTTTATTGCAGAGCCATATTATAAGAATACATACTTACCACAATCATAATTTTTGCTAGTAAGGGCGATTCCTAGATTCCCACTTGACCAGATAGGAAGGACTGTTTCAGAACCACAGGGCAGGAGGGGATCTCCATCCATGGCCTGCATAGCTTAGACTTTAGGCTGGCCCAGGTTTATTCTAGGAAAGGTTTTTGTGCTGGTACAGGACATTGTCTGCATCAGACATGCAAGAAATAGATTTAGGGAAATGCTTTGATATTTTTTCAGTCAGAGACTTAGTAATTTACTTTCAATGTTTTTGTCATCAGTTGCCAGAACAGCATTTTGGAGAACATAAACTAAAGTGATGAGCACAGGGCAATCCATGTGGAGATTGGGAAGCCCATGGAAGCCTTCTAAGAGAAACATCCTCTGTATTAACTCTGACCTTTCCTTTGGCTGAGTCCAGCAGCTGATGCCATCCATCACTTGCCTCCTGAGCAGGAGGGTATAGGGCAGTGTGGGAGAAGGAGCAGGGCAGTGGCAGAGGGAGAAGTGATAGGGTCATACAGTCTTGGAACAGGGAAGCAACATCTGAAAAGAGCAGGAAGAGGGATGAGTTACAGTAGTGGTCTCAGGATTTGTGGGAACCGCCCAAAGTATGGAAAGGACCCACTTTTCATGAGATCTTCCCATACAAGTACCAAAAGCTATCAGATAAAGCTAGTTGGAATCATCCTCAGCAAAAGAAAATGTTGTGATGCTCTACTTGAAACATTTACAAGAGTTCTTTGGCATTACTTTAGAAAACAAATATTTACGTTGAACAACTAATTCCGATAGAACTACCCTTATATTTCAATGAAATGCAATTTAGCCCCTCAAAAATATTACTTAGAAACCTTAAAATAATAATTACTTTATGCCTGCTGCCACTCTAGTATCTGCCAGAGACTGTCTGTTGGGAGATCAAAGTCTAGAAAATATTATGGAGATGCCAAAGCAAATCTACACCTCTGAGAAGCAAATCCCTGGACTTACACTTGACTCCAAAATGCCAAAAAATTAACTGTTTATATTTCCTTATTTTGGAGTGATATTTTATGTGTGTGGGTGTAATTCTTTTAGCAGTGTAAAGACATATGGCTATTTATATCTCAGCATTGCAGGAGTCAGCCTAACATGCTTACAGCAGGATTTCACATGGGGCACATGCTCCTGGCTGCCTTTGGCCTGTGCTGCACCACGCCAGGAGCAGAGCACAACATCAGCCACAGGAGCTCAGCCTCTTACTGCTTGATTTGCCCAGGGTGCTAAGCCGGCCCAAAGGAGCCTGAGCTACAAATGAGAACTGCAGGGGGTTGGGATAGGAAAATCCACAAATTCCTCACAGCTACTGAAAATCAACACCATTGTGCATCCTTGATGCTAGGCAGGCACAGGAAGGCAGCCAGATCAGGATACAGCTGACTGGGAAGGCACAAAATCTTTTTTGCACAGTTCTGTTTTGCACTCATTATCAAGTATTGTCACACTAACTCTGATAGTAAAAGAAGCTATAGCATCATGGCACTGGACGCATGAGCCTGGAAGGAACCAGATTCAGCTTATCTTGTCTTTAAAATAAGGCAAGAAGAATTTTTTGCAAATAATGGGGCAATATTTTCACAAAGAACACAGAAGTATGATAGTAATAATAACAATAATACATAAATAGCACTGATTCACTGTAAAATCTGTTTTAGGGCTTGTGTCCTTTTGTTAGATTTTTTCTGGCATCTTAATCAAATCCTGTTGGCTTCACCATTAACTTATCTTTTCACATCACATCGTGAGCAGACATTGTAAATAATCAGTTATCATCATTATAAAGACTCTTCATCATGACACACTTGCATCATACACTTCCTCAAGTCTTCTCTAGATCAAATGGAGTTTATTTCACAGATCATATTTGTCAGCTGTTCATCAGTTTTATTGTTTCACCTTTGGATTCCCTACACTTTGTCTGTATCCACTGCTCAGAAGTGAGTCTATTATTCCAGCTGAGACCCCAATTATACAATGAAAAAGAAATTAACTCCCTTCCATGTCCTTTATGAGTATATCCCAGACTGAAATATCTTGATAAACAAAAGAATCTTTTAATCTTTTGCAATTTAGCACTGACGTCAACCCTAAACCTCCAAGCCTCTTTCGTCTTTCACGTATTCTGGGGCATCTTGTCACTTTTTTGTTGTATAGTACTTTTCCATTATTGCATTTCATTCGTTGATACCTGGCAATTTTCCATACAGTAAAAATCAATTTTAAACATGATACTGTCTCCCACAGTTCTTGAAGTCTTCTTTACTCTTTCACTATGTCATTGAAAACAACATGAATACTGAGTAGAATTGTGTTCGGGATAAACCTCAGAGAACTCTAACTTCAAACGTCCTCTCATTTTTACACCAGAGCACTGATAGTGTTTCTTAGCAGGATTTTTTTAAGCAGTGCACTCACTTTGTAGCAATGAATCAAAGCTATAGCCCATTTGACATGCGAGCATCAAGAATACAACATCTCACTGTTTTTCTACATCTACCAGATCACCAAAGAAGACAAATATGTAAAGGAGGATTCAATGTGATTTGTTCTTGACAAATCCACAATTATTATTTCCACCACTTTATGATCCACATGATGCTTTCACTTATTTTTTAGACATTTGCTCTGGTAATCCAGTTTATTTGCCTGATGAGTTACTTTGTATTTCTTTTTCTTTGAATAAAGGAGGAGAAGGTTTCTCTAGGGCTGTGAGACCAGATTTCACCTGACCCTGCTGACTGGAACATTTCTAATTCATCCAAATATTTTTTAACCTGCCCTTTCTCTCTTCTGACCTGTGATTCTCTTCCCCTGTTAAAATTAATTGCACCAAAGATCTGATTGCAATTAACCTTGGGAGAGTGAATCTTTCAGCCTTTCCTATGTCATCACAGCATACAAAAGCTTATTCTGTCAAATTAAAAAGAAATATATTGTCCATATAATACCAGCACCTCAGCAAAGCACTTTCATTATGCAAAGCCAGACATTTGTCCTCTCAGTGGTTACAGTAGAGTTGTGCACCCCCAGTGATGCTGCTGCATTTGCAGGCCTGGCCCCCTCTCTGCTGATCAGCACTGACAGGAGCACAGGATGTCTCACACTCCTCCACAATGGCATTTTACCCCCACACACACTTAACAGGGCAGAGATACCACACACAGTGTATGGTGCAGGAGATTCAAATACTGTTCCCCAGATCACAAACAATTGTTTGACTTTACATTTACAAGCAGGAAATCAGTAATCGTTTTAAAACATTAAACATGGCAAGTTCCCTTCTGGGCTATGGAGCACAGACACCATCCTTCTCTGTCGAGTTTTTGCTACTGAAACTAGTCAAGTGAGAACATCTGTGCATGGAATTCACTGAAATGGTTTCTGCCATGTCTGTGCCTATGGTTTCTTCTTTCTGGTGTCCATTTTCTCTCCTGGAAGTGCTATTTATTGCTTTGCAGCACAAACAAGGAAAGGCAAACATCACAGTTTGCAGGGAAGAAAGAAGCAAGGTCAGGCAATTGTTATTGTCTCTCTCATGTGAGAAAGAGAAGTAAGAACAAATTCAGCTTGCCTCTCACACAGTGATCGTAACTGCCAGTTTGAGAGAGAAAGAAAGGAGAGTTATTTTCTGCAGGCAGAGCATTGATGTTTTTCCTGAGTGTGACTCATGAGTCGGCACCACACTGGCTGCATGATAGAAGAGGCATCTGGATCCACCGTGTGACAAAAAGTCACCTGTCGCAGGTCACGCTCTTCTTGTGGATGTCACACCTCCTTCAAAACCTTTTATAACCTCTCCTCATAACCTTACACGACAAGCACCACTGGTCAGCAAAAGAAACATTTGAGTGACAGCTCCACATAATGGGGATTTTGTGATGGAGGCTGCTGAGATTTGATGGGTGGGATTCATCTGGTCAGTGAGAAAAGTCTGCATTTTAGCTTGTCACCTTGACCTCACCTCGGGGCAAATGAAAGAAATGAGGAGTCAGAACAAGGAACTTTCCTATCCCGATTTAGACATCTAAAATAAGACAGATGAATCATATCCTGACTGCACTTATTTCTCCCCACAGACTAGAGAGACAGTGTGACTAGCTCAGATGAATATCGACAGTGCTGATGTTTAAAACTGCAGGAGACAACTCCCAACCACCAGAGCTCAGCCAAGGGTTCTGGCAAACCCAGAAGGCTGAACTGATCATCATGATGGACTCAGTTCAGCTGCCTCACACAGAGGTGCCTAGTGCCCTGGGCACCCTAGGGCATCCAAGACATTCAGCAAATTTATCCACCGGCCTCTCCCCAAGGGATGCAAAATTTGACCTTGGTTAAGCAAATTACCAGGTCAGGCTGCATCCCTGCAGTAATGCTGCTCCCAGTACAGTAAACCCTCCACACTGTCACAGCAGGCGAGCATCCTCCATCACAAGATTGGTAATGAAGCAGGGATAGAGATCCCTGTAAGAACAAGCCAAAAAACAGTACCTAGTTTGAAGACACTTTTTTAAAAAAAAACAACACTTCAGGGCAATTAGAGGCAAAGCAGGCTCACTAAAACCCTTAACAGTAAGGAGCAGCCCAGTTAATTATGCTCCATGATTGTTTCCTTTTAATCCTTTTTAACATGTAATACTACTTTCTTATTTTCAAGACTAATTTCACACATAATACCTTAGTTAATATTGATTTCCACTGTGGGATTTTTTGATTTCTTCTCATTTTAACTACATACCTAGCAATAAACCTAGTCTGCATAATCATTATCATACTTCTTAAGACCTTTAAAAATTTCATCACAGGTTTAAATATTCCCCCCTGTAATCTTATGACAAATGATTCTTCCCTGCCTGCTCACTATTAAAAATGGGTTCCTGTGAATGCACTTATATGTAGTCTCCAGTCATACATTACTTATCTAAACAGCAGAAAAGGCCTTTTTTATTTCCTGTATCCCATCTCCACATGAACAAGTAAAGAGTAAAGGAAGCAAAATACAGCCATTGGGAAAAGGCATTATACATTGCATACATGCAAAAATAAAGCATGCAGAACCCATCCAGCAGAAAAAGTGTGATGCACAGGACTCTACTTACCAGCTCTCTCTTTCCCTTTCTTGCTCCCAGGAGAGCCAGGACAATGCTGAGTGGTTTTGAAAATTCCTTCTTTATCCCTGGTTAGTGGTCTCAGCAATGGAGGGAAAGGCATAGGATCAGTGTGGGAGTAAATAAAAACGTGATCAAATATCATTTACGCTCAAATCACAGCAAAGCTGACTCAAAATGGCATGGATGGAAAATGTTCTCTTCTAGGATGAGAGGAGATCTAATGGTCCCTTTTCCCTGCAGCCAGCATAACATCAACTGGACATCACAGAGCAGGTGAGTTTTCTGGTGGGCATCCAGCAGAAAGGCTGGTTTCCTATAGTATCCTCAATATTAGTTCAAGTCTTTCAGTGCCTAGAAAGGACAATTTCTCATCAAATCTTTCCTGTGGTTAGGATTTTGTATATTCTATTTCCAAGATGGCTCTCCGATGTTTAACAACAGGTGAGTTCCCACTGCAGCCATCTCCTGGAGGAGGAAAATCTTTGTTTACTACCCATTCACATTTTTACATAAAAACTGCAAGTCTCAGAGACTTTTTGTTACACCTGGTTGACAATGGTTAAAAGGTTCAAGAGCTATTTTAAGGAAATATACCATACAATCACATTAGCTGTGTTCTTCAAACAGCAGGTTAACACAGCTGATCAAAGGAGCAGCCAGCACCTGAGGCAGCACCTGATAATGATCTGCAAGTGGCACTAAACCCAGAGATTTGGACCTGTGCAAAACTGGCCCACAAAGCCCCAGACCATGGGTCTCAGGTGTCAGCTGATAGGGGACATGCCACAATGCAGCCTGGGGTCAGCAAACTCAGGCCCTGCTTCACCTGAGCTTAAAGGTCAGTGGCCACCGACCTCTCATCTGCTAGAAACCAGCCCACTTGGGTTTAACTTAAAATCATAAAGCAGATTTGTCTCATGGGTTAGATTTGTGGATATTCCATTTATTCTAAAGCAAAAAAGTGTCAAGACTGAAAGGAAATTTGCCTTTGTTAACAATTTAAAACATACTTTCAAAGAATCCTTTTTAAGTTGCTTATGATTCGAAACAACTGCACAGGCAAATCAATTCCCAAGAAACTACAGTATGGAACATATCATCAACACACACAATTAACTCCACTTTGGGTCTGACCAGATGCAAAAGGAAGGTAAGCTTTAAGAAGGAAACTGGGGGTACTGTGTAAACCAGGACAGTAGTCTCAAAGAATGTTTTTTTAAGAGAGAGGTCATCACACCAGCTGTAATGCATTTATACTTTTGCAATCCAAGCTTAAAGGATACAGCATTCTATCTTCCACTTTCAGAAGCTGTAGACAAAAATCAGGACAGAAAAGAAATTCCATGAATCAAGGCCAACTGTAAGTTTTCTGCTAACTCAGCTGGGGATATTTGGAAAAGCTAGTGAACTTTACCTAATATGTCACATATTAGATTTATTTATGTAGAACAGAAGGGTTGTAATGCTGGGGAAGAAGCAGGGAGCTGGACTAAGTAAAACAAGCTAACATGTATATGTACAGGACATTTTGTAATAAGGAAATTAGTATTTTACATTTTTATACCTCCTTTTATTTCTGTGTTTTACAAACACAGTGAACTTAACATATTGCACACTTTCCCTCTTGAAGGATGACCACATCATTCATCTCATACTAAAGAATAAAGCAGGAACAAAGCTGGATTTGTGATTCTTTAGATATGCAACAAATCTTTTCTTCACTAGATGGCACCCTGTCTTCTCCTATGGATAAATGTTGAACGTGGCAAAAAGGTTTCATTTTCACAGAAGAATATAAAATTATAGAGGACTTATTCTTTGTGTTGAATGATTTTACTGCTTCTTTTGTGTTCTACATCGTACTCCTTGTGTACTTGCAAGGATAAAGTTCTGCATCATAGACCTACCTCAATTATTTTACATTCAATATTTGTCTCAAAACTGATTATTGTCGTCAGAAATCTTCATGGGAGATGCACCCATTACAGTGGCTCAGACTCTGAATTACATTTAAAGAGCTCAGAATAAATTATAAATATAAAAAATACTTCTATATTTTTCTTTCCAAAATAAGCATAGGTCTAGAATTGATGACAATACTGTCTCAAATCCTCAGCAGGTATAAATCAATTTGGCTTCACTGGAGTTGATTGATGCCAGGTGAAGATCTGCACCTGCAATTTAGATGCTGTCCTGCAGAGCACAGCTTGACTTGTTTTCTTTTTCTTCACTCCAAGGCATGATAATTGAGCTCATTTGGGCACGCTTCTCACTTCTTAGTCAAAACTCCCACCTGAGAATTGGACTTAAAATCACTGCATGTCTCTTTGCAATAATTCAAAATAATCTTTCAAAAACAGGGGGAAAAAAAGAAAAAGAAAGAAAGCTGACTAAAGTCTTAAAGACTTCAGAGCTCAAAAGTCAATTCAACATCAGTGATTACAACATGGCAACTGATGCAAGCAGAAGCAAAACACCACTCAGCTCCTTCATTTTTACTCTTACTGCCACTAGATGATAGTATGGTAACACCTGTATTGTTCAGCTGCACACCAGACCTTCTGTTGCTGAATTCCTGGCAGCACTCACACTTTTATATGTAAAGAATATCCAGAAGCTCATCAATACTACATAGCTAGCCTTTGAATAGCAGTGCTTAATTATATCCCCTGTGATTTCATGCATTAATATACCCAGAGTGTGGTGGATGCTATTATTTGTCCTTAGACCCAAACTGGGCTTTATTTAGGCACAGAGATAATGCTAAATTGATCACCTCACTCTTTTTGTGAGTTACCCACCCAGAGCTGTAGTGAGACATTTTGATGGAAAGGGCAAGATAATTACATTTCCCTAGCAGGAAGCAGGGGAATGGCTGCAGGTAACATTTACATTCCGCCTCACGGGCATCCCACTCACTGCCAGTTATGCACATCCACTCACCGCTTCTTCCACCTTTTCCATTTTTTGTGCTCTCCCTCTTGAGAGGATTCCCTCCTCATCCAACAGAAAAGCTCTGGGCTAGGAGGAGACTCTCATCCAGAAAAACGCCTTGAGCACACAACCGTGTCCTCTCCACAAACCCTTTCTCTCCCATCTCACATAGTTTGTACTCTCCTATTACAGTAAAATTAAAACCAAACTGCTCTTTCTCACAGCTACTCTGTAAGCAAATAGTCAAAACCCTTCACTGCACAATTTTTTCCCTAGGTAAATCTTAAAACTCTGGTTTCTTTCTACCCACAATAAAATGGTCAGTTTTTCTCTTGGTAGGCTGGACTGACTCTCCCTGGCCAGGAATATGCATCCCAAAGGAGGGGTGAGTGGCCAGCTCCAATTTTGCACAAAACCTTCCCCATCACAGTCAGTTTTACAAGCACTTCCAGGTCCCCACAGTGGAGAAAATCTCATCTCTTCTGGGATTTTGGGTCTGTAATCTGAGGCAGACATGTAGAGGGATGAACCTGTTGGCACCACAGGCAAGCCAAAAATTGAAAACCAGGATCTCCAGTGAAAAGACATTGGCCCTTGGACCAACAAAGGCTAAGGGGATGCAGCTCAGAAAGTGCCAAGGGTGAAGTCACATATCATTACATTTTTGGCTAATTCTCTGCTCAAGGATTTGATTCGGTCATGATCATCACAAGCCACTGAGTTTTCCACAGAAACTAGATCTGGATATAGGGAAACTGAATTTCTGCATTATTTTGGTAATTTTGACAAATTTTTGTTTTAATTCAGGATTAAAGTATATTTGTAAGATGTGCAGGTTTCAAAAGGCTTGTATTTATGTTATTTACTTATTGGTTTGGACTTCTGGAATAGTGCATAAACTACTAACTATATGGCATAATACTTAAATTAATAGTTTTCATAATCAGTAAGAATGTTTTCTATGTAATGTAGGTTGAACTATCTATTGTTTTGTACTCGAGGCATTTACAGTGTCATTGCAGGCCCAGGAGGAAAAAACAATTCCAATGTCACAGTATTTCAGTATGTCAAACATAAGTCTTAAAAAATAACTTGTTCCCATTGGAAATCAAGACGTAAAGAATAAAGTAAAATGTATCAAACATTATAGAGATCACTGTTACTGACATGGTGTAAAATATGTTAATAATATTATATAAATCAAATCCCTTTACTGGTCAAAATAAAGCTTTAGAACTTGGAAATTCAATTCTGAAAAATTCTAAAAGTAAACATCTTGGAAAATGTCTACTTCAAAAGTCTTCCTCCATTATGAACATTCATCATATTTTACAATTAAAATTATTTTAATATCATCTTCTTTCGCTTTTCATAAAAAACTGTGACAAAAAAGGTCCAATGAACTGGCATAATATTTGAACTGGCATTTCCTGAGCTTATGAAAAATGAAGCACTCCATTTTACTTACATGAATAAGGATGCTCTATATCCCACATATGAATATTAATTTTTTTACAGTTCTTCTCTGTGATATAAGAATGTTTAAAACTCACAGTCAGGGACAAGTTCTGCTGCTAACAGACGTGTAACAAACCCATATTTACAGGGATAATCATGTCAGCTGTCAGAGCACAGTGAGGAGCAGCTGGTTCACGAGGGATGGTGAGCCAGGAGCGGAGCAGAATAACAAGGCAAGTGGGAGCAACACTTTCCACCAAGCAGTGAGGCTGTGGAGTGGCAGATCGGGATGGTGATCAGGATCAGACATGATCCAGCACTCTCCCAAGATGTCCCCTTGGACTGAGCCAGTTAAATGCTTTATCTCCTCCAAGCCCCCTCCCAGAAGGGCAGTGCACGTCTGCCCTGCCATCAATACTGCAACACACAGCCCTGGCAGCTAAAGGTACAGAGTACAGCTGAATGAAATCCACATTTCATGTGAAGAAGTCATTAAAAAACCTGAATGTGTGACTATATTAAAAAAGGAAAAATACTGCTATTATTGCCTTTTTAAAATGCCATAGAATGCCCTTTATTCAAGAATAAAATAAAAAAGGGCTATGGGGATATATTTATGAGGAAATATTATTTATCAAATATAGAGCATGTAAGAATAGTCTGAGAAACACTTGTGCTTGCCAGACAGACATGTTTCAAAGGCCTCTGCAGAGCTACACAAAATGAGTAATTATATTACAATTGCAGGTTTTAATGCACATGGAAAACACCCCAAGTAAAATTAACTTATTACTCATTCTATTTTTTAAAAAAACAATAGTACCAAATTCCAGGGAGAATAATGGAAACCTTACCAAGCATGTCAGCAGGCTTCATGCAGGCTGAGCACTACATGCAACATTGATTTCTGCCTCCAGCAAGGGTCTACCTACAGGCATCAGCAACTAGAGGGTGAAAGAAATTATGAAGGGCTCATTCACTTCCAATGCCTCCATCATTTCCCACCCAGTTCCTCAAAGGGGTAAATATCAGATGGGCTGTTGTTGCCCCTTGCAGGACAGCTAGAGACCTTGCACACTAGCCTTGCTCCCTTTGCCCAAACGGTGAAATAAGAGCTGCTGCAGCCAGCATACAGGTATCTGACAATGAAACTAATGTAGTTTCTACCTCACATATCAAGCACTGCAAAAAAATATCCTGAAGAACATGAAAACTAGGAAAAAGAAATGTTTTTCCAGTGCTTTTACTTTTTATCCTAAATTTTAGTAGAAATTGAGACTGTTTAAATGCTACACATATCTAGGAAATCTTTAAAACCTGATGTGACTTCAGCTAAAATAGGAGCATTTGGCATCTCAAAAAGCTTCCTATCTCCCTAAAAGGCCTCTTTTCATCTTTCTGAGGAAACTGAACAATACAACAGAAACTTTCAAAACCTAGGTGAAAAAGAGCACACATAATGAGGGAGCTTCAAATATCTGTATCTCAGGTTTGGACTGTTTTAATATAGCAACAATGATTTGACAAAAGTATGTTGGAGATTTAAATGGTTTCTGAGGATTTCTATAGCAGGCAGGAAACAATCATGATATTCAAAGCACTACTCTAAACAAATTGCTCTACTGGAATTGTTAGCTCCCTGCAAACTCTATAGAGTCTTTGAATATTACTGCAGAAAGAGATTCACATTATTTAATAGATTTCAATATGCAGTTGGAAGAATGACTAACACACAGGTATCATACCTATCTTTATTAAAAGAAAAGAAAGCAATCAAAGGAGCCATTCATTTTGAGTGATTTCTCTGGAGCTGGGCTGATAATCAAATACTATAGGATAGTATAGTACTGCTAGTAATCTTCAAAATTAATAGCAAACATATATATAAAGGAGTGAGATTTACAGAGTAAATATATCAAACAAAACAGTTTGTTCTCTTAGGTATATAAATCAAATAATGTCAGTGTCTGTGGATATGAACAGCATTGTATGGTCATTGATTGTTTACATGCTGCAGCACAGCAGAGTTTATGAGTTGGTTTCCTGGCTGTAATGAAATCTCTGGGACCACATGTCAAATCCACTGTGGATACCCTATACACCAATCTGCCATAATGATCAGATATGTATTTTGACCAGGATGTTATGCAAGGATCATTTATCCTTAAAAATTAGCTTAAAACACTGTGCAAGGTATTCCTAAAGAAGCACGGTTAGAGATTTTGCTTTTTTTTTTGTTTGTTTTTCCTATGCCTAACAGTGAGATGAGGTGGCATGCAACTGGCTCCTGGGAAGATTTAAAGTAATTCATCATTTATTTTGTGAAATTATTCTGGGTTTTTTTTTTTAAATCTACATCCCTTTTTTGATCACATGCAATTGTAAATTTGGTACATAAACTATATGTGCAAAGTTATTTATTACTGCTATATACACAGGAAAATTTTGGAAACTTTTCTGCTTTTCAGGGGATTGTTTTAACAATCTGTGTAAACATGTAAACTGTTTTTTTACTAAAAGGAACTGATCCCTAATGTGTTTTCATGAGCTTATTGCATATATATGAAGTCTGCCTTAAATTGTGGAGGGCTGGTAGTTTTGCTTGTTTTGTAACAAGATGGACCAAGATTATCTTAAAGAAATGTGAAACATTTACTTTATGAAATTATTTAGGGCCTGAAATACTTCATGCACTGAATCATTTTCAACTGAGGAATGAAGAAAATCAAATTGTTACTTTTACATTTAGCCACCCCAAAACATCATCTGGATGGAAATCCTCTAAGTACTGAATTATAAGAATTTTCATAACATAGAATCATGGAATCATAGAATAGTTTGGGTTGGAAGAGACCTTAAAGGTTACTTAGTTCCAAGCCCCTGTCATGGGCTGGGAAAGCTTTTACTGGACTTTTTCCTCCCACAGCACTAAAATTCAGTTTACTTAAATGCTTTTTGGTCATACATCTGTGAACAGTTTAATGAAGAAACATTATAAAATTGGTAGGAATCTTGACTTTTGGTTTGCTTTGGCCAGTTTAAAAAAAAAAAAAAAACAAAAACAACAAATGTTGTAACATTCAAAAAACTGACTAATATTTGTACTTATTAACTGGAGTATACAAAATACGTCTTGTTGCCAAAATATCCCTGTAGCACTACAAGTTATTAGCTTTTATAACTACAAATTTTTCTAAGATAAAAGAATATCAGGAACCTAATTCTTACCATTCAAACTAGAGGCCAAATTCTGCCTTCCCTTACAGTCATACAATCACAGTTGTTAACTGTTTTAAGGGCAAAATTTAGCCCCAAAGCACATTTTTATCTAAACAAATATATTTTCCTACAAATAAAAAAGCCAAACAAGCTATGTCTTATTACTGCTCTTCCCTTCTGAAGGGTAAATTCTGATATTTGAAATACCTAAACTGTATTTACAGCTGTACAACTCCCACGCCGCATACTTGCAAAACTTAACTTGTACTCTATAAACATGGAGTAACTTGTACCATCGTCTTAAACATTTTTCTTAAAACAGAGAAAGAGCAGAGCAGCTTAGACATTCTCTTTGTCAAACTCGCAGACAAAATACATGGTAATGTGACAGGCAACATCATTCCAGCCCCCAGAGGCCACCATCTCCACACAGTCCTCCTCGTCGTAGGCGTTGTTGGGCTCCCCGCTGCGCCATTTGTTGAAGGTCTGCATGGGCGACCGGTCAGAGTAGACGAAATTCCCCTCTTTCTCCAGGTCGTTAATCCCAATGAAGACCCTGGTGAGCCCAGCTTGGTTGATGTACGAGGCAATCAGGTTGTTGGCAGTCTCGTCCTTGGGCATGCTCAGCGTCCCTCCTCGCCCGTGGCAGTACAGCTGGGCCTCCTTGTACCTCTTCTCCTCCTTGACCAGCAGGTAGATCTTATTGTCGGTCTCACGCACGCCGGCGACAGCTGCGGGGGAGGGCAGTGCTGAAAAGTGAGCACTCGCATTTCTATAAACCAAGTCACTGCACACCCCAAAAGAGCTTCACAAATCAGAGGTGGAACGGCGGCACTCTTTAAGAGCGGCTACACCGATAAAATGGGGCAAAAAGAAAGGAAAGTAGTATAAAGTATAAAATAAACCTACCATTTTTTATGAATTTCAGTTCTGTCATCAGCTGGGCTACTTGAATATCCATTTCACCAATAGCCTTCCTTAGCTGACTGCACTCACAAGGGATGCCTGTGAAATGATATAGATACACCCAAATAAAAAAGCTACCTAATTTCAACAATTATCTTTATGAAAAGGCCCAGCGTGGCGGCTCTGGAGAAAGCTGTCTTGCAAGTAACAGACAGAAAATTAGAGCCTTCACTACCCTGAACCATTATATGATTCTCAGGGGTGTCTGGGCCTGTGCAGAACAGATCAGTTCACTTCCTCTGAATCTTCCATCCTGAATAATTAGCACTAACCTAAACACAGATAGATATTCTCTGCAAAACACCCACAATATTTTTTTAACTAAAAATGTTTTCCAAAAATTCCCATTTTCAGTAAAATTATTTTCCTTAATTTTCTCAATGATTTCTTTCACAGCAAAAACATTGTTTGCAAGTTCTTCACAAGGAATATATCCCAGCAGATCCAAAATTCCAGCACATATTGCACACAATTATCTGCAAAATGAAGGTCTGTGTTTTTGAAAGTACAGAATTTACAATACTTCTGACAATAAAATTAGACACTAGAAAATCGTCTATTGACCCAAATTAGGGTATAGGTTTGACAAAGATAATCCGAATGTGAATACTAAAAGAATAATTGTTACATCTCTGGCCACAAATCTCAAAATGAGGATCAATTACCATTTGCATTTATTACAGTTTGCAATTCTGTATGTAATTATAAAAATCTGCATTGGACTACCCAATTACTCTGCTCAGTTGTGTAAGTCAGTCTAAGCACAGGGTACCTGCCCTGCAAAACTGTGCATGCTGGCCAGGTGCACAGCATGCTGGCTCAAGAATTACAGTGACAAATAATGTTCTCATGAGAAATCTAATCTGTGCACCCCCAATGCACTCTGACAGGAAGGGATTAATTCAGTCCAATCCAAACTTGCCACTCTTGCAAGGCTTGCACTTATGCTAGGCTGTTTCCCTAGAACATTTTACACCTCTGGAAGATCCATGCACCTCTGTATAAGAATCTGAAGAGAAGGTGACAGGAAGACTGAGCCAGGCTCTGCTTGGTGGTGCCAAGCAATAGGACAGGAGGCAATTGGCAGAAACTGCACATTGCACAGGAAGTTCCTCCTGAACATGAGGAAGGACTTTACTGTGTGTGTAACTGAGCACTGGAACAGATTGCCCAGAGGAGTTGTGAAGTCTCCATCCCTGGGGATATTCAAGAACTGTCTGGACACAATCCTGAGCCATGTGCTCTGGGATTACCCTGCTTGAGCAGGGGTTGGACCAGCTGACCCAATGCGGTCCATTCCAACCTGACCCATTCTGTGATCTGTATTCTTGACAATCTCCTGCTCCTATAACTATAATCCATGGATGAGCAGGAGCCTCCAACCTGCTCCTTTGTGTTGACTGGAAGACAAATATGCAGAGACATCCCATTGCCCTGGTGATGAATGATACAGACAGTCTGACTTCAGTTTCCACCAGGCTTCTGGAGAGATTACTCCTCAGAGAAAGTATGAGATACTGTTTTAGCACATACACTACAAATCCAGCAACTGCTGCAACTTCGATGATTTTAAGCCATTTGAAAATATCACAGTGAAATATTACAGTTCCAAAGAAAAAAAATAATTCATTATTTCCCCCAGTATGTAAACAGATGTATTTTTAGTGATGTCTTTCACATAAACAAGGTGTATTATGGATTACCTGGGTCACCATTAGGACCTGGTGGTCCTATGTCACCATTATCTCCTTTTTCACCTGAAGACAGGAAAAATAACATAATGTTAATGCTGCCTTTTCTGTCAATAATTAGTTTAGCATTTTTCTATTTTTTCACTAGTAAAATTCAAACATGGGAAGTAGAAATATGCCCAAGTAAAAATAAAGACTTTTCTGTCCCAGTCATTCCACAATAAAGGCCAGCCACAGCTATGAAACTTGAACCCAAATAATATGCATCAATATTCACTTCTTGACATTCATAAACTTCACAGAACCAGTAAATTCAGATGCTGTAGAGGGAAAAAGGCTGGATTTCCCTAAATTTTGAATCATGATCTAGATTATTAGGTAAACGCTGGTCCAAATGACTTAACCAGTATCACACAGGAAGCCTATGGAGTAGTCAACCATCTTCTAACTCTTAAAAGTCTGCCAAAGTACAGCACATCTTCCCATCTTTTTTAACTGTCCACACTTGTGTGACAGTGCAAAGTTCTTTATTTACCCTCAAACCAGGATACTCACAGTGCTTTAAGACTAAATATGCTGATGTCACAGGAAAGGTAACTGGTTGAGAAATCTCAGCGACCTGGCTGACTACAGTGTAAGAAAATTCCTACTAAGGTAAACTGTGAGACTTGTTAGCCATTTTTCAATGGCTAAACTTTTCTCAAACATAAATGATCACACATTTTTCACCTGAAACACAAATGGAAAAATAGAATTAAACCTACCTTTTGAACCAATAGGACCAATTTTTCCATGACGTCCTATGCTGCCTTTCTGTCCTTTGTCCCCCATTTCTCCTATACATAACAGAAGGATGAAAGGCACAAGGTAGCAATGTGGTCTGATTCATTCAGAGTCTACTATGTTTGCAATATCAGTTTTTAAAATGAACAAATTCTATACCCCAAATATTCATTGAACTCTAGAGGTCTAGCTCAATCCTTGTGAAGAACTCACATAGAGCATCCTAGACAGTGATTTTATCTTTGCTAAACAATTGACATTAACAAGGCATGAAGGTGTAATTGTCAACAGTTCTTGTTTGAAAACCACTGGAAAAGCTTTTCCAAACTCTTTCAGTGGATCATGACAGAATTGTGTCGAAAATACAGAGGATTGTTGCATTCAAACATGGATCAGCAGATTAAAACTGTTATGGAGTTGAGAAGACCTAAAGGATCCAAGCACAACTGACATTTCGTCTCAGACAGTGATTCCGCTGTAGCTGAGGGCTGGCTTTGGGATTAATGACCTATTTATACAATACAAATACTGTCATATGAGACAGGTTTCCCTCCGTACCACACTGTTAGAGGAGAGCAGGTATGGAGGGGCTGCAGGGATGAATGCCTGCTGAAGCTCCCATCCTGCAGAAATCTAAGCCCAAAACTGCTTTAGGAAATATTTATGAAGCTGCTTTCAAGGACTGTTGAAAAGATTGTTTCTTTGCTGAAAGCAACGTCTGCTAAGCTCTGGTCTACACAGGTGCAAGGAAACAATGAGACGAGCTAGGAGGAAAATCCACCAGAGGGATCCAGCAACTGGACTCGTGCAAACTGTCACAGTTTGCATGGATCCATGACAACTGAAGATCTGCTGCCCCCTGTTGCTATTGCATTTGGACAGACATTCGTATTTTTGAAAGCCGGATAATTTTATTAGCCATTTTGTCATTACTATTAACTTAAGGTGAAATCAATAACAAGTTTCAGAATATAAACTGATCACTGCTGGGCTAAGAGATGTTATACCTATTACTCCATGAAGTCTCAAGCAACCCTTGCCCCTTGATGGCATGAGCCAGAAAGAAACCATTTCCTCTGAACTGAGAGAAGCTAAATGTGAGTGGTTTGTTGGTCTGATTAATTATTGGCAAGTCCTGCAATCAATCATTTTCCTTTGTTTCTAACAAGTATCAAATTCAGACACTACTGGACACAGGCTTTCACCAGAAAACAAAAATATATTTCTCTTATCTATTCCTACTGGAAATATCAGTTTGTAATCAGTTTATCAAGTTGCTCTGAAAATTATATCTCTTGTTTTGCATATTATTGAACTGGGATTACCACATTAAAGATTATCAGATGTTTGAATTCTTTCTCTTTTCAGGCTGCGGCACCTGAAATTAAATAAACTCATTGATCTAATCTGTAAATAAAATAAAATATATAAGATTACTTCACTTTCTTTCTTGTAGAAATTGCCTAGAAAATGAACTGCTTCTCAGTCACAGCCAGTAAAACCCATGTGCTCTGCTCAGAAGTAAAAGGAAGGTGTGTTATCTCGAGCAATGAAGACATACATTAATTCTCCTTTCCTCATTAAAAGAATTGTTCACATTTGGGTTTCTCTTACAGTGACTAACCCTTGCTTCCACTCCAGGGGCTTGCTTATTCTGCTTCTTCTGCAGAATAAATCACAAAGTTTCAAGAGAAACCCATCTGCCTTGAGGGTTTCAGAAGTTTTAATACCTTTTGTAAAGCCCTTTTTATTGGCCCTATGGTTGTCAAAAATGCAGTCTGAGGAGTCTTAATGAAACTGGGAAGTGATAGCTGGAAAGAAATGGGGACAATAAAAGAAATTAAGTCTCCATAGACCAAAAATAGGAAATCAAACACAAAGAGTGAATAAAGAATTGAAAAAAGTCATCTGACACATCTCTGATGAAGGTGGCATACATTGGAACCAATTATAGAGGATTTAAAGGATTTGGGAAGGAACTGAAGAGAAGGAAATTCTAAATTATTTTCTTGGTGGCTTTTTCAGGCTCACAAACAAGTGAAGAAATAAAATTCCAGAGATGAATGGTGGGCTGCCAAACAAGGGGAAAAATGAGGGGTTGCACTCTGTGCCATACTATAAATGGAGGTCACAGAACATGGGCAATCTCATCAGGATTATTTGGAAGAGACAAGAAGGTATAAAACTACCTCAAAAATAAAAAGGCATCAAAAAGACAAATCTAGCAGAAATGCAAATTCACCATGTCACAGACAAATTTAATCAAATCATGGTAAAAAGAAGAGAGCAGTAGTTTTCTTTCCAGACTTAAGGATTTTAAGACAAATCAAATCAAATTCATGATTTGACATAGAGGACATCACAGACACCTACCTAACAAGGAAAGTAGAAGTGTACCAAACCACACCAAAGGCCTCTTGAATCTAGTGCCATCTTTAACAGCAATCTGCAGAGGATACTTAGGAAGAGAACATAATATATAGATGAAGATTAAAAAGTCTTTCCCCCAGTACACCTCAATAGTCTTGCAGCAGTCAGCATTCCCAATGCAAATAGATTGCCTGACTTGAATGAGAATGATATTTTTAAAGGATATAATGATGCTACAGTAGTAATCTACATTCAGGACATTTAATTTTTAAAAAAAATATTGGCAACTGGAAATCAGAAAATTCCAAATATGTCAACAGGCCATAGAACTGTTTACACTGAAAAATATAAATTATCCACACTAATGAAGGTCAGCAATTGGTGAGGGAACCACTGATTGCTGAGGAACTTGCTCTCGGTAGGTGGCTACAAGAAGTTACATCTTAACATAGAATCATGAAATGGGCTGAGTTGGAAGCAACCTTTAAGATCTTCTAGTACCAACCCGCTTCCATGGGCAGGGACACCTTCCACAAGACCAGGTAACTCAGGGCCCCATCCAACATGCTCTTGAACACTCTTTGAAGGATGGAGAATCCATAGCTTCTCTGGGAAACTTGTTCCAAGGTCTCACCATCCTCACAGTAAATAATTTATTCCTTATATATAACCTAAATTTGCCCACTTTCAATTTAAAGCCATTCTTCTTTGTCCTATTATGACATGCCCTTTCTGGCTTTCTTGTAGATCCCCTTTACTGGAAGAGGCTCTAAGGTCTCCCTGGAGCTTTCCCTTCAGCATATTGAATAAGACAAACTCTCTCAGCCTGTCTTCAAGGCAGAGGTGTCCCATCCACCTCTGATCATCTTTGTGGCTGTCCTCTGGACTTGCTCCAGCAGGTCCATGTCCATTTTATGTTGGGGGCCCCAGAGCCAGGGCTCTCATGAGAGCAGGGTAGAGTGGGAGAATTACTTCCCTCAGCCTGCTGCCCATGCTGCTGTTGATGCATCCCAGGATGTGGTTGGATTTCTGGGCTGCAAGGGCACATGGCCAGCTCATGTTGAGCTTCTCTTAAACTAACACCCCCAAATTCTTCACCTCCAGGCTCCTCTCAGTCCATTCTCTGCCCAGTCTGTGCTTGGGATTGCCCCAGCCCAGATGCAGGAACTTGCACTTGGTCTTGTTGAACTTCACAGGCCCACCTCAAGCCTGTCCAGGTCCCTCTAGGCGGCATTCCTTCCTTCCAGCATGTTGACTGTGCCACACAGCTTGGTGGCATTGGCAAACCTACTGAGGGTGCACTTGATCCCACCATCTGTGTCACCAACAATGTTAAACAGATATTCTTACATGAATGAACAGTGCATAAGCACAGGAGGCATTCTATATAGCTGGGGCAAAAAAATTTCATCCAGCATTAGCCACCCTGAAGTTCGGGATTTTAGTCTAAGATATTTATCTAAACTCCCACAGTAGGCAATGGAAAAATAAACACCTCTGAGTAGGGATCCGTCCCACTTATGTTAGACAGGTATCATAATCAGAATAGTTAGAAAATTTGCAAAGGAAACTAAAGCTAGTGAGAAAAAATCCAATCTAGAGAGGCAGCAGAAATGTTTAAAGGATTTAAAAGTACATTCAAAGCCAAAATAGTACAGTACATTCCTGAATGGATGAGTTTCTATGTGGAGGCAAGCAAAGAAAAATAAGAGCCCTCATGAAACATTATCTCACTAGAATTATGTTAACAACATATTACCAAGTTTCTTCAAACCAGTGGCCCCTCTAGCCCAAGACTTTGTTTCCTGTGATGGCAGCAGAAGGTGCAGTCCAGGAAGATCCCACAGCCACAGCCACTATCTGCAGGTGGAATTGCTGGATCTGTCCCCAGCAGCTTCAGAGAGGACCTCCTGGTCAGATACGATGGGATCTGGTGATTCTGTAATCTTGATTATAACCTCCTCAGACTACTCTGTACAGATACAAGAGTCTCAGTCTGTCCAGTTTCCCTTTATGAGGCAGCTCCTCTTTTTCACATTTTGGTGCCCATCTCTTACCTCTCAAATGTTTTTTGAGAGACAAAGGCCAGAAGAACATTATTGAGACAGTACATGTCAGGCTTTTGTACAGAACAAGATCAGCTGCCAAAGAAGCTTCCTGTTTTGTCCTTTGTCCTTTTGTCATCCTTCTGTGATGATGCGCAGTGTTCTGTTGGCCTTGGGACTCTTGCTAATGACTTCAGAGCAGTCCTTGAGTTTTAAGTGACAGTTTGGGGTTTTGGCATCATTTAAGTATGGATTAAATCATGCATCCCTAATTTCCCAAGGCAATATATTTATTTACATTGAAGCCCATCTGCCACCTTTTTGCCCACTCAGTTTAGCAGTATTTTCTCAAAATCCTATTGAGTTCAGGTGGAACTGAAAGACAGTTTTGAACCAGATACCCACTTTGTGAATTCACAGCTGTCAATGTCAGGACTTTCATATGGAATACTGCCTGCAGCACTCCTTAGCGAGCAATAAATTCATGTAGAAATTGACTCAGAAATGCAAAGGATTGATTGATTACATATTAATGAGCAATCAGTAATAATAAAATATAAATTAAGATATTATTACCTCTTTTTAGAATTTGATTATACAAATGACTGAGCACTCTGGCTCCAATCCAGTTAAATTAATGAGTCTTCTCTTCTACTTAAGAGGCTGTGGTTGTATTAGTAAACTAAATGCCTGGGATTATTTCCTGGCAGTGAGAACCAGGTAGTCAAGAATGGGACACCTCATGATACTAAATTGTCTTACTCTTCAAGCCAAGATAATCTTGCAAGCTGCTCATTGTGTTAGCTCCCAGAATATACCTGGGAAAGTGTTAGCTGGCAAAAGCGAAAATCACTGTGTTAACACTGCAAAGGTAGAGACAATTGAGTTCCAAGCCCAAGAACAGTATGTGAGACTGTATCACATACCATTATAGTTGTATATAAATAAGGTACAATGTATAAAGGCTGAAATTAAAATACAAAAATAATATACATTTTAAATGGTTATGGCTCTAAGAAAATTGAAATATCTTGAAGAACATAATTTTAATGTTCTGTTCCTTTGATGTTACATTCCAAGTGTAAATCCACTTTGCCCTCCTTATTTTGATTGCTGTAAGGCACTCTGGGAATATTCACAGAATGGTACTGGTACAGAACTGCCTGTGTGGAATTTGAAAACATGGAAGTTATGGCCTCACAGACTGCACCAGGACTCAGTTAAATAACTGAGTTTACTCTTAACATAGGAGAGCACAGGACAGCCATCAGTGCAAGTGGGAAAGTTAATTCTGTGAACTTCACAGCCTAAAACTTACACTGCTTTAATCTGAAACAGCCATTGTACTCAACCCAGTGCCCCATGCTTTACATAAGGCCAACACAGTTTTATATTCTGCTGACATGCCATGCATCATAATTGACCTATACAATTCATTAAAAGCAATGAGGAAAGTAAGTGGAATTTAACCTTAATCAGCACCCAAAGACATCAGTATCTCTGATGTCACCCTGAAGCATCAGGACAGTCAGAACAAGATTAATTTCAGGTAAGCACCAGAAAGTTTTAATTTTTAATTTTTCTGAGTTACCAAAATCTGAAAATATTGTGAGGAAAGATATGATAAAAACATCTGCAGCACTTTCTGATCTTGAGCTGTTCGGGTCAAATATGCCATAAGAAGATAGTTTCTTTTGTAAGCTATTTTATGGTTATTATACACTTATGAAGTTCAAAGAAACTGAGTACATTTTCTTAGATGAACGTGCTAGAAAATGAAACAGAGAAAGGGGAAAGAAAAAAATAAAAGAAAAAAGATTAGTGTGATTTTGATGATGTAAATTAAGACCAAAAGTAGAAAACTCTAGGATTACAGAAGGATTACAGTTTCTCCCTCATGTAAACCATCACTTACTCAAAGAGGAGAAAAATAAAATGGAATTTAGCATCTTGCATCAACAGAAGGAGCCAAATATTAGACCAAGACAAAATTATCAGGCTCCAAGATAAATACAAGGGGTTGAACACATGCTCACACACTGACTGAAATTCAACAGACTACTGCATAGAAGCAGGGCTGCTGTCTGTGGGTGGTTTTAGGGGCAAATGCAATGAAGGAACAATTATTTTTGCCAAATATATTGTTATATTTTATTTTTGTCTGAATGTTCCGTCTTCTGGATTAGAAATAGGAAAATCCTTGGTCTGTTGAGAATGTGCTCAGTCTCGTGCAGCTTGAGAGTCTAGAAAAGTATTTATGCATGAACTCAGCTGCAGGTCTGCACATTACACACAATCTGTGGAGGTTAACCAGAAACTGAAAGGTTTTTCCAGGTCAAAGTTGGATATTCTTCTGTGTCCTTTCCATAGACCAGAAGTTACATCTGTGAAGTCTGTTTGCTTATACAGTCAACACTGTGACATTCAAAGTGTACTGGATGTAGTATCATGATGAAAAGTGGTGCCATATAATCCAAATTGTTTTTAAGGTATCTGTGTTATTTCCTTTGACAAAGCATTTGTGGAAAGGAGTTGATCAAGACAAATATCTACAAAATGTGGAGCATTAATGAAACGACTAGTTAATTAGGACTTACTTTAAACAAGAGCTTGTTTGTAGAAATTTCTGTATGCAAAAAGGAAAGCAGAAAAATATATTGCTACAGAAGTAGCAAGAAATTTTGCCTGTGTTTAGTTGAAAGTACTAACTGGAAAAATACTGACACAGCATGCATTAGTATTCAATTTTCTTTAATCTCTTTTCTGTTTCATTCCTGTTTTCTCATAGTGTGTTTCCACTTCAGTGTTTCTTCTTTCAGTCTCATTGGAATTTTGGACTTTTGCGGGTATGAAAAACTAGAAAATTACCACTGTTATTAGCATTAATCAAGCCTACCTCATGAGAACTCTTGTTCAAACAAAAGCAATTTTACAGTAGAAAATAAATAAATGAAGTGCTACATCATGGACTGCCCCGACTGAAAAAGAGGACTTCCGCATCTGAGATGGACAAAGCATTTAGAAGTGACATGACAATATGCCAAGATATAGAAACATGCAAGACAGCATGATGAGAGGGGTTCTGAAGAAGTTGTCAAGACAACCTGATGCCAAAGGACACAGAGAAGGCTGAGGCACTTGGTGCTTTCTTTGCTTTGTCTCTGCTGGCAAGGGCTGCTCTCTGGCCTCCCAGTTCTGCACGTCTGGTAGCAAAGATCTGGGGAGGACAAGCTACTCATGGCAGCTGAAAATTGAGTGAGGGACTGCTTCCCCTGGATGTACATGGACCCATGGTCCTGTCCACAAGGCATTCAGGGGTGCTGAGAGGGCTAGCTGGTGCTACTGCAAGGCCCCAAAGTCTAACCAGCAGCTGCTAGGGAGTCCTTCACTGCTGAAAGGGAGGAAGAAGTAGAAGATGCTCCATGCTGGTAGGAATGGTTGGTGCATTGGAGGGCGGCCCTGCCAGTCAGGAGGAGCTGGACAAGCTGCAGAAATGCATTGGCAGGAATATCATGGGTTCAGCCAGACCCTAAGTTCTTCATCTGCAATACTTTGATGAACTCTGGCCCACAGCTGGGTAAAAAACTCCTTTGCCTTAGAGGACCCAGAGACTTTTGGGCCCTCATACATGAGAAACAAACTGAAGTCCAGCTGAGGAAGATGGTTTTATTTAGCTTGGAATATAGAAAGGTAAGGGGGGGAATTAATTGCAGTCTTCTACTACTTACAAGCAGTTTCAAGAGAAGATGCAGTCTTTTCTTCTCAGAGACACACAGAGAAAGATGCCCTTGATTACAAGTTACAATAGGTCTTTCACAATGACACCAGTGAAACAGTCTGATTAAAATTCATGTGGAATCTCCATCCTTGGAGACTTTCAAAAGCCTACTGGACAAGGCCCTGAGAAATCTGCTCTGATAATAAAGTCTGCCCTGTTTAAAGCAGGAGATTGGACTAGATGAGCTCTTGACAGCCGTTGAACCTAAAATATTCTGTCACCTACACTTTAGGCTGCATTGCCTTACAAGAGCCAAAATTTTAGTTTCCAATATTTTTTTTCTAAGAGTCATCCTTGAAAGTACGTCTACATAAAGGAAATACACTGACTGAACACACACACCCTTCAGGGAAGTTATAAAATGTATTGTAGGAGGAAGAGCTCTAGCTATGGATTTTGGTCCCTAGGTAATCAGCATCAGACTTCTGTAACATAATGGATCATGCATCATCACAAGGAAGTATAAATTATCTCTATAGTTGCTTTGAAAGAAAGATTGCAAACTCAGTTCAGTAAAAGCTAACTCTAACCTTCTAATGACAGGGATGTCAATCTTTAATTTCAATATTGAAATCAAAGAATTTGACTCCTGCTAACTTGAACATTTCAGAACACAAACCTCCTGGAAAAACTTGTGAAGGTCAAATTTCCTCCTTGCTTCAGGAGGAAAACAAATGTGAAAAACAGAATTTCCTGCAAGACAGAGTGCTATGTTTTTCTCAGCTGCATAACTGAATACTGTTGAGCACCATTCTTCTCAAGAGCTCAAAATATTTTTGAACTACAATGCAAACAAATTTATCACCATTTCACCATATCCAAAAAACGTGGGAACACTCATGTTCATCTTTGCCTATTATGGCTTACTGCGGTCCCTCAATGGTTTTAATTAAGATGTTGTGAGTGTTCAAATTCACAAAAAAAAGAAACAAGAAAATTGAGCCTTGTGAATTTTTCCCCTCTGATCTAATATGAGGTTTTCATTTGCAGAAGGCAAGTTATGAAGGAGATATTATGATGCCTTTCTTCACAGAGACCTTTTTTAAAAACTGAGATTTTTTTTAATTTCCAAAATATATCTTTTTAACCAGAAGAAAATACTTAGTCTACAAAGGAGTGCATATAGTTGTACTGGTTTTGACTAACTTAAATTAAGTTAATTTTTATCATTGTAGCTCTGAGGGTGCTATATTTGGGATGTGTGACCAAAGCAATGTTGATAACACAGAAACATTCATTATTGCTGAGCAGTGCTTGCACAGGGTTAAGGCATTTTCTGCTCGTCACCCCACCCCACCAGTGAGGAGCTGGGAGTGCACAAGGAGCTGGGAGGGGACACAGCCAGGACAGCTGACCCAAGGGAAATTCCCCAATGTATGGAACTGAGTTCAGTATGTAAAGCTGGCGGAAGAAGAAGGAAGAGGAGGACATTTGGAGTGATGGTGTTTGTCTTCCCAAGTCACATTATGTGTGATGGGGCCTGCTCTCCTGGGGATGGCTGAACACTGCCTGCCCTTGGGAAGCACTGAATTCATTCCTTGTTATGCTTTGCTTGTGTGCATGTGGCCTTTGCTTTCCCTATGTGTCTTTATCCTAATCCATGGGTTTTCTCACTTTTACCCTTCTGATTCTCTCCCCCATCCAAACCAGGGGATGTGACTGAGTGGTTACATGGGGCTGAGGTGTTGGCTGGGGTTAAACCACAACAGCACTAAGCAGAAATGGCCAAGGATGAATGGCCAAGGTCACCCAGTTAAGGGAGCAAGGATCCCCATTCTCATCATCTCACAGGAAAAAGCAGCATTTTCTCAGGAATGACTTCCAAAATATCTTCTTAATCAAAGTTACCTTTTTCTCCTGGAGGTCCAACTCTGCCTGGACGACCTGGAGCACCTTTCTCCCCCTTTTCTCCAGCCTCCCCTGTTGATACAAAAGTAAATGAAAAGAAGAATCATATTAAACCAGGACTATTTTCTGTTAGCAGCCGTGACAAGAATGCCATTCTCTCCAGTGAAAAAAATAGAAGCAGATGTGATCTGATTTAACAGCTTTGCTTGACTGACAGAAAACAGATTTTTCTTCAATTGATGCGGACACTGGAAAACCCTGTCAATACTTTACTGAAGTCTCATGCAACAGGTCTAGTTTTGTGGATGTTACTTATATCACTGACCTTCAAAAAGCCAACAGCACATATCCCCAGTTATATACTGTGCTTTTTAATCTCTGAAGTATGAACCACTATGTAGTGTATTTACATGCACATAGTTTGTTGTTCATCATTATATTCAGGATATTTAAACATCACTTTCTGTAAAAAGTGTTTGTCTCCCTGGTGCCTTACATTAAAAATTTGGGGATGCTTAGCTTGTTTTGCCCACTAAAGCTACACTACCACTGTAGTCTGCCATTGGTATAAAATTAAAATCTCTGACAAACAGAAGGTTAAAGAATTATTTATACAGCCACCTTGACAAAACAAGATTTGTATGAGGAAGGAGAAGAAAGTTCTATGGCTTCCACAGAAAATAAAGTGTTGGTATGTAAAACCCAGAGTTAGCACAGCACATATGATGTCCCAACACTGTTTTTCTATGGAAGAGAGTGAGCATTAGCTGCTCTCCAGGAAGGTGATGGGAGCACCACAGCAGGAAAGTCAGTGGTCATCATGCAGCCCACAAGCCCAGCTCTCTGGCATATCTGGCAACCATGGTTCAGAGAGATGTCACAGAGATGACATGTAAAAACATGTCACACCGTGGCAAATTTCAAACATGCAGCCTCCAGCTCTCTTTCCAAATCTCTCTCTATATTGTAGACCTAGGTGGCTGTGAGCTGAACTCAGCCTTCCATCTGTTATATTTTCATTCTTCAGGCTGCTCCAGACCATCTTCCCTGCCTTCAGACATGCAAAAATAGGCCATTCTCTGACCTTAATGAGGACAAACTTCACATAACCCCCAGTGAATAATATTGTTACTATGAAACAGGCTATAATTTGGCACATTTGGGAACGTCACATTTTTATTATCAAGTAACCAATAGGCTTTGTATGATTGCCTTTCACCCCTCAGGGCTGGTTATGAGTTCTTTGCTTCCCAAAGATAAATCCTGACAATGACTTTCCCCTGCTCTCTGGAGGCTGAGAGCAGGCTATTACAGCCTATTGCTCTACACGTTCTTCAGAGTGAAAGCTGTGCATTAGGGATCAATAAAATAGATCACTCTTGCTTCAGGCCATTACACTTGCCTGCATTTATTCTCATAATACGATGACACTGCATTCCTTAGTGTGGGTGTTTCAAAAACTTTCTCCAGGAGGAGATTGCTCCATTACAGGCCCAGCTACAGACCAGTTGACAT
Organism: Melozone crissalis; assembly: GCF_028551555.1. NCBI lineage: Eukaryota > Metazoa > Chordata > Aves > Passeriformes > Passerellidae > Melozone > Melozone crissalis. Next base: position 64,274,477 of record NW_026535805.1, read on the forward strand.
TTTTTTCTTATCAGCTGTTTTAAGGAGCAGGACCTTGGTCAAGAGGGACTGCTCAGTGGTACAGCACAGCTTTGCCTTGTGTAAGTCCCTATTCTTGCTGATTGTACCCTGAGCATTGTGCAAATTGAAGAAGTAAAGCCTGTGCAGGTGTCATGGGCAAGAAGGTTTTCTGTCAAGACAATCAATTTAATTTTTCACCAAAACCCAATAATTTTTAACTTCTTAATCCGTGAAATAAAGAAAGACACCCCTGTGCCTCCTTTCTGGTCTCCAGTCCCTCGATCTACAACCAAGCCTCTCCAGAGCAGGAGGCTGGGATCTGTGCGTTATGGTCCCTACCTGACTGGTCTGTTGTGGCCTCTTCCACCAGCCACCGTCCCTGAGCACTTGCACCTCTTGCATCCCTCCCTGGATATTTCCACTGCAGGAAACTTTCCTTGTCAGCCCCCTGCAGCATTGTCTATGCAGCTGAGACAGGGTGAGATGAAGTCAGTAGTGCTCCACAGTGCTGAGATGCCCCATACTCCTAAAAGAAACTTAGCCCTGCCAAACTATGTGAGCTATTAAGCATTCCTGTTTGGTGATAACTTCTTTCCATTACTCATAGTCCCCATGTGAGTAGATGCATCAAGTGTGAGTGTAAAAAAAAAAAATGGGTTTTTTAACATAAAATAACTTTTTTATGTATTGAGTGTCACTAAGACTATTAAGACAACTCCTGATTAAGACTCTAGAAGGGAGACAAAACAAGATGGCAAGCTGAGAATTTAGGCTTTGAAGGACTGTTCTGTGTTATTTTGTTTCTCCACAATAGTAGTAACTTCAATTTCATGTGCCTATCAAAAGAAACTGGACTTTAGGAAGAATATGAGTGAGCTGTGTAGTTAGGCTTCATCATCCATTGCTTTTTCACACACAGCACAGTTTTCTTAATATTAATATTGCTGGCTTACTAAAACATGGTTCAGTCTGCTGTCTGCATTCTCACACCCATGGTTTTCCCCTTACACTTTTCATCTCACTCCTTTATACTCTTGAGTTAAAAAAATAACTAACCCACCAAAACCTCCCCCCCTAAAAAAACCACACCAAAATGACTATAAAAAACAAAGAAACCAAAAAAAATCCACCAAAAATCAAACCAAAACAAAAATACCACAAACATACAAAAAACCCAAAACCAAACCAACCAACCAACCAACCAAAAAAATAAAAAACCCAAAAAATCCCTAACCAAACCAAAAAACCACCAAAACCTGTCCCTAAGACCTAAACTGCCGACTTTAATCTCATTTGTGCTTTTACTATTCTTGGTGTCTTTAGTAGATTTCTTCCTCATTTATTTCCATCTCCATTCTCATCTCATGCCCCTTCTGATTTTCTCTTTTACTCTATGAGATCTTAATTGATTTTGTCTCATTTTACATTTATTTAGTTTCCAGTCTCTCCACTCAGTCTGATTCTTGAGCTCTTCTTCCTTTGTTTTTCCCCATTATCTCTTTCTGTTCTTCTAAAATTCCTCCTTTATGCTCCCCTGCTTCTGTGTACTTTTCCCTGATGACTTTGTCTTTCATCACCCCATTTGGGCTCCACTTTTTGCACCACCCCTTAAATGTCTCTCCTCTGCCATTCACATATCCCACGGTCTCCCTAATTTCTTGCATTTTTCCCTGCACCTGTTTTTCCCATATTCTGACAGAGCCATGCCCAGCAGCAGTGTGGAACTCTATTTCTCCACTACTGGGGATGCTGCTGGCAGCCCAGGGAAGGAGGAGGAGATGGTGCAGATCTAAAAGCTGCAGTGAGCAAATCCTGATGCATAGCAGCTGAATTTGGGCACGTGGCCACACGTGTGCTCAGTTTAAAGGAAGCCTTGGCCAGTGAGATGGGTGGGAGTTGTGCCAGGGGGGGGACAGCAGTATCTCACCACCACCTCTCTGAGCCAGTCCCCCTGACAGCATAGTTGGAGCACTGAATGTTTTTTAGGGATTTCACATTAACTAGGTCTGTATCAGGTCATTTTGTGCTTCACTGAATTTGTACATCAATCTCTCTCAATTTTGCAAGGCTTATATCTTATGAAACTGAGTGAAATCATTAACACACAGTGGCTTTCAGGCCTCTCCCTGGTTTCCAGGCTCAGAATTGTCATCTGCCAAAGGGTCCTGCCAGTTTACACACTTTAAAAACCTCTGCTGCACAACATCATCATCATCATCATAATTCTTGCATTACAATGCATAAGAAATAATAGATGCTAATTTTGACTGATTACAAAAATAAAAAAAATCAATGCAAAGAAGTCAAAAAACTTATCCTGTCAAGTTTTTTGATACAAAATATATTTTCAGACCTTAGGGCTGTGAAATCTCAGCCTTTGACTGATCTTTCATGCAAATTTGGACAACATATATTTAATTTGGTTGTCCTCTGTAAGTCACTTTTACACAGTAAATATATCAAACAAATTAAACAACTTTACTGAAGCCTTAGTTAAACCTCAGCAGGCCTGGATATAGTGTTGTTCTCTCTAACAAGAACATCTGCAGAAGGTCTACATATTATTAAGATCAAAAGTCACTTATTGAAGTGAATAGTAAAGAACAGCTTTTGGCTGAGTTCAGGCATCCAAAGCTACATTACTAACAATAATAACAATAATGATACTAGACAAAACAATAATAAATATTAAGAAATAGACATATTCTTAAAGCCAATTAGCTAAGCTCAGTCAGCATCCCTGTAGGCCAAGCCTCTTGCCCCAAGCAGAGGGCAGCCACACACAAATTGGGCAATACCTGGAGAGGGCAGTTTTCCCCCCAGCCAAACCCCTGGCCAAGCTGGGCTCACAATTCAGCTGTGTGAACAATTTTGCTGCAGAACAGAACTGAGCCTCACCCTTCCCAGTCAGTTGACCACAACAGGCAATGCCTGCAGTCCACCCTGTGTCCCTCAGCAACTCAAGAAAACCCAGATTGGTACAGATAAGATTAATGGCAGCAGCTCTGGTTGGGTGGGCTTTGTGACAGTACAAGGCATAATTACAAGAAAAACTGAAAGGTTTCTTGTGTGGTTCTTACACAATGCTTTTTTTTTTATTGTTGATGATAAACTGGTGGTTTTCATGGGGATTTTTTGTCCTTAGTTAAAAAGTATTTCCCCATGTTCAAAAGTGTTATATTTCAACAGAAATGTCAGAGCCTTCACAAGGGGAATTATTGTTATTGACTAAACAGGGCTGGGATTTCAACAACCATAATGGATGTTGTTGCTTTAAAATGCTAATTCTTCCCAGTGGTTGATTTCTTATGCAAGATATATTTTTTCCTATGAAAAGATCAATAATTTATTACACCACCTTGTTTGGGCAAGAGTTTGGGGGCATATTCTGTAAAAATGTTGCCTTTTTAAAAAAAAACTATAGAAATGCCAAAAACCTAACTAATGTTTGCTTTCTTCTAAGAGGTATTTGAGCTTTTAAAAAATCAAAAGAAGACAAACATAAAACAAGAAAACAAAATAATTCCTATTACATTGCAAAATGGAAATGAAAACCTCTCCAGGTATAAAGTAGGGCCTGATGTTAGTTTTTGGGTATGTGTACCACTGCTCAGTATAAACACCAGCAACCAGGCAATGGATAAGAGTAACAAGCACTAGTGATCATGAGAAAATCTGGGAAACTGGCATGCATTCTCTGAACCATTTAATTTCACCTTGTGGACCTTAAAACTCCATTTTTAAGGAGGCTACAAACAGGGGCAAATAAGAGGACAACTGAGAGGTACCTTCTTTGTCTCTGTTAAAACTGTCAGTTACACAACTGAGCCTGTTAGAACAAAAATATTAATATTTGAATAATGAGTAGGCTTTCACATTACCTTTGAGGCCTGGAACAAGAATCTGAACAGAGCAGGACTCCTCTGCAATGTGTTGAGGATATCCAGATCTTAGCAGTGACAGGAAGGCAAGGCTAATTAGAGTCACCAAGAAAACCAGATCTCTCTTCATAATGAGCACTTACAGGTCACTGACTCCTAAACAAAAGAATGAATAAACAGTTATAAGAATTCCAAAGGCTTTCAAGAGTTTCTACAACTACATCCCACTACAAACACAATATATATTTGTGTGCCATAACCCACACAGCATGAGAAGCACATGTGCAGCTCCTCCAAGCAGGTTATATGTTCCTCAGACACACATGAAACAGGCAGCAGCACATTTAGCAGGTTTTTTGCTGTTAGATTGGATGGAATAAAGCCCAGGAGAAATTTAATTAAACAAGAAGGAGATTAATCAATGCCAATAATAGGCAATTCTGTGTGCATGATTTCTGGAGGTGATTGGAGGATTTCTGTGCATGATTGGAGGCAGCTATCTGGAAAGGTGAAAGGAGATAATGCAGCATGTAGGCTTGGAATCACAGAATTGCTTAGGGTTGAAAAGACGTCTAAGATCATCAGCCAACCATTAACCCAGGACTGCCAAGTCTGTCACTAAGCCATGTCCCCAGGTGCCACATCTACAGGTCTTTGAAATATGTCCAGGGATGGTGACTCAACCACTTCCCTGGGCAGCCTGTTCCGGTGTTTGACAACCCTTTCCATGAAGTAATTTTTTCCTAATATACAATCTAAACTCCCCCTTGCACAACTTGAGGCCATTTCCTCTTGTCCATATTTCTTGTAACCCAGGAAAAAGGACCATCTCCATCCTGGCTACAACCTCCCCTCAAGTAATTGTAAAGAGCAATAAGGTCTCCCCTGCATCTCCTTTTCTCCAGGCTAAACCCCACTCCTCACAGGACTTATGCTCCAGATGCTTCACCAGTTCTGTTGCCCATCTCTGGACATACTCCAGCACCTCCATGTGCTTCTTGCAGTGAGGGACACAGCTCTGAACACAGGATTTGAGGTGTAAACTCACCAATGCCAAGTGCAGGGGGAAATCACTGCCCTGGTCCTCCTGGCCTCACCATTGCTGATAAAGGGCAGGACATCATTGGCCTTCTTGGCCACCTGGCCTTGTTCTGAAAGTTGTCAGTACTAAGTTCCCATTTAGAGTGGATACTGCTCTAAAGAGGCAATTCAGTAACAGATGAACCAACTCAAAGGCCTAAAAATTCACTTCCCATCTACCTGAGCACTGGAATTGTGCCCAGGCAAATTGTCTGATACAATAGCCCTCATATAAGGCATTGAGGGTGGAAGGCAGGTAATATTTCACTGTATCACTCAATAAAGTTGAATCAGAGCCTTCAATAACTCCTGAAGAGAATCACCTTTGAAACACATCCTAGTCAAAGCTGACAAGTGAAATGGCTTGCCTGAAATTAGGCTGTGAAGAGATGTCCCAGAAAACAACCAAACAGAAATGGAGTTTGTGTGAAAAGACTGTAAAAAACAGCATTTAGGAGGCCTGTAAAAATACTTTGACAAAAATGTTATTTATGGATTTCTGATATATTTTTCATGTCCGTCCTTAACCAGAGCTCAGTAACACACAAATAAGCTGAAAGTCATAACAGGTTTTTTATCATCTTTTATAGCCACCATAAGAGCATGTGCATTTTACATCTGGAGCAAGAAGATTGGGCTACATTAATTTCCACTCCCTGAATCTCTTAAAAAATAAGCCAGATAGGATTAGGCACAGGTGTGGGACCAGTATGTGTGTTTGTGTGCCTCAACATGTTGGGGATCTAGGAGAGCAGAACTGTTATTTTTGGGACAGCCTGAAGGTATTAACTGGCATAAAGGATGTCATAGCAGCAAGACCAAGTAGATGATTTTGGAGTTGGGGGAATAAATTGTCCCTCTGAATTACTGTCCAGTTTGTGCTTCCATTATCCCCTAGGAGACCATAGCAAGGGAATCTGATGGGAGCAGACCTTGTCTCCTTCTTCATGTGTGGAGGGCATTGCATGAGTTACAGGCCAGGTTCCTGTGCTTCACAACCCCCTTGCTACACCACCTGTTCTACATCCAATTGAGGGACAGGGGGTTGCCATAATACACCCCTAAGTTCTTACTGGTCATCCATATCTGGTGCAAAGACTTGTATATGCTGTGAGTCCCTTTTGACCCAAATCTTTTCCCCAGGTTTCTTTCCAAAGGAGAGAGACCTGCAGCTGGAGGACCACACCTTAAAAGATGGTTATCTATGCTTTGAGCCGGGAAGAGCTGTTGGGTCAAGAGATCTCAATACAGTCATAGTCTGATGAGCTACAGTAGGCCAGGAAACCCTAGGGAAAAGGTTATCCTGGATAATGTTGGGTAATTTTCCCATGGGGCAAGGGAGGAACAGGACTATGTGAGGTTTTCCACAACCTGCCATGCAGTCCTATAATGGGTCAGGCATAAGCTGCTTCACAGACAAGCTTTGCCAACCAGAAGGAATACCTAGGAGAGTGTGGAACTGCTGCTCAAATATTTAGGCCATGGTAAGTTTTGTCACAATTGCAGCAATTATCACTTGAGGCTTCTCAGGAGTACAGGGCAAAATTGACTTTTGCCACTCAAGGATGAGGAACAGGAGCTAGAGGAGAAGGTACACCACAAAGCCATGCATGGATCTGTTAGAATGTGTCCACAGGAGGGACACAAAGATGATCAGAGGGCTGGACCACCTCTCCTACAAAAACAGACTGGGAGAGTTGGGGCTGTTCAGCCTGGATGATGCCTTAAGTTTTAGCTTTCATATTTTTCAGATTCTGTGCTGCCTTAATGTGCGACTCTGAACTTCATATGAAGTGTTAGCCAGTTCACTTCACAAGATAGTTAGACAAAACAATCCTTTTCCAGGAGAACACCTGGTCACCAGGCTGCAGGACATCCCAGGCAGGATATCCCACCTTTTTTATGTAGTGGGAGCACTTCAGGATTCAGAAGATGAGACAAAGAAGCTTTCAAGCCAAGTGGTTCAGATACCCAGCTGAAAGCCTGGAAATTAGGCTGTTTCAGCATGAGCACCTGGCGGACTGGTGATAAGGATTCTTGATGGACAAATTGGAGAGTGGAATGAAATGGCCTGAGAGGGAAGAAGAAATTGAAATTACAGTGGTGCTCCTGTGTCTGCATTAGTGAATAAAAGGCAACATCATCTCCTCTGTCTGCATTTTATGAGGATTCAGATGTATCCAGACTCCAACTGAAAGATCAAAGGCTCCAGGTATGTTAAATATTAATCTGCCTTTGCAAACTCCTGCACAGCTCAGAGATGAGACAGACATGGAGCAGCAGAGAACTGTCAAGGCTGCTTCTTGGCTCTGCTCAGCAGCCACACATGAAGGATTTTCTAAGGAAAACAAAATCTTCCACAAAGCTTCAGCACATTCCCTGCTGTCTGCTACTGGGCTTACTTGTCTCAGAGACAGAGGGGATACAACCCCACCTACCACATATTACACACACACTTCCTCACAGAGGAAAAGGACTTGTTCTAGAAAAAGAAGCTTCTTTAGTGTCATTCAGGTAACAACACCCAGATCCATAAGAATATTCAGGGAAATTACCTTGGTCTGCGAAGAGCCACTAACAGGAGGAATGTCTGAGGAGGTTGCATATTAAAAACTCTCTAGAATCTGTGGTTACAGTAAAGAGACACATTAATAGTAGAAATCAAGGCAAAAGCACTTTGTATATCACTTTCTCCATCTCTCCCTTCTTTTAAAAAACCTTCTGCAGCTAAAATTTCCTTCTGTGATTGAAATAAGAGTTTGATCTCCAGGTATGTGCTACAGCAGACACTTTCACTTTAAAATCCTAGAAAATTTCTTGTCTTTCTGACCTACTTTCAAGCCCTTTCAGACCTAGATGCATAAAGTCATTTAAGAAAACTAAATCTCACTGAAACTGGTCCTCAGATAAAGGAGGACCAGCCTGTTTTTTCAAACACTGTTTTGGCCCTGGTATTTGGAGTATCTTCAGCATTGGTAAAATCAATGCCAGAGAGAAATGTAGACATGTTCAGCACTTGTAGAAGTATGAATATTTTCTCACTGCCTATGCAGGGGTCAAAAGTCAAATTTATGGCCATTTACAGTGGCCATTAAATCAGTGAAAGCTGAAAGTATTGGAAAAAAATGGGAGAAGGAAAAGGCAGCACTTACTTAAAAAAATAAAAAATAACACAGTGACTCATTTTCCATCAGAAATGAAAACATATCAATGCAATCAACACAATAATTTTAAAACAACTTTTGAGACCTCTCAGATTTAGGAAATCTGCCTCTGTCACCAAAAGAGAAGAGGTTTCTCAAGCCAAGCTTCAAATGACAAGTCCTTGAGAGGTCATTGGAGAATCCCAAAGGCCCCACAGGCTCCCTCAAAACCCTGCAGGACCAGCCAGGCCAGCTGGCACTCACTGAGTTCCCACACTTCCCTCCAACTCTGGGGGGATGGAAAGCTTGGAGATCACTTGAGCCAGCTAATGCCTCATGCATGAAGTCCCTGTATCTGCCAGTGGCTCCAAAAGTGCCAGTGGCTAATTCTATGCCATTGTTTTGGACTTAGAAGAAACAACACAGATGATCTGCCAAGATGAAACTAAATGGATGAAAAATGCAGAAGACAAGTGATGCTTGCTGGCATTAATGCTCAGCCAGCCAATAGCTACAGAGTAACTCTAATCTTCTGTATAATCCTATAGGACTCATCTTTGAGCTGATTTCATTTCACATTAGTTTTCAGAGTAGTTTTCACATTATGATATTTTTTTTTTTTGCTGTAATTTTAGAAACTATACTTCATTCTCAAGTATCTGAGCTGAATTATCTATATTCTGAATTGAGTATACTTCTGGTACAGACATAGAAACCTGCAGAACCACAGCCACACTTGGTGAGTGACTTTCCCAAGCTGGTTTGAGTCAGCACTACAGACACAGCAATAACTTTCAACAGTTTTCACTCCCTGACTTTTCAAGTCCTTGTCATCCACATCTCAACACCTCCCTGGCAGAACTCTATGGCAGCTCACGTATCTTCAAGCCACCTGTAGGCCCTAAGCTGAATTCTAGGAGATGCAACACATGCCCACAAAATCATGCCCAGAAAATAGCAGGCTGTAGCACAGTCCCCATGTGATTTCAAACATCTTGAACAGATAAAAGACCAAAAAATAAATTAAGTCCCAGGGCTACCTCCAGTGCCCACCTCTGACCAGGGACAGGTTTCTGGGGGAAGCGGGGAGGAGCAGAAGGGACAAGCCTCCAGCACTGTTGGCACAAGCTGTGTTTCACCCCTTGGCCCAAGGGATGTGGATCATTCCCTGGGGAAGAAGCCTTTCACACTGGAGATGAAACCTGTGTCACTGACCTCATCTTTCTCCATTACAGCCTTATTAATCTTCCTAACCTACAGATGTTTTGTGTAGCCATGCTTTTACTTTATCTAAGCATTTTCTCATTTGTCCTCTCAGTTCCCTTGCACATTACCTTGCGTAGTCAAATGTTTGCCATTTAGCTGGACTATAAAAATCAGAATCAATTAAAAAGCTGCTTAAACATTGGGTGATCATTATCCTAACATTGCAATGCTCTCAAGTTAAATCCTAAGTGTTGATTTAAAGGTTAAAGCAATGGACTTGAAAGACTGAAAAAAATGCCTAAATATTAATAGTGTAGAATTGCAAAAATGAGGACCATAACTGCCATGGATACCAAGCTTCTGTGAAATCTATGGAGCATGGAGTAGCATAAAGCAGAGACATAACACATTTCAGCTCCTGATGATGCTGAAGAACAGCAAGATTTGCTGTAGAGGACAAAAGAGTGAGTCTAAGCTGATGGGAAGCTGCTAGCATTACCTACAAAGCAAACTGATGCTAAGTCCTTGGTTACTCCCCAAAGTACACTTAACACTGGCACAATAGAGCCATTTCCTCACACAATGTTTGTGAGGTGTAAGGTATCATTAGTTTGTCAACATAGATGCCCTTATCAGATGTAGATAGAGTGGTCTCATTTTTCTTCAAGAATAATGTTTTGTAAAATTGGGACAAATTTCATCCTGATGTTGTTCTGCTGAAGTCAATAAGTTGATGCTAAAATTAACTTACTGTCATCTGTACTGAAAGTGCAAAAATGACGCTTCAGCAAGAGTGAGATAAAGTAGTACCAGAAAGGAGCAAGTTTTCAAAACTTTTAACTCGAGGGAGATGGGACCTAAGGGCCAAATTTTTCACAATAGTTCTCTATGGATTTTTAGATAATCTATGGGTTTTTTGTAGAAAATAACACTCAAGTACATTTTTGGTTTTATGTAATTGGTGGTCAGAGACAACTAGAAGTACTAAACAGAATTTCTCATGCAATGTTTCAGTCAAAGTCTCAACTAGATCTCTTCTGCCTTCAGCTATATTTTACAAAAATATTTTGTGATTTTGGGTGCCATCACTGTTATATGTCAGATCAAATTTTTTGTATTCTCAACCACAAACAAACAAGCAAACAAATTAGTGTACAGGGTTCTAATTTAACTATCAATTCTTCCAAAACAGGGGTCTAAAATGTCTCTTTTCATTTCCACTCCTATAAAGCAGTTACATGAGAACTTCATACTATCCCCACACAGTTATCTATAAGAAATAAAATTTCTTATAGATGTTGCAGTGTGTGGCAATGTCCTGCAGGGAACATTTCTGTACATGAATAAATACATCCTATGAACATATGCATTTGTAATTTTATTTATGAAGTTTTAAGGCATTGCTTTTCAGCCCTTCCCATCCACAGAGGCGTAGGACTAGCTGCAGAAGTTGGGAAATCTGTGCAATATTATTCCCACTTACACTTTGCAACACGTTCTCACTCTTGAGGCGTTTGGAAGTTTTCCGAGGTGGGCCTGAGCATTGTGTTCTTGAGGGCACTGGACAGGCTCAAAAGGCAAATTCACCCTGGGAGGGGGTTGTCCCAGTGCTGCAGTTCCATTCTGGGAGGTGCAGAGAAGAGACACAAATCTATCAAGGCCCCATCCAATCATCCCAGCCATGCCAGCAGTGGCACCTGCCTTTTGCACAGCAGAAATGCCATTCAAGTATTGATCCAAAGGGTGGGAAGTAACAACTATGGAAGATCCTTAACTTAAAAGGATTGAAACACACAGCTCCAGTTCCCCAAGAGAGTAATTGCTCACATTGGATGGACACAACAAGTGAAATTAGACTACACTCAGGCATGCTACATTAAAGGATGAAAGGAAGCAGAGAAAAAGCCTGATGACAAAGCCAGCTCAAGCCTATTGGTAGGACACTACACTAAACTGGCTAAAATGAGTTTTCTGATTTCTGTTTTTGTGTCCCACAACTGAATCACATGCAAACACATGGACAGGTCAGGAATATCCAGAGAGAAGACAAAATCTAAGAAAAGCAGGTTTTGAGATTAAAGGAAGAATAAAAACAAAAGACAAATCATAGAATATAGACTACTAGCAGACATACAGGAAAAGGGAAAAATTAGACATCTGACCAGAGAAAGGACAGAGGAAAAATGGCACCATACCAGAGGGTGAGGGGACAGGAAAAAGGTTTGCTTTTGGTTGTCACAATAACCTACTCCTCACTGAGGACAAAAAACAAGAGCTGACCCCCTTTTCTCACACATTAGATAAGTGACAACTGCAATTAAAGGAGGTTCAAAGAATAAAGGGAAGCCACTTGAACTGCTTCCCAATTCTTCCCAATGCTTCAAGTATGACACCTCAAAAAGTGAACCATAAGACAGCGCACAGCTGCCATTAGCAGATGCCCAGTTATCAGGACAACTCTGCTTAGGTCCAGACCTCAAGCTAGCAGAGATTAGTTTTAAGCAGACCCTTAGAGGGGACTTAACTGTTCTGGCTTAGGTGGTCAGTCTGAGAAAAACATCCTGAACACTGTGTAGCCAAGTCAGAGAAAGGCACCTTGGCATGGGGATTCATTTCATCTCAATACAGAAAATTGAATCTGGAGGTACCTGTTCATTGCTGAGTATCACTAGTTCAGCCTTGCAGGGATGTAAAGTTAGGTGAGAGGTGTCCCATCACTGCTAATTAGCTAAGTCAGTCTAAAGGAGGGTTAACAGCAGCCTGGCTTCCTGCTGCAGTCACACATCAGCCTCCCCTTCTCTGTACTGTCACCAAAGCCAGCTGACCCCAGCTAGCACAGGCTGCTATTCCAGCAGTAAGATATTCCTCTGCTTGTAATGTTGTTTCTCAGTTGATTTAATTCCTTGGTTCCTGGCAAGGATAAAATGGCCATAATTCCTATGAAAAATTATGCCAGCCAAGGAAAGGAATGCCCTTGGCAGCAGCTGAGATGGCCTTTGGTGTGTTACAAAACTGTGCCACTGCATGCCAGCAGCACACAGAAAACAGGAAGATACATAAGTGAAAGAATTCAAGGGACTAAATTACCAGGAAAAACAAACAAATAAACAAACTACAAAACCACAAAACCAAACCAAAACAACAAACAAAACCAAACAAACACACAAACAATAACAAAACAAACAAAAAACCTACAAGAAAACCCACAAAAAAAACCCACCAAAAACCAAAAAAGAACCCCGCACATTAATGAGAGTGGGAACATTTTAAAAGAAGGAAAGATATGGCAAAATACTAGGCTGCAATGGAATATAATAACCAATAAAAGATACAGAACATAGGAAACACAACAACATCAGGCATTTTGTAATAGCATGCAAGCCACCAAGAATTATGGAAAGGATCCAAGAATGTTATCCTCAAATGACAAGGACATATTTCTTGTAGTGATATCTTCAATATAACAAAACACTGTGGCAAGATGATCAAAATCTTGCATTTGAACTGGGGCAGTGTCAATGCTATTTCAACAAAAGGTTGTTTTTACTTTCAGGCTGAGAGCCAACTAACACTCTACATGTGATCCTGTGTGATTCTACACGTGACTACATCAGTGGACAAGGGACAAATGTCATTTCTTTCTTGAGGTGTTTGGAAGTCTTCTCTTTCTTTCTCTTCTGTAAAGCCTTTCACATGGTGCCCCACAACATCTTCTCTCTAAATTGGAGATATATGGATTTGATGGGTGGAGTGTTAGATGGACAAGAAAGTGGTTGGACAATCACATCTTGAGGGTGGTGGCCAACAGCCTAGTGTCCTGATGGACATCAGTGATAAGTCATGTCCCTCAGGGGTCTGTATTGGAACCAATGTAATTAATATTATCATTAGTAACATGGAGCAGGGATTGAGTGCACTGCAGAAGACACTAAGCTGTCATGCAGTGACACTCCTGAAGGACAGGATGCCATCCAGAGGGACCTGGACAAGCTGGAGAAGTGGCCCAGGGGACTCTCATGAGGTTTAACAAGACCAAGTGCAAGGTGCTGACCCTGGGTCGGGGCAAGCCCCAGCACCAACACAGGCTGGGGATGAGCAGATCCAGAGCAGCCCTGCTGAGAAGGATTTGGGGGTGTGAGGGGGGTGAGAGGATGGGCATGGCCCAGCCATGTGCCCTCACAGCCTGGAGAGCCAAACGTGCCCTGGGCCGCATCAGAGGCAGCGTGGGGAGGGGATTCTGCCCCTCTGCTCTGCCCTGCTGAGACCCCACCTGCAGGGCTGCATCAGCTCTGGGGTCCCAGCACAGGAAGGACATGGAGCTGTGGGAGTGAGACCAGAGGAGGCCACCAAGATGATCAGAGGGATGGAGCAGCTCTGCTGTGAGGAAAGGCTGAGATATTTGGGATTCCTGGAGTCATCTAATTATAGCCTTCCAGTACCTAAAGGGAGTCTAAAAGAAAGATGTGGAAAGACTTTTTACAAGAGCATATAGTGACAGGACTACAATGAAATTTAAAGTAGCTTTAGATTAGATACTGGGAAAATATTCTTTACTATGAGAGTGGTAAGAGACCCCACAAGGCTGCCCAAGGAAGTTCCCATCCCTGGAAGTGTTCAAGGCCAGACTGGATGAGGCTTTGAGCAACCTGGTCTAGTGGAAGATGTCCCTGTCCATAGCAGGAGGGTTGTAACCAGATGATTGTAAAAGTCCCTTCCAATCCAGGCCATTCTATGATTCTATATCTTCATTGGACAAGTGACAGGTGATCTTGATAGCAACAGTACTACCCAATGTCCTTTTATTCTTAGAGCTCTCACACATCTTTCCAAATACAGATTAGGGAAAGAAGGCAAAAGAAAGGGGAACGTATCAAAACAGCTACCCACATTAATAGAAAACATATGGTTGGTACACAGAAATAGTTGTATAAGCAAAATGCAGTGGGAAAATAAACAGGTTTCTATGTGTCTGATGTGACTTAGTTGAAGCACACAAAAAGGCACTCAATTCTATATTAACAAAGTTCTCAGAAGTTAAAGTATTCTTACACTAGCATGCCACAGCAGACTTTTACTAATCAGTCTATATCATTGGCAATAGCCATGATCCAGTGTAAAAGCTGTTGCCAAAAGGAACCTAGTGGAAATATCTTTCAGTGGCAAAACCTCCCAGAGCATCTTTTAGACATGCCACAACACATGCACTCAAAATACTTTATCATGTACAATGCACCGGTTGACAAATATTTTTAAAATTTGAGAAGGAGTACAAGGGATTGCAAGCAGTTTGAGATGCTTTTGACAATCTCATCTCATTTTGTAAATCTGAAATATTAATTCAGATGTAAACAGACAGAATGTGAAGAACAGAATTTGCAAGCAAGGGTGTTTATCTGAATCCATATAAAGAAGGTGTTACTTCCCTTAAATGTATATCATGATGCTTCTGCTACCAAAAGATTCTTGAGGATGACAACCCTCTAAGAAATTTTTTCATTGAAGTCCTTCCATCTAACCAACTGCCCTGAGAGACTTCTGTATTTTAATAATGTACATTTCTAGGGAATAATATAACAAGCTGTGTTAAGTAAGTGATAACTACTGGCATTTCCACTGCTTTGGTACTCAGCAAATTCTCTAACAATAGCCACAGATGTACCTTTCACACAGCTAGAACATGACCAGAGGGCAGCTGTGCACCAATTAAGAAGCTGCAGAACAGCTAAGCAATGAGCACTTAAACCTCCACATTTGTCGGCTCAGAATTTATAGGGCACTTACAGGAGCAAAAACTAATGCTACTGTTCTGATTGTGCAGTTACCAGTAAAATAAAAGGCTTCAATGGTGTTAAAGAGTAAACTGACCTGAAATCCCAACATCCACCATCTGACTTAAGAAAAGGAACAATGGAAACAAAACCAAGACTTGCCACAGTTACTCAGTGCTGCCAAAAAGATACAGAGGCATCAGTTCTATACATAACAGAAAGTCCATGTACTCAGTCACTGTAGCCGCAGTGTTTAATGTCATCTTCCCTAGAATCAAGGAACAGTGTGATGCAATCACTTGTACATTAAGTGTAATTAGGCAAATGCATGTTTAAATACAGAGTTGCTTAGGAGACAGTCTGTCAGACGTAGTGGGCTGGCCATGGCTGGAGGCCAGTTGCCCACCAAGCCCCTCTATAGGTTTTGCACAACTGTCAGAAAAGTAGAGAACAACAATTGAGAGTTTTTGACACTCCACAATTACATAAAAGGCAACTTTGACATATCATATATCATATCTTGGCCTGGGTTGGAAGGGAGCTTAAAGGTCATCTGGTTCCAACCACTTTGCCATGGGCAGGCACCCTCCCCTAGACCAGATTGCTCAGAGCTCCAACCTGGCCTTGAACACTTCCAGGGGTTCAACACTTCCAGGAGCATCCACAATTTCTCTGGGCAGCCAGGTCCAGTGCCTCACAGTAAAGAATATTTTTCTACTATTTAATTTCAGTTTGAAGCCCTTTCCCCCTGTCCTGTCACTACAGGCCTTTGTAAAAAGTCCCTTACCATCTTTCCTCTAAGTTCCCTTCAGGCACTGGAAGGCTGCAATTTGGTCACACCAAAACCTCTTCTGGCTGAACATACCCAATTCATGAAGATACTAAACAGCAATGGAAGATAATCTCCAATAAAGAGTTTTTTCAGCACAGCATGGCTCTCACTACATATCTCATTTCATCTCTACATTAGCTTTAAACTGCAAGTTCATTGCACAGCTAGAGAGAAACACCGCAAGTGCACCTGTAGGGGCTGCTGGCAAATCCAGCACTCTGCAGTCTCCTCAGCATGCACCATCAGTCCTTCTCTTGCTCTTCCACATGTTCTCAGTATCTGTTTCCTTAACATTTCTTGAACATAGCTCTACTCCAGTGAGCCATCAGAGACCTGTTTTCTTATTAACACCATTCTTACAAAGCTCAATGATACACATTTTTCTTTTCCTATTTAATAAGGCTATTTGTGGGGGTTTTTTTCTGTTTCCTGTGTGAGGTCTTCATTAGATTCTTGTCTGGTGTTTTTAATTCATTAGCTATTATTACTGTGCCACCTAACAATGCTGGTTCTTTCATATCAAATTTTTTAAAGCTCTTTGTTTTAATTCTCAAAAATTAGATCTCTTACAAAACTTTCTCTGATGATAACAAAAAGTTCTCTATATAAGTAAAATTAAAATTATAAAATCACTTTTATAATTTTGGCCTTCCAAAGACCAGACTGACCCTGGCATTCAACATCTCATCCATGGTCTCTTGGAGCCCACAGACCATTTCTCTAGAGCCCACTAAAGATGAACAAATGGATACCTGTCAGCAAGTTTCAGTATTTGCTAAAATCATCAACTTGGGTGTCTAAGCTTTTCTTACTGCACATACCAGAGATGGTCAACATCTTGCCTGAGAAGAATAACAAGACACTCTTCTCCCACCTAGCACATTTCCATCAAGGAGACACACCCAAATCATTCAGTCTCCTCCAAGCACACCAAATTACTATGTTGGTTAGTTACAAGGGCACCTTTCCAGCAGATGGGAGTTGGAGGTTTGGAGCAGTGCAATGAGCTGCATTTAGACCTCCTACTTCCTGGGTAAGTGGTCCCAAACAACAGGTTATTATGTGACATAATTATAATATTATGTGATATGGGTAGCAGCAGTCTAGTTTTCAAAGAGAACTGTACAAATCATTTTTCTCTGAGTCATTTTTCAAAATCTCTATGCTTGAAGGACAACTCAGCACACAAATTTAAGGTAAGCTTGCACCTTCCAGAACTCCAGCTCCTACAGCATTTGGCACTAAAGATGGTGAATTGATCCATATCCAGCAGAGAGAATCATAGAACACCTCTCAGAAGCAATTTTCAGATGGCTGCTGTGGCCATCACACACTTGTGTGACTGTGGTGAGTCACTTTCTTCAGCCCTTAGCTCTCCTCCACTCACTCCATATTGCACAGCCAGCTCTTGGTTTGGAGTCTGGCATCCAGCTTGGTTTCATTCACGTGCTGTTGGACTAGATCTTTAAAAGTCCCTTCCAACCCAAACCATCCTACGATTCAGTGCAGAAGAACACCAATGTAAACCCTAAACCCCCTCACCATTTGTCATACTGCTCTGTCCTGGCCTCCAGGATACTCCAGGGACCTCCTAAACAATCTTCTGACAAATTTTTGAGGGGACAGCATGCAAAGAGTCACAGAAGGTAAGGATCCTAGTGTCCTATGGAAAAATTAAGAAACTGGTGCACTGATGAAGTGCTTAAGCAGACCAACTTCTGTTCTTTTCTTGACTACAAACATCTTATACAAGGCAAAAGACGCAGGACTAGATTTTTCTGAAGAGCCACTTACATGGGTGAGATGACACCTTGCTGGATTTTCAAAACCATCTCTTTCTAAAGCTTCAGGCTTCTAGTAGGTTGTTTTCCTCTTAAGAGTTCTTAAAAAATCTGAACATCCAGCCATACTCCCTTGCATTTTTCAGTTCCAAATACATAAAATAGAACACTTTCAGTACAAAAGTTGGCAGAAGCATTAACAAAGCCTTAGAAATATTATTAAATATTTTCTCCCTTGTACAGGTGTTTGCACAGCCAAAAACAACAAAAGGCTTTAAATCTGCTGACACTCTCTTGAAGGGTCCTACTCTCATGGCTGAAAACCAGGATGGCCTGCGGCTCATGCAAACTAGAAGGAAACAATCGGATTTTAAGAATCTGCCAACTAGTTATCAACCAGCTGATACCTTATGAGCCCAGCCTGTGCCTCTTTCACAAGACTAACTTTTCCAAAATACACCCTAACACTCCTTTCATCAAGGGAAATTGAAATAGTGAGACCCTGACCACACAGCCTTACGGGAAGTGTGGTTCAGCTGTGAGGTTCAGCCAGTAGTGAAATGCAGTGCAAAGCACAAACTACACTTCCCAAGAGACACCATGAGAATATTTTTGGCTAAACTCTCCTGGTTTTCAGCCAAAATAATTTGACAAAAGAACTGAACTATCCCAGAAAACTGACACTTCTCTTTAAAAAGCTACTCTGCCAAAAGTCTTCCTACTTCAAAAGGATTCTCGTTCAAGAATTTTTGGACAGCCCTAGAGATGACTAAAAAGAGTTTTAGAAACAGTGTAAAATCACTCAAAATAATCAGAAAAAAATAGTCTTGAACATAGCATACAATTAGAAATTGCACAGATTTCTGCTGCACTTCTCTGTTGACTGTAGAACAATGTCATGTTTCAACTGCTATTCTGACTATGAATTTAACTTACACAGTATCTTCCATGTATTAATTAAAACAATAATTTCATTTTAACAGATACATCTAATAATTTTATGAAAGAGAGTAAAAACATTTTTAAAATGAATACTCACCTTGTAAGTCTTACTTCTTGTCTACAACACTGGCACACTTTATCTATGCTGCATCAGTAACATACTAAAATTTTAGGGATAATATAATTTTAAAAGTGTCAACTTTAAATCAGTGTTTTATATTTTCTGGTTACTATAATGCCTTAAATGTTCATGACCATGTAAACAATCACATACATATTAAATACAAAGATCTCAGCTACAGAGAGGAAAACATAGGGAAGCAGTTTTTACATTTGTAACACTTTGAAAATATTTCAATACCCAAGAATCAAAGTGTATTGGTTTTACACCAATCCACAAAGGCATAACATTTCCAGTCCAGATGCTCTGTTTCACTGTATGACAAGTAAAATCAGGTATTCTCCACAGTGATTTGATTTTGCTAGAAAACAATCCTCCTCCAAAATTTACACGTATGTATGCACAGAGGTCAGAATGGAAACTTGCAAGTCCATTATGAATCCTAGTTTTCATAGCTCATGACTGAAAAGCAGGCATGTGCCTGGCTGCTTACTAAAGTATGACTTACTCTCACTCATTCCTGCTCACGTGGACCAAGATTTTGTATCATTATACACCCTCATATCTCACTAAGCATTTCTGCATGGTACTACTCCCTATATGATTTGGTTTTCGCCAAGATTGCTCTTAATTATCCAGTGATGTAATTCCAGCCCTTACTGGACCTTCACTTCTGCAATGCCAGTCTTCGTTCTTTGCTTTGCAGTTGTATTAAAAGATCACTTTTCAAAGTGGAAAACAAGACAACTGCCTGTGTCTGTTACCAGGAATTACAACTCAGGAATGGAGTAAAATAACTTTCAATTGTAGGAGAAGTTAAAATTCATGTACTGTTTTGCCCTTTCCTGCTAAAAGGAAAGCAAGCTCTTCCAATGACATTTCTACATTTTAAATACAACCCCCTCCTAAACTAAACTGGCATTCAGTGATCTAACCCACATGGGTGCTTCTCAATAGAAAAGTCCAATGTTATCCAATAGACTCAAGCAAGCTCTTTTTTCCTTTACCTTCCCTTTCTATTTGGGGATTGCCAATCATATTTTGCCACATACAAAGCAGCTCCCTAACAAATATCCAGACTTTTTCTATGTTTTTACAGAGTAAAAGCATAAAAGTCTCTTACCTTATGGCTGCTGAGAGAATGGGAACTGCACAACGCTCTGTGCCTGCAGGGACACTGCACAGATGAACCTCATTGCTGCTGTTTACAGAAGTCTGACAGTTTTTAATTTGAAAAGAGGTTGTCTTTTTCTTTTCGACAGTTCAACAAATCAGACAAAACAGTTGCAAGTGTTATCTGTAAACAGCTTCCTGTTTGAAAAAGATCAGCTGTCCTGCAGGACAATAATTAGGGAAGAAGTGTGGGAAAACTGAAGAGGTCCATGATGTAAGCTTTTTATTTTGGGAATGTACTTTTTTGGGAATGCACATTTACTTTCCCCTCCTCCTCTCTAGCAGAGAACCCCTTTTTAACCATTTACATCTATTCAGCTCTGAGCCATGCACGCACATTGCCCCAGCACAACACTTCTCTTGCTTTGCTTCAGTGGATATGAAAACACATGAAATGCAGCATTGAATGTGATCATCTCATGTGGATAATTAACACACTCTCCCCTTGCTGAAATTCCCTCTATGCTTGCAATTGGCTGCACCATTCTTGACTTTAGTAAAACAGGCAACTGTTTCAGAGCCATGTCTGAACACCCCAAAGCAATGTAAATAGTAAATTATCCACATGGCAGGCATCTTCACAATATTTTGTGGTGCTTTTAAACACCTTTGATACAACTTTAGTGCTATTTCACTCTAGCTTCTAAATAGTTATACAAACCTGGTTTTTACCTTAAAAAGCTAGACTAGTTTGAGGCCTGGATAAATCACAGTACCCCATATATATTCAAGCAGCAAAAAACTGGGGCCAGCTGATTCTGGGATTTTGAGAACACCCCCCTCAGTTACAGCAGTTTATACTTCAACAGATATAAATGGCTTCACTCTCCATTTCCAGGGCAAATAGAGAGTATCACTTGTGACTATATCAATTAATACCCTCTGATGAAAAGCTGCTGTAAGACTGTAGCTCTGATAGCTACAAAAAAAAATCCTGTGAATCATCTGTCTCCATCCATCTCATGCCACTGTTCCCTCCTCCCAGTTCTTCCGGGTAGTAACATTTGAGGGGTCATGCTCTAAGCAAGTACCCAGTGGGCTGGCAGCTTGGATAACCCCAAAATGTGACCTTGAAAACCAGGGCAGGAGCTAAGGGCAGTAGCAGGAAGTTCCTTTCCATTTTCCACATGGAAAGTATCAGAACACAGAAAAGGTTTTAGACTGAGGGGCTAGAGAAAGCTGCAATAGAATCATCTGTGTGTTCACTTCTTTATCACTTTTCAGATCTCTTTTGAGGTGTAGATCCACTCCACTGAGAATTTTGTGCTGTGGTGGGGCTTGCAGTACAAGCTGACGACACAGTACTGACGTACTCTCTTTCTGCTTTGCTCTTGACATTACATAGCCTCTCTCCCTAAGCCTGGAGAGTACAGCCTTCTTGCCCATAACACCTCCTGTCTTGTTAGCCCACAGAACACACTGACCAACTTTAATGGCAAAGAGAAAAACAGGTACAAAAAGAGGTAGTGATGCCTTAAACTCAGGACTCCCTGTGGACTACCTACATAGAGGTTTCCATGCTGGACTGGAACCTAGCTACCCTCCTCCACTGCTGTACTGTATGAACTCCTGTATTTTCACACACACCAAATGTTCATGAAAAGTTAAGAGCCAATGATCTCTTCCTCGATAGATTACCTCAGTGAAGAAAGGGCAAAATGGTAGAACATGAACATAACTGTCTAAGGACCGTGCAACTGTAATTTTAAAGTTCATTTTCTATGCACAAGGCCCCATCAGTTCAGTGGGAGCAGAAGGCAATTAGCAGGACTGGGCCCTTGCAGCACTCTGTTGGCAGAAACTTGCCAAGACAAACATTTTATGTAAAGAATGCAGCAAAGTGACTGTAGTCCAAGCCTTTGAAGATCATATTACCATGGCAAAGACAACTCCATTTACATACATATCTACTCTCCCTGTAAACACAGGAAAATAACTTTGAGGCCAGAAACAGAATTCAATGGAGAAACAGAGCCATTCAGGGAAAGCTGGTAGAAAAGGTAGGACTCAACACTGGGGATGCAGAAAAGAAAACAAACATAAATGACCAGTGTTCAAAAGGAAAGGGCAAACACTATAAACGCAGTGAAAGAGCTTTCTCTAGAAAAGGGACAATAAACAAGCACATGGTTTTCTTTCACATGAGAGAGAAAGGCATAGTCCCCATACAGAAGGGCATAAGTAACCTTTTCCCACCCCAAAATCCAACTGGAAACTGTGTAGCCATACTGGTGCATCATCTAAATCAGGCTAATATGTGGAAACTGGGGTACTGATGCATGGACCGTGTGGGAGCAGTTTAGGTCATCACCAGGTCACAATAGCTGCAGGTTATTAAGTTCTCTGTCATGTTAACATGCCTGTCTGGGATACCCAAGTGTTTGAGCCACCCTTGCTGGAGAGAGAGGGACAGCCTCCAGAGGCCACAGGATACCAGTACAGAGGAACAAGGAGCTCCTGGACAAACTGAAACACAGAAAGGAAGCCTGAAGGGGGTGGAAGCAAGAATGGATAGCTTGGGAGGGGTAGAGATGTCTGAGCAACGAGGGAACGTGTTAAGAAAGCTAACTTGCCCTGAGAGAATTAAATCTGGCCAGGGACATCAAAGGCAACAAGAAAAGCTTCTTTGGGTACATCATTGATAAAAAGAATACTAAGGAAAATGTGAGTCCTCTCTGCAAGGAAACAGGAGATTCTTTTGACAGGCTCAAGAGATGGGATTGTGCAAACCTCATGAAGTTCAACAACACCAAGTGCACTTGGGTTGGGGCAGGCAATCCCAAGCATAAATACAGACTGGGCAAAGAATGGATCAAGAGCAGCCCTGAGAAGAACTTGTTGGCTGATGAGCAGCTCAACGTGAGCCAGCCGAGTGCACTTGCAGCCCAGAAATCCAACCACATCCTGGCCTGCATCAAAAGTAGCATTGCCAGCAGGTTGAGGGAAGTGGCTCTGTCCCTCTACTCCTCTCTCATGAGCGCCTACCTGCTCTGCTGCATCCAGCTCTGAAACCCCCAACATAGGAAAAATGTGGACCTGTTGGAATGAGTCCAGAGGAGCGCTAATGAACATCATCAGAGCTGGGCTGGAGAACCTTTCTAATGAATACAGGCTGAAAGGGTCAGGCTTCTTCAGCCTGGAGAAGGCTCCTGAGAGACCTTAGAGCACCTTCCATTACCTAAAGGGGTGTAGGGCTAAAAGAAAGCTGGAGAGGATTTTTTACAAGGACATGTAGTCCTTGAGAGAGAAACTTTTTATAACAACAAGGCAGCAAGGCTTCAAACTGATAGAGGGCAGGTTTATACTAGATACTATGAATTCTTTACTGTGAGACTGGTCAGACACTGGAACAGGTTTCCCAGAGAAGCTGTGGATGCCCCATGCCTGGAGATGCTCAAGGCCAGGTTGGATGGGGCTTTAAACAATCTTATTCTAGAGGATGGTATCCCTGCCCACAGCAGGGAGGGCTAGAGTAGATTATCCTTAAGGTCCCTTGAAACCCAAACCATTCTATATTTCTATACAGCAAGACACCAGTTGGGCCAGCTACTTCAGCTTGATCCACTACACAATTTTTCTTCAACCTCTAAATTCAGGGTAAATACCACATTGACACAACTACAAATGGGATTCTTGGATTCAAACCAAACCAAAACCACGCAGATAAAATCCAACTGGTTGTAAAAGGACAATAAAAAGTTTTTAGAAAACAGAAAAAAATATGCTAATACATTTTAGGAGTATCCAGGAAATTTTTTCTACACTTTTCATAGTCAGTTAGCATTATCTTTCTATCTGTAAGAGGATTAAACGCAACACCTATTTAAAACACAATGGTTATTAAAAAATCTTAAGAGGAGATGACAAGGCTCCGATTTTCCCTTTGGTTTAGCAAAGCATCCAATGGTATCAGCATTTCCCAATAGGATTTTTCCAAAGGATTAAAATTTCCAATACCCAAACTCTTTAAAAAATCAGTATCTGAGATGAGTTGCAGGAGCTCAGTTTATTGCAGGCATCACAAATGCTGTTCTAGTTATTGAAAGTAAGAGCTGACTCAGTAAGCAGCCCTTATTAGGCCTCCCATGACATCCCCAAGAAACTCCAAAAAGCAGCAAGGAGACAGAGCAGATACAGGACTCCTCCACGGTACAAGCATGCCAAGTGCAACCCCTCCTCTGCTCCCAGGGCAGCACAATGATGTGTCCTATTCCCTTTGCTTCACAGAACGGTATCTGTTTGGCCAAGAAAATAGGAAACAACTTTATTAAGTGTTAAGACAGTCCTGGTAAAACACAGCCTGTAGATCTGTCTCTGTGAAGATATCCACCTGCCATCTGAATATCTTCTTAGCACTGCCCCAGCATCTCTGTGGGCAGAGAGCAAAGCTCTCCTTCCCACCTCTTCTGTGCAGTACATGAGATGTAAGGTGGGAAAGATCAGTGTGGCCATGCCAATACAGTATTAACTTCATTTGCAACTGTGTAAAACCTGGCCTTCTACTTTATCAGCAATGTGGAACTATTTTTTTTTTAATAAAAATTTTTAAGCAGCATTCACTGCAGCAATTGTGCTTTTTCTGTTAGTCATCTCTAAAACTAGCATAATTTCCTCAGTGCTTGGATTTAATTCTATTTTTGCTGCTACAGGGGCAGATCACAACTGATCCACATGTTAACTCAATAGACAACAATTAGAAATGTTATCTATTAATCATTTAACAACACCAAGCAGCAACTGCATGACACTAAACTTAAGAATGATTTTCCTGAAAATAAGAAAGAGTAACTGGAAGGTAGAAGAGATACATGAACTCAAACTTAACAAATCCAACAAACTTTCTCCTCTTGATGGTAATACATAAATAAGATCCTCTACTTGCATCTCTGTAGGGAACAGAGTGCTAGTACATAGATGTTCATGTCAGCAGGGTTTTCACAAGAGCACCCTTAAGGCAGGCAGCAAGGGGCAGGGTAAAGGCACTTTGTTAAAGAGCAGTGAATTATTCACACTGATCAGTGCTGCAGTCAGCCCCTACTGGACACAGGCAAATTCACACTCCCTCATCAGCCTCACCACCAACCTTCATTTTATGAGCCTTCATAACTTTCTGTAATCAACATCTTTTTTTCTGTCATTCTGATAAACGTCCAGTGGCCTAGACAGCACATCCCACAAACTAGAGAAGGTGTAGCTTTTCAGCATTGCTCTGACCTTCAGATGTAACTGAGAATCAAACTCAGGCCTATCACTTGGAAAATTCAGGAAAAACAAAGGAATAGGAAGTTAATTATTTCAGTCCACGATGCAGAAGTAATGGGATTTCCTTTGAATGCTGTTTGGCATGAGATCATACACTGAAACTCACCAGCTGTTCCCATTTACACTCAAGAGGGACTACTCAGACATGGTGTTATCATATATCAAGTTGCCCTACTAATAAAAGATAGGTCAAGCACTTACCACCCAAAACTTCAGGCAAGTTCTGTTACACTACAATTGTGACACATCTGTATACCTTTCTGAAGAAAAATCACCAGGGATCAGACCTCCTCATAGGCAAAAATATTTGAAGACATTGTGAAAGGATTCATATGAAATAAATAATTGAAGCTTTAAGATCAGGTGAATGTCTCATGAGCAATTAACAGATGTAAAGCCCTTGCTTCTCATTTGGAGCTACTACAGGAAAGAACTTCAGCATTGGTAGTACCCACATATTATTGCTGCAGTCCTGGTAGAGAACGCCCCACCACTCTTTCACCCAGAGCAGCTGACAGAACTCGTGATCAATCGCACGTTCAGAGTTCAACTGTGCCAGCATGTGAAAGGTATAGGAAACGTCTAGCATCATCTCACATGGAGTTTGCTTAGGTTAAGGTAACATTTGACACCAGCATTCCAGCAGCCTCATTAGCACTTGACCAGATGGCATCAAACTGACTTTCCAGATTGCAGGCATGCACTTAGTATGCTTGTCAAGGGACAGAGGGAGTTGTCTGACTGTATCACTGACACAAATACACGAGGGAGTCTGTAAATAGAGGTAAACTAAGACTAAAGTCTTTTGCAAGCACACAGCCTTGTATTTTTATGCCACAAAAATTCACCTCTCCTTGTAGTTTAATTGATGTAAAAGCCATAGAGCTTTGACAGTGTTATCCTTTCCCTCAAAGAATTTGCTTATGGGGCCATCGTGAGCCTTTGCATATCATATAGTTCAAGAGGGCTTGCAACAAGAGCCAAGAAAAATCTATAGCCAGCTGGCAATGCCTGGGAACGTTTGCAATCTTTCTGTTCAGTTTACTGGATTTATCCTCCCCCGCTCACCCCCTCCCAGGGCTTCAAAAGAAACCTGACTGACATTTTTATTACTATGAAGAGATGAAACCTGAGTTACATTTCCCTATAAAGCAGGAAATGCTGTCTAGCAAAGCCTGCTGAGGATCACCTCTCCTTGCAGAGGTTACACAGCCCCAGCAGACTCACCAGCCTTTAACTAAAGGTAGTTTACATCTGGTAAGTCTCCAAATACTCCCCAAGCTGCTTCCTCAGCCCACACCAGCCAAGGTCTACTTGCACAGGCTGCCATCTGTGACTGTTTTAGAGGAAAGCTTAGTAATGTGTCTGACTCAAGACTATTTTTGGGGGACTAGACAAGGTGGCATTTCCAATCTGAATAATATCCATTTTTGCAATGAAAACTTGAATTCAAAAGTTATGGGTCCTCTACTGTAAGATCTTCTACAATTATTCTCCACACAAACAGACAGGATTCGGGGTTATTATATACCTGCCAACTCCTCTCATCTAATTCTAAGGGAAGCTGATGCATTCACTTCTGCTGAATCATTCAAGATGAACAATAAGTAGTCAAGGAATAAATAAGAAGTTATACCCCAGAGACAGAAGTTTGAAAAGGAGATAGGAAAAGGCCTTAAGGTAAACAAACTTCTTCAAAGATACAGCCTGCTTTTTGTGCAAATACTCAAGCCTTGTCAGCAAGTAACAGGAAATTAACTACTAATTGCAACAGGGCAGGTTTTCCTTCTCTTTGCATTCCTGGCACCAACAGTAACAGCACAGGGCTATCTGTCCTGCCCTACTAAGTCATGCTTAAATTTTGAAGTCTTAATTTTCTCAATGCAAAAACAACGCAGAACTTGTTTTAACCTTTTAGCTCTCCATAGCTAAAGAGGCATCAAATGGGAAGCAACCAAAACTACTGTAAATGGAAAAGGGAAGTAAAGATACAAAGACCCTCAGTGAGTGGTACTTCTCCATCTACCCTCAGGTAGAAAAATGCCAGTTATTAAGTGCTCCTGTCACACAACTTGTTCCCAACTTAGCTCTTCACTTATCAGACTGACTCCAAAATTAGTTGTCTTCTACTGTGATAAATTAAACACTTACTTCTAACACTATGTTTAGTACAATCAGGCACTAAATTCATGTAATTAGCTCAGAACTTTAAATGACCATCATCACCCTGAGCTTGTGTAAAGGGTTGTTTAACAGATACTGAAGTCAAAAGTGTAGTGTTTCTGAGACACTATCAGCCTTCAGATGCTGATGCATCTAAGTTCTTCTCCACCTCTCCCTGAGCATGCACAGAACCATGTTAAAACAAAATCTAAAAAAATATTTCTGAAAGCAAGATGAATACCTAAAAAACCTGTCGTTTTTATCCAGTGATATAGTCAAGCATTCAGAAGTAAAAATTCCTTTCCATTTCAGTCTGAAAGGTGAGAAGCTACAGAGCCTGCTTTTAGGTAAGAACTGGTAAGGAACGCTGCCATTTAGAGCAAGTTAAGTTACCTCAAAAATCAACCTATACCTCCCCCAACCCATTTCCTAAGAATTCAAACCCCTTATCCATATGTCATTTCTACACAGTTCATAAGTCACACACCACCTGCTAGTTGACTTCTTCCAGTGTCAGGAACAGGTAGGGTCTCCAATTGATATCTTGTGTGCAAAACTCAGAGGAGTTCCATTGCTCTACAGTAATTCTCCTTATTTCCCCCAGTTGAGATTTGGAATGCTTAGGTTCTTCAGTATGAATTCTTTTTGCAGGTTCTGGACTCTTTTTGTCCAGTTGTGTTGCAATAGTGCCAAGAAAAACCCAAGAGGGGTACCATTAAAATGGTAGCTGGGGAGTTAATACTTTGATTCAGAGGTGTCACTCTCCAGACAGCGGAGAAGTCCCATGAACCAGTTAATCCCCATCTGTGTTTATGGAATTCAAAATTTAAATGAAATTACTCTGTTATATGAATAGTTGTTTATTCAGCCATTTTTTGCATTTTACAGCTGGAATTCTGGAAATTCAAACACCACATCTTTGCCTGTGAGCTTCTTGTACACACCAGAAAATGTTTCCACCTGTGAAGACAAATAAATCTTGCTTATACATGCTGTGTAAACAAGTAACTCTAAGTAAACATACTTAAGGTACTATACTATTTGCCAGTGTATCTTCACTCTGAGGCCAATTATTTTCTTCTATATTAAGGTAGCTGAGGATTTACACAAAAGATACATTTCCTCTAGAGTATTTGGGCTCTCTCTGATTTTCAACAATGTGAGACCCTAAGAGCTGAGCAGGCCCGAACACAAGCCTCCCATTTCAGAAAAAAATCAAGCGAAGTGCAAGCTTTACTGAGCACATCTGTTTCAGGTCAAAACTAAATGCTTCACTTGAAAAACAACAAAAACACAAACCAACCAACCCAAACAACCCCTATTCATACAAAAAACCAAATAAAACACTGTCTGGTCCCATGAGGGAACCAATACAACTACTTCATAATCCAGGGGCTTTGGCAAGTTGAACTAGAGCTTTAGCTCAAAACTGTTTTGCCTCTATTTCAGCACCTTACTCCAAATACAAACCAAAGCATCTCCACAAGCCGAAAGGCAAGTCTTTTCCTGTATCCCTAAGCCGTCTCTTGGGGCTATCAGAATGTCCCCCCCACCTGCATGAGAAAGCAAGTTTTTTTAATTTACCTTGTGTTCAACATTGTTCTGTTGTGCTTTGTCCAGATGGACTTTTATAAGCCTGCTGCCGTCCAGTTTCACGCGGATTCTCTTGCCCACGATTTCACTGGGGAAGACCAGGTCCTCAAGAATGGCATCGTGCACTGCAGTAAGTGTACGGCTGAAATGGCACATTTAGAGTGTTAAAACACATCCTCGTGGAAAATTCCAGTTTGATGAGGTTTAAATCTTCCATAGCATGCTCTGGCTGAAAATTCAGAGGCTTTTTCTCTCTTTAATGCCACAGTGTGACAATACAGCACTATCACAGGGCATGCAAAAAGAAAAGCTGAATTCTACAGAGTGCAGAAACTTAATGACTGCACAAGAAGAAGTAGCCAGGTTTCTGATCTTCTAGACCACACATTGATTTCCAGCAAGAGCCCTAAAACATACTTCTATTTCTACACATTTAATAAAAATTTAAATCAAAACCAAATTGCTCCATCTGCAACTCTGCCAGAGACACTGACTGGAAAAGTTTAAGTGGACAAGTATCCTCAGCTGCACAGAGTACATTCATGGGAGACTCAGTTTTGGAAACACTGATTTCTTCATCTGCCTAAAGCCAAGCAGCTTAGAAGACCAACGTAATACAGAAAAAGACTAGCTGGCCAATTGAGTCCATACTTAGAAGACTGTTTGAAATCTACTTGTGTGTTCCTGAACTGTCCAGAAGTGAGCCAACACGAGAAAAGGTGGCCCAGGTTGTTTTACGTGAGTCTAGATGGATTACTAAGTCTGCAGCATCCTGATCTAGTTTCAGGGCAGTATCACTTGTAACTAACACCTGTGTCTACAGCAGCACTTCACACCTGCCCACACTGGCATAGCCAAGGGAGACAGACATCCACAACAACACAGCAGCCTGAGCTCATCTCAGGCTGAGACAGGGGCAGTCCTGCACACTGGCCTTTCCTCATGCAGAAAGTGGCAGCGTGCTACTCAGACACAAATGCCAACTTCTCTAACCACTGTGCAGTGCTAACTTTAAAAGAACACAGGCAGAGTCTTCCAAAGGCAGGACTGCAGCTAAATGAGTATTGTGAAACTATACTTTTAAAATCCATGCCTGAAGACTGCAAAATACAGTAACACATGACACAGGTATAATACTGGGGGGGGGCAGGGAGAAGCTACAAGACATGTCACATGTCATAAAGAGGACAAACCTCTAAGACACGGACTTACATAATGACATAGCAACATACAGATGAGGCACTGACACCCAGAGACGTAGCAGTGTTGCATGTCTAGCAATCCAGTGACTAGATGAGAGCAGGGAGGCCATTTAACACAAATTACTATACTATTGCTATCAAATTCATGTCCAGAGGGACTAGTACTCATACCTACACCCCTCCTCAGCCACTCTCTCCCTCATTGCATCCCCTTCAGTGTGCCAGCCTTGACTTCTGCACACAGTCTAACACGTGATGTGGAAGAGGCTCTTCCTACAACTTAAAAGAAAATAGTTCTTGTCAGCACACTGTGGTAACAGAGACAGCAGGGTGGGTTCCTTAAGCCAGCACTGACAGCTAAAAATTTGCTACAGCTGTAGCTGGAAATACAAATAAGAGTGCTAAGAAATGCAACACAGTGCCCAAAGGCGACCTTTCTACTGAACACTTTAGCAGTCAAATGACAGATACAAAGCAGTATTTCAAGCAGTAGGAGAAAGGACAAGACCAGCCAATGACTCAAATGACTTCTCAAAAACTCAACTAACCATTACTTGACTAAAGTACCAGGCACAAAAGAAGGCTGTCATACTGAATCAGTATCATTTACCAACCTTCTCGGACGCTTTTGCTTGTTTTTTGTGCGGCTTTTTCTTGTTGGCTTGGGCAGAATCCTTCTCTGTTAAGGCAAGAGAAGAACAAAATGGCATTTCTCAGTATTTGGTGGTTACAATGAACTCAGAAACATGCACCTTTTCCCCCCACACTAGGTACCAATGCATGAAAAGCCAAAAATGCAGACTTAAGTATGCTGAAAGTTACATCAGCATTAGAAACTAGAGAACTAGAGTTGGCTGCAGAAGGTGAAGTGCTGTACTGCTATATTTTTTAATTACTACTCCTGTATTCAGGGCACTGAAATAGAAGACTTGTACTTCATCTCCTCTCTCCAAGAATACAACCACAGTATTTTACTATGTCTCATCAGCACTGTGAACACACTTCTTTGGGAACAGAAATCCCAGGGAATTTTAAACTTCTGTCAGACTGAGCCTCTGGTGGAAACCAGAGTAGTGAGCTGAGTTCCATAGACAGGTGACATCTTGAGATTGAAATGCTAGTTTTACTAGTAAGATCTATTGCACAATCCAGATCAAATCCTGGCTTAAATACAACCTGTTCCAAAATTAGGATCTAAATGTTAAGTCAGTAAAACTTATTTTATATTTTCCTACTGCAAGTGTAGACATTTTAAAATGTTCTAGATGCAGTTTTACCCACCTGCAGTATTTTCTACCATCACATCACAGCTTCTCCATGACTGTATTCATGATGGGGCTACCATTATCCAAATTAGGTCATGTCATACTCAAAATCACATGTTCCCTTCTAAAATAGATTACTGAATTGATAAGGAATTCTCAAGGGATTACAGAATCACAGAATCTAAAAAAATCACTGAATATGCTGAGTTGGAAGAGATGGACAAGAACCATCGAGTCCAGCTGCTGGCCCTGCACAGAACATCCCCACAAGTCACACCATGTGCTAAAGTATTGTAGAATCACCTCACAGCACTCAGTCAGGCTGGTGCCGTGACCATTCCCTAGGGGAACCTGTTCCTGTGCCCAACCACCCTCTGGGTCAAGAACCTTTAGGTGAAGTGAACCAGAGGCACCCCATTCAAATAAATCCTCTTGGTCATATAAAGACTCAGGGTAAGGTGCTCTGGGTCTAAGAATTGCATTAAAAATTTTCAGCTGGCTTCATTTTGATCAATTTTCCACTCTGCATACAGATCCCTAGTTTGCCCAACCCTTAAGTACTGCCCCAGAGATCCCTCCAACACCTTTTCACCTTAGCTCCTGCCATATATTTAGAACTTGCATGAGTTTTTTTCCCTCCTTTCCTAGTAAATTAAATTTTAAGTGCCTAGATTGCCTAAGTGTAGCCAAGTTCCTATTAATATTTGCTCCCTTTTATTTTAAGCTTTGTGTGTCAAACTTCTGAAGGAGTAAGGGTGGCCAGAGCAAAAAAGTTATATCCTTCATGAAACAACTTTACATCTCACCAAGTTTCCACTGCTGCCAGCTGAAAACATTTTAGCTAACATCCACCAGACACTCATTACATTTCCTGCTGGTACAATGAATTACTATCACTGTTACCCTGAATGGGTAATGCAACACTGGAACATGCCTGAGTCTGGACGAGATCACCTCCAGATATCCCTTCAAGTCACCATTTTTGTGATTCTAGGGTTTTTTTTACCTGAGCAATGAACACCACATGTTTTCCACTAAACTTCTTCTCCAGCTCCCGGACTAGCCGCACCTGAATCTTCTGGAAGGACTTCAGCTGAGGAACTGGTACAAAGATAATGATGGCTTTTCTGCCACCACCTACTTCAATTTCCTGAAACAAAAGTACAAAGTAAGCATTAACTGGGGGTTGAGAAGTAATGTTTGGTTTGACCATGAATCCTGAGCACAGGTATTGATAGTCTTGCTTCTGACTCTGTGGGGCAGGGAGTGCATCAGAGAGCAGTACCTGCCTTAATGCTCTACAGAGAAAGCACTGACACAAAAACTTTTATCAGAGTACTTGTTTCACTGTGGAGGAGTGATTGGGCCATAAATCCCACCACCCCTTTCAGAATCACATCCTCTGAACAGCAAATCCCATTCCTTCTGAAAGATGAGACTCAGGTGCTAGAACTGTAACTATACTGAATGTTGACTATCCCTTCTGCATTTGTGCTAATACAAAGTTTCAAAAATCAGTCTAACGCAGACTCCAAAGTTTAGGGGAACAAATCTTTTAATCTACTGCTTCATGGAAATCACTTATGTTGGCCACTTGCCTAGGACTGCATCCCTACTCAATCAACACATGTCACCCCTCCAAATACCAACAGGATTACAATACACTAGGACAGGTTACTTCTCCCCTGGTTTGTCTCTCCAGTAGTTAAACCCAAAGTTTGCACAGGCTTACAAGGCACTTCTCCCATGGAACTGGCTGCAGACACATCCTCATTCTCCAACAGAATGGAAGGATGGATTGTTCTTCACCAGCTACCTTCTCATATAAGCCAATTCAGATGCCATGGGAGATTTCTCACAAATAAAATCAAGCACCTAAGTAAACAACAAAGACTTTTCTGAAAGCATTTCACTAAGGACAGGTGGCATTGCTGTACTTCCAGAGAGATGTGGTTTCTTCTGAAGGCCATTCAGCTCATACATGATACATGCTGCTTCCTGCACTCCCAGCTTCTTTTAACTTGACTCTAAGCAGTCAGTGTTCCTGTGTCTGTACTGGTGAGGCTGGGCAAAAACCAAAGGCAGCCCAATAAAGTTTCTGATTGCAGTGACCTGCCTCATTGCTGTCATCCAGTCTCCCAGGCTGACAAAGTTTAACACTAACTTTCTTTCTCCTTTTCCACTAATTGCCTTCTTTTTTTTCTTTCTTGATGTTCCAGCTGCCTGCACGATCTAAAACTGGAAATGTACAAGGAGACTAAGCTGCACTATCAAGTCAATCCATTGCCTCAATCCATCTACTAACTGCACATAAAGAGATTCAAACAATTTTGTTTTTTATGAAGAGTACAGCAGTTTATGTTTTTAAGTTTCTGTAACACCTACATTTCCAGCCAGTATCTACATGGAAAAAGGAAGTTTCATACTCCAAACCCAGTCTGCAGAGACATAAAGTAGAATCATCGTTTTCAGACCAGCTCCTAAGAAAAACACTATTACAGAATCCTACATGCTAGCAGCAAATACCAGAAGAAAAGCTACAACAGCACATAACATAACTATCACAGGCCACAAGGGCCTAAGTCACCATTCACCTAGTACATTAATATCCCCAAAAATTAAACATACACAGAACAAGTCACCACCCAGCTCTTAGTGGAGAAGGTCCAGCCTACCTTAGCTGCTGTGATGTTCAACTCCCGCAGCTGAGCCTTTAAGTCGGAGTTCATTTCCAACTCCAGCAGAGCCTACAAAAGTGAAGTTGTGGAATGATCCATTACACACACTTCAGTTCATGAGAACACCTGAGAACAAAGTGTGTCCACAGTGCCAAAGAGCAGGTATAGACTCTTAACCGCAGTCAGTATCAAAGACTTAACTTCCTGTAAGACACACCAACATCCAACAAGTTTAACTAATGGAAACAGAGGAGGACTCAGTTCCCAAGTAAAACTAGGAAAGAAAAACACGTTGGCAGGACTAACCTCAAAGTTTAGGGTCTGGACAACTATGTCCATAACTTGAAGTGAGTTACCGAGGAGAACAAGGAAAAGCCACGTACCTGGGATATACCAGACTCGAATTCATCTGGCTTTTCGCCATTAGGCTTCACAATCTTGGCGCTAGAGCTGAACATGGCCTTTCTGCAACGCAAAAAAACACTCTGACTGTCACCAAGCACGTGTCACCTGCTCCAAACACAGCCAGGACTCCCCAGTCCGGCTGCGCAGCCACACGCTCCAGAACTAAGCCAGAGGCCGCCCCACGGGCCGGGCCAGCCCCAGCACGCCGCACCAGGGGTGATGACCAGGCCACAGGAACAGCGTCCCAGGGAGCGCGGGGCCTACCCACCTCGGGACCCGCTGCAAGGCCGCGGCAGCCCGGGGAAGCGGCCCCACCACGCACAGAGCCCCACGAGCGGCTCCACGGGCGAGCGGCACTCCCGGGCCTGCTCCCGGCCCCGGCCCCTCCTCCCGCAGGGCGCCGCCGGCCGAGGGAGGAGGGAAACCCCGCCGGCTGGCCACCCCCGGCCCCGGGTGCCCCGGCGGCCATCGGGCCCCAGGCTGGCGGTAATCGGGCGCATCCCGACGCCGCGGTGCTGCGGGGGGCTCCGCTCCACTCCCGGTCCCGTATCGCAACAGCCCCGGCGGGGAAACGGCGGCCCCGGCCCGGGCACCCACCTCGCTCCGCGCCGGCCAGGAAAAGGGGGAGCTCTCGCGAGAGCAGCACAGATCGCGGCCCGGGAAGGCGCTGGCCCCGCCCACCCGAGTGAAGCCAGAGCCGGAAGAAGGGCAGGGCGGCCGCTGCGAGCACACCGCAAATCCGCAGCAGTGAAGCCCGAGCGTACATTTAGGATCCTGGCGCGAGGGGCGCGGGCTGGCACATGCGCACTGCCGAGGAGCACGGTGACCTCCCGGCCCGCCTCAGCCCTTTGCGGTGGCTGCGGCAGGGAGCGAGGGAGAGGCGGGGAGCGAGGGAGAGGCGGGGAGAGCTTCCTCTGCTCGGCTCTGTTCCTCGCTGTTACGCCGAGCCCTCGCCGTGGGCAGCCCCCGCTGCACCTCTCGCAGCAGAACTTTCGGCCTGTGGTGTCGAGATGCCGCTCCTGTGAAGAGCCGGCAGAATGTCGGCGTTGGCACCGCGGTGCGCTCCGTGTGCGCAGCCCGCGGAGGAAGCGCGGCTCTGCCCGCGCCGCGGAGCTCCCCCTCTCCCTCCTTCCCTCTCCTTCTCCCTCCCTCCCGCCAGGGCTGTGCAGCCACCGCTCGAACAGCAGTGGGAGAGTGGATGGTGTTTTTCCCTGCCCTCTCCGTTACACCATTCCACGTTAATTTAGTACTGTGGGAGTTTACCCTTTCAGGGCGGAAGGGACGTGACGGAGCAGGGCTGGCACAGTCACCCCCGGCCTGCACCGTGTGAGGCGCTGTGCTGAGAACCACGGCCAAACCCAGGCCAGTGAGCGTGCTGGCATCCCGGGACTGTGGACAATCGCCTGCCAGCACAGGGCAGCCTGGCTTTGGTTTTTGTTTGCCTCTGCAAACGTGATCTCTCAGTTGCTTCCGCTAAGACAGTGTCCCAGTGATCACAGTTACCAGACTGTTACTAGACTAGAAATAATGCATGAGTCTTCAGCTGTGTTCAGGTACTACTAACTCAAGATGAGTGTTCTGGGGTCAACATACTCTGTCATCAGTGGAAGCACTATTATATACTGTGTTATTATCTAACAAATAACACTTGCACACTGATAAATTGAACAAGCTGTACTTTTTAATTTCGAAAGAAGTGACTTGCATGTTGATTCATGTACAAGTGCCTGGCTGTATGTCTATCTGAAGTGGAGCTAAAACCGTGCCTCGACAGAAAATCCCCATCTTGACATTTCCCTGTTGGCTGATTTAGGTTTCTTGTTCAAGGGTAAGTCCCACTTGGAGGCAGGTGTGCAACTCACCTGTCCAGGGATGTTAGGCCCAGGAATGGGGTTCGGAGCACTGGTTCTGTGCTTGGATTCCCTGGATTACTCCAAGACCAGCCAGCTTAAGCTTGTACAAACACAATTGCTATTAGCATGTAATGCTGTGTGTAGTCTCTCACTTTACAAAATGCAATAATGGAGTAATAAACCCTTGTAAACAACTGACAAAGACACCAGCATCCCACACTAAACAACCTTAGCATCTGCAAAATGCAGCTCATCATGTTTTCTAACATTTGTGGACTTTTCACTAAATTTATGATAGCCAGAAGACTGATTGTTCAGTGCTCATTTTTGTCCCAAGTCACTCTTCTTTCCTAGCATTAAGTCAATGAATGGGAAAAACTGCTTAGCTCATCCTGATGGTCAGGATTAGTATTTATAGAGATTTGGTTTGGCTAAACAACAGTGATCAGGACCTGATTGAAGAGTACCAAAAAGAAAAATAACATGGAATCGTCTCATCAGTCCAGCAGTATGCACTCAGTTTATACTGAGAAACCACGCATGAGAGGGAGAAAGAGCAGGTGATGTGTGGGTGGATCAAAACATGACTGTTCAGAGCATTAATGAATAAAGATGAGACTATCTGCAGCTTCCCATCTCCACATTATGAGTGCTGAACAGACCAGGATGCTGCATAACGGCAATGAGGAAAAAAGGTGTAGAGAGATGTTTCCTCTTGGACACTGAATTTATGTTAGGAGAAGGATGTAGAGTGATTAGTGTGCCTGGTACCCAATAATGCCTGGTAGTCAAAATATCTGACGGGTTTTTAAGAACCACTGTGGACCTGTGTGATCTTTAAAAGAAGTTATGTCACTACAAAGTAATGCAAGAAGGTTCTTATGCCATTCAGTCTCAGAATGGGCATGATGAAGAAGTGGAAAGAATAAGTTAGTCAGATGTGTAACAAAAGTATCCCAACAGCAGTAGGATGCAATGAGTATATGAAGTCTCACGAATGTGTTGGAAGAAGTACAGAAAATGCAGTAATTATATTTTCATACAACCCTGACCAAGTTGTTTCTCAGTTCCGCCAAGGCCTGTCAAACACCTAAAGTCTTCGGGTTTGGGGGTTTTTAAAGAGAAATGTTATCCAATTAATACACATAGTAATTATGTGTAATGTTGAGCCCATTTGTTGGTTTTGCAACAAGGCAAAATTAATGCCAATGTTTCACATTCCTGGCATTTTACTGGGCCACCCTTGTAGATCTGGACACAGCACTCTGCCACTCTGGCACCATCAGCTTTGTCACAGGGATCTGTACTAGAGCTGTGAGGGAAGTACAACAGCAGCTTGGATACCTCGGGCTGGTTCTGGAGTGGCCACAGCAGTGCCCCCATCTTTGCTACTCTGATCTTGTCAGAAGCTGAGGTACTGAATTTGGCACACGCCCAGCTCCCAGCTTTGGTCTCCCAGTACATGACAGTCCAGGTGCTAAGAGGATGGTGCCAGACTCTTTTTGGTGGTGTTCAGCGACAGGATGAGGAGTAGTGGCCATAAACTAAAACATGAGAACTTTCACCTCAACATGATGAAGTTTTTTACATTGAGAGTGGGTGTTGCCTGGGGAGGTCGTGGAATTTCCCTCTCTAGAGCCATTCAAAACCAGGACGTGCTCCTGTGCCACCTGCACCAGCTGACCAGCCATGGCAGATGATGTCCAGGGGTCCCTCCCAACCCTAAGGACCCTGCGATTCTGTGAAGGTGTTTCTCCTCACTCCAGAGGCCACCTCGCCGCAGGGCTCAGCTGGATGAGAACCAGCTTATCAACCTTGTTCAGCTCCAGCCTCTCGGACGTGCTGAACATGTCAGCGCACCTGAGAGGTCTCCTTTGCCTTTTAGAAATGGGGCTTCCAGAACGAGGTGGCTCGTGCAAAGCCGCTGCGACCTCATGCCCCAAACAACAGCTGATTTCGGTTTTAAAAACACCATTATTGGCGGGGGGAGGGAACAAAACCAACCAAACAAAAACGCCAATCCGTACAAAACCCTGCGCTGTAGCATTTTCTGGTACTTTGGTCTCTCTGGCGGCCCGTAGGAGGCCCCGGCGCTGCCGTGAGGGCGGCGGCCGCGCAGGCGCAGCGGTGCCGGGGGCCGCGGATAGCGGCGGGGCCGCGGGATGCTGCGCTGGCTCGTGGCCGTGCTCAGCCACTCGTGCTTGGTGCCCAGGGCCGGCTCCATGTTCTACGCCGTGCGCAAGGGCCGGC
The DNA here is from genome assembly GCF_028551555.1 of Melozone crissalis. Lineage (NCBI taxonomy): Eukaryota > Metazoa > Chordata > Aves > Passeriformes > Passerellidae > Melozone > Melozone crissalis. The sequence goes on from NW_026535805.1 coordinate 64,313,075, forward strand.
GCACCGGCGTCTACCGCACCTGGTGAGCGGGGAGCGAGGGCTGCGGTGGAGCGGGGAGCCCGCCCGGCCCGGCCTCACCGCTGCCCGCTGTGTTGCAGGGCGGAGTGCCAGGAGCAGGTGAACAAGTTCCCCTCCGCCAGCTTCAAGAAGTTCGCCACCGAGAAGGACGCCTGGGCCTTCGTGCGCGCCGGGCTGCCGGGGCCGCAGCAGCCCGAGCCGGCAGGTAGCGCGTCCCGCCGCCGGCACGGAGGGGGAGGAGGGCGGGGGTCCCGCCGGGGGCTCGGGGCAGGCACGGCGGCTGAGCCCGCGCTGCGGCTGCTGCCGGAACGCGGGCACCGGCCCCTGCTCATTCCTCGTCACTGGCTCGGCGCCATGGCCATGCCCTCCGGACACGGGATGGATGTGCCAGTGCAGTGAAAGTGTTTCTGTGGTGTTTGGAGAGCGTTGCTTGCTCTATGTGTTAAAGATGTAAGGGCCCTTGCATGTCTGTTTCCGCAGACTTAGGATGAAGAATGACTGGAGTATTCTATTTCTTTTCGATAATAGTTTGGCGGCGCGGGGGATGTCAGATAACAGACTAACACTGCTAATAGTTGCTAACAACTGTTGTCTTTAGAAGCAGTCGTTTCAAATAAAATAAAATTTGATTCTGCTGAACTTCCTAACTTCCTTTTTTTTTTTTTCTTTGGTAGAGGCATTTGGTCCTCCAGTTGTAACACAAGAAAATGGTAGCCAGAGAAAGGAACCAGAATTAAATACCATGTGTTGCAGTACATGTAAAAGGCCATATGAACAGTCTACAAATGAAGAGCAGATTGCAAAGCGTGTGAAACATGATGAAGTACACTCAGTGTGCTCAATACCAGCAGTCAGTGAAGATAAGTTTTCATATATGGGTGAGGTCTTTGATCATTCCTTTAATTATTTCATTGCTTGTCGCAAAGAATAAACCAACAAGTGTAACTATTAGAAAACTTTTAGAGAAGTTTGTATATGGGCCTTAAGCCCATTATTTCTTTTTGAAATGAAAATATGAACGATTATCTATTTGTTCACATCTTTCAGTGTAGTTTTGATTGGTTTTTACTGGTATGAATATATAGCTTAATCATAGTGTTATAGGTGTGATTTTATGTGTGTCTGGGCTAAAGATTGGATGTAGCTTTGAAGTTTTGAAGAAGACTTGAACTGTAGTGAAAAGTATGGGACTTGGGGCAGAAGTTCTTCTTGAGGCTGGCTGGTTTGACAGCAGTGAGGGTGTCAAGCTGCAGTGGGACTTGTGGTGCTCTGCACTGCTAATTCACATGGCTTCTGCAGTTACCTTTTAGAAGGGCTCTCTGGGGAGGGAAGTTTTGGGGCTTAGTATACTGGCAAACATTTCTTCTACCTTAAATAGTCAGTGTTTTTGAGGAAGTGCTGATTTTGGTAATTTTTTTGTAGGTGACTTTGCAGTTGTTTATACAGATGGTTGTTGCTCTAGTAATGGACGTAAGAGGGCACGTGCTGGTATAGGTGTCTACTGGGGACCAGGCCACCCTTTGTAAGTAGCTCAATGGATTTATTTTTTTTTAAATTAATGTATTCTGTTTGGTTTTTATGTTATTTACAGTACCAGCCTCCTTTTAAATATGAAGCTCTGTTGTTGGGACTCATAATGACAGTGTTATGAGACTGAGTGAGGAGATATTGATGGGAACAGAGAAAGCAGCCTTTCTGGGAAAAATCAACTGGAAATAATATTCTTCTCTTTAATGTCTTTAATTATACACCATTCTGAATACTTGGAATAACTAATCTACTATTTGTTCTTTGGACACAGAAATACCAGTGAAAGACTTCCTGGACGGCAGACTAATCAAAGAGCAGAAATCCATGTAAGTAGCAAATGTCCTGAAATGCTTCTCCATGTTAGCCTGCAGCTGCACTTTCAGGGCTATTTTAGCTCTGGTTTCCAGAAACCAGTATGGAGCTCTAAGAGAAGTATGCAAAATATTCAATTATGACTTCAAACAAATAGTTATCTTCAATTTTTATTGGTCCTTACTGGCTTTGAACTAGGTAATTCACCTTGAGAATTTCCCAAGTGCCACCAAGCACAGTTATTAAAAAAGCCTTACATTAGGAAAGTCTCACTCTCAACTCTGTATAGATTCTCTTGCATTTTTAATGTGTGTGTTTCAGACTTCTTATGATGGCAGAATCAGAGTATCCTAATCCTTCGATAAATGTAAAAACCAATTCTAGGCTCCTGACTAACTTCTGTTGACAACAGCAGATATTGTCTTCTCTTTTCATTTCCTCTTAATTATGGTATTTCTGCTATCCCACACTCCATGTTTGGAGATGAACTGAAATAGGCAATTGATCTGCTTAAAAACTTCAAAGTTCATTTTAGAGGTGGTGTTGGTGTGCCAGTGGTCAGATTTGTCACTGATTTGTCACTTTGCAGTTCTACATCCACACTCAGCCACTTCTGCCTGTAATGTTTCAGAGCACTAAAAAAAACCCCAACCTGTTAAGGCATCCAGACTGTTGGAACTGATATGAGTTCTTCCTCAAAGTTTTGGAGAAAATGCCTGAGTGTTGATAGAGGTTTTGATAGTTAGAAAATGGGTCAGAGAGCTACTTCTTCAGCACTGAGTTGAACATCAAAATGTTACGAGGTTTTGTTTGCTTTTGAAACTTAAGTGCCTGCCTCTTTGCCTGAATCATAAAGGTGTCATCTGCAATACACAATTTTGGGATCCTCTACACTAAAACACATTGATAACCATTGATGGAGAGGTTACAGTAATGTATGTAGTTCTGTGTTAGCATCAGGTACTTTGTTGGTATCTTAATTCCATGTGGCCAAAATCCTTTCTGACCTGTGGTTGTTTTGAAATGTTCTCAAGGCAGCCTGCAAAGCAATAGAGCAAGCCAAGAGTCAAAACATCAAGAAGTTAATAATCTACACTGATAGCAAGTTTACTATTAATGGTAAGTTAATGATTTTAATTTTCTTATCCTTAAAGACACTGCATGCTTTTTCCTTACATAAGACCCACAGAACATTCCTGGAGAGAGGAATGTAAGGAAGACAGGGCATAACTTATGACTGCTTGGGGAAAAGCTTCTGAGTATCAGACATTGCCTGCTAACTGCATGAAATAGAAGTAGAGTCCAAGTGTCTGTTTTAGTAAATGCTGACAGAAGTAACACCAGGATTTGTGTCCTGAGGTGTTCAGTGTGACAAAATCTAGAAAAAATGTTGTTCATGTATAGGCTGTTAAGGCTGTACTCAGGAAATTACTTGGAAGTTGGTGTGGTAACCTGCAGGGTTTTTGTTGTTTTGCATGTATTGGAGAGGCTGTTTTTAGCACACACACACCTGTGAAGTACATTCAAGTTCTCTTGCTTCCAAGCTTTTAGCCTACCCTGGAAAACTAGCCAGAGATATGTGCTCAGATTATGTATTAAAGGACCTGGAAAACCTAATTTTATTCTCTGTAAATACCATATGAAGCAGCCAATAAGACTTATTTCAGAAAAAAACTTCCTCTTTCCTTAAGATCTTCAGATTTTGTTCCTGTGATAATCTGGAATTGCCTAAGCTTTTTTTTGTTGTTGTTGTTTATTTGTTTGTTTAGTTAGGTGGATTTTTTGTGTTTTACTCAGTTTTACAAAGGCAACACATGTTTGTTTGTTTCCAGATCACTTTGGAGATTTGATTTTTGTGGGATTTTTTTGAAATAACATTAAACAAAAATTTAGTGCAGCTTATGGTTGAAAATTAAATGTTGCTTTTTTGTCTTAGTCTCTTTGGTTTTGCTGGCAGTTTCATTTTGTATTTTGGGTCACTGAGGTGCAGTGTTTAGCCAAAAGGTTTTTTGTAGATGTGTCTAGGAATTATATTTAAAAATGCCAAAGAAGGAGCCTTGTAATTAAGTACAAATGGATGTAATTTGTTTTTTAGGAGGCTTTGCGTACAGTGCATATATAAGATTGTAGTCTTTAAATTAAATATCTGTTTGGAAACACAGATATTTAATTTAATGATTGGGCAATTCAAGTAATAATAAAAAAATACACTCCTGAAAGACAACATCAGAGAAGCAAACAAGAATTATCTTTGGTATCCAGTGTTTTTGCCTGGAACTTTGTACAGAGGTAATGTCTTGTTAAAAGGCTGTTGGCTCCATCTTGATCCTTGCTGGCTTCTTTAACAGCACTCTTATGGTGATACCCCCTTTGCACAGGTATTACGAGCTGGGTTGACAACTGGAAAACAAATGGCTGGAGGACAAGTTCAGGAGGAAGTGTAATAAATAAAGAAGATTTTGAAAGACTCGATAATCTAGTAAAAGACATCGAAATTCAGTGGGTAAGTTCCTTGTTTCTTATTCTTAATGACATTTCAAACATGTTTCTGGTAGAAACTTAAAAGTGTGATCATAACTAAGACTTTTGTAGAGCATCATATTGTACTACCTTAAGTAAAACTGCAAATACAGAGAAGCTGCTTGTTGTATTTAAAGCAAATTAGCAACATAACCTAGATTCTTGGAACCAGTATTTCATTTATTTAAATGAATATTTGTATTTGTTTCCTGTCTCTTATTACTGCTTAGAAAATGCCTGCAATAATTATTTTTAGTTTGTTAGTGGTGTTAGTAGATACAATTTTTGTTGAAATCTAACCTTGTTTGCAATTTTGTTGAAATCTAACATTAGAATATAACTGGTTTTTGTGCCATAGCTGAATTTCTGTATTCGCTTTTCAGAACTATTTAGGACGCTGCTTTGTTGGAGTAACTGAATACATGAGTGTCTTTAAACTGGGAAAACTAAGTGTGTGTAACCCCAAATAAACCAACTCTAGTTTTCTGTGCCTTAACTGCATTTCTTCCAAGGAAATTTAGTATGAGAAGATCTTTAAAATAACAATTTTTAAATTGTTTTGCTCTCCAGTAAAGAAGTAAAACAACAACTATACAGATATTTCTGGTAGAATGTATTTTTCTGTAACCTCTAATATCAGTGCTTAACACTTCAGGGAAATATATTCCTTTGCCTCTTAAATTTTAGCCTAATTTTGATATAAGGCCACTGATTTGAGAAAATGTGTGTACAGTTGACTTTGCACCTGTAATGGCATGTTTACTCAGCTTCTGTCTTTACTCTGTAGAAAACAGGATCATGTAGATATTTAATGTGCAATTTTTTAATGGGAATTTATTGCAGGTATTCATGTTGCTCTGTGTTACAGAGTTGGTGGCTGCAACTTACAGGCTGGTTAGATTTTCTATAGCTACTCCTATATTCTATTGAGGAGAAAGCATAAAAAATTAAAGACTAAGTAAGTTCAGCTGTTCTTGGGAATATTTTACATAATTAAAAGATATTCCTTTATGAACACTTGTTAAAACTGAATCTCTTAGAAAAGGTAGGAGAGATTTTGTTTCAGGAGGAGTGTATGCATGCAGAGTCCTCCATGGGCTGCAGGCACATCTCTGCTCCACTGTGGCCCTCCTGGGCTGTAAGGAGGACAGGCTGACTGACCATGGTCTGCACCACAGGCTGCAGGGCAATCTCTGCTCTCCTCCTTCAGCCCTGACCTTGGTGTCTGCAGAGCTGTTCCTTTCACATATTCTCACTCTTTTCTCTGGCTGTCGTGCTGCATTTTTACCCTTTCTTAAACATGTTTTCACAGAAGAGCCATCAGCTTTGCTGATGGGCTTAGCTGTGTTAACCTTTGGGTCCCTTTCGGAGCTGTCTGGATCTGGCTCTCTCTCATGTAGGGGCATTGCTCATGTCTTTTCACAGAATCCACACCTACAGCTCCCCATGTGCTACCAAAACCTTGCCATGTAAATCTGATGTCACTTCACACCCACTTCATGCTTATTCCCTCTTTGATCTTGTCAAATAGCAAGCTTGATTTTCTTCCTCACCTTCCTATTCCACCCTTGCTTCTGACAAGGATGGGCTTAGGGTATAAAGTTTTTTTCAGTTCCTGATTAATGGATAGACAAATTAAGACATCTGAAAATTGAGAGGATCTTTTGATCCTATGTATGTATCCTAAGTGAGTGCTGTAAGTACCAAGGCCTTTAGTGGAATAGAGGACTTTGGCTTCTGGGGAAAGATCAACTCAGTTCAACCACTGAATGCAGGAAGGTGGGAATTTTGAATTGGAGCAGTTGTCTGTATTTCTTAAAGGATAGGTTAGCTGGTCCTTATGCTTTTAATTAATTCCCATAAAGATGATATCCACAGTTTGACAAGAGTTTCCCTAGAGGAAGAGAGACAATGAAAATCTCTGGGAAGAAAACCTAAGGGCTAAATATTAGGTGGGGACCTCTGAGGAGGTGCTCCTGTACTATCAGTGACAGAGCATTGCTTTATCAAATTTCATGTATCTGCTTTATTCCTGGTTTCTTCCATGTCTAAGCTGATATATTTTGTCCTGACAGATGCATATTCCTGGTCATGCTGGCTTCCAAGGAAATGAAGAAGCTGATAGACTAGCAAGAGAAGGAGCTTGTAAACCACAGTGCTGATGGCCTGGGACTAGAGACTGTTGCACTGGGAGTAAAGGGCCCAACATGACAGCAACAACTTGAACTGCTGTAATTGTTTTGGAGTTGAACTTTGAGCTGTACTTCTTTCTGGCCTGAAGCACTAACTATAAACCAACTTCTGGGAAGGAAAACCCCACATTTTCTTCTGTTGCATTTGTTTTACGATTGAGACAATATTTAGTTGATGATACTGAGTATTTGCTTTTTCTCCATCTATTGGAAAGGCTGTGGTCAGTGCTTTTAGCTGTGTTGTGTACTTATGGACTCACCTTACAGACAGGCTTCTGAAGAAGTAATTTTAAATCAAAGTGTTCTGTATTTTCCTCTTGATGAAATAAATATTTCTTTTTTTTTTTTTTTTTTGTGCAGAGATATTTATTGCATCCCAAAATAGCTGGGGCAGACTTTGGGGTTGGTTGATTTGGTAGGAGGTCACCTAACAGAGATGTCCATTTTCTATGCAAGTGTACAGGAAAAGCAAACAGGTTTGTTGTGTTATCTCTGTCAACTTTTCTGTTTGGTACCTTTGCACCACTGAATTAGTAGGGTTTAAGCTAGGAGTCACTGAAATGTTTTTGGATTTGTAAATTTCTATACAGATGGTTAGAGCTGCAGAAGTTTGTTACTTAATAGCTCTCATGCATTATAATATCTTTCCTGAGGCAGAATGTGAGGGTTTTACATATTTAGTCACATGGTTGTAGGAGGAGGAGGAAACTGGCTATCCAGTAGTTAATAGGTCAGTGAGGAGTGATGATTTTAATTTTTTTCCTCTCATTGAAAACTGCACATTGAAGCTCATGTAGGGGTAAAAGAGGGCACTGATTGGGCCCCCTCTGCTTCTTTGTATGTACACACACAATTATCTATTTACTTTAGAAGTTTGGCTGCAAAGAAAAGACCCATCACTGGGATCAGGTATCTAATAACTTGCCTATCTTACATATGATGTTAAACAAGTAAATCCTGTTTATTGTATGGAAATTGGTTTTGTTTTGGGTTTTGTTGTTTGTTTTTTTTTTAAGCAGGAGCTTTGGAAAACTTGTAAGATTGTAGTGGGTAAATCATAACTGTGTAATACTGAATTTAGCCCACTTGATTACCTGAATCTAATAGGTAGATTATAATAGAAAATCTAATAGGACTGAGTTTTATATCAATTTTGTATGAATGATTATTCTTCTGGAAATTCAGGACAGAAGAAAGGCAAGAGGAAGGTTATAAGATTAAGGTAGATTAAAGGATGGAAAACAAACAGTACTTCTCAAAAGGAGTTAAAACAGGGGCTTGAGGGCCTGCAGAGGATGACAGATCTCTAAGTCATCTTTTCAGAGAACTGCAGCTTTAGGAGAATATTGGCATTTAGCAGCCACCATATTGTGCTGGCTGTCCCAAAATGCCTACTTGTCCTCCATGTGCCTTAGCACAGCTTCTATAGAGTATCTGTTTGATAACCAGTAGTGCTTAAACATAAATACTATACATTAAAGGGATCTGGTACCTTTTTATGAGAATTAGAATAGTAGTGGTTGAGACACCTTGGTAAGTAAGAAACTCTTTATTAAGAAAAATTCTAAGGAGGGATTGTTTCAGTTGTCTGGCCATTCTTATATTGTGCTTAGCTGGCTCTTGGTTTATTTGCCCTACAGGATCAGGTAGATGCAGAAGTGTGGAGGCTGGAGGGGACACACCCCAGGGTGTCTTGTTCACTCCAGCTCAGGGAGGATGCTGAGGATGCATCTTCATGGGTGAAGACAACACAAGTTATCTGTGCAACCCTGTTTTACCACTTTCTTTATTTTTTGCCTAATTTCCTTTTTTCCATATTGTGGGGTTGCAATGCCGGCTTTTAAGCCTGAGCCGTAGCAGTAAGTTCCGTCAGAGCATTACAGCGGGGGCCGACACGATGCAAACACCATGGCCGTTCACTCGGGTTACCTCAGGGGCTGGTGCGAGTGAGCGGCCCCGAGCCCCGGCCTGTCTTTCGGGGACTCGGCTCTCAGGCTGGAGCTGTTCCCCCAAACGAAAGCTCCGCACCGCCCCGTGTTCAGTGTTTGGAGCGGCCCATGGCGCCCCTGTACCGCTCTGCCCCAGGCCGCGGGGCGGGCCCGTCCCGCTCGCTGCCGGGCCTGGAGCCGCGCCGGGGCGGGACGCACTGGCAGCCCGGCCCGGCCCCGCGGACACTGTGGCGGCGCGATGGTGGAGGCCTGGTACATGGACGAGTCCCAGGAGGACCAGCGGGCGCCGCACCGGCAGTGGCCCAACCGTGCCGTCAGCCTGGAGCAGCTGCGCCGCCTCGGAGTGGTGTACCGCAGGGTACGGCGGGGTTGGTACCGCAGGGCATGGCGAGGGCTGGTACCGCCGGGCGCGCCGGGGAGCGCCTGGCCAGGCCGGGCCGCGCCGCCTGCATAGGGGAGGCGGCGGGGGCTGGGTGCCGGCACTCCATGTCCTTGTGGCCGCTCCCCCTGCAGCGGCCGAGCCGCCCCGGCGCTGCCGGCACCTCGGGATTCCCACGAGTGCCCGAGTTCCGCCTTTAGCAATGGCGTCCGAACGCCTTCTTTTATTTTTTTCTTTCTCCTGTGCCTGTTCTTTTAGCTGGATGCTGATAACTATGAGACTGATCCATGCTTGAAAGAGATTCGGAGAGCAGAAAATTATTCTTGGATGGATATAGTGACCATACATAAAGACAAGCTTCCAAATTATGAGGAAAAGGTACGCGAAACTTGGCTCTCAGTGCGGGTTCCCGCGCCGGCCAGCGTGTGACACCTGCACAGCCCAGCGGGACACGAGGATGAGGCTTCCACGTCTAAAATACATCCTGTACCGAAGTCCTGAACATTAAAAAAGAACCTTTGATATAGTTTTAAAGATAGTAGAGGTCTTTTGCTTCTGTACATTGCCTTCAAAGGTTTTGAGGATCATTTCCATCATTGTCATTTCAAAACTAAGATTCCTACCAGGGGAGTTTTGCCAATGCTGACCTGTCCTCAGAGAGCCTCTCTGCGATGAAGGCAAGTGGCTGCCAGCTGGGCCTGGGCTTTGAAGACTTTTACATCCTAATGGCTGCTTGCATAATGTATCTTTTTTAAGTGAGTGTTAACCCCATGGAATTGTTCCTTGTACAAGAACATTTTTTACCTTGGGGAACTCGTACCTTGACAATTTCATAGCAGTTCAACACTGTTCAGGTGAGCTTCCTACAGGGAGCTTTCTCATCCCAGCCTCCAGGTGCTGCTGGCTTGCTGCTCTGACTTGAGGACAGCAACCCAATGACACTTTAATATTTTTATTAAATTTCCATTTAGCAGTTTGTTTTAAGCCCATTGTCTTCTAGTGGTTTTGTTTTGGTGAGAAGGTGAAATAGGTAGTAACTCATTAGGTAGGCTCTATCTGATAGAAAGATGGGCCATTCTTTACAAGATGTAGGGACTTCTCATCCTGCTGTGCTGGATCACTTCTGGCTCAAGGACATCTGCAGAAGTGTGTGGCTAAATATCATCCAAACATGAGCAGGTGGTGATGGTACCTGGCATTGCTGCATTGCTGTTTAGTGCTCACTGTGCACTAAACCTCCCAGGCCTCCGTTAATTGAACTTTTAAAATGTGCTTTGTATTCTGTGCATGTATGAAGAATTCAGCATCCCGTAAAAAAGAGAATGTTGCTGTCACTGTCTTGGACAAGAAAGAGAGCCTGGAGCTGGGTCTCATTGTGTGTGGGCAGGCATGACACACTGTTTACATCAGATTTCTGTACATGGGCTGTGTTTGGCAGTGACTGCATTTTCACAGACAGTAGTAGTACCTGTGCAGCTAATTCAGCTCTACATAAGTGTAAAAGAGAGGGGATAATCTGTGGCTTTGTTTGGTGCTGTGTGTTGGGGGAAAAAAGCACAAAATGATCGAACTGAGCAAGTGCAAGCGCCAAATCCTGCAGTGTGATGTTTTACCCATCTCTCTTTCAAATGGGTGTAAGGATCACTGTTATTCAGAGAATGGTTATGTACAGCTAGAGCTGCTGTTTCTTGTCAGAGGAGTTCCTGCCCTCCAAAGGGAATGTGAAGCCTGCTTAGATGTGTCTGGAGACAGAGGCTGGCTGGCTGGCTTGGCCATCTTACCCATGTTGGTCTCCTCTGTTAGTTAAAACACAGTTACCCTTTGAAAGCCTTTCTCAGCTTCTCTGTGTTTCTGCCAGTTTTCTTTGCAGCTTTCCTATGTTCAGTAGTTTTCCAAAATATTTGCTATTCCTAGATAAAAACATTTTATGAAGAGCATTTACACCTCGATGATGAAATTCGCTACATCCTGGAGGGATCTGGCTATTTTGATGTTCGAGACAAGGATGACAAATGGATTCGGATTTCCATGGAGAAAGGAGACATGATAACCCTCCCTGCTGGCATATACCACCGATTTACACTGGATGAGAACGTATGTTGTTGTAGATTACCATAAATTTTGATGATAAATCCATGTGAATGTATATCACATTAGTAACTACATGCCCTGAGACTTGAAGTTCATTAGCAAAACATATTAAATATGAAGGAGGAGGATGAAAAATAATAAATAATTCACAGCATCTGAACCTTTCATCTCCAGGTCACAAATTCAGCCTCTCCTCCTCAGCTGTGACTGTAACTCATTGCCACGTGATATCTGTGGCATATCAAGCCTAGGGCTGTCCCTCCCACAGTTGTCCCAGCTGTCTGTTGAGGTGGAGAATGTGTGGATGGATCATTCTGTATTGCCTTGTTGTGTATTTTTGTGGGGATAGAAGAACATGTCTGTGTCCAGCAGTGACATCTTTCACCTTTGGGGAAAGAAGGATTTAAGGGTCCAGAGCCACTACTTGCAACTCCTGTATGCTAAGCTGGGTGCTGGCTTCACAGGTGGTGGCCTCCTTTGGAAAGATATTTTTGCCAGTGGGAGTGTGAGATTGGCACAGTCCTGGTCTGTGTTTCTCTTCTTGTGGGCTCTTACAGAGGTGTTTGTAACCTCAGCATTACCCCTGAAAAAGGGGGAAATGTGTTGTCTCCTGTGTGGTGAAGTTGCATTTCTGGTGAAGGGAATGGTTTTGTTTTGAATCCGCTGTCCAGAGAGCAGTGTTCATACATGTGAAAAAGGGAGATGCTGCTTTAGTGAAAAACCCAACTTTTCCTATCTGCTTCTTGAGATCCATAGCAAATAAACTACATTTACTATTCTCAGGCTTTTTCTTTACATAAGCAAACTGTCAGGGGTTATGGTTGAGGCCCCAAGAAGTCTTAAGTGTTCACTGAGGGAGCTTTAGTCCAGAAGTGCTGACTTTGAAGTAAAATCTTTAGGTGCTTCTAGACCCTGGCATTTTGCAGCTAAGTTCTTTTGGTACCTAGCTTTATTCTTACCATTTCTGAACCTGGGTGTAAAATAATCATCTGTTTGTGTTTTACAGAATAGGTAGGGTCTAAGTAGTACTTCTGCAGAGTAGGCAGAAGAGGAGAGTTCCCCATCACCCCATGGTTGGAGCACATCTGCAGGCATTTTCTGCTGCCACAGTTGTACCTTGCACCAGGCATATTTTTGGTTAGCTGCTGTTAGCTGGCTGTTGCTTTTCCTTTTGGAATCTGGAGACTTTTCACTTCCTGTAAGCTTTATTTTTTGGGTAGCTTATGCACTTCCATTCAGTTTTTATGGCTGTGACTGTGATGCTTCTGGTATTCCCCAAAAGCATTATGTAAACATTGTGGGTACCTGGGTTCTGCTATTTAGCTAAGCAAATAGGATTTAAATGCTGCACTGCTGAGTATTGTGGATCCAGTGCAAAAGGTTTGCATAAGACAGGATGGTTTTGGTTTCTTTGACAGGGGGAGAAGTATTGATTCTGCCTGAGCTGGAGGTACTGATCATGACACAGTGTATCGCTGCATAGGGACCACAGTCTTCCACTGCAGGCACTGGGAGCAGGAAAAGCAGTATAATGCTATAATTTTCTGGAACGTGTGAACCTTTCAGTCCATCATGAAATAATTTCAAAAATTTCTACAGAAGTGCAAGTGAAACCTTAACTTTGGAATGCAGATCCCTTGAAAAGGAGCTCTTAAATGACTTGTCACTTCTTGTTCTGTGGCAGAACTACGTGAAGGCAATGAGGCTGTTTGTTGGAGAGCCCGTCTGGACTGCGTACAACAGGCCGGCTGACGATTTCCCTGCCCGGAAACAGTACATGGAGTTCTTGGCTCAAGAAGCACATAATGGTGTCTGAGACCTGACAGGGGCAACATCCCGAAGCCCCATCAGAATAAATGTGCCTTGCTGCTTTTCACTGATTAAACTTGCATTTAAAATCACAGAATCATAGAAAAATTTAGATTGAAAGGCCATTTGGAGGTCATTTTATCCAACCCTGTGAATCACTATACCAGTTTTAAATCTAGACCATGTTGCTCAAGATGTTTGGAAACCTCTGGTGATGGAGGTCACACAGGCTGTCTGGGTGCTGGCTCCAGCACTTAGCTGCTCCCATGACCAAGAGTTTGTTCTTCATGGCCAACTCCCTGGTTGCAGTTTGGAGTTGTTGTCTATTGCCCTTTCACTGCATGTCTGAGGAGAGTCTGGCTCTGCCTTCTTTACAGTCCCTGCTCTAGCAGGAAACTGTATTGGGTCTCCTCTGAGCCTTCTCCTCTCCAGGCTGCACAGACCAGTGCCCTTGGCTGGGCTCCCTTCTGCTAAGTAAGATGTTCATCATGTTTTGCCCCAGTTCTGGTGACTGAGGGATGTCACTTGTAACCACCTGATAGTTTAGTTTGAACCACAGACTGCTTGAGCTCAGTGGACCCAAGTTCTTTATCCACCCAGTAGTTTGTACCCTCAGTCAGGCTGCAAGGCTGCTGTGGGACGCACTAGTGAAAGCCTTGCTGTGGTCAAGGGGAATGGCACCTGTGGTGTCCCCTTTGCTGCAAAGCCATTGCTCCTGGGAGTTGGCATCAGTCAGATTGTGCCCTTGGTGAATTGGCATTGTCTGGTTGCTCCTCATCACCTCCTCATCCCGGTACTTCTTGTGCCTGGAACACCTTCCATAATGGCATATTCTGTAACATTCCTGGGGAGTGAAGCAGGGCTGAGCAGCCTGCAGTTCCCCAGATGTTCTTTCGTGCCTTTTTGAAGGTGGCAGTATTATTTGCCTTTTTCTGCTCAAAAAGGTTTTCCTGATCTCTGTGACCTTTCAAAGATGCCAGCAGCCTTGCAGTGACATTAGTCGCATTTACAGTTGCTCAGGAATCCATTTTCTAACCTTTTTTTTTTCCTTGGTATTTCTGGCAGGTAGAATTGTGAGAGGTGGGCTACATTAATATTCATTTTGCTCAGAATCCATGCTAATGAACTACGTAGGATTCTGGTTTTAATTAAAGAAAAGAAAGTCTCCTTCATTCTTGTCTAAAAATGTTCATAAGATAAATTTGCATAATCGGCATTTTAGTATGCAGCTTTCCAAGTTCTGCCCTGGTACATAAAACTGTGGTTTTCTCAGTAAAATGTAGCAAATTTGTTCTTGTGAGTTATTAATAAAATTACTTTGATCTAGGTATGTTGATTTTTTCTTGGTTTGTTTTTTTTTATTCTTTGTGCTGACATTTAGGACCCATTGAACAACAGTGTTACTGTAATTATTAATCAGCTTTTATTCCTTGTGCTGGCATTGATTTGTTCTGTAACATGGGACAAATCACTCACTGTGCCTCAGTTTCTTGAGCTGTGAGAGGGAGAAGAGTAGGCTTAGGCACACTGGGCTGGTTTTCAGTAAATGCCTTGTGCTTCCACAGGACATGGAGCTCCCCAGCAGTGGGCACTGGAGCGTTTTACTCTTCTCAATGATGAATTATGCCAGCTGGGTAGATGTACTGCTTGCTCCAGCTCTCAGTGGATGATGAGCTGAGTGCAGCCTGTGTGCTGATTTCAGCCAGATATAGTACATGCTCCTGCCTTGCAATCTCCTTAATAAACAACTCTAGAAGGAGGTTGAAATGGCCCTACCTGGGTCTTCCTAATGTAGCAGATGATGGATAATTGAATTTTCCCACTGTTCTTTCCTATGTGTGTGTACACAGCCCTTCTTTAGTAAGTAACAGCGTTTTTCTCACTTTGTAGCAGCATTGCTGTTAACTGTTTCTGGGTGTTTTATTTCTTCAAATGTTTCTGGAAGTGAAGTTGCAATTTTAAAGTGAAATTGTACTAAACTTAAAGGTTGGAAAGGATGAAGGAAAAAGTCGTGTTTCCTGGGTTTGGGTTGCAAGCTAGATGAGATGTGGGGACACAGGTGACCCTTCAGTCTGCCAGTGTGGGCTCAGTTTATGGGAGGGATGCAGGCACAACCCATGCTTGTAGAACTGAAACTCATCCAGCTCTCCATGCAGCTGGGACTGGCTTTTGTGCTGTGGTCCATAAGCCTGTCTGAAAATCAGTGTTAGGAGCAAATAGGAAGTTTAGCTATAGTCAGACACACATGGGGGAGGCTGTGCTGTGACATGTGCCTTATTGGCTCAGGGATTTGTGTGCCACTTGTCTGAAGGGAGGTCTTGAATGTCCTCTTGTACAGCACACTGGGGCTTCCTGCTCCCAGAACAAACTTTGGGGATTTTTCAAGGTACAGCTACAGGAATAAATGACAGCTATTGCCTGCAGCAGATTTTATTCCTTTGATTTATATGCCACAGAAAATTGAGTTTCTGAATGTAAAGTAAAACGACTGCTTTCTCCTG
Source organism: Melozone crissalis (assembly GCF_028551555.1). Taxonomy (NCBI): domain Eukaryota; kingdom Metazoa; phylum Chordata; class Aves; order Passeriformes; family Passerellidae; genus Melozone; species Melozone crissalis. The sequence goes on from NW_026535805.1 coordinate 64,328,376, forward strand.
GTGCTGGTAGCAGTCCCTGGTATCCCATCGAATTCATCCCCCTTCTAAGCTTTTGTTGCCTTTTTTTTAAATCAGAAGCCAAGGTGAGACTGTTCATTCCTCCCAGGGGCCTTTCTGTTTTGATCTGTCTCTGCAAAAGGAGAGGCAGGGCAGCAGCACAGGCCCTCAGGAACCCCCACTTGCAGAGCAGGCAGCCCTAAGAGGCTGGGGGAGCGACCAGGAAGAGAGAGCAGGTCATGCATCCTCCTCACGAGAGATTTACAGTCGGGAGCAGCGGTGAGGGATGGACAGTAAGGCAGCTGCCCGCAGCAATTGCTTTCAGCAGCTCGCTGATGTAGGATGTGACCTGGGGAGCAGGACTGAACCACCTTGTTTTGTTGCCTCTCTGGAGGAATATATACACCCAGCAGAGCTCCCATCTCCTGGCTGTCAGAATAACACACGATCGCCCCACTGGAGGTCGTTCATCATTTTCATAGCACAATGCATTCTGCTGCTGAGAGGTGGCAGGGGCTGTGGGGGTCTGACTGTCAACACTTTGGAGTCCATGCCCTTTACTGCTATAGGTGTCTTTGAAAGGGTGAAAGCTTTGCACTCTGAAAGTGGTTTTTGTCAGCCAGGAAGAAAGCAATTTGGGGCTGGAATAAAGATTCCACACCTGCAAAGAGGTTACGTGGGAAATTACAGAGGGAGGAAACAGCTGGGCAGAAAAAAATGTTAATAGAAAAAATTCCAGAAAGCAGAGAGATGGGAAGGAGAATATGCCATTCCTTCAGATGAGAAATGCAGTTTATTTTCATTGTGGTTTTTGGGTTTTTTTCTTTCTTGCCACTGCCCACCCCTACCCACCACCCCCTCCCTCCACCCCCAAAAACGCAAAGTTAAATTGATTTTTGGCGCAAAAACATGGTTCTGTTTTACCACAGCCAGTGGAATACCTTGGTATATTGATGTAGTATGAAAATTCATGGAAGTAGTTTCAGCAACATCATATTGGCAGCATTAACTCGGGCACGGGAAATATTTCAGCTCCTCCAGAATTAGAGGTTAAAAAAATAGGATCAATGGTACTGAATTGAGATGTTTAAAGACAGCTTTTTTGGTACTTATCTATTATTTTCTGGTTTAATCCAAACTTTCCCAAAGTGGCATATACCCCATTTTCTCATGAACATCTTGAGAGAGCTTTTCTAAGGAGACTCAGGGCAAACTGTGGATGGACAGCAGGATTTTTAATAATTTAGGTGGGCAAACTGGTGTCTGTGCTCCCTTGTTATATGTCCTGGAGCAAGTGTCTGTGGCTGGATTTTTTTAATGAAAAGACATTCACGGCCAGTTGGTAGTTAAATAGTAACATTGATTTGGGGAGGTCTAAAAATAGGTGAGGGGAAGTGCTGCAGGTGGTGAGTGTCTGGCCCTGGGCTGCCTGGGGGCAGGGGCTGTGCCTGCAGCTGTGGGAGCTGCTGCCTGCCTGTCCTGGCTGCTCAACCTGACGAGTATAAATGTTCTTGTACTCAGAGCACCGGGTCCTGCTGCCAGAACAGGCACCTCCTGCCAGGTTTCTGGTTCCAGGACTTCACTTGAACTAGGAACTTAGGAGAAGGGACAGTTTCCTGACAAAGGCAGTCATTTAATGTCAGCTGGCAAACACCAGCACACATAAGGCTGAGATGCAAGCTGAGCACTGCTCTGAAGAATATTTCTTTGTAGCCAAATTGTGGATTTAGGTATTTGGCCAAGCTGTAGTAGAACTGAATTGTTCTGTGCTTGAAAATGACATCATTTGTTTGGGAGTCTTTCCTGGGAAAATGATAGAAATTTCTCAGATTCCTTCCCTCCCCCCCCCAAATAGGGGAGGAAGTCTGAGAATAGGGTCACTGACAGTTATCTTCTATTTCCTGAAGCCAAATAAACATATCAGCTCATTGGGGGCATGAATTGGTGTTACAATTTAAATATTCCTGGCTCAAAGAGGCAGATTTCATCTGATTTACTGCACTCATTGTGATTTTACAGCTTGATTCCCAAAACATTTTGTGTGGTTGCAAAAAGGTAATACTCTGCTATGCCTGCAGTTTCAAAAACCTATTTTTGTGCAACTGAGTCACTAGCTCTCATTATTTATTAACTGTATAAGTACCCAGATAAGGCAAAGAAGAAAAATTTCACAAAACCAAATTGCTTGGGGAAAGATTCAACAGTTGAAGGACTGTGAATCTCTTTCAATTCTGGCCTCCCCTGCTGCAGTTCTCTCTGGGATACCTGCATTAATTTTGTTTAATTCTCTATGCTGCTTCTCAGAGTACCAATTAAAAACTATTGTGCCTGTCAATATTAGCTGGTAGAAAATTGGGCTGGGTATGCTCTGTGATTGCCTTTGGTCACAGACACAGCCCAGAGCAGCCAAGCTGAGCTCTGGGCTCTGGTTTCCCCTGTGATCACAGGCATTTGAGCTGGGAGAATTTGATTTGGGTCTGCCCTCAGGCTTATTTTTTTTTCCCAAATGATTCAGGCAACTTAAAGCTGACCTGCTGTTCATGGGAAGGAGGTGAGCTGTCCTTGGTGATGCTGTAACAAAACAAAGTGGTGGCCAGGTTTTGCACAGGCTGCTGCCCCAGCCTTGGGTGGGGCTCAGTCCTGCTGCCTGCCACTGGAGTGTGTCCCAGAATTTGATGTTCTTGCTCACACATTGTATTGAAAATAGTGTTTTGGTGTTTGTTTTTTTTTTTGGGGGGGGGGGCGGGATTGTTGTGGGTTTTTTTTCTTCTAATTAACAGCTCTAGTTCTGTATCTCTTAACTTCAGTTTTTTCAATTTAGTACTGACAGTCTTGACAGTTTTTCAAGCCAAAGAGGAACCTTCTCCCCCCTTCCATCCTTGCCTCAAAAAAGTGACATCCAATTTTTTCCCCTCTTTGTGGGAAAATTCTAAGCCATTATTGCTGCCTTTTGGGTGGATTCATTTTAATGACTCTCATACATAATAAACATCTGCAGATGACTGCCCAAATCTAGGACAGAAAATCAATGTGTCGATCCAGAACAGCTTGGAAAGGCAGCACCTAGGTCCTCCTCCCCATCCACACCTTTCTCTTCCTAAGAGCAGGCTTGTGACCATCTCTCACACCTCTTGAAGATCAGAATCTCTAAATTTGTAATCCCCAGACTGGCTGGGAGAACTAAGTGGGAAAGCAGCTTTCTGCTACTGTATCCTGCAGGTTAGTGCTGGTGGGGCTTGTTTGCATTCAGCACTACAGAACTGCTATTCAAATGCCAGAAACTCTGCACAGTTTCCTGCATTGTAAGGTAGCTCACTGGTAAGAGAATTCCTTCCTCAATGTTTAATTAAGTGGGTAGAAAGCAAGATGGAAGAAGTGGATGGCATCTTCCTTTGAACTCTGATAGGTGGGAGTTACTGGATAAACTCACATCTTTAATTTCCATGGCCTCTGCTCATGACAGAAGCATTATAGGTTGCTACCTCAGCAAGCTCAGAGAAGTTGACCCTGCCTGCTGTGGTTCTGCCTGTCTGAAATACATTTACATCTGTATTTGCTGCTTCAGTCCCATTTTGCCAATATTGCTTGGTTTCTAGTTGAAGCAGTGCGGGAATGTTCTCACTGCAGCTGCTGATGGCAGTGCCATACATCTTGCACTCCTCTTTCAGGCAGCTCCAGCACATGTGGTTGATTAAGCACATCAGCTGACATACAAATGAGACAAACTTAGCTGTGCATAAAGATCCTGCATAAAGATAAGCATAAATACCCTGCTTATCCCCCACTCTGACTGGATTTGTGAAACACCTGCAGCAAAGGCTTCACAGAGGAGCTGTGTACCTCTTATTAGGCCCGTAGTGCAGAAAACCCAGCAGCCTACCAGGCAGCATGGTAATTCCCAGCACATCCTTGTGATGACAGCCTCAGGAGGAAGATGTATCTGGAGAGGGTGTTAGCTGGCTGGGTGAGTTCTTCCACCAGGTCAGTGAACTCATCTAGATTGGGCCGAGCGCTCCTGCTGACATGAAGGACAGGGTAGGTGAAGGAATGACCATCCTTTCCAGTACACTGGCTGAAGTCCATTGTGGAGTTTCAGGCATGTCTGCACATGTCTGCCTTTGGGGAACACCTAATGTGTCCAGTCTGAAAACTGAGGCACCAGGAAAATGTCACTGACCACCTGGTGAGGGGATGCCATTCTCATCTGAACTGCAGTTAGGTATTAAAAATGCCAGAGAGATGCCCAAGTTCTTTTGAGGATCAGAGTCTCTGTGCATAATGCAATTATCTGGATGTCTGAAGTACACCTCTTCTCCTCTTTTAATAAAAGTGGGAATTTAAATGCAAAACTTCTGTTAAGGCACATTAAGCTTTAAGATTTGAATGCAACAATCAGGGCATTCAGGCTCTGCTTTCCACAGCTTTCTCACTTAGCCAGATGACATATGCATGCTGTGTTTTAGAACTGAGCTCTGCCCTCATTTACACCAGGAACCCTCATTAAATTCAGCTGAATTCATTGAATTTAACAGGATTGCCTGGTGTAATTAATGTTTTGAGGACAAAGTCTGTCCTTAGCTTTGATGTTCTAACATCATATAGAGCATTCAGATGTGTAACAGGCAGAATTTAGGAAGTCAAACACTTGTATGTGTGTTACATCCAAACCATAAAGTGACATTGAGTCTTACCTGCATTTCATAAACAGTTAATAATTTGCATACATCCAGCAGTGATAATATGCCTCTGCATTTAAATTTTAATTATTCTGCAAGTCTACCAGGGTGTCACTTGTTTAATGGCTGGCTGAGCTTAGAGGTCACCCAGTCCAAGTCTCCTCTAATGGCATTTTTATCTGAGCAAAAGCTTTGACTAATAACAACACAGCAAAGATGCTGAAGTGAGACCTATGTAGTAATACACATGAATTAAAATGTAGAGAAATTTAGAAATTTCGGGATTTTGTTTTCAGAGTGTTTCTTTTATAATGGTTATTGGACTCTGACTAGGATAGTAACTTTTTATTCTCTGCCAATCAGAATACAGACTGTCATTTACATGTGCAGTGTCAGGCACTAGGGAACCAAAAAGGAAGCTTTTTACTTCAGTTGTAAAGAGGCAAGTGGCTCCAGCATGCTGGATGATGATGGATCATGCTACTTTCACTTAGCATTGGAACAGACAAATGACACTTTCTGAAAGCAAGACAACAGTACAGCAATGCAATGTGACACTTCAGCTAAACGTATGTGAATCTCTTTTATATTATTTTACGTATGACTGTAAAAAATGCAATAGCTTGGGTTGAAAAGGACCTTTGAAGCTCATCTAGTTCAACCCTCTCCAAAGGCACAGACACCTTCCACTAGAAGAGACTGCTTAAAGCCCATCCAGCCTTTGTCTTGCATGCATCCAAGGATGGGGAGCCTCTCTGGGCAAACTATTCCAGTGCCACACCAAGAAGAATAATATTTTCCTTATGTCCAAGCTAAACCTACCCTCTTTTAGTTTATAACTGTTGCCCCTTGTCCTACCTCTACATGTCCTGGTAAGTTGTTCAGTGCTGTCAGCATCTTTGAGAACAAGGCAGTCACATACCAGGAGTTCTTTTTATCTCCAAAGAAACTCCATGCCCAAGAAAAGGAACCTATGCTGGGGAAAACATACTACTAGAATAAAAAAATGAGTACAGGGAGTAACACACCTGATCAGATTAACAGCTGTAACAAAATGAAAACAACAGTGATTTCAACTCACTTATCAGTGTAAACTGAGAATCTGTCCAATTACTGTTAAGCCTTGTCTAAAATCCTAGCAGAAATTAAAACAAATGTAAAACCTCATAAAGAATAATGCAATATAACTACTTTTAATTTACTATTTTAATACTCGCTTAAGTTATGCAAATGGTGTTTGAGCCCAGCTAAAGCAGGTGGTGCTGAATATTTAATTTTTGAGTTTAGTAGTGGTACCTTAGGACAAGTCTACCCAGGTGCTGCACAAGTTTAATTCAGATCCAGCTGTTCAACCTAGAGGCCAAGTCAGAAACAGAAATACCAACTGCTTTCAATTTTTTTCAGTTGATTAGTACACAACTAGCTGTTGTTTTGGGTACAAGTATGGCCTGTCAAACAGAAATACACTGTAAAAATGGAGCAATTTCAGTTTCTGCATAAGCTGTAGGCTTATATCTTTTCAGGTGACCAGCGACTTTGCAGCATCCTTATGTCTGCATGTCTAGACTGCAGAAGTTTTCAAACAACCTGACTTTTGAGGACAACTGTTTGGCCCCTGTACAGTATCTCCAGATGGACAAGCATAAAAATGAGTTATTGGTTACTTAAAAATACAGGTGGGGGTATTTAAAGGGAGTGAGAATTAATTGATGGATATGGTATTAAAAAATCTAACACACTTATGGAATTGTCCCATGGCAGTGATTTGTGACAAGAAACTAGTCCAATTGCTAAGCATTAAATCTCAGAACAATAAAACCCTCCTATGAACAGATGCATATATTGTGTTCATGTATGAGTGGGAGTATCTGCATTGAATCTTTATAATACAGCTGAAGGGAGAAATGTGGGCAGAGATGTGAAATACACTGGTATCACAGTGATACTGTGATTCAAAAAATCTGTGTTCTGAGGGATGCCAAAATCAGTATATGCTGATACTGTTCCATCACTAGTAACTGCCTTGTGTCCTGAACCCCATTTGCTTCCACTCAGTGTGGCCTAACCTTTAGATACCTCTGCCTCAGGCTCTGCATCATTTTCCCTGGGAAATACTTCATGCTCAGTGTTTTCGCTTTATAACGGGAGAGGAGAGGAACTGAACTGAAATCCATTGTGTTTCCACTCCACCTGGTACTGCTCCTTTCTCTACCCAGCAGAATGCCAGAGTGGAGCAGCTGTGCAGAATCCATGTGTTTTAATCTGAAAGATTTAACAGTTACACAAACCCAAGGAAGTACAGGGAGACCATTTAGTCTAGTCCCTCATTCTGTGGGAAACAGATTCTGTGTAGGATTGTTGGACTCCCTCACACACTCCTGGACATGTCCCTGTGCTACTGGGACTTGGACCAGATGGCCTCCAGCAGTTCCTCCCAACCTTAGCCATGCTGTGACTCTGAATGGTGGTTATCAAGCAGCCTCCTCTGACAGCCACAGACACACAAAGGTGTAAGATTCAGGAGTCTGATGGGGACAAAATGAGGAGAGGTGTGTTCAGAATTTCCTTTCCATAACACACATACTGATATTCTGTCAATAACTCCTAGCTGATGAAATAAGCTCATTGGCTACTCATTGACTACTGCAAAATTATCAAGACAAAATAAGGTTAAATTCAGTTTTTCTCATAAAAGAATCTGAGTAGTTGATTATATATATATAATTATATGTATACACACATGTATATTGTAGTGCACTGTAATGAGGAGTAACTGGACAGAAACAGACCTGTAGGGATGAAAGGTATGAAGCTGGCTCTAAGTCAGCACAAAGTCTTTGCAATGACAGGCCTATGAGAGGTGACAGGTTCTGTAGTAATGCCACTGAATATTCATAATTGAACAGATTTTATTTCACATTTACACATTAGCACGAGTATATACAATTTAAAAAATCAGCCTTGCTGGAAAAACTTAGTTGGAAATGATCTATCCCAACTTGAGACACTGAGTATTAAAGCTATCACCCTCTTTGACAGCCACAGCCTCTAAAAGTGCCTGCTTCTTCTGCATACTGCGAGAGGACTCCAGTTCATACATGGTGGTCAGGTTGAAGAGGACGCTCTCGTGCAGGTAGTGCTGAGGGTCCTGCTGAACCATTCCTTCCAACTGCCGGAGGGAATCCTTCAGTTTCCCCAGGTACAGAAGACAAACAGCAGCATTGTTGTTAGCCTAGGGAAAAACATCTTGTAAACAAATTGTGTGTTTATAAATACATATATATATATATATATGCATTTACAAGTCATAAGAGAGAAGGAAAAGAAAAAGTCTAGCATCTGCAGTTGCAACATATTTACTGTATGCTAAGAATTACTATTCTGCATGTGTGTGCAAAACTAAAATACATTATCAATTATACAATGCTATCCTTTTCTTTTAATTCTCAAATTTACCCTCTGCCAGTAGGGTATGTCTAAGAGCTGAAACTCTAAAAGACAATTTAAAATGAAATATAACTAGTATAAGACATTAGTCTGAAAGCCAAGAGAAACAAATTTCAGAAACTACATGACCTTCTACATGCATTTTCATAGATTTTTTTTTAAAATTACTTCATTATATTTTCAGAAGTGTTTTTCTCTCTCTCTGGCTTACATGTCCACATAAGCAACAGGAAGATACTTTCTTATCACAAAGGCATCTACAGCTGACTTCACGTAAATCCAGCAGATAGGGCAGTCTAAATATATATGAATGATCAAGTCAGGTTCCATTTTCCTTAATACACAAAATGGGTTTTATGAGTTACTGAAAGATTCCAACAGTACAAAGTGAAAACATGTTATAACATGTTTGGCGGCAGAAACTTTCATATCTTCTAAAGATGAAGATAAAGGAAGAACATGGCCTTTTAGAAAAAAATATTTTTCTGTCCATTCAGGAAACTTTACTGATCTTGTGTGATTTATAATACACTCTATTTTACAGCCTGCAAAATAATGCAATTCATGTGTTTCCTAAACTCAGTCCCTTCAGTCTGTAGATGGCCTTGGAGCAGATTACTGGGGGTAAGCTGTCTGACTTCTCAGGAACACTTACATGACCATGCACTGAAAACTGTCAGGTGTAGGAAACCCAAAGGTAAATAAGCAGCTCTTTGATCTCAGCTTGTGACAGGAACCCAAGGCTCCGATATACAACATGTGAAAAATGTCATGTTTAAAATTACAATATCCTTTCAATGTTGTGTGAAATCAAGTTAATTTTATACATGTTGGCAGCTGCCGTTTCTTTTCCTGACATGCAAGTCTATGCTAAAAACAGTGAGTGCCAAAAAAAGTGCTTTTGCAAAGATCCCGTAAAAGAAGAGTGTCTTGGAATTTCTACATGCATGCCTAAGTATTCACGCCCTTCATACAGACTGGTTCTTAATTTCCCATCCCATTTTCCACCTTATCCTTATGTATACTGAAAACCTTTTGGCACACATACCACATCCCATTTTTCTGTAAAGCCCTGAGCATACTCTGGGCACTTATTAAATTCATGCATGAAGTATTACGAGAATAATTTAGGTGTTCATTATATATATAGCAATTTGAAGATTTACCACAGCATTTGATGAGTCGATCCTTAAAATTTCTGTGAAAAATCGATGAGCTTCTGCAAAATTATTCTGACCGAGGTGGAGAAATGCTCTAGAAAGTAAGTGACATATAAATGAGATCTACTCATAAACCCAAGGTAATAATACATTTTAAAAAGAATGGACACCATTTTTTATTTTTCCTGTTACAGATGTGAGAGTTTCTGACATTTGTTCTTTACAGTGTGAAGGAGACACTGATTTACAGACAAATGGAATGACAACTTGGATCGCTCAGCTGTATTTTTTGCCTACGAGAGCAACAGTCTTCATTGTGTTTTATTAATTTAAATGCAGATACTCTCTTCCCAGAATTATTTCTCTTCATGAAATCAGCCATATAATTTTCAGGACACTTTTGAATAGTATCCTCTAAATATATTAAGCCAATGTGCTAACCATTGCAAAGTGAGTTCCCCATCACACAGTGCAATTTACTACAGTGTATTCAAGCATCCTTTGAAGCTACCGGGTGGCACTTTCCTGGCAGATCTGATTGTAGGATAACTGCCCAAAATAACTTCTCCTCTCCTAACAGGTATTTATGCAAATGTATATTGAAAAAACACGAGAGAGGTGAAAATATGCAGTGCCTAAAAGAATGAGAAAAAATCAACTGAAAGATCCCAGTTTCAATGCAAGATGATACGACTGTACCAAGTTAGAGAGATCTCCTAAGTCTGTGCGCCATTCAGTCTCACCTATGACAGATGAAGTCCCATAAAAGAGAGAAAGAGAACAGGATTGTCTCAAGTGTAGTTTAATTATCACCTTGCATACTTTCAGAACTACATTTTAAGAAATTTTATTTAGCTATTAAATTACCTACCTGTTCATTAAAACCATAATTTGACTCTGTAGTCCATCCAATTTGTGAGTCACTTTCTCAACATCTTGAAAATATTTTTCTGCAGTTTTTATGTCCCCAATCTAGACAGAAAAATCGTGAGTTACCACAATAAGAAGAAAAGAGCTGATTATATCTTATCATCCTGATTATATCTTATAAGGACACAAAAACATATGCAGTATGTCAAAGTCCATTACCAAGCTCTTTACACCAAGGTGACCTGGTAACACCTGTTACCAAGCAATGTATTTGAAGAGCCACGTTAAGGTCATGAAAAGCACACAAAAAGCATGTCCACCAGTTTGCCCATGGCAGTTTCTCAGCTGGGGCTGTGGAGCACTTGAGGACTGTAGGGCAGGGAGGCCCCATATCCTCATCCAGCTCTGTTGTTGTAACTAACTCCACAGCTCAAAACAGTAGCTGAAAATGAGAAAAGGTCAGAGTTACTTCCAATGAAATGGGCGTGATTCCACAGGAAGGGAAGACAGACACCAGTGGCCTCGTAGTTACCACAGGAGGACACACACCTGGTTAACACACAGCCTCTGGGTCATAGCCAGGGGCCACACGATGACTTCAGTGCATCACACCATATGTCAGAAAACAACTCCAGTACAATTGACCATTGAGGATATTGGCAAGATGGACTATTTAAAGATTAAAAAAACACCAAAGAGTGAGTTGAGCAGGATGAAGGAATGAGAGATTTGAAAACTGGTATAAAGAAGTACAGATCTGATAGGGGATGGAATGGGGGAGGGGATTTCTAAAAAGGAAGGGGTATTTCACCTAAAGGTGAGTCACATACATTGCTCTTTGAGATGAAAAAAATACTTGAAGAAGGCCACTTATTTGGAAAATAAGTTACCAGCATGTTTTTCAGGCTGGAGAGATGGAAGAAGACAAAAATAAATCATCAAAAGGAGTAAAATTAAACTAGTTCAGAAGCATAAAGCCATGGAAACCAGGCAGTCCTCAGGTGGGGAGATTCAAGGGGGCCCTCAAGAGACTACCCATTTTTTTAAGAACACTATGAAAAATGTTTGTGACAAATGTGCTAAAGTCTCCTTAATGGTCTCAGATGGTGGATATTACAAACCCAAGTCTTACTAGAAAACTTAATCCAGAATTCTTAAATTGCCCTAGCATCAGAAAATACCTCCAATCTTACTGCACTTTTTACCTCAGCTTTTTGTCTGCCCATAGTGGTAGGGAAAAATGTATGACTCCTCTTTTTTTACAGTCTTTTGCATACTTGAAAGTTTTTTATTCCCTTCTAGAATGAAAATCAATTTTCAGCAGTGTTTACCCTTTTCTCATAGAAAATGCTTTCTGGATTCTCTGAACTCTCTCCTGTTACTTCACATCCTCCCTGAGTGCCCACATAAGAAGTCTCCATAATCCAACTGATCTCTCACCAGCAGTGAGAAGCAGGAATCACTTTGTTTCACATGTGAATATAAATTTTGCTTTTATGCCAAGTATCTGGAAGTCCAATTTGTTCACCCTTGTGTAGTCTTCTTACTCTCAGCCTATTTCCTTTCTACAGGAAATAGGCTTGTTGTTGCTTCTCATTTTGTATTTGTATATTACTCCTAGTCTTTGGTAGCATTTTGCCTTTGCTGTTTGAATCACAGCCAATTTAACATTTCAGCTTCTCAACTTGTCAAGATTATTTTGCATTCTGATCCTGCCCCTCATAGTGTCTGTCTGTAGCACTCCCAGCTTGGCATCATCTGTACATTCTACAAGCATGCTTCGCATTTCATCGTACAAGCACTACCTAACCAAAAAATACAAACACTACAAACCCTAAAGAGATCCTTGTGGAAAAGAGGATCTCTTTCCTTGTGGAAAAGAGGATCATCTAGCAAGTCCTTCCAGTCATCAGCAAATGACTTTCCAACTGCACTTCTCAGAGACAGCAAACATCTATCCATCTGAAGGCTTCATCTACATTTCTTCCCAATTTCCTTATGGGAATATCCCAGAGGCAGTATCCACTACAAACACCACTAATACAACAGATACTGCTTCACCTCTAACTACAAGACTTATTCCATGACAACATAAGGAAATTATTCTTCTTTATGTTTAGGAGATGATGCAATTGAACACTGCAGTCAAAGATGTAGTGTCAATTGCTGTCCATCTACCAAACATTTCTGGAATACCCATCATGAAACAGATGCATTTATCCCAGATGTTATGTAACTGGACTCAAAACAAATATTATTCATCTGAAAGTACCACACGTTTACTTGTAATGATAAAGGATATAACTTCTCTCTATAAATCTCACTAAAATGTAAATCACAAGAAAATAATTACATTTAACAAGAGGATAACGCTGGCAAAGTGTAAATGAATCTGTCCTCGAGTACTTTTAACCTGGGAATCCCTTAACCATGAGAACAATCAATTCTAAAGCAAGTTACCAGTTTACTCTCCTGAGAGGCTTGATGAGTCCAAATCTAGTATGCTTTGATACTAATCACACATTATTTGTGATCATGAATGGTTCTGATTTCTTAGCAGCATCTCGTATTTTCCCAGCAAACATTCTGAACTCTTAAATCTGATTTCTCCCACAGAGGAGGACAGTTTACTTTTTAAAAAATTTTGGTGGGAAAGATCATTTAAAAGAAATAACTATTTTTAATTAGTCATTAAAGTAATAGAACCAATTTAAGTGGTCTTTATCACTTATGCACTTATTTATAATTTTATCACTTATTAACTCAGAAAGTATGACTTCAGTATTTAATAATAATTAGCACATCAAATAAAAATGAAGATTCTACTGTTAACCTCAAATAATCATATTCCCTAACAAAGAGCCTCCTATATACTATGTGCTTAACTTTGCTGTTTGTCTGGAAACCAAGATTAGTTTTCTTCTAGAATTTTTTTATTGCTTTTGACTCATTTTGCAGCAATTTATTGCAGAGGGTAAGGTCAGGCATCTTCAATTTTTTTTTCTTAATGTACTTATTCAAATGGAAATTTTGGATAGGTCAGCCAGTGAGAGCTACACAATATAATCCTAGAGACTAAAATATATTCACTGTTTCTCTAATTCATTAATTGTTTCTGTTTTACAGGTCAGGTGACTGCTGAGACAATTGCAGTCTTTATGAAAATTTCTTTGTGATAAACTCTGTCTTTTCCTCCATTCTTCATTTCTCTAATTCTCATTTCCCACTTTTTAAGGCAACAGCCAAAGGTTGTACGTCAGATCCAGACCTCCTTATGTTCCACTTACATGTGAAGATAAAGAGGGCATGATGCCTTAGAGTAGTAAGCTCAATTTAATTAAGAAAAAATAAATCAAAGTAAAAGAAATTAAGTTTTACATGTTTAAAAAGGTTGCAACTTTTTTCTGCTAAACTCCTGAATTACATTTTATTCCACTTTATTGCTTTGTTTTATGTGTGTGATGTCTACTGTCAAACAGTGTATGTGACTCATAAGCAACTGGAATCTGGCTGCCTTACACCTCTCTTGGTAAATGTTCAAAGTCAGCAGCAGAGTCTGAGGTTATTTGGGAATTGCTACTGATTTTTGAGAAGTTGTGACATTTGAATATGAGAAAACTGCTTTTCTCTTTTACCTGCAAGACATTTTATTTTTTTTTTTCCAGCAAGTGCCTTGTCAACAGTGCACACTTACCACAGAGTGATCTTACCAAAATGATGATGCCCAGGACTGCAACACATTTATCTTTCTTTAATTCAAATGGCTTGGTTTTGATTAACTGGACACTCCCTATTTCTCTTAATATATCAAAATCTCGCATCTGTTGCACTAGTACCCAACAAAGAGAGCTGAAAATTTTGTGACAGGAAAAGACAACAAGCCAACCAATACAACCTTATCTCCTTAAAGTGCTAGAAGAAATGAAAATATTTGCATTTAGAGACCATTCTTTTTAACTTCTATCTAGGTCACATGAAAATATCAAGGACTCCTCATAACCCCTTTTGCTATGTCCAGATGTGACAGTAAAACCCCTCAGAATGGGAGGCCTGTGGTCACAGCACTGTGGAAGGCAGTGATTTCAAATCATTCTCTAATTTAGGAGATGCTTTCCTCATGGGAGTGAAAATTTCTCCAGAGCAAATGGAATGACAAACAGACTTTGGGTGTGACATCAGGGTAGACACTCTTGTCAGAAAGAAAGTGCCAGTAACATACCCACTCATTTTCACAGAAAGACCAGAACTATTAACAACTTGTATTTCCTTTAGTATTTTGCGTATTTACCGTACCATTCTTTAATGCGCATAATTATTATGTTCCCTATTTAGGCAGTAATTAATGCACACAGCCAATATCATAAAATTGCTCCACAGTGATGGAGATCCACTTTAAACTAGAGACTTTTAAAGACAAACATTTCTAACACATTGTGAAGCCATGCTTTTGCTGAGAACTGAAAATCCATAATTGAATTTGAATGACATTCTATGATTTCAGGCAAGCAATGTTAATAATTATCTATTAAGAGTAAATTACTCAATTTCAATATAATTTTTATTACAGGAATGTCACAAATAAGATCATTTGTAAATACCTGAAAATCCAAAATTAGAGTTCTCATTAATAATAAGAGTAAGTAGATAAAAGGGGAAAAGTTTGAATTATCAGTATCAGAAATATGAAAGAACTGCAAAGAACTCGTGAGATGCCAAAAATTAAAAAGATCAGATAGCTATTTAGATGCATCATTTTATGAAAAATAAAATCTATTTTTATTTGCCATTCAATACAGGTACATGGAGTTTTATTATACTTTTCTGTATACTGTTTTTTTCTTTTAAGGTGCCCTCCCCTGTCTTCTCAGGGATATGATTTGGACAAAAGAAGGACACTTGAATTTTTTCTAGATGAAGTTGGCAGTTATACAGTGGGACTGAGAGTTGCCTGCAGTCTGAGGCAGTGAGACACGAGATTTTTAGGGAAATTTTGTCTCACTGATGTCAATGGGAGTTTTACCCTTAGTTTCAGGGAAAACAGAATGTCACTTTTTTAATAAAATACTAGCATAATTTTCTACAACATGTTCTTTGTTTGCTAATGCACTTTAAATACTATAGGTGCTTCATATTTCCTAATTAGATATGACATGGTAGAAGGGGTTTTGTTTTGAGCATTGCCTCTACAATTTGACATATGCCCTACAAAAACAGCTATAGTTTTAAATGCAGTGATTATTCTCGTAGCTATCAACGGCAGTATTACCTGGCAAATTTAGAATAAAATGCATACCTGAAGGAAAATCCTTCCAATTCCACTCAGCAACTGAGGCTCTTGCTGTGGGTAATATTTGATGACAGAGTGGTAAGCTTCTACAGCCAGCACATAGTCCTAAGGGTGGAAAGCATACAATCACAATCAGGTATTTAACCTCAGAATACTTCAACCTTTGAGTCACCTTCTTTGTAAAGACATATTCCAGTAGAATTTAAGTATTTGCAACTTGTCAGTGGGACAGTATTTTTATCAATCACTGTAGGCATTACTGACTGACTACATTGGTGTTTTCTCAGTTATACTGGAACTGCATACATACGGGATTTTTTTTTTTTTCTTTTAAGAGGATCATATTCTTTTTGTAGCTAATAGCCACTAAAACTGAACATTTACTCTTTATCTTAGATTATGATTTAGGATGAAAGTCAAGCACCTTCAGTGTGACTGGGGGTATACATACCTGAGAAGTATCTCATGTTCCAAATATGTGTATAATTTACATGGTTTAACAAACTATTTTCCAAAGCTTTGTGAAGTGCCTGTGCACGTGCTCTTGTGAAAAACATCACATGACAGAAACTGCAATTCCTGCACATCTTCAGATGACAAACTGGCACTACTACCAAGGGCAACAGGACATTTTCCCTTCCTCCACCCAAATTGTTGGGTTTTTTTACTGCATAAGGGAAACAAGACATTTTCCCTCCCTTCACCTGAACTGGGTTTCTTATTGCATAAAAGCAGGTAATCTAAATAGAAAATGTATTTGGGCTAAAACTAAGTGAGGGGAGGCCTGGTTCTGATCTCCAGAAAGCTCTGCAAGGTACATCACACCTGCACAAAGGCCATGCTGGCAGGAGGCAGCATTGAGATATTCCTGCTCAAGATGGAATGCCAGCATAGCCTCCAGCTAAGGACCACTGACAGCTGATTTAAACAAATGGCTCCCATTTCCCAATGGAAAGAAATTCCCATGTGACTGGTTCCTGCAGTTCAGCCTTTTCATGGTTGAGCTGCAGTAATTCAAGGACCTCGACAGGACATGATTTTCAGAGCCTGGCCACAAGGCCTGGCAGGCAGAGGTGGCAGGCCCTGCCCATGCTCTGTGCTGACACCGGCTGTGGCTGTAGGAATGTCCACTGGCCCGGGGCTGTGCCAGCTTGGAGAAACGTGAGCAGAGGCAGAGAGCACTCACCTTTGCTTACAAAGGCCAGGCCAAGCAAAGGCTGAGGATTATCTGTGCTGTAACACTTTAGTGCTTCCCAACAGTCCTGCCCTTCAACTTGGTACAAGAATTGTGGTGGGCATTAGAAAGTAAAGGATAAGAGAGAATAATCTTAAAAAACTACACAGACATCTTGGGATACTCTCTGCCCTACCATTAGTCTTAGTCAAATTATAGTACTCATTTAACTTGTTCCTATTGTGATCACAGCTACTGGGAAAGGTTGTTTTTCTTCATCTCCTGCTTGGTTTGAGGAAGCAATGTTCCCCACATGTAATGAATTTCTTTTCCTGAGGATGTACTTAAAAGGAGTAACCCCAGTATCCAGTTCTGAAGTCCTCAGCACAGGAAACACATGAATGTATTGGAGCAGGTCCAGAGGAATGCAACAAAATTGGTCAGTGGGCTGGAACATTTCTCAGGAAGGAACACTGAGAGAGCTGGGGTTGTTCAGCCTGGAGAAGAAAAGGCTCTGGGGAGACCTCATTACAGCCTTTCAGTACCTGAAATGGGCTTATATATCAGGGCCTGTTGTGATAGGACAAGGGGTAATCGTTTTAAACTAAAAGAGGGTTGATTTAGACTAGATAATAGGAATGAATTTTTTACAATGAGGGCAATGAAACACTAGAAGGGGTTACTCAGAGATACAGAGCATGCTCCATCCCTGGAAACATTTCAGGTCAGATTGGTTGGTGCTCTCAGTAACCCAATCCAGTTCAAGAGGTCCCAGCACATGGCAGGGACAGGTTATTGTAGATGATTTTTAAAGGTCTGTTCTGACCCAAACCATTCTATTTGAAACATATTGTTTCATACAAACAAAAAGTCAAGAAAAGTCTTTTGAGTCTGATCTGTATATGAGAGAAATTACATGTCTGTAATAGCAGGAGATGAGATAGTCCAGGAAAGCCCTCTGCAAGACCTTTCTTTTGCAAACAACTTGTATACTGTGGTTATAATGATTAATTTTGAACAATTAATTATTAACATTCAGAGTTTATTAGAATTCTAATGTACTATGACAAGTTCACACTTATTACTGGTAATAAAAAGAGTTCAGAGGAAAACCAACATGCCACATACACAAGTATATTTATTTAAATGCTGATGTATTTATCAATCACAACTCAAATGTGATGAAATTAAAGCAACCATGATTTTTCATAAATTTATGATTTAGGAAAACTTCAATTTTCATTGTAATGTCTCTCAGTAAAGGACTTACTTGATCATGGAGTACAACTGTGTTAGGCACTCATAAAAAACTTGAAATAGGGACTCTTTGATCTAGCTCTTTAGAGGAATCCCAGTCATGACTGTAGTACCTAGTAATTCTTCCAAGAGTATAATCTACTAAATCTGAAGGATTGTCTGTGACTGTGATTTTTATCCCTTCAAGCATAAAATGTGGTCACTAGAGAAATCATTTTATTGTATCAAATTCTGTGGTTTAAAGGTGCCCCTTACACAGTGCTCACTCCTGTGCATACTCTAAGGCTCTGGCTACACAACAAAGATGCACAGCACAACCACAAGGGACTGGGGCTCTGCAGTCACATCCCCAACTGATGCAGAAACAAGTCCCATGAGCCTGAGACCATGCAGCAAATGGACAGAAAAGTGCTTCTGCCAGCTTAGTTTACAGCTCAGCATGGACTGACTGCAGAAAAGCCTCAGCCACAAGAAGCTGCATGAGTGGGCAGTGTTTGCACCATCACAGCAGCACAGGCTCCCTTGTGCACACAGCAGCCAGCCTTGGTAGGAACAAGCAGCCAAGTCTTAGAGGCCCATGCTGCAGGGGCTTCACGGATTTGGCCTAGACAGGCAAAGAAACCCTCCTTTTCTGCACTCCTCATCCTTATCTCCAACACCATATGCATTACAAGTACAGAAACACTGGCAGCTCCTGAAATGTGAGACTAGAGGTGAACATTAAGAGTCTGTGCATTCTGTTGGTGGTCACCGCCCCCTCTTCCCATACAACAGCAAGTCACATCTGTGCTCACCCACCCCATGCCTTGCAGTATCAGTCACAGGAATAGGACCCATTTCTTCCAGGAGATGACAAGACACTAAATTATGTATGTTCAAAGGCACAAACAAGGATGGCTTCAGGATGAAACTGTGAAACATCATCATATCTAGGCTCACTTCTAAATACAACCTCATTCTGTGGTCACCTGTGGATCCTTCAGTGAGTTTAATATGCATTTATTATTCTCCTCGCACTATGATAAAAGCATTAGGAGATTTCTTGAATATCCTACATGTGATACAGAATAATACTATTCTGTGGTGAGTTATAGAGGCTTCTTCTCTGACAGTTCCTTCTGCTAGAGCACATTGTAAAATAGATATTTGGTCTCACTTACTAAAGACTGTTCCCATTCACAGTTTTGCTAATGTGACATAACACAACAAAGATTGTCTCATGGAATGATAAATACACACCTCCACTGAGAAGTGAAGTCTTGACTTATACAAGGTGTAGTTGTGAGGAGTAAAACATACTCAGTCTTGCCAGTAAAAACCCCAATGACTACAGTTTGTGATCTTAAGACTTAGAGATGGGGCTGACATATTGTCATGGTCTTTAATTAAAAAATATTAAGAACCTTCCAGTTTTCCATACCTTTGTAAAAAAATCCCAAAAGAAGGTTTGAAGTTACACTATTTAGGATATGAATGAGAATTGGCCTATTGTTTTATAACTCAATACCTCTTTTATTATGGAAATTTGGGGCTAACATTACATATACTAGTAAATAGTATAATAATGGTTAATAGTATATGATAATATATTATTACATTATTATAAAATATAATAGTATATAATGATAGCAAATAGTATAAAATAGTTCTAGAAAGCCACTGGACCTACTTGCCGGAGTATGTTTTTTGTAATGCACCACAGTATAACTGTACTTCCCTTCATGGCTACTGCATTACACTTTCTCATATTTCCCTCATCCCAACCTTTAAGTACTTAATTAGAAATAAGCATAAATGACCTTGATGTATAGAATGCTGAGAATAAGTTCAAGAAACCTTAGACTAAAAATCTTAGTTACAAGGAGTTCATAAACACTTTGTTTTGTGGAGAGAGGACAGGGATAACTTATCCTTCCTCTCCATCTAGTGCAGTTGTGGAAGGGTTATGAAAGCAGAGATTCACAGTGCTAAGAATCCAGAGAGCTGTACTGCAGCACTCAGGCAAAAGCCAGTCATCCTCCTTTAAATCATACAGGAACCAAAGTCCTCAGGCATCATTCCCTTGTGTCACTAGCACAAGCTGTTACCTCCTTCTTGGTACCATTTCAATTGTATTCTACTCAGATTAAAATCAATTTTAATGTTTTTGTTTTATGAAGGGCAGGTTCTACAAAGCTAACACAACACTGAAGAAAACTAAAAAGCACAAAATGTGCCTTTAATTAGAGTGCATTTATAATATATGTGGAAAATACTTAAGTGTTTATTCCTTAGAGAGAGCAAAGTCTGTTAAGATGATGTCAAAAGTGATTTTACCTCAGATGAAAAGAACTTAAAAAGTTTTTAAGACACTTCCATGGTAATTTAGTAAAGTGACAAGCATTTTGCAGATAGACTTTTGAAATGAAACAATGCACATTATCAGCTGTATGTTAAATTAATATTCCCCTCATGCTGCTATATTCAGCACATGCTTTCATAGTGACATAAGCCCACAGTTCTTGTAAATGCAAGTCTACAGTGAGAGGTTATATGGCCTCCCCTTCTCCTCCTGCTGTATTTCCACATCTATCCTGAAGTTTCCCCTTATTCACAAGAAACAGGAATGCTGTTTCATTTCAGTTGATACAACTGGGATCCACCATTTCTTTGTCATTTGGTTAAGTCCAACAATGGTGCACAGAAAGAAGGCAGAACCCAGTTAAGAAAGGTTAGACAAAGAAAGGGAGATGAACAGGAAAAAAAGACTGCCTTGAACTACTACCAAACTGTCACTGGTCACATGGATAAAGGGACACAGCAGGCAGAGATCAGTACCTAGGAAAGATATTCCCAGCGTGTAGGAGACATGACTCATTTCCTGTGTCTGGGTGAACCACTCGGCCTTCACTCTCTACCCCAAAATAAGATAACCCTCCATCTCAAAATTTAAGGAGATGTTTACCTATGAAACAAATGAGACATATTTAAAAAGGAAAAAATCATTATACTACATAAACAGAATTCTTTGATTCACATAAGTAATGCAGAAAAGATATGACATGAAATAAACCTAATTAAGAATTGAGGCTAACAAATTTAGATTTAAATAGTTATAGGGCAAACATCTAATCAAGGTGGATTTTTTTTTAAATTTTCAAGTCTCAATCCTGACAAGATTGTTCCCTGTTAAATACTACTGTAGTTTTTTTGGCAAAAGACAGATGTCAGTAAAAGTAAGATAATATGTTTGGGGTTTTTTTTCATACCAAATTCACACAGTTTTACTTTAATAAATTATTATTATAATCATAATCATCAACTACTTGCCCAAGGTATTCCATCACCTAACACTATCCGGGGACCAAGCACAGTGCTGCAATATTGTAAATGGTCACTAGATGGCAATAGATGGTGCTGACTTGGAGAATGAAATCGTTTTTTCTTAAATGACACACACTTGAAACACTCGAATAAAAACAAATGCAGTTTTTAAAGTATATGATACAACAGCAAAAAAGGGTGGAACTGTGTGAAATGAATATAACTGATAATGGGAGAACTTACAAAAGTGTGTTTAAAACTAATCTGAATAGATTCATGCTGAATACTCTGGAAGGTGGAGAAGATGACTACAGGACTGCTGCATGTTAGAAGGGTCTGGGGATATTCCTGAAAACCTAAAGACTCACAGGTACTCTATAGAAAATTCACTGAAATGCAAATTTCATATGGAAGTAATTATGCATTAATTAATGCAATTGTGGGTAATTTGGAAGTTACTGTGAACCATACATTTCTAATTCAACAGCTGTCAGATAGGCCCTAAATACAACTGGTCTTAAGAAGTATCTGAGCTGCCATATTTTTGAAATATAATTTCCAAAAAGATGATAATTGGTATTCACAAATGTATTTGTTACTCAAAGAAAATATCACTAACAAGATAAAACCAGAGGAAGGTGAGAACTGTGTGTGCATGTAGATTTGTGTGTACACATGAAAAACATGAGTTAAAAAAGAATTCACAGCAAAAAGTAAAGTGAAGTTCTTGAAAAAATATATAAAACTATTTTTATTTATATATTCTACTTTGTTTGGGATAGCAGTTCATGCTTTTCTTCACTTGTTTACTGAAAAGGAGAATGATTTAAAAAATGAGCCTATGTCATGTACCTACTTCAAAAGACAAATTGTTTTAATGAACAATTATTTCTATGCAAGATAGAAATGTTCTTATTACAACATAATCATGAAAATAAATGTGTGTTTCCCCTTATTCCCACAACAAGAATATTCCATTTCAAGTAAAGCTGTATAGATGGCTCTTATTTAAAAAAAAAAAACAAAAAAACCAAAAAAAACCAACAAGCCATACTTTTTTGAGGTATTGTAATATTAAGAATGGAGCCTTGTTTGGGAAGTAGCTCAGTAAACATCAGACAATCAGGTCTGGTATGACCTTGGGTAATTGAAGAGCAGGGAGCCAGGAGTGCAAATCTTGGCCTGTGAGGATTTCACTGCTGACATCCCTGCTCCAAGGCTGTTGCTGCTAATTGATTTATAGAGCACAGTCAGGCTCAGAGTAACAGCAGTTTGCTGCAAGAATGGTGACACCCCTGTTTTCCTGACCACAACAGGATCGGCAGAAGTAGTTTTATTTCTGCTTCCAGAATATAAGGAGAAGCTGAGTGTTGCACCAAACGGAATACAATTGGTTAAAAAATGTAAGGAGGAATCAAGGCAGAAAACCCCAGCAGTGACAGCTAGTCACTTTTGCTTTTATTGCTTTCTCTTCCACCCCTACCCACTAGTGAGGATTTAAACTTGAAAGAAAACATATTACAACTGAGATCAGTTGACAAGGGAGGATGTATTTAGATGTTTCGGATCTCTATCAGCTACAAAAGCTACAGTGTTATTAAACCTCACAAACAGACCAACATTCCTAGTGCACAGTTTGAAAAAGGCAGAGCACATAATTGCTTTTAATTAGAGCATTTAGTTAAGTGTTTGAAAAATTCAATTTAAAAATGCAAATTCTGTATTGTTATTGCATGTTCTCTAGGATGATTTGGGGAGAAATAAGTACAGATATGTTCCCAAAGAATATTACTGCAAATAGCTATCTATTAAATAAGACATTGTTAAGCCTAATTAATTCTTCACTAAGCAAAACCTTAATGTACTGTCAGGTAGTCTTCCCTTATCTCTGCACCAGTAATTCACTGGCATTTTCTCTGACATTCTATTCTGGAATATACGGTACCTCTGCAGTTCTGCCACCCACGTACCTTCATCATTAGCAGACAGTTTGCCATGGAGTACATCACCCGGCCCAGACGTGACCTCCACAGCTGAACAGAGGCTGCAAAATAAGAGCAGCTTGTGAATTTGCACAAATAAATTAGAGGTTCTTTCTTGCCATCAATTATTGGTCCTATGAATTACGATTTTGAAAGGTCCCCCTCGTTAACACCACTGGGGTTTAGCCTAGAATTTTTAATCCTCAGCCCTGCTGCAGCATCAGAGAATTCTGCATCTCTCCAAGGGAATTGCTCAAGCAGCTCTGGGTACCACAGACAAGGCAACAATGCAGAGCAATAGACAGTCACTCAGCTCTCAGCTCAGGCCAAATATTAAACACCAAAATAAGCCACACATTTTCCAACATCAGAACAAAAGGTGCATAAAAGGATTCAAGAGATAATGAGCAACAGTTTAAAAACATGTAATCGACAGCATTAAATGTGATAAATTAAAAAATCAAACATAGCTAGAATGTCATCTAAGAGCCAAAACATGCAGAGTGAGAAATGTCTGAGTCTGGGACTGTTTGTGCTTGCCTCTGGCTGAGAGATATGCTGAAAAAAATCTGCCAAGCTTGTCTGCTTTCCCTATTCTCCTGGAGCTTGCAGGCATTAAAAGCTGCAGCAGATTTCTTCCTTTTGCTTTGCAGACAGACTCCTGATGTTGTAAGAGAACAGTGCACACAGACCCGTATTTTCTCTCATGTTACAGAACCATAGATCAATGCTAGAAATATTTCTCTAATCCTCACAAAAAAACATTAGGACTATTCATTTAGTCCATTTGAAAAATACATGTATCTCAGTCAATCAGCTGTCAAGGTCACTGTAATGATTTGAGAGTGGGGGGAAGGGAGAAGAAGCTATTTCAATAAAATTGTGATAGCTGAGACCACTCATTTGTATCATTAATGTAGTCACTGATGAAAGCATGGCAGATTACACAGGTAATTCTTTCAGCACACAAAGAAATCATTACAAATAAGAAGAGCTTGGTGAAATGCCTATCAGCTTTCCTAAAAAAGAAAAATCCTTCCATCCTCTTCAACAATAAAAAAAATCCAACCCATGAATATTTGCAAATTATCTTTGTCAAAAAGAGGGTTATAATGTAGGGTCCAAGACTGCATCCAGTATTTCATCCACTGTACCTTACAATCATTCATTTCTCCTAGCTTTTGTTTTAGAAATTCCCCTGGGACCACACATCTCAAGTGCTACTAATGGAGACGATACTGCAAACCATGAAGAAATACTTCATGACACATTTCCTTTTTTTTCTTTCCTTAGGGGAATCTGCAAAATCCTAACATAATTAAATAACTGCCCTTCATTATTTCACTTAAGTAAATATCTCTTTTTTTGCATGTTCTCATAGTTTGGTCACCACATTCAGTTTTGTAGGACTTAGGTGACAACAAACTAGATGTTGATTCCTACACTGTAAGACATCCAGATTTCATATTAACAATCAGATGGCACCAGCTACAGTTCTGAAAAAAGGACTGCAAAGTAGGCAAACCAGATGTCTTCAGCCTGTGCTATAAACTGAACAGGAACCTGATCTGGAAATTCTGTAGCTCTGTGTGATGAGGCTTCTAAGCACTGAGAAAAGGGGTTAAAAAAAACCTGCAAAACAGTAAACAAAACCAAAACCCAACAGCAGATCACTGTGTTTTACTGAGATGCCTGAAACACTCTCTGCAGGTCCATGCGGCCATGCTTCTACTCTAAGCATTTGCTTTTCCTTTTTTTCATCGAGGGCTCTGTACTCCACACAGCCATTCATTTCAATAGGCACTGTGAAGTTAGAAAATTGGCATCTTACAGAATGTGTTACCAGGCAAGTGGTGCAATGCTAAATCTCTCTGCCTGCTGAAAATTTGGCAAATGAGGTGCTCTGTTCGAGGCTAGAGATGCACATCTTAAGTTGATTGGTGTTGCACCTTCTTACATCAGCAGCATGGAAATTACATGCTAAGCATAATCCCCATAATGAATTAGGGCTGTCTCCACATAAAGTTAATAAGGTTTGCTTCAGCAAGTCTCAAATGAAAAAAAGCAAACCCATTATCAGCCTCCTGGAGCTCCAAATGCAGAGACAAAGCAGAGAGGGAGCAGCCCTGGCTGACCTCCACAGACAACAGCAGTCAACAGCCTCTGCAAATGTCCCCTGGGCTTTTTGGCAGTCTTAAACCTAGAGGCAGCTGCACAGTAGACAAGTAAAGATCGCTCCAAATTTTCTGCAGCCATGTCCCTTGATAACTACTAGCTGCTGCTTTTCTAACTGTGTCTCCTCCTGAGCCCATCTGAGCTCTGAAGCAGAGAGGAAAAGCAAGGAGCCATGAGTGAAGCAGACTGCAGGACACAGGATTATGATTCAGGTTGTAAAAAGTCCTTGTACCTTAAAGGGGTATAA
The DNA here is from genome assembly GCF_028551555.1 of Melozone crissalis. Taxonomy (NCBI): domain Eukaryota; kingdom Metazoa; phylum Chordata; class Aves; order Passeriformes; family Passerellidae; genus Melozone; species Melozone crissalis. Next base: position 64,353,951 of record NW_026535805.1, read on the forward strand.
ACACTTTGCTTTTAAAGTTGTAAAAAACAAAAGATGTGGAGATAAGGATGAAAATTCTGGCAGAAAATGTTAACAGGGAGAAGTAAGCAGAAGAACAGAGGCAAAAAGAATACAAGAGAAAAGAACAGGAACTCATGAAGTGCTGTGTCTAACTTCAATGTAAGATTATTTCCATTTTTCCTAAACCTTATGAGAAGAGTTGTAAATGTATTCTTTTGACTATATGCACAAATATCTTTATGATATATGCTGCTCATATGTGTTCATGTTTTTAGGATGCATTCACAAGGTGAATCAAGTCAGGTACGATGACATATTAAAGGAACTTTCACATCCAGTCAAATTGAAGAGCAGGTAGAAAAAAAGTTCAAACAGGTCTGCACCCTTCCTTATAGACAGTTTAAGGAATTATTTGTAACTTTTTTCTGCTATTAACACTATCCAGCCTCTTCTATCTCTATGCTTTCCATGGGCTCTGTGTGAATGGTCTCTTAGAAAGAATTTGGTAACATTTCTTAGACTGTTAGTTAAAGGTGAAAGTTTTTTGTTTTCTTGGTGTGCGCATTTTTAACTTGCTAGGCATCACAAGGGGTCCATACAATCCATAGCAATGCCTAAAATGTTTCCTCTTGTGTAATTTTCAAATATACTCAAGTGACCTCATAAGTATAAATTCTGTAAAAAAAAAAGCTTGTCCTGGACACCCTTCTTTGTGCAGTAATTTGCCCTAAACTATTGAAGCAACATCACTAAGAACAAGAGAAAACATAATTGGATATACAATCATGAAAATGATGACATAGCTCTATATAATCTAAATATTATTCTAAAGAGTGCCTTAGATATTTCAGGAGTCTAAGTACCATGCAGCTACAGTGAGACTCAGCCATCTGTGCTGCAGCACCCTAAGCCACAGTAGCCACTGTATGGTGGTAGCTCAGTCTGAAAAAACTGAGTGGATGGCAGGCATGAGGTGTGAGAGGAGTCAGTCACCCAAGGCTTAAGATGAAACACCTATCTAGCTGCAACAGCAACACACTTATACATTCATCACTAAAGGATAACAGCCATGTTGTTTCTCCTAAGCAAGAAAAAGAATTGATTGATTGCACAAGTTTGATCAAGGGCAAAACTGTGAAATTAATTCCAGCAAAAAGTAGTACAAAGTGTATCATTTCAGGGGCTGAGTAGGCTATAAGATTAGAAAACTACAGTTTTAACCAGTCTGGGGCAGTCTTGTGAAAACTTCTGGCACACTTAGGCAAGCAATAAAAACACACTGTCCGTGAAAAAAATGTTTAATACCTACCTTGTCTGTTCTCCTGTGTAATGTTAGTCATACTTCCATCTTCAGCTAAGCCTCGTTCCAAATTTTCTAGTATCTGTAGTAATTTTTTTAAAGTAGCAACATGAGTTTAAACAGCACTATATATTTAATGCAAATTATCTACAATGGACAGTCTTTGTGTAAACCAATTCATGCAGGAATGCTTCACCTAGGTACAGTTCAAAATTACTGGTTATTACCATAGCTAGATCAATTGCACAAAGTAAGAAAGTCATCATACTGTAGAAGAACGTTAGAGTTCAAATACTTACAGAACATTAAATGTTAGCACACTCTGGGGTCATACACATTTTATACGTAAAACAGGAAATATGCTCCATGAGAGAATGAACATTACATGAAATGACCACTGTGAAAGTCAAAACTGATTTTTTTAGAGATGGCCACAGCCTCCTGACTTCTCCCTAAGTATGGGCTTTAGTTTCTTTAGTTTCATGATTTTGTCTTTAATGAAGTATTCCTCTTAGGTCTTACTACAATTTCCTTCTCAAACTTTGGCGATTATTGCATTTTTAAATTTACCGTAAATTTTAAATCATGTAAATTGTTGAGTGAATGAAACATTCGTTGTTTTACTGGAAGAATGGAAATGCATACTTAATGAAGCTTGTGTCTGAAGCACTTTTCAAGTACGCATGCAAGGCTCCATTTGAAACATGAGTCAACTTTCCTTTTTCTAATTCCATTACGATTCTCCAAATTCATTTTCCAATTCCCACAGATGACCCCATTTTTCTTGTTACAGATGTATAACTTTGGCTGTAGAGTAATGCCTGAGATTTCCTTCAAAAAACCACCACTTGCTGTTTCATCAGCCACTGTGGTTACCCAACGAAGGAAACAGAAGGCACTGCCTCTTCTGGGGACTGAGCACACTTCCAAATAAAGAGCTTTCAGCTTCTGGCAGTATAAGAAGTAACTGTCTTTTCCTAAACCAACAAAGTACACTTCAAATCAACAGAGGAAGTCCTCAAAAAAGAAGACTGGTAGAATTAATTTGGCCTTGGAAAGAGTGTTGGCGTTTTCTACAGCCAATCAAGACAACTTGTACCTCCAGAAAGTCATCTCATACCACCAATTTTAGAAATATTAAGCTGGAAGAAATTGCCCTATGAGACACCAAGCCCATTTCACAGACTAGAGTGAAGTTTTGAAGTTCATAAATTCAGCTACAAAGAACTTAAGAGCAAGGAGAGACATACAATGAATGTAGAACATTCACCACCTGCCAGCTGAGGCAGGCTAATTTTCCTGGTAAGAATTGTCAGGCCATGAGAAATCCAAGGCAATATGGTTTACTGTGAGCTTTGGTCAGCGGGCTAGACTGAGCTGCCTTACCTCAGATTTTGAGAGGCTATGAGCATACACCAGTAGGTACTGCAGCTTAGCTGACAGATGGCAATTTATGAGCTGGCAGTGGCATGCCTGCAAGACTGACTCTCAGCCCCACTTTCAAAAGCAGTGCAGCCACCTAGAAATCACTTAGAAATCAAAGTGCCACCTTTCAGTGTTAGATGCTAGTGTGTAATAAGAACCTTGTCAGAAAAAAACCCCACATTCTTCCGTCCCACAAATCCAAACCACTTTATAATATACTTTCTGTGGTCTAAAAACCCTGATCTTTCTCTTCCCCTACGTTCCTACTCTCTTTAAATGGTATAAATAAAATGAGGGGCCTTCATCAAGGCAACATGCGGTCATGTTTAAAAAGACAATGGATTTCTCTGAAAACATTCTCACTAACATAATCAAAAAAGGAAGAATTAGTTATTAGCATACAATTAGAGTATTACATTAACTATTCTGTGACATTACTTGGGGATATCTAGCTGTGACCTCAAGCTCAACATCATTAAAACAGAGCTTGGTGATAATTTGAGGCTAATTGTTTTATTCCCTAGGTTTATCTCTCTTTTGCCCCTAAGTACAAAAACATCACCTGCAGTTTTCCAGTATTTGGGTATTTCCCTATTTTCCAATAATTGTTTAATAGTAACATTAATGATTCTGACAGCTTCTCAGTGTAAATGATTGCATTTAATCAATATGAAATATTTCGGTGGCAAACTGTTTATTCTAGCAATATCACACGACATAGCTCTAACCACCCATGTTCCTACTATGAAGAAAAATATGATTGAACACTTCTACCATTTAATTAATCAGTTTTACATATGACCTGTGCTTTTTCTTGTTTTCAACCCTTATTGTTATGCACACTAATTAATTTCACTGGCTAGTATTACTTCACCAAGTCTTCTGTTTCACTCCCTATCTATTATTGCCTGTATGCCAGAATTGCTAATACATGCATACCACCATTCAGCCTTTTTTGGTGCTTCTGGAACTGTGGCTTTTTTGGTTACTCAGACTGGTACAGGGCCATCACAGTTTCTAAGAATTTAAAAACAGGGTGTCAAGACAAATACCCTCTGAACTGAAGTAACATATGAAAACCAGAAAACTAAAGTCACCTTAGCCACTAGAAGCTTATAGTAAACAAACCTAAGAGACTGAGAAATTCAAAGAGACTGAAAAGTTCAAAGAGACTGAAAAGTTCAAAGAGACTGAGTTCACCAATTTGGGAGTAAAACAGAAGGCCAGGAGATACGGAAGAGTGTGTATGTGTATGAAAGGGCCAGGGAGGAACATAACTACTCATGAAGGAGAGTGGTAGAACTACAGAAGCTGTGGCTGATGGGCAAATGGCACAAAGTATTTCTGACAAGCTTTGCCGAGGTAACGCTTCCAGAGGCCTTTTTAGGAAGCAAGAGTGTTAACCCACTTGCCACTGCTCCACTCACCTGGTAGAAGAGCCCAACTGCTCTGGCAGTTGAGGGATTAGAGTTTAAAAGTGAAATATGCTATGAAATGTGTAAATTTCCAGCTCTCCCTCAAGCATTTAGGGAAGCATAGGTACTTACAGACAAGAAGAGTTTACATTTAGTCTGACAGTTGTCCTCTCCACATTTTGGTCTCCAGCTATGCATTTTTAGCATGTCTTCAGCACTATGAGCACTAAATTGATGATGCCTATGTTTTCAAATGAACACTTGAAAAGAACAAATCATTTTGTGATTTAAGTTACTATTGTTACTCTTATTGCCTGGCTGTTCAAAGACGATTTATTTCAAGGCAGACTTAGCAGTGTAACAACTGATTGAGGCAGTTCATATTGGGAAGACCAGCAATAACACAGAGACTGCAACAATTTCACTGGACTCCTCTCCCAGCCTGTAACACCCATTTGGCACTACAGATAATTTCTTTCCTAAATGTTGTTCATCTAGAAGAAGATGCAAAATATCTAACCAGATCTTGATTAGACACTTGCAGGAATACTGGAAAAGGTAAAACATTATTGCAGGAAAAAAAAATATATGGAAACATATATTCAGGAAAAATTAAAGTAACATTTTTCAACCCAACCTCCAATCCTGCTTCAGGTACCAGAGACATGTAAGTAGATGAAGGCTGTAAAGACCAAGTAACCAAAAAAAATACCATTCCATCTTTAAATTGAATGGTTAATTTAAAGTTGACAGGTGTCTGTAGAATATATACAACAAAAAGCAATAAAGAATTTAGCAGATTAAAGTCAAGTACTGGATAGGAAAAAAACCTCACCCTTTCATTAAGAAAGAGAAATGAAATAGAAAGACAAATTTTCTTATGATCAGAATGCACTACCATTAGCCTGGAATAACCTCCCAGGGGATGTGGCCTCAGCACCATAGGCTGGCTCATTAAAAACTACAAAACAACTTTGCATTGCAGAGACAGACTAGGTGAGCTAATAGGTCTTTTCTTTCTTCTAGCTTTTATGACTCCAAGATCATCTCATTTACATAATGATGATTCGTATGCCCTTCTGTAAATACGGATGACCAAAGATTATTTTTTCACTTTTTAAAATAGGGAGGTAAAACACTAGAGGCTTTTGGTTGAAAGCTTCCCAATTAATTCTGTTATAACCCAAATGGTTCCCAAGTGTCACATACAAATATTAAGACTAATGAGTGTACATCCTTTATGCTATTTTCTTAGTTATGCCATGGGTTTTTCTAAGTATTAGAACCATATTCTTGAACATTCCAGTAGAGATTGAGATTATTAGACAAACAACAAAACAGTTCTGATTTTCTTCTATACAAAAATTAGAATATATATAAACAATGCTCTTTTTCAGCCAGGCCTGACTTCAAATGGTTAAACTGCCACCAATTCACAGCTGTCTTTAAAAACACAGTTATCTTTACATGCTGTCCTTTTTCACACTCTTCTTTCTACAGTTGTCCTTGAATTGCTCCAAAAACTAAGGTATTTAATGAATGCATTACAAATGAAGTAATCTGGAATGAGGTATCTAGAATAACTGATCAGAAATATTTCCAAGAAGGATGTTTTAGTTGTTAGTAGTTATCTGTCTATTGTACTTTAAAAAGAAGCATCCATCAGCACAGACAATAGCTTGTCCGGGCTACCGTATCCTGCCTCAGAGGAAGCTGTCAGGACCAAAGGGATATTGTTGTCTTTCTTGCTGCAACTGAACACACTAACACAGGGGAAACCTAGCAAAGTCAGACACAGGAAGGCAGAGGCAAAGAGGTGACAATCTCTGAACCAACACCAAGTGCAGAGAACGAGAGACTCCTCAGAAGAGCTTTTGGAAGATGTAGAGCCAGCTTTGAAGCAGCGTTCTCCAAGGGTACAAGGGATAACAGAATTCGCAGTGACCCAGGTCACTAGCAATTGATGGACTGAGAACATGAGTAAAGAGACCTGTTCTTCAAGAACTTAGTGGGCAGGGAAATATATATTAATTTGTAACTCTATTTCTATTTCATCTTCTCCACCATATTCTGTTTCCCTTATTTAAACAAATAATCAGCCTAGTTCACGTTCAAACAAAATGTTGTATTGTATTTCAAGCTTCCTTTGTACACTGGATATGCTCTAAGGATATGCACTTGTAGAGAAACATCAGAGGCAGAGCCACCTCAAAACTGTAGATGAGTTCAAGTTCTTGTAAAGGAGTGTGTGTGTGGGGACAGAGTTAATTTCCTTTTATTTTATTCCTCTACTGACCAGCAATCTTTAACCTGCAGAGAATCATGGCTGATCACACTGTAACTGAGATATGGCCAGATCTAGTCTGCCAGACAGCTGATGGATGCCCTGCTCAGCAGTCACTCCCTCGTTCACATTCAGTTTTTACTCTTTGTTACAAGATTCAGGAACTTAGAAACCAGTTTAGTTTTGGAACCTAGTGGCACCTTCATGACTGAGGGCAGGCAGTGTAGCACTTGATCGCAGATTGCATAAATCCAAGATGTGAAAGAGCTGATGTGCTGCAGACTGGGGCAGGCAAATGTTACTGAAATGAAATCCTGCAATAGAGGCGCATGGCATTTCCTACAAGAACAGAATTACTTCAAATTGAGGACTGTTTATGAAGAAGAGGGCTGGAGAGAATAGCTGGACAGCGATGAGAGATAACAGCAATCTTCAAATGCTAAGAAGTACCACTTCTTGGCCAAATTAGATATATTTCTCAACAGTTTCCAAATCAATTCTTTCCAACTTTGCAAAAAAATGCCACTTTCACTTCTTATTACCTAAACCATTCAATTTTCCCCCTCATTATAAGAACTGGGCTTTTTACAGTAAACATTTGGTTCTCCTACATATTACTGTGTTAGAAGAAGGTTGATTTCACACACTTAATGCCATTACAGCTACACAATTGGCAATTATCAAATCCTTCCACTACCCCTTAATCAAGCTATTTTAAGGAGTAAATATAGGAAACTTGCAAGGAATACTGAAAATGAGAAGTAATCACACATGTTTATCATATGTACAGTTTTGAACTTTCAAGTGTCATAAATAAAGCAATAATGTTGCATTTCTTCTACAGTTCACCACATTGTAAAATTCATGCTCACTGGTGCATTAGACTACTTGGGAAAGACTTCTGTGAAGAAAAACATTTAAGGACAAATATTTGTGGTTAAGGGTTGCTGGTGTTAGTAGGCAAAGTTAGTGCTCACAACACCATGACTCCAATTTCAGCACTGACAAATCCCATGTTAGCACTGACAAATCCCATGTTATAATTTAGGCCACAATTTTTTATTATAGCATTTGACAAAACAAAACAAAAACCCCAACCAAACACAGCAGGTTGTATTTATATTCCTAAATGACTGTTGTTTGTAAAACCAGTTATTTGGACTATTTCTGAAGGATCAAGGTCATTAACAACTGTTTTCAGCAAGCTGGACACAGCTGAGTGAAGGACAGAAATCTCTCCTACTTGCCCTTAAACACATCTGCTTACTGTGCTCCACATCTTGCCTGGCAAAAGCACAAATGTTGTCCTCTGCTCTACTCAACTGAGCCAGAGCTACCACAGAGAAGAGAAGGATCTCTCTTAAAATGCAAGAGGCACTTCATTACTTTTAATAGCAAGCTTCTTACTTTCATCAAGATGAAGTAAAAAATGTCATAATTGAAACTTAATGTTCTTTATAAGGACAGTAAAATTTATTTCTTAAACATTAGGAGATGTTAGTGCCTAGAGATGCTGTTACCTTGGTGCAAATGATCTTCATACTGTGCAGTCTGTCAAGTGACTCCTGAGGATTTCCTAGGTACTGAGGAAGTTCAGCATGCAAAATCCGCATGGAGAAAGGAACCATGGAACCTAGAAACACAATTAATTTTGTTAAGTGTGTTTGCTATAATGATCAGTTTGTGATTTGCCTATGTTAAAAAAGGTATGTCTCACTAGTGCTTATATCACAAAGACCATTTTGCCTTCATATCTTTTTCTTCTACTGATGAAAACTGTGAAAGATGAGAAAACAGGACACTTCTTTTCAGCTATATCATGTGACATGTTTAAAACATCTTGAACACAAGTAAACCATAATCAAGAAGGCAAGAAGAAGGTGCAACTAACTCAAATTTTCAAAACCAAGTTGCACTGGGAAGTATGTTTCATTTAAAATTTCTTCAAACCATTAAAATGAAGGATTAAAAAATGAAGTTTACTTTAGTTGCAGCTACATTTCTACTTGCATTTAATAATTATGTATATTTCACACCCAATGTAGAAGAAATAAGATGAAATTACTGGCCTTCAAAGTATGTCTCTGAAAGAGATATAACCAGGGCATGGAAAACCTCTTGGCATACTTTTGTGTAACTTCTGGTTCATTTAAAACATCAAAGAATAGGGAATTTTAAGCAATATTTGAGGAGAAAAAGAAATTAATACTAGTTTATTCCTACCAATACCTTTGTTATTGTTATTATCGTTGTTATTATTCAATTATTATAATTATAATTAGTAGCAGCAGTGCCAATGACCTCATTGTCTATGTTTATGGGCATCCAGGCTGACTTCACAGGCAGTTTCAGGAGTTTACCCGAACCCAAATGTGTGCGACATCTTGCTTTCAGGTAACTGCATAATCCTGATACACAGACAACAATACCAAACATAAACTAAACACCACCAGTGAAACCAAATCAGAGCTGGCATAATGGGGATATAGGCCTTGCAAAATACCATGCCACCACTGCCTTACAATTTAGCTTTTATATTTTTCAGATACTGTACTGCCTTAGTGTATAACTCTAAAACTCCATAGCCTGTCAGCTACTGTTCTCCCATTTTATTCAGACAAAACAATTCCTCTCTAGGCCTGAAACTCAAGAAGGACACCTTATTGTCTCAGGCCCCAGGAGATGTAAACAGTGAATTGGGGAGGGGGAGGCAAACTTGGAGTAAATGACTTCATTACCTGAAACTGTAATTGGAGAACTAACCCCTGATAATGGAAATGGACCAAACTTTGTCTGAAAAACTCACAACCATCGTCCATCTGGGGTGTAGCCCCTCAGAGGCTTCTGACTGCCCAAGGCGTACCTATTGAAGGTCTTCAATAAAACACCCCCTTTTATTCTCTTAATTTTGTCTAGCCTCTGTTTCAGATAACCATTCCAAGGCATAACCACATTTCTAATATTTTAATATGTACATTTGCTATACATATACTCTAAGGGGATTTCTCTCTCAAGTTACCTCTTGCCTCATCTTTTCTCAAAAACAGGACTCAGGAGCTTTCTAAATAGACTTTTGCACCTGTTCTTAACAGGCTTGTATGTCAAAGAGGTAAATGCTATACAAAATGAGTCACTGCCTCTAGACTTTTTTAAAGGTTGACAAAATTTTAATCACAAGACTCACTAATTATGACCTTCACAGTAAGCCACTTATGTCTACATAAATTCTCCTTGCTGATGCTAACTATTCCCGATGGCTTCCCCGACTGCTGAGTTCCTGTAACGGACGCACAGGAATTTCATGCATCATCATATGTGGAAAACACTTTAAGCAAATAAAACCACCTTTGAAGTTCTATTAAGAGACATGTAGAAGTTGATTCAACTGGTCACAAAAGATGTGAAAAATTTTATGTATATATTCAGAATAGTGCCTAGCATGACAGAAGATACACAGTCAGTGTAGGCAGTGAACAACAACAAAAAGAAAGTTGAAAATAATTTAAGAGTAAATTCTGTGCCAAAATATGAGAGAAAAAGTGCTTTGCAGATATGCTGCAAACTGCACTGCAAACCTATGGAAGCAAATCTGAACTCCAGCTGGTTCTATCACTACCACCTCTCCGATGACCAAGTTTTAGTAACTCCACGATCCAACAGTAATCCTGTCAGAAAAAGCAGTGCCTAAAATCAGCTAGTTTGGTGCTGCTCTTTTGGAGAAGGTAGTATTAATTTACTGATGATGCACCTTCTGCTGCACTCAATGGGATTAAAAAAGGGGGAGAAAATTTTGTAAAAAACTGAAAAAAACCTGAAGGTTTAGCAACATTTGGTTACAGACTGTGTTGCAGCACTGTCAGTTCTGAACAAGTTTGTATGTTTACATCCTCTTGTAAAATGCAACAAAAGGTCAATTCAATAAACACTCATACAGAAAACTTGAATTAGTTTTCTTTGAATTAGTCAACACACAAATAGACAGGTATTTAATAGAGCACAGATGAAACATCTCACATTAGCAATTTGTAATAACCTTTACATAATGTTTTGTGATACAGTTTTTGGGAATTCTGTATTTTGTAAAGTATTGATCTTATGTATTGCTGAATGAAACCACTCTATCACAATCCCTGTGAAAGGAAAGAACAACCCACGACCAATGTACATCATCAGAAGTGGTGTCAGAGGATGTCAGAATGATGAATGCCACTCCAGGCCAACTTAAACTCCATAAGAACCTGATTTATTTCCTATTACAACTAAATCCTCAGTTGTAACATGCATTCAGAACTGTATTACTTCAAAATGTACTGTATGGATGTATTATTTCTCAACTGCTTAGTATTTCCTTCATAGCTTGTGACCAAAAAACATTCTACTGAGATCCTCAGTAGTACATCAAGTGTGGTGACAGATTTCTCAAACAAAACCAGAAGAAAGCTGGCTCAGAGTGCAAGGCCAGTTACTGTAAAGAATTTTCAAACCAAAATTTGTATTACAAGTTCTCACAGGACCACCTAAAACTTTAACATCTGTTTCTTCTCTTTCTTTTTGAAACTCATGACATAAACAGAAGAAATTTTACTGTAAACATCCAGCAAATCCATCCAATCAATGTCTGTTACTTATTGCTCATTAAGTAAGCTACTAACTTTATTTAAAATATCAGAAACACTAGCTCTTTCTGCCCTCTTCCTCAGAGTCCTTGTAATCCTTCTGAATAGCAGGATTTTTCTTTTTTTTTGGAGAAAGGACAAAACTGTATACACGCTCTCACACAAAGGTGACAGCTGGGGAAAGGAGAAAAGAAACGCCCTTTTACCACTGATAAGGCTTTCTTACCAGCCCATGTAAACAGTATTGTGTAATTTCAGGTCAAATCAGATGAGCAAATTGCTCATAAAAAACCTGCAGCACTTATTCAAGCCACTCAATCCAAATAAAGACCTTAAATATACTGCTTATAAACTCTTGAGATTTTTGGTTAAGTGCATTTTCCCAGATATGTTCCTGTCTACAAGTAAACTTTTTAGTTAAATTATATGAGGTATGGAAAATGTATCTATTTCAGTTCCTACAGTAAAAGACTGATTTTCTAGTTAAAAAAGGCCATAAATTTACTTAGATTTGGTAAAGCTGTCAATGAGTGCTACTTGTTTAAGGTGCTAATACAATTTACATACACTTCTCAAAAAGAAATACATGGCAGTAATAGAAAATAGAAAAGAGACCTGTTCACCAATGTAATTCTGTAACTGATTAACAGCTGTATTAGGGCTGACAAGAGGTGAGACTTAAAAAAGGCAAAAGAGATTTTCAGAAAATCACAGAAAACACTGTGATTTTAATTTTACATTATCTGGTTTAACAAGAAAATTGGGAAGAAGTAAATGATGTCTGCTGATGACTCGAATAGATCAATAGTAATAGTATTAGGAAGGTCTGAAGGCAGGTTGTAGAGTTTGGAGCAGAAAATTTAATAAAAAAAGAGATTAGCAGGGAGAAAAAAAACTATACTTCCCTCAGTGAACACACTTATATTGGGGGCAAAAAAAAAGTACAATTGACTGCACTGATACTCAGCTGTAACAGAAATAATACAGGTGCTGGTTACACTAAGGATTACATCATCTTGTTGGAAAGGTTTCACCTACTCACTTTGAGGCCACTTAAAGCATTCAGGGAAAGACATATTTCTTTATAACAGGTTTCTATTATGAGCAGGCATACATATCTATTCCTGTGCATCCCACTAGGGACAAAAAAATTTTCTATAAACACTGAATTTATCATAGAATGTCTTTTGCAAAACTACTCAGAACCAAACCCATATACTCTATTACATTTCATTCAGTACTGCATTTAGCAGGGCAACATGTCAAGGAAGTATTTAAAACAATTAGCATATCCTGCAATTAAAATGTTTAGTTAAGAGCATAGGAGAATGGATTTTGCTCTCTACTTCATACTTCCAATTTCTACAGTAATGTCCTTACACAGTAAAACTATGCCAGCTAAGCTTAGATAATTTCCACAGAAGGCAATACCCTACAATTACTGCTACATATCGAAATTTTATTTTTAATTTAAGCAGGCCTTATTCTAGCTTGGTATTTTACAGTTGACCTCTCTTGCTCCTCTTTGGGGGCTTCATAATAATATATAAAAAATACATAATGGAAAATGGTTTAATTTTAAGAGAATTTTCTTAGCAATTACTTTTAAATACACTGGAGATTTTTCTTGCAAAGAATGTGATGTTTGATTGTCCCTTTCACATGAATTAATCTCATTCATATGTGTGTATATATACATATATATATGTATTATTATCATCATACAAAAGGTAAAAGTAAAAAAAGATCTGCAGGATGGAAAATGGATACACTGGAAGCATGGGAGCAGATGGAATAAAGAGCAAGATCAGGTAGAATTTTTTAAGACCACAGATTTCAATTTCTATTTCTTTATGAACAGCTGCACATTTTCATAACTGTCAAAACACAAACATCACCTCATGTCAATCAAATTCGAACTGCAGCCCTGATCTACAGCCCTTTTGGAGCAGAGAAGAATATGCCAATGACCAGATATTTTATCCTTGAATTTTCTTGCTGCAAACAAGTAACCAGAAATGCTTTCTGATCTGCCTTCTACAGCTTGTTCAACAAATCTTAAATGCCCAAAAGCAACAGAAGAGCAGATTATCAGTTACTGAAAGGATTAAGCAGGATTTTATAACAGTAAAAAAACCCAAACCAAAGCAAAAGAAACATTCATTCCTTCACTGTATTGAGCCTCTGAAAAATCTTTTGCTTTACACTTACATATACATAGAGAGATGCATATGCTTGCCTTTATATGCACAAACATACTTCTACCAAAATTTATAGGATTTTTAAGAGGGATAATGTAGTGAACTCCAAATCCTAGCTTCACTGACTAGAAATTAAAAGTACACTTAAAAATCCCAGTTCAACAGACTAATTTCCAAGGTTTTTTTATTACCATCAATCCAGAGAGAATGAAGATGAGATAGGAGACTAAATGTTTGTAACCATTTAATGAAAATGTTTTGAAAATTTTATCTGAAATTATATATAATTTACTTTACAATTTAACTGCATATAAGCAGTTAAATTGTAAAGTAAATTATATATAAGCATATATTTTACAATTTAACTGCACATGACCTAAGAACAGAAACTTTGAATCATGATCTGGTTTTAAAAAGTTTCAAAAATACTTCTTTAGTAATTTGGAGTTACTTGCATTGAAGAAAGGAAAACATAACAGAAAGAATGCAGGGAAACTACAAAAATTGCCCTGCAGCAAAGAGATCACCCTAAATCTTAGCTACTGATAACTGTAATAAGGCAGAATTTAGAAATTAGTTACTTGCTCATAGTATTAAGAAATCCTGTGTAAAGCTGATACTGTTTTCAATGAGTAACTGTTTTCAGTATGTAGCCTTGGGAAAGAAGAATGCATAATTAAGAATTTTAGCAGTATTCTACCCCATTAGATTATACATACATTTCTTAAACTGGAACCACAACATTTGAGTGGTATTTATTCAAGCCCTATTAGCTGATTTTACAGGTAGACAGTAGCTCTGAAGCAACACAACAGTGAATTTAAAGAGGCAGTGGAGAGGTACACAATCATGAAAACAAAATAATGGCTAACCAGTTCCACTAGAGATTTTAATATTTTTACTGCCAACATGAGCTTGAATGGGTAACTCTCCTGAACAACTGCCAAGACTCAATCAGTCTGACATGGGAGTGCTAACTTAAGGCAGTATTTGTAGTAACACATGAGAAAAAACCAGTACTACATGTAACAATATGGTTGAGTATTCTTTTTCTGCTTTCCTGCAAAATTTATTAACAAAGAGGACCACTCTCTAAGACATAATTTCTTAGCCTGTGCATTTCTTCTCTTAGCTTTATTTTTAAATTGATTATTTCCTTTTGTTTCTCTACCTACCACAATCTTTTATTATTAATCCTTTTATTATTATTAATCTTTTTTTCCCACACCACTTTACATTCTGCCACAGTTATCCCACTAACCAAATCTGAGGAAGGTGAAAAAAGGATGATTTATAGCATCATCAGACCCCATAAATTAAAAAAAAGAAAGCTTCAGCCAGCCTGCCTCCTACTAGCACGGACAAGTAGAAGAGAAAAAGGAAGTCAGCAAACTCAAAATGGCCAAATGCCACTGCAGAGACATCACATAAAGGAGATAATTTTCCCAATCCAAGTCTGTCATTTACAGCATAGGCTGACATTCAGAAACAGGACCAAGCTTCAGGCAGATGTTGCAACTGTCCTCTGCACTACACACAGCCCAGATTCCTGTAAAATGTGGGCATTAGAGAAATATTAAGTGTTCAATACTAAGTGGATAAGTGTTCTCATAGCTAACACAGTATCTCTGTAGACATAAAACAAGTTTCTCACCACAATTTTTGCTATTTTATAAGCTTACAAAATGTATGTGGGCATTAGAGAAATATTAAGTGTTCAATACTAAGTGGATAAGTGTTCTCATAGCTAACACAGTATCTCTGTAGACATAAAACAAGTTTCTCACCACAATTTTTGCTATTTTATAAGCTTACAAAATGTAGTAACAATTATTACAGTTCACCTTAGGCATCAGCGCTGAAAAATTGTTAAAAACACGGGTTGGTGTGACAGTTCTAGAACATGTATAACATGATTCCTTCAAAATGACTGGAATTTCAAAACTGAATAAAAGAAACAAATTAAGATCACTGCTTGAGTAACTAAGGACACATTAAAATTAAATTACACACAAATTTTTTCTATACATTTTTTCATATGCTTCTGATAAAAATTCTAAATACAGTGGATATTAGCAATGTCATAAAAGTATCAATAGTGAAAAATGCCAAAGCAGTTGTGATATCTACACTCACACTATTTTATATATAGAGAAAAAATATTTTATATATATATATATAAAATTTATGTCATTTTTTAAACAATCACTATCCACCCAGAAGTGCCATCCTCTCACATGACACACTAGTGGATCCCTAGTCACAACACTGCCACACTTTTGAAAACTTCTGTTGGTATTGAAATATCAAGAGGTCAAGGGAAGGAATACACTATGAAGGAAGTTTCTAGAACACATACAACTAGATATTTAATGCCATGTTCCTAATTTAAGCCCTTCCCACCAGAGAATAGAAGACTGATTTCATTTAGAAGAATACAGATGATGCTGCATCATCAGAAAGAAAATGAAAAGGGTAAAGGGAAAGAAATCCCACCCCATGTTACATAAGCTTCTGGTCAGAAGTTAAATTTTTACTTACGCATAGCTTATTTTTTCCCCCTTTGCAATACAAAATAAATAATTCACAAGTTTTGTAGCTTTAGAAGACTGATTTTGTTAGCATTAACTTTTCCGGAACTTACTGCTCTATTAACCAGAAATAAGACCAAATTACCTCATAAAAATGAAATAGCATTTTAGTGTTCCATTTTAATTGTTGGTTCTCACAGGTTTAGAAACACATAGGCATTACCAATGGAAATGCTGTCTCAGGTTAGGCAAGCTATCATATGAGAGTTTATTATATATCACAAGGAACACAGACAAAAAATGGTATGAATACAAGTAGGTCAGACTGTGTAAATATAAAGTTAAAACCGTTAAAAAAAACTCCTAAAATCCATCTGTCATGAGAATGATGACAAAAATTCAGCCTTACATATCCCACACAGAACAATGAAGATGTGCAGGAAGCAATCCGAAAGAGGGTTCCTGACCTAAAGACCTACCTATTATGAAAGAAAAACATAAGTAAAAATATGACTATTTAGCTTCTTTATGCAGATGAATTTTAAAGAACTACATCTATAACTAAGGATTTTTAAGATTTTACTAGTAAATGGGAACAGTCTGTTCTTTGCTCCTTATCAATCAGCAATGATCTATGAGTGCCTTAACCAACCCCACTGCCAACACTAGGATCCCAGCAGAATCGATGTCCTGAGAGGCTGCACTCCTACAGGCAATGCAGATGACTGAACAAAATGCCCATAGAAACCAGGAAAGGAAGATCCCAGAAGGACTAGATCTTACAGCCATGATAAAGACAACAATATTGGGATCAATACACATCATGGCTGCAAATGCCATACAAAACAGGAGGAAGAAATTGAAATTAGCAACGCTGCTGAAAGGGAAACAGCTTTAGGTGAGTTTCAGAGGATATTTAAGAGGACTGTGTTGGCCATGTTAAGTGAAATTAATGGAAAAGCATCTTTCACTTTTTGTACAGTTACTTGTAACTTAAATTCTTTGAGATAGATTTCTCAGAGATTAATGGATGAAGGGCTACTCTCACTGCTTTAAGTTTCAAACTTCCCCTATTTCATGCACAAAACCCAGAAAACTTCCTAATGTACTATATTTATTATGAATATTTTGAATACAAAAAGTATTATCTGCATTACAATTAACGAGAACATTATTTATATCTATACTCTCACTTCTTAAATTGACTTTTAAGTGCTTACTCCATTTATATACCATGAATCAAAATTAAAATGCTGAAATTAAGCCCTTTCTTTTAGGCTTATTACACCACAAAATGATACACAAAATTGCCGAATAGCAGTGGATTGTATATTCATACTAATATATTTCAACCAAAATATAGGAATGATTTATCTGTATTTTATTATTTAAATTAGCTGGTTAACAATGCATGTATACTAAATTTCTTTATCCATAATCCAGCATAGCATAGTTTAAGGCTAGACAAAAAACAACTGCTTGTGTTCTCCTACATCTCTGGAAAGGCTACTTCTCTCTCCTCAAAACTATGTAAGGAATGTTTAATAGCTGTTCCCACGTTGGATGTATATGAGATATCTACAACTAGCAGGTCAGCTCCATCCCACCCTGATCTTACTTTCCTCACAAATGATCAGATTATGGTCCCAGTTGATATGTTCAACTGTTAAAAGTTAACTGAGGCATATAATTATGAAATAGACTATCTACCCTAAGCTCACCTCTTTTTACCATCAATATCCTCATAACTTGAATGAAACAACCACAGTGGTTGAGTGACTGCTCCAGGATCCAAAGCTCAATCACAGGACAGGTGATTTCAACACCTGGACTGACTGTCCAGAACTGCTGCTCCCTGCATCATCTGTGGCATGAGCACTCAAGTACCTCAAATATTGACATGACCTGCAAAGATTTTTCTTAGGAAAAATAGCTTATTTTTAATATAGAAGAAGATGTGGAGACATACATATAGCCTGTGGAAGACAACTATTGCTATTGTGTGTGCAGCTGCCCTAAGAACATCAGATCCAAAAAGCCATCCAACCTGATGACCAGGACCTCTTTCACCCTTCCAACTGACACAATTCCTTCCCAGTGGATTGCCCGTGATTACCTGAAGGACCATGAGTAACATCAGAGGGAGCTGTTCTAGGCAGTCCCCACTGGCCTTGCTGGCCTGCAACTGATCTTTTGCATCACTATACAAAATAATCTGCAAAAAATTGTGATCTGTCTGACACTAACTTCCCTTCCTCAGAAACCTCAAAATCTTCTTTCTTTCTAGGTTACCCCATCAAGGCTATCTCATGTAAAGTGGACTGTAAGATTTCAGAGTGGCACTGTCCGTAACAACTGCTACTTACAAATGTCTTATTACACACTGTGGTTCAAATACAAAAGCCAAAGAACATCAAGAACACTCAAGAGCGTACTTGCATCATAGAGTTATTCTTTCCTAAATAACAGATATATAAAAAAATAAAATTTCAAGATAGCCTGAACAACAGTAAAATTGCTCTTAAAAATAGCAATTTTTCAAACCCAGACTTCTGGAGAGCTAGAATATCTTGAGTAGTGGAACTATGTGGCTAACCTGTGGGCTCTTTGGAGCAGTGGGAAGTAGTGCATTTGTAACATGAGACAAACTGCTTAAAAAAAATTGAAGCTGATCTTGGTTTTGTTCTCTTCAATCATGAGTTGGTGTTGGTTTTGTTCTCTTCAAAATCAATAAATCTCTGATTTTTACTTACTTTCAATTATTTAGAAAATAATATTACATTTAATCATGTTTCAATTAAGGAGAATTATCAAATTACTTCTAAATTTAGGTTCTTTTCCTTTAATCCTAGAAACCAGGAAATAACACCTGCAGTAGCATTTGGGTGTCTAAGTATTAAAAATAGCATAGTGATGCTACCAGGATGAACTGAAGAGAAAAAAGCTTATAGTCTGTTTCCACAAACTCTCTTATCTTTCAACCCTGGTTTTGAGTAAAGTGAACTATTTGAGTTTGGTAGTACTTAATTTCAGTATCATAGAACTAAAATATTATATTTACTTGTTAAAAACATTCCTCTGTAGCAACATCATAAAATACACCACCTACCTATATTGCTCTACCTGCTGTTACTTATCACTACCTCCATAATGTGAGCAATACTTTAATGTACTAATCAATTATGTCCTTCTGGGAAAAAAACACACCAAAATCAGCATAATCTATAGCTCTCCAATGCTTTAGCTTTAAACCTCTGAATCCAACCAGTATTTTATAATGACTGTTAAAAAGGGAATAAAAGAAAAGCATTTCATAAATCAAGTCTTTTACCTTTACGTCCAGGGTATACGTTAGGGTAATATTCATAATAAAGATCAGGCTGGTCCAAATTTCCAAATGGTTCAAATTCCATTTCTGCATTTTGGAACAGATCCAGTTTTACCAGCAGTGCTAGTCTCACAAACCACAGCTAAAAATTGATACATATAAAAAAAGGGAAAGACAAGGTCTGTTATTAGCTTCTATCAAAAGCCACATCCAACACAATTTCAACTTTTCAACTTTTTCTGATAAAAGCTGAGTAAAGAGTTTCTCTGTTACTGAAAAGAATCAGGATTTATACTTACCTGCTCTTTTACACAGTACTTTTCATCAAATCATTAAAACAAAGCTCAGAGGATCGATGTTTAATCATTTTGTAGAGATAAACAAGATTGATTCAAGATTTTGAAGATGAAGTTTAAAAACTAGCCTGCCTCAAAACTGGAACACCTCTCTTTGAAATGAGTTAGCAAGTACCAATTATGAATCTGGTATTTTAACTGCTTTTCCAACTTTATGGCATCCTTAAAATCTTTTGGTGAAAAACCATGAGCTTTAAAATCACTAGGGTTAAAAACATGAGTTCTCATCTGGTCACATCTGAATCACTTGCAATATTTTATTAATTGGGATTAATAAATGAACACATGAACACATTTCGAACATGCAGAAGCTTACTATAAAGTTCACAATCTAGATAGTTCCATGAACTTTAGCAGAATGAGTCTTCCAAAACAGCAAAACATATTCCATTTTACTAGTGTAAAAACCTTTAAAAACATAGAATCAAGATTGGATTTTCCTTAAAAAAGTAAGTTTGTTCTAAATGAAGACCTACTTTACATAAGCAAACAGAAAAAATGTCTTGCTAAAATACTTGAATAACCTCAGTTTCTATGTTACAATTAGGAAAAGGAGTTTGATCCTGTTTAAAAAAAATGCCAAAAAATGAATATTGTTGATAAAAAAGTGACAAGAGCATATTTAAACATACCTGTAAAGAATCTGTTGTATGGCTAGCAGGCAGTCCACTTTTTTTATAGCCTTGACCATGTGCAGTTAGAAGCCGCCCACACAAGTCAACTGCTGCCCTCCAGTTTTTACTGCTCTGGGAAGAAGAAAAGAATAAGTAGCAAAATCATCAAGTCCCTAAAATGCACAACTGCTGATTTTGCCTGCAGCAGCAACATGTACCCATCAGTAATAATGACAAGGTCAGGAGAGCTGGCTGGTGAGAAGCAGAATGTCATTTGTCAAAGCTGCATGTCTAATTAGGCAAAAAGAGAAATCAAGTATTAACATCACCAGGTCACTAAAACAAAAGAATATACAATACCATATGGAATTGTAAACTTTAAGCTATATATCATGTTTGATTATATAAATGAATATACTATAATATTCACAACTTTGTTTTCTCCTAAAAAAAGGAGAAAAAATTGCCAGCCAGGCATTATCAATAATATCGAAGGTACTCTACAGTCATAAAGTATTCAATGCCTATTCTCATCTCACTGACTTCAGTATCTCAGATTATAACCCCTAATACAGTTCACTTAATGAAAATGAACTTTTAGCATTGTCCAGGATACAAAATTCCTATTAGTCAAAAACAAAGAACAAGGAAGAATACAATAACAAATGGTACACCTACAAAACACAAACATTTGAATTTCCACTGAATTACTAATTTCAAAATACTCTTAATTTTTTTTTATTCATAGAACAAAGACATTCCTAGCTAGACAAATCAAACTGTAGTCTCACACTGTTAATCAGTTTTTTAACAGAAATATCCCAATAATATTCCTGCCTTGTATAGTCTGATGCAACAAACCAAAAATTTGAAACACAGATTAATGCTTCACAGGTTTAAACTGTTATACTTTTCTATTATACAGAGGAGTTTTTAAAGAGATATGTATCCAGCATGTCATTGTAAAGTAAATATATGCTATTCTGCTATTCCTGAAAGTAATATTTTTTTCGAATAGTTTCTTAAGACATAAAAAAATGTAACTGTAATATAAAATAATCATGTTGTCTGATGAAATGTGAAGGAATAAAATACATTTGTATTGGTGCTTGCAAAGTCCAGATACTAATCTTGAACTAGTATTTTATTATTTTCTCTCCACTGTTTTAGAAATACAGCAAACAGTCACACTGAAAATCCAGCAGTAACAACGGAAGAGTTTTCCTATTTTCTGGCCTCCATTTTGCAGCCACACAGGCTGCAAACAGGCCCCTACAGAGATCACCACACACTAAGCACCTCATCTCCTCTCTGCATTGTCAGATGCCAGATAAAGTTGAATTTCACTGGAAATGTAAAAGTTGGCTGACAGCAAGACCATGAAACAGCATGGCACACTGAGCCATCTACTTTCATATGGAAGAGCGGGAATTGATAATGCATTATTATATCCTTCAACATCTACCTGTATCAACTTAGAAAAGCTGAAAGATACTGACATAGATTACCTGAAATTCATTCCTCTTCTGGAGAGACAAACTACATTCTTATTATCCTTAGAACAGGAGCAAACACAAAAAATAAAAAACTGCTAAACTAGAACTGCTCAACTTGTCCTCCCAAATGAGAGTTAGGATCAAAATATATCATTTATGACCAACTCAGTTACTACAATCTTTTAAATTCTATTTCAGGCATGGACAAAAAATACTTTATCGAACAAGACAGGCAAGAGAAGCAAGTCTGATAATTATTGGGAAAACAGTCTTTGCTCGATGATGAATATTTGAAATTATTTCAAAATGAGAGCTGCCTGCTGGTCATGAAGCCTAATTCTCTCTAGAAGCTTAATAGAAGACTGCTGGCAGTACAACACTAATTTGACATTAACTGGACAAATTATTATCTTGGGCAAATTGTACCAGGCTTAAGAGTTGCCAGTCCACAAGAAATCTTTATCTGTTTCAAACATCCCTCAAAACTTTGCAGGTCACTTTTGTGATTCCTATGGTCTACAGTCACACAGCTCTTAAAATCCAGGTTCCTTATATTTAATTTTGTTTGTAAGTTGTAAGTAGAGACCCAAAGCAAATGCAGACACTACAGCTTCAGATACAGCATAAAAAATGCTGAAGAACATTCTCAAAGACAAAAATAATTATTCTGTGATGATCAGGATATGGTTGGCCAGCTGTAATTGTGTGAAAACACTAATTTCTCTAAGAAAAAATACCGTCAGCCAAATATTATTGCTAAATAGTTCACTAACACAGCGGCGGCCTGAAAGAAGAGAACTACTCTCCACACAATCTTAGTATCATCTTTCCACTCCCCCCAAAAGTATGGAGCTGCTGTTCTTCTGATGAAAGCCACCAGCCAGCATGATTTCTGTACTTTTTACACACTATTAGACTAGACGTTTATCGAGTGAAAAAATTTTTTAAAAAAATCCATATACCTAACCAAAACTTAAAAATCCAAACCATTTCAGTACCAACTGCTGTACATACATCAAAGCTAGGCCAAGCAGATCAGCCACCCAACAGACACTGCATCAGCCCTTGCAGAACTTCTCTGTTCTTCAAAAAAACCCAGAAATCCCGGGGGAAGTTCACATACAGACAGGGAAACTGCATAGTAAACAGATTTCAAATACAATTCTTCTGTCAAGAAAAGAAAGGCACGCAGACTGCAAATCTACAGAAAATGTGTTCAATGATGAAAAGGGAACTCCTCTGATACACAAAGACAATTTATAACATCATTCAGTCTCTCAGGAAAACCACTGAAATTTTATCCAATAAATAGTTGCTTCTTAGTACAGAAATGCAACCTCTTCCTAAAAGCACATATTTACAGTTTGTACCACTACAACCTTCTCTCAAATCAGCTATAAAAATGCAGGAAATTGCTCACTGATTTAGAAACAAAAGAACAATCCCCTCCCCTATTTTAAGGATAATTTACAACTTATTAAAGTGAATATGTATGTTATACCACTGTATCCAGGTTTTATATATTTGAAAATATATGTAAAAGTACAACATTACTCATATGCAAAAGTAACAATATATGACTTTTATAAAATAGACTCAAAGGGAGTCATTAACTCGACATTGTAACACCATTAAAGTGATTAAAATGTCCTCCTCCACTAGCTATGACATGCTTCTCCTCTGTAAATTACATTGGTAGTGCATTTACACATCAGTTAAGAAAATGTAGCTAGTAACCCTTTTTTGGTCTAGCAGCTTGAGGGTATTATTCCATATTTAGAGAAAACATTACATATTTACAGTGGCAAGACACAGCAGTCTTTTTCTAAGTATGACAACAACTCTGAAAGACTGCATTTTTCTCTGGCTGCAGACACCTTACAACTGAAAACATCAGAAGGGCCTTGGTAAGCAAGATTGTACTATATGTTCAAATGAGGGTAAAAAAACAGTCTAAAATATGGAATATCAGGAACTAACATAATTGCAGCTTACACTTTGTATTTGCTGCTGTAAAACAAAGCAACACTGTGATGAGAAGATCTTGCTTACATTTATTTGCTTTAGAGTAAATCCATAATCCTATGCCAGACTGATAAAACTTTTTGGAAATTGAAAACCCAGATTTTGTTTTCAGTTAAAACATATAAACACTTATCCAGTACAGATATGTAACTCTATTCACAAATTATTATAAAATTATAGTGTAGAACTGCTTCAGCAGCCCCTTATCTCTTTAAAGCCCTAAAGTTGTAAAACTAATTCACCTTCACCACCTCCATATTGTTTTGCTACCGGTAGAGCATTTCCAATTTACTGCTGCCCATCCCAGAGAAGAAACTAAAAATGTGAAAGAACAGCTGTTCAATAAACCATCTTTGGCTCACTGGCAAAAATCTCATTCAAACAATCTAATTGACCAAATTGATGCTGAACAATTTTGTTAACCAAGTTCAACAACTTGAGTTCAGTTGAAAAACTATCTTCAGGTGAAAAACTATTCATCTTAGACATGATGCTACTGTTGATGATCTCATCAGAAAAGGTGCACCTTTGGAAGTTCAGCTTATCAACTTCTTGATATATTTTGTTTTCAGACAATTAGTTGTACTTGAGGAAGCTTTTGCAGACTGCATTATGATCCTCCCCAAAGGACATCAGTCTCCAACTTTCTTGGCAGCAAGCACTAACTGCATCTTACCCACAGAAGTGCTTTTATTTAAATGCTTTTTACTGGAATTTTTACAGGAATGTGAGAAGGTACTCCTCGAGAATGCACACTGGAAACAGTCCAATGTAAGGTATTCCTCTGTAGCCCTGGTTAAAAGAGGTGGTCTCTTCATTTGTAGATGTAACCTAGGAGGTGGTACTGTCAATATGTAAGGACCACATCACTAAACAGGGACCAGATGATTTACAATATCAGAACAATAGAAAAGGTAAAACACAAGGCAAGTAGTGTCATTTACAATGTAATGTGCTGAGTTCTGAGCAATGATAACAAAAAGATGTTAGCTTCAATTGGGAGAGTCTGAGAAGAGCTCCAAAGAGGATTATGAAGGCATCCAGGACAAGATGATTAGAGATGATTAGAGAAGAGTTATTTTTTCCTTTAAAAAGAAAATCTGACAAGTGGAAGTGCCATGGCTGTCTGCTCATACAAAGTAGCAGGGAAGAAGAAGCAAATATTAAGGAAAAAAATTACTTAAAAAGCAACATAAGACCAAAACATTTAAATGATTGTAAACAACTTTAGCTTTGATTAGAAGAAAGATTTTGAAGGAGGACTGATTGGAATACCTTTGATTAACAACCAAAGGAATGAACTTCTGAAATAGCCTTTGAAAGTAGAAGCAGTATATTTGTATTTATTAAAACAGCCAAATAAGCTAACAGAATTAATAATATGGTAGAATAGAAAAGCTTCAGAACTGCAGCTGAAGACTTGTGGTTTGAAAATTTGGTATACTGGTGAGCATATTTTTCCATCCACACAGCATTAAAAAAATAGCTAGATACTAATGAAGCAGTTTCCTCTGAAGTAGACAGGCTTAGAATAATGTTTTTATTTTTTCCTTTTTTTTTTTTGGCCCCATAACACAATGGAGTTTGCCCAAGATCATCTGAGAATTTTATCCTTAACAAATTTCTTCATAACAGGACTAAACATTCAGTTCTGGTTTCAGCTGTCACTGGTGTCTTCCCAGAGCACGTGATAATTGTTGGGACTCTTAGATGATTAGGTCTCTATTGATTGTGAGTTCAGACAACAACTCACATGTAAACACCTAAATAACAGATATCAGTCTGAAGATGAAATTTATCCTAATTCTAAGCATTTCTCTTCTGCACTGCAAATGCATTCAAATACACTCTTCTAAGTTGCTGCAAGGGATTGAACTGAGTGACAAAAAATCTCAGGCTCACGTGCAGCACAGAGGGATACCAAATTAACAGCTAAGGAAGAATCTTAACTGTATGGAAACTGCACAGCAATATTCCAAATATTCACTAGTTTTTAACTAGATCTTAAGATAAATATTGCCTGTAAGTTGTCCTTTGCATTGAAAGATTTATTTGCTGAACATATTTGGTCACAAATTGTCTCATAAACAAAGTGACTAGTAACAGAGTAGTTATTATATGTCATTCTGGCCTAATATGCATGTAAAAAGCATTATCTTTTTAGTTAATATCATCTAGCATAGGATTTTAATGTTTTAAAGTCTGAAATCCCTTTAACTTTAAAGACTCCAGTCAATCAGAAACAATTGTCTTAAAGTCTTCTTAGACTTTAAGAAGAAATGCAATGTTTGCAAGGGAACAAAAAAAGACTGACTAACTCTCATCATAAAAAGAAACAAGTTCTACAAATGAAACGGAGAAAGTTATTTCGCATACTCAAAACCAACTAACAGCTAATGACTGAAAGCCTCAGAAACTGAAGAACATTCTAACTTCTACCCAAATGGTTCCATTTTATAAAAAAACCCACCATTCTAAACAAGGCAAGGTTTTCTTTAAAAAATAAACCTGCAAGTAAGGTAAGTAACCATAAATACCATAAGTAACAAAATATCCTACAGCTGCACACTGCCTCCTAGCTTCACTGCCTTGGGCCTAAAAGCTTTAACATAACTCTCCTGATGCTTAAGAGCAGGCTCAAAGCAAAAACACTATCAGCAGCACCAGCATTGTAATTTAAGGTACAAGATGGTCTGCACCATAGAAGAGCATCTTGCAGACACTACTACCAGGCTAAATAGAAAGGTATTTCCCACACATCAAAAATTCTCTTCTGGAAGATGCAAAGTAAGTGCAAAAAAAAAAGCTTTTTCCTACTTAAGACACTGATGGGTACAAGACTTTTGCATAAGATTTTTTTCGCCTCTCAAGTCAAGCAAAACATTGAGATAAACAGAAAAACATGTGTCTAGGGTGGAGATCACAATCTGTCTTTTCATGTTTAGTTTCTAAAATTTCCTCTGAATTCCTTTACCAGTGCTTGTCAAGACCTCCTAGACTATTCCTAACATGACAAAAAAGTAATCTCTTATGGAGCTTTACATGTAAAGTCACATGATTAAATTAAAGGATGTTAAATACCAAATACAACCTGTCCTGATAATTCCTCATTACTTTTCCTCAGTAATTTTTCATCCATTTTTTCAAAAATAAAGTAAATCCAAAACATCTTGTTACGTCATCAGATTAAAGAAGGCTCAGTCATGTATGTAATAGCAATGAATTCTGCACAGGAACACAATGGTTAAAGGGACAAGGCAAGTCTTACAAGGCTGCTAGACACAACTATTTTCAGAACAGAAATACTTACATTAATGAAAGGATTAAGATAAGCTTTCCTCTGGAAGTAATTTGCTTTAGTTTTCTGCACTGAAGTAAAAAATCAGGCAGCTGAAATTATCATACCAGTTTGGCTTGCCATTTACAACTTTTATGTCTTTTTGTAAAACACACAGGTGAAAACGTAAGTATATACACATGTAAACAAAAACATTATTAAAATCTGTTTTGCAACCATTTGTATTACATAAAAACTCACAATCACTTCAAATAATTTTTTGTAACTTATGCACATAAAAAAATGTTTACTATGTGATTTAAACCCAAATAATTAAACCCCAGTGTCATTCCCATTAAAGACTATTGTAGTTTGGCTAGTACTATTGAAGGGTCAGGAATAGACTAACAGTTTTTTTCCCCAGTTTCTCCTCAGTCAGTAGCTCCCAATTATCTTAAGAGAAACACAATATTAAATATATATTATATGATGATTGTTACTTACAATTAGCTGTTTTAAGCCTACAAATGACTGCTCTACTGAGTTGGCATTTAAAACTTGTCTCTTCACTGCAGCCTGCTCCCCCAAGAAGCGAAGCATTAGGTCTTTCACTGCATCTCCCTTGGTGTTCATGGAACAGAAAAAGAAAACAGATAACAAGACTATTTAAAACATTATTTCAGCAAAATAAAATGTAGAATTAAAATTGAGCAAAAGAGTTCTTTCCTCTAGAGAAATACAAATTTTCCAGTACATGTGTAATAAATATGCGTATATAGAGCATTGGAATGAAAACTTCCACATGTACTTCACATAATTTGCTATATTTTTTCTTCCATGTATAGGTTGCAGTTAGCAATGACATATTCAGATTTATTTCCTTTTTATACTATTGTCATTCACAGATCTTCCAAAATATTCCTCAAAGATCGTCTAAAAACCAGAGAGTTTCACAGGTTTTTGTAATGTACGTTAACATTGAAAGGTGCAATCTATTGATCAAAAATAAACATGCACACAGTAAGTTAGCCTTAAATATCCACAGAAAATAAACTTTGAGAGCTCATAAGCCAAAGTAAACAGCAACCCTTCAACAAGTGTTATAAATTTCAAAAGAACTAGCTGCAGGCATCAGTCAGAGAAACTGGGCTATCTGAGCTCAATAGCTGTTTGCCTATAAAGAGAGTGAACCGCATATAATAACAGCAGAGCTTAGCAATGACAAACACAGTTGACATTAAGTGTTTCAACTTTCTCCATGGTCAGTGCTGGGAAATATATTTGTATTTTCTGTCTAGCTTCTTAAGGAATGAGAACTACTGTTTCACTACATGGAAATTTTTTACCTCTAATGATGTCACTTACCCTATGAATAAACAACAGATCTGCCTGACAGAAGAGTCCAAAGAATTAAGAAAAGACAGCATGTGCAAAATTACATAAACACAGAAGATTCTTTAAATCCCCCCAACAGTACTTGGGATCCAACAGTCCTTTGGTTAGGAAATAGTAAAAATGAATGTAATGAAACAAAGGACAATGACAGAAGAGAGCAACTCATGAAAAAAAGGCATAATGGAAAGAGCATAAAAAGCAGCACTCAGATTTATTCTGACACTTGGAGAACACAGCTACAGATAACCTTTACCATCTTTACCACAACCCAAGATAAGTTTAAAACACAACGTTTTTTAAATGATTGTCAAAAAGTAGCATGCAGCTGAAATAAAAGTCATTTAATATTTTTCTCGGTGTGATTTTTTGACATAAGACTTGTCTTACGATATACTTCCTGAGAAAGCAGGGCAAAAAATAAAGTCCCAAGCTTGTCAATACATATAATGTGAAATTTCAGTCCTTCCCTGAAGCACACTTAGAGTGCACTCACTGCAAATGCATTTTCAACCAACTTACCTGTCCGCTGCATGTAGCTTGGTTTAACATCTTGCATTAACATTCAGCATTAGCAAACTATTCATACCAAACCTCTAATGACCCTTGTTGGAAGCTACTTTAACATTGAAAATATACCTCCCACAATGTTCCAGTTGACATTTCAAGCACTCTACAATTACAAAGTTAAATACACAATTTGCAATACTATGGAACAATGATACCAAACCAGGGGATGTCAAATTAGTCAAGGCACGCACTCAGGCCACTGAAAAGCAGTAACTGAAAGTGAGGAAAGTTTTCTAAACATAAAGCACTTCAGAATTTTTCCCCGTGGACATGTCTATGAAATTCTTATAAATTATAGACAATGAAGAAAGCATTAGGATTTCCTTTAATTCCATTGATGATTTTACATCAGGTCTTTTGTAGAAATACATTGCATGGACATTGTCAAACATCTTCCCTTCAATTATGTACTAAATGGTAGATCTGCATATTTGCACGTGCCCAGATTTAGAGACTGATCAGCAGAAACAAGCCTTTAATCCCTGACTGCGCTGAGGAAGGTGAAAGAGAACCATTGTAAAAAAGGAAGCTTGCAAAAAGGAGACCATCATCCTTGGAGACTGCAGAAGGGATCACTCCATCTGTCTAACTGACTAGCTGTCAGGAGAGAAAGAGTACACACTGGAATAACTCATCAAGGTCTAAGGGATATTTTGAGTACAAGTGGAGGAGGAATAGCTTCTTGTTACAATGTTTTCTTTCACGCTAATTATTTGGCTCTGTGCTAACAAACTAATGTTTTAAGATAAAGCAAACCCAAGAAGCAGCAGCAGTGTGGCTTGGTACTTATTGCTTGTGACAGAAACCCGAGATTTTTCAGATAATTAATTATAAGTCTGGACCTGATTCACTCCAGAAACTCTTCTGATAGCTTCTGCAGATTGGGAAGTTACTGCAGAGTGCTCTCCACTTGTATTTGACTATTGACTGATGGTCTTTGTTATGCATAATTAAGGATTAAAGCATCCAAACTCTCAACACCATCTATCTACACAACAATTCTATTATCCTCTAGATACCAGAGAGTAGGATTAACCTGTTTCAAGAAAAACACCAAAACATCATGATAGTAAGCTTGGCTGAGCAGCCAGGATAACTACTTCATGAGAAATCTTAAATACATGTGAGTAAAATTTCCCAAATTCTGAAAAAAATGCTTTATGCCTTCTCACCTGTTAAGAAATTGATAGATGACAGAAAATTACTTTTCACTACTATGTTGTTTGCTTTGTGATCTCTTCTAGTCTCTTAATTTTGGGGTTATCCCTTGACAGCAGCTTGCTGCAGCACTCAATCTTTCTTAGAGGTTGTACCTTTCCATCACTTGAGGAAGATAGAAATGATGCCATTTCAGCCAATGTTAAAATTATTGAGACCTCTGTGAACATGAGTAAAATAATTTCCCACTCAATCACAACAGGGAATTCCACAAACAAAGCTGTCTGCTTAGACTCTGTAGCACAGCTTAGAGGGTGTGTATATATTCCAAATGTGACTATTATCTTACTAACTCAGAGGATCAGAAATCAAGTACTTAAAAATACAAACAGCTTTGGCTTCTATGGAAGCTGTCAACACTGGTTTTCAATGCAGCAAACAAATGTCACTGTGAATAAATGAGATCTGGTCTTAGCCTCCTCCTACAAGGCAGCAGTGACACTGCATTTTCTAATTAGGGTTGAAGTAATACACACAAAGTGACCATCAGCAACAATATGAAGTACTATGATGTACAGATTATTGGACAGATCTACAGTATTTCTAAAAGATAATCTCAGAGGAGGATACAGTAATAGACTCTTACCTGGATATTATCGAATTTCAACCCAGGCATGGTGAGATTCTCCTTGTCTATGAACACAGTGCTGTACTGTTGTGTGGCAACTGAAATGAGAACATTTCTTGTCTCCTCACTGGGAATCCAAGCATCATTTCTTCTATCTAGTTCGCTCATATTTAAGGCTGTGGCAAACGGGTCATCACTCCCAGCAAACACAGCTTGAATTTGTGAGAATGGCTTGGGGGATTGACTTATTTCCAGAGATGATGGGGGACCTGCTTCAGGTCTCCCATTTTGCACAGGGAAAGCAGGGTTGGATGAAGAACCATCTCCGCCATTAGAAAGAGAGGACATTTGCTCTGGAACTGAAGAGCTTGCATTGGGATTACTAACAGAAATAAAATTGGATGTCGTGAATGAATCAAAAAAATCAGAAGCTAAAGTATTAGTGTTAACAGTGTCACCAAAGAACTTGCTTAGACTGGGACTTGGTTGAACCACCTGTGGATTATACTTCACTGGAGTCTCTATTATACTACTAAAACTGGGAGATTTCACCATCTGAGGCTCAAAACCATCAGGCAGGAACAACTGTGGCTGGGAGCTAGCATTGTTTGCTTGGCTGAAGATGGTGCACACAGGAATGGGCTCAGCCTCAGATGATGGTTTGGCAGTACTGGGTGACAACATCTGGTCCTCAGGTGTGCCCTCATCAACGTTATTTGGTTTTGATTCAACAGGAACATTGTTTCCCAGCTTTGGTTCCTCCTTCACTGCTTCCTGAATTGAGTCTTCCTTTAAAGATGCCTGATCATCTGTTCCAATCTCAGAAATGTCTTTAGGAGTTTCTTCATGTTCTGTTTCACTCTCATTACTTAAAAATTCTTCTTTATCCACTTCTGTCTGTGTTTTTTGATTATCTTTAGCTTCCATTTGGTCGACTATCTCCTGAAGACAACCAAGTTCACCTGTGTCATCTTCACTATTGTTTGGGGAATCTGAAATAATGACACTCTCCATCATTTGCTCATTAAGTTTATCTACAAAATTATTTGAGTCCTCTGATACAGTTTCATTCCCTTCAGACTCAAATTCATCTCCACCAAGGTCAATGGTTTCCTCATGAAAGAGAATTTCTTCCTGAGTTTTCTGCTGAACTATGTCTCTGCTGTCATCTTCAGCTGAGGCGCTCTTTGCATCCTTAGCATTGCTTTCATTACTCTCCATAGTAACTGAAAAAGGAGAAGCCCCCACCAAAACAAGAATTAGTTTTATTTTTTGTATACTGCTCAGGTGTCATAGCAAAACTCCTAAGTACCATACAAAAGTAAAATACCATAGTATTTCAGTAAATATACCATAGTAAAATTCTTCCTTTAAAAAATAGTGATTTCACTATTTCACATCTTCCCTTTGACATTTTTCATTTAATGTCTAATCACAGAATCAATTCTGAAAATATTTTCTCTTTATCTTTTCTACACATCGTAAAACTATTGAGATTGAAAACCAAACGCCTCCCACTAAACACACATGAAACAGTATCATAGAACGGTATCAGAGAATGGTTTGGTTCGGAAGGAGACCTTACAAGATCATCTGATTCCAAACCCCCACCACGTGCAGGGACACCTTCCACTGGACCAGGCTGCTCAGAGCCCCATCCAACCTGCCCTTACACTCCTCCAGGTTTGGGACCTCCCCAACATCCCCGGACAGCGACCCGTTCTAGCGACTCAACATTTAACATTTGCTTTCCGGGTCGCAAGGACGCGCTAGCTCCGGTTTCAGCAAAGCGCAGCGCTGGCTCCCGGCTGTCAGCAGTGCAGCTGCCGAGCGCGGCCGGGCTCAGCGGGGGCAGCGCTCGGCACGGGCAGCGCCGCTTGCGAGCCCCGCAGCCCCGGCCCGGACACCCCGCGGAGGTGGGCCCGGCCTCCCCCACGGCCTCCTCCGGGCACAGCTCCAGTGAGCACCCGCCCACCCCAACGACCCTCAGGCCGCGCGACCCCTCCGCTCCGTTCCCGTCTCTCCTTTCCCGTCCCGCTCCGCTCCCGTCTTTCCTTTCCCATCCCGCTCCGTTCTCTCCCGTCCCGTCCCGTCCCGTCCCGTCACCTCCGCGCCGCCGCTGCGCCCGGCGCCGCTCCCCCCGCACTGCGCCTGCGCTCGGGCCGGGCCGGGCGGGGCTGCGCGCGCGCAGCTCCCGGAAGCGGCCAGCGACGGGCTCCGCCGAGGGTCAGAAAGCATCGGACGCGACGGTAGCTGCCTGGTTGGGTTGAGGGGGTCGCGATGGAGGACGACGCGCCGGTGATTTACGGGCTGGAGTTCCAGGTGAGCGAGAGTGGAGGCCAAGGGAAGGTCGGCAGGTGCCGGTCCTGCCTTCGAAAAGGCGCTGGCCGCGGGGTCCGGTGTGTGTAGTGAGGCAGAGGAGAGCCCGCCCGGGGGAGACTGGCGTCCTCCCTCCTCCCCAAGCCTGGACCGGGGCACCGGGGCACCGCGGGCACCGCCGGGTTGTGGTGGCTTTTGGCAGCCGCGCTCGGACGTTTAAGGGTGGGTGCCTGGCCAGTGGCAGGGAGTCGTTCTCTACCCCAATCGCGCTGTTTGCAGGGCGGGAGCAGGGCCCGGCAGGCTTCTTCTGCCCGCGGTGCCCGGGGGGCTCCTGCCCGGGCACCGCTCCCGGCTCCGCGCTGGAAAAGGCTTTGTCTGGCGCTGCAGTGGTACCAAAGTACTGCCAAAGAAATCATTGATTCTGCCTTGTCAGAAAAAAAATTAAAAATTGCTTTTCTGAGGAGAGAGCATGAAACTGTTTCCAGTAAGTTAGGAATTTTAGTTGGTTGTACCCTGCCATAAATCTGCGTGAACTTTGTGGGATCTCCCTGTAAAGTCTCTGTATGTGCATTTGTCCCATGCGACAAATCTGTCCATCACATCAGTATTTTATGGCTGTAAAGAAATGGAACTGTCCAACTCAGAAACTTAGTGATCCTCTTCTTAGAGGAGCACAGGTGTTGTGTTTAATGAGGTTTCTGTAAGTTCTGGGAAAGCAGAGTGAGAGGGACCCTAATTCATTCCTTCTCCGCCTAAGGGCTTTACTCAGCTGTGATGTGTTGCGGCTGGCTCACCATCACTAGCCATTATAGCAGTAATGCCTGCAGAAGAAAACCAGCATCTCCTAACAAAGCAATTCATTCTGCTGTAGATGTAGTAATAGAAATATCTTCATGTGCAGATTTTTTTGGCTTTTGGCACCTTTGCTAAAGTGTTTGTGTAAAGTAATGTACAAAGGTTCTTTGTAACAAATGTCCTGTATACTGAGTAGTGTGCTCCGTAGTCCTGACCATACCAATAGATTTCATTAGCAAATTTGGATTTGTTTGGTTTTTCCTCTTCTGTGGGAGCTGCTACATAATGTTTACCTGCACTAAATGTTGAATCTACTCAAATCTGATGAAGTTTTATAGTGTGCTGTTTTGTATGATAGTATTTTCTGATTGGCTTGAGGTGGCTGTAACTCGGACTTCAAAATTAATGAAACTTATACTTAAATCTCTTTTGCAGAAGAGAATATATATCCTGTACTTAATAATATTCATAGTTCATTTCTAGTAAGTCACATATAATCCATCTTCCAGGAATTTGGGCAAGCTAGTGTGTGCTGTCTGGAACCTCCATGGACCTGTGTATCCTGCCCCCTCCATTTATCCATGCCATATATCTGCTACACACTTCTCTCCTGTGAAGTATGTAACTTGGTGGAGTTGTCTGGCAGGAGGATACAGCAACAGGGTGAATAAAGTGGCTGTAATAAAAGAAAATTGCTGTTAATACAGATCACTTGGGGAGAGGATGAGGAAAGAAGAGATAATTTATGCGTAAGTCAGGGAGTGTAGAGATGAAGGCTCTGTTTTTGATCTCCATTAACTCCCAGTGTGTCTTTAAAACAAATTGCATCTCTGTGCTTTTTGAAAATGGAGACACTAATATAAAAACTTAAGCCTAAAACTGATCTGGTTTTTCCAACTTCCATCTCCAGGTCTAATGAGAAAGATGATTATTTTTTTAAAACATAATTTCTTCGGTGTTGCTAGATAATAATGGTTAGCTGTATCATCACAATTACTGCTTTTTGTCTGGAAGAGTCTGTTCAGACTATTTTTTTCAGCCAAGTTTTAAAAATTTTGGCTTTGCATCTCATGTTTGGGCTCTAGCAGTCAGTAGAAGTCCTTCTTTGGCCACTGATGGAGAAAGTGTAGTTGTGTAAATGAGCTTTTCATCTGATCTAATGTGACCATGTTTATAGGAACTTAAAGCTGATTCTTCCTAGGCGCTATCCACCAACTAACTTAACATTATTTCTGCATGGCTTTTGTTCATTTCCATGTATAGAATGTGTTCTGATGTATTGGCATATACAAGGTAACTTAGAACAATGAACAAGTACATTTTTCTCTTTTTTAATCTCTTAGGTGTGTCTGTAAGTGATATGAATATCATACAGACATGCAAATTATGTGTGAGTGACACTTTTTGTGACTTTTAAAAAGACAATCTCACCATAGTTGCTCTGCTTGTCCAACTGCAGTGAAAATGAGAAGATTACAGTGGGTGGTGAATGAAAATGTGAGATACTGCTTCAATTAAGGTACTGAGTGATGGGACTGTGGCTCACGATGATGAATACAAAGCAGCAGCTGCAGAACATTTCAATACCAAGGTGGTTCTTCTAAAAGGAATCTTGGTAGAAAGAATCAATATCCTCAATTATAGGAATGTGATGAATGAGGTTCCAGGAATATTGCTGAGTGCTGTATTTTGTCAGTGAAATTATGTTGTTCTTGTCCCGTGTAGAGTTGAGCTGG
Source organism: Melozone crissalis (assembly GCF_028551555.1). Taxonomy (NCBI): domain Eukaryota; kingdom Metazoa; phylum Chordata; class Aves; order Passeriformes; family Passerellidae; genus Melozone; species Melozone crissalis. The sequence continues at coordinate 64,389,417 of NW_026535805.1, forward strand.
GCTTTATTCTCTAATCTGAAATACATGGTATGTCTGCCCCGTGTTGAACTGGCTTTCATTTCCAGGGAGTCACAATTTCCCCCATGTTTTTCTTGAGGGTTTAAACAGTGACATTTTGAGCAGCTGTGAAAGCACCACTGAACATCTCAAAATACCATGTTTGCCTTACTCTAAGGTTGACTGGATAACATTTCTAGCCCTGGAAATGAGCAGTAGGGGAGGGGTGCTTTCTGGGGTAGGCATTTGGCTCAAGCCTACATCTTGCTTGTTTAAAAGCATGCAGAAGCCAGCCAGCATCATGAGATGAGGGAAGGGGAACACGAGTTATGCCAGAGAATGATCATTTTGGAGCGTGTGTTTGGCATGTTTAATGGGTTTTGGGGATACCACAACACTGAACTGAATTTCAGCATGCTGGATACTTCTACTGTATGTTGCACGTCAGAAGTACATAGATGTGAGGAAAAAGGACAATGAGCAGGAGGCGAGGACCACAGAAAGCTGCCTGGCTGAGCACAGGGCCATACTGCCCATGGGCAGCTCCAGCACCACCCTGAGATAGGGGCTGGCTGAAGCAGGCTTGAAAAAAGTGTGCTGATGCTTTGATAGAGTTAGTGTTCTGCCTTGTGGTCATTGAGCTTCTTGAATAAATGACACTTGACCCATTTTGTGTTGTCTGTTAATTGTTAACAGGTTTTATGAATCTGAACAGACACTTGATTTTTTTAGGACTTGCCTGCTTGCAAGAATAAGATGAAACTTAATTTCCCTAAAGCCAAATGTGTTTTCTTGGAGTAAGAAACTTCAAGCAAAGTATCAACTGAAACAGATTATGGAAGACCTGTGACCAATGTGTGTACACCTATTGTCATGAGTATGTTTCGAGAATAGCTTAGCTGACTTACCTGTGATGGAGTAAAAGCCAGGTGTAGATTTACTAGAAGTGGTAAATGGGGTCTTCCCTGGAAAATGTGTTTTGCTTGTGAGCTGCCCAGGGAAAGCTGTGCTGGCTTTGAGGCTTGGCTCTGTTCCTGTGTGAGTGCAGAGCCTATAGCTCCTATGGGCAGTGGTCTTCTCTTCCCTGGGGGAAGCTTTGTGGTCTCCTGTGGGTTCAGAGAGAGCAGCCTAAGCAGAATGTACTTGATAATTTTGGTCCAGCTTTAGTCTTGGGAAGATTTACTTTGAACATTGAATCAGTTTAAGAAACTGCCTAATAATGTCTTACTAAATTCCTAGCTTTTGTGTCAGTTCTCTTTCTTCTCTAAGATTACTTGCCTCACGAGTGCCAATCCTGTATATTTTAAGCCTTTGTGGTTTAAAGTGTTATTAGAGGAACAAAAGTAGGTAAGTGGCAAAGCTCTCTTAACTAATCCCCCAAAGATCTTCATAATGCATGAAGTGAAACAGTTGGAAAGTATTTTTTAGGACCCTTAAGCAATTAGTAGGCTCTTCCTACTGTTAGGTGTGGTACAGAATAATGACAATATAAAGATACAGGCAGGTGAACTTGAAGGAACTTTTACAGGATGATTGTTACCTTCATGAGAAATGAATGAGTTTTCTGAGGATGATTGTGCTATGCAGGTCTGTGTGCAGATTGCATTCTTCACTGTGAGGGTTTACAGAATCTGTCAATCTTTGGAATAGGGTCAATGCACTAAATACATTGGTGGTGGGAATTCTTGTGCTGTGAAAGACTTGGGGAAAACAGCTGTCTGAGAGCATTGAAGGTCACCTGGGCATGTGTGCTGCCAACCTTTTCACTGATAGTCACTGCAGCTTATTAGAGTCACTGAGAGAGTCTCCTACTGTGGTGGGAGAAGCAAGGCTGTCTTACCTAAGTAAAAATCAAAGTCTACTTCTTGAAAATTGAAATTGTGCCAGAAGGCAAAAATAACATTCATGACATTAGCAGCCTGGAGCTTGTCTAGGGGAGCAGGGAACTTGTATTCTGCCTCCAGAATGAGGCATCAGCTAATCCAGCTCCTCACCCCACATAGCAGTACGCTAGTCCTGGTTTTCAGCATAAGCAGATGGTCAAATAACTTTAAATTCAGATTTAGGGATTGCAAAGCAATACTGTATCCTTACATTGTGCATTGTAAGTTCATGATTTGTTAGTACAGATTGATTGTATGAATTTCAAATGATGCCTGGTTTGAAGAATATTTTTTGTTTGTATTAAATGTAATAGAAATATTCAAGTGTTGGGGTGTGTTTGTTTTCTTGTTTGTTAATACCAAACCAGTGCAATGCATCAGCACAACAACATGTGTTGAGCAAGTACTTTTTTGTCTATTAATGCCCTAAATAGTAACAGTCAAATTAACAAAACAAACAAACAAAAAAACAAACAACTTTGTGCATTTGGCTGCTATTTCAAAAGATGTTGAGGAGTGAAAATTTTACAGAAGAAATTATGAACAAAGTGTAGAGAATAAGTGCATTGCAGTTCCATAATGCTCCTAGTTTAAACCAACCTTCTTCACCCTTTTGAGGTTTGCCATTGTGTTCTTTGGGATCATCTCTTGTTGTTGTCAAGTACAATAGATTCTTTTTATCCAGGGTTTTTATTTTTCTGCAGGTGGCCTAAATTGTCAAGGGCAAGGTAGAAGATGATCTTTGCCCAGCATCACACTGAGCATAGTGTAGGCATAGACATGCCCAGTCTCCAGTTAGTTTTACCTGCATTCTGCTACAATGATTGTTGTTTTGCTTTATCTTGACACTACTTTCTGTCATGCTTGTGTTCTAAATGTCCTGTGCATGTGCATTTACTGTAGTGGATTTGCAGTTAAGTTGTTGTCCTGTTTTGTGAAACTGCTTGCTTTAAACTATGCACATTTCCTCATAGGGCTGTTGATAAATATGATATCTGGACGTGTAGCCGAAAAGTTCTTTGTGGTTCACAGTGTTTTAAACTTTTCTTGCAAATATTTTTTTTCCTACAGTTAGGCTTTCTTTAAAAATGAAATGATGTAATTGCACAGATTGTTGCATTGTCTAGCACTGTCTGTTAGGTGGGATGTTGAGAGCATGTGTAAGGATTACTTGCTAACTTGTTGCTTGTGTCTCTCAGATGTGTATTCTGATTATTTTCTAAGCTTTGTGCCAGTTTTTTTTAGTAAGTAATAGTCTAATACCTTGGGTAGAATCCTAAAATGGTTTGGGTTGGAACAGACCTTAAAGATCCGCCAGTTCCAATCCCTAGACCAGGTTGTTCAGAGCTCCCTCCAGCTGACCAGCTGAGTCTTGAGCTGCAGGGATGGGGAGTCCACAACCTCTCTGGGCAACCTGTTCAGGTACTGTTACCACTCCCACAGTAAAGAATTAATTTTTTTAATATCCCATCTAAACCTGCCTTCCTTCAGCTTAAGGGCCTTGTCCTGTCACCATGTGCCCTCATGAAAAGCCCCTTTCCACATAAGCTCAGTAGTAAACTCTTTTTGGGCTATATGCAGTTCTGTGGGTGCAGACTTAGAAAAATAATAATTTCCACTGGTTTAGATTAATCACTATTCATTTTACTACACTTTTTTGCTTATTTTCTATCTATAAGCTGCAGTCAAGGTAGGATACTTTATGAAAGGTTCTATTTGCAACCTGCTCTGACAAGATGACAAAGTTAAGGCACTTTCCTTGATCTTGACTGTGCTCTGAATTCAGTTGTATTGTTCATTACAAGGATTACTTGGTGTCTTCATCTGTTGAAAGAACTTCTTTTTCTCTCCAAGTAACTCAGAGTAGACAAATTACACATATCTGTGCAGGAGACAAGCGAAAGTCAATTGTTCTGATATTGACATTATGAATCAGACTTCCTAATTTATGAAGGCTTGGCGAGTTTGAATTTTGTATCCTATGTATGGATGTTGCTGGGGTTTTTTGGTCAGGGAATAAACAATGGTATTTCTTCTCGTAAAATGTGTCTAAATATTTTTTTCTCGTGCCCTTTTTTTTTTCTTTCTGCAAAATGGAAAATTATTTTAAGGAAAAGCTAGAGAAGCTGATGACATAAACGTTACTATGGCTTTACATGAGTTTATTTTGGGCATAAAGTTTGTCTCCATCTGTATGCATTTTTGAAAGCAGCTTGACCAGACCTGCTTGAAAAGCTTTGAAAGGGCTGGAGACCTCTTTTAGTTCTTTATTTCTTTAAATGTTCTGGAGGTCTCTACTTCTCTTTGATGTAAAGAAACAACAGAAGCTTCTTTGATTGAAGGCGATACATAGCTGTTGGCTCATTTCTAGTGTTTTCTCAAAATAATTCAAAGCAGGTCTTTTAAATGAAAAGAAATGCTTGCAAAGATCTGCAAATGTAAATTCTGTTAAAGACAAAAGCTTTTCTGCAATCATCTTGGTGGACTTAAGTTGTGTCTGTCAATCAGGAACACTCTAGGCTTGTTGTAGATGAGTGCTGCATAAATAACAAAGTAAAGCAGATTGGTATGGATTCACACTGCAGATCTTTGATCTGTATGAGTATTTTGAACACAAACTACTCATTATTTCTCTATTTCTTTTTTTTCCCCCACTATATAGATATTATAAATGTAGGTGTAGCACTAATAGCTTGTTACTGATAAGCTTGTTGCATTTTTAAACTTTTTATGCTCCATCTTACACAAAATATTACACTGTTTAAATTACACATTTCAGATACCAAGAAAGAAATATCTGCTCTATACAAATCCTGAGATTATTCCAAAAAATTAATTTTTCCTTATTGCTGCTGGACAATGCCTTGCGTGGCTTTGCTTTATTTAAGAAAAGTCAAATATCTTTAAGTTGCTTTTCTAGAATTAATTTGCTCTAAATTTGGGCATTGGGATCTAATATATTGCAGATATTCCCTTCCAAGCCTTTAGGCATCTTTTTAGTATCAATTTGAAAATAAGTTTCAAATAGAATGATATTGAAGTGTTTCTGAGTCCGAGGGTAACAAGCTGCACGAGAGGATGGCAGAAAGAAGGGCCATTCAGCAGCTACCTGAATCCTTCATCAGTATTTGCTTGAAATATTTGCCTTAGTGTCTGGAGAGATCAGAGCTATTTTATGCCAAATAGGATGTGAATTGCAGAGATTTATTTTTAGATTAAAAAAAAATTCATCTTGAACAATATTATTAAGGATATCTTTGCATGGAGAAATAGCAGATATTCCTCACAATATATAGTTGATAAAAATGCCTTTGAGTATTAGTTTACCTTCTATTTACTCAAAATTGTCAAAGAGTCTCTGCTACTGGCTAGTGCAAACTAGTGATTGTGGTTTTAGTTCAAGCTGTGCTTTGTTTATCAGTGTCTCCCATGGCCCTTAACTGCTTTGTTTTGCTTCTTTCAATACTGTGGTTGGTGTAAGTTGAAGAAGCAAGGCAGAGACTCTAGCAATGGCATTAACATAATACAACAAAGAAATAACATTATGACAATAGTTTTAAAGATAAATAACAAATTACTTCTCCCATCATTCAGACAATTCTTATCTCTAATGGGCTTCAGCAGAAAAGAGGAGGCTTGGTTTTTAATTTGCTTCTAAACATGGTGGTTAATGGTGAGAAAAAAATTAATTTTTACATTGGCTTATTCAAGCCGAGTGGTGTGAAAACTATTGTAAAAACAGCTTCTTCCTTGGATATCATATTGTTTTTTAACAATAGTTAAAAATTGTCCACTGTTCTATGGGATTTTTTCAGATGATAAAGGAAAATTAGTTTGGGAGAGATGCTGCATTTGATGTTATCTCTGTTATAATGAAGATCAGGTAATGTATTTAGCACCTGTGTTCCTCAATTCTCACAAGTATGAGAAATTGCATGAAAAATGTATTAAGCAAAATGGGCATAACGGCCAAGAAAGGCTGCCATTTGTAAGAATGTAATGCTTAAAATGACAATTTATATATAAGTTTCAAGATTTTTGCTGAAATTAATGGATTTTATTAATTGTACGTTTCTAATGGCTTTCTTCTTTCCTAGGCACGAGCTTTAACTCCTCAGACAGCAGAAACAGATGCAATAAGATTTTTGGTTGGAACACAATCTCTTAGATATGATAATCAGGTAATTTTTCTGTCAAATATCAGTTGTAATTTTTACTGCTTTTTGTAACATTGTTCTGGTATCATCCCTCTTCCTTTCTCTCCTCTGTTGAGTATGAGCATTGATAGTCAAGTTGAAGACTTCTGTTGGTAGAATGTAAAGATATTGATAGGAAATGGAGGTGAATGAAAGCTGTGTGTACTTTCTGAATATCATATCCCTCTTCTAAGTTGTATGATTAAATCAGATTGGTTTAGTAAAGAAACTGCCATAATTTTGTTAATTTAAATCTATAGATGCTCTGGAACTATCTTTAAATCCCTGAAGAGATGCAAAGTAAAACAAAATTCTTTAGGCCTTAATTGCTTCTAATGGGACTCTTGGTACATGCACAGTTCAGTGTACATGATGCTGCATAAACTGGATTTTTCAATATTCATTATTGGAAGTCAGCTGTGTCCTTCCTGATCATTCAAACAATTCAAATTAAAATTTGAGTGACTTTCATGGCTCATTTTCTATTGGGCTGTTTCTTCTGAGGTGAAGTGTTCGAGTTGTAATTATAGAGCATATTTAATTTTTGTGACTGAATTTCAGTAGAAATCATACTGAAACAAGTTCTTGAGGCTGAAAGGGTTAGAAGGCAGTACTGAGTGCAGGTGGCAAGGCTTGTGTGGCAGGAGAGCTGCAGGGGTGGCTCTGAGAAGAGGCCAGGGGTTGTCTGTGCCAGACACGGCTGGTTCCAGTGAATCTTCTTCAGGACACAGGTGAGTCAGTTTCCCATGAATGTCCTGTGCTGAAAGCAGAGGAACAGAGTGAGATGGAAAGAGCATCAGAGAGAAAACACCCATAACCACCACTGCCCCACATGCCCCTGCCCCACTTGAAAGATCAGAGGAGTCTGGGTTGAAGTTCAGCCTGGAAAGTGGGGGAGAGAAGGTACTTGTTTGTTTGAACTGCCAATGAACTGATTCATTTACCCAAGTCAAGTCTGTTTTGCCCAGAAAATTAGTTAGTTAGTGGCCTCCCTGTCTGTAGCTTGGCACATAAACTGTCTCATCCCTATTCTTCCTGGTTTCTCCCCATCTTTCCTGGGGAGAGCAGGTGTCTGGGTGGGAGCCTGTTAACCAAGGCTGGCATCCACCACAGCAGTGCCTGGCATTGAATGGAGTGAGCAGCTCTTTGAAAATGGCCTGTAATGGGCTACACAAAATCACTTGGAACTACAGCTTTGGGACATGTCAGCTATCAATTCCCAATTTGAATTCATTGCTCAATGATAAGACTGGATGAGACTCAAGAAAAGTTATTCCAAGGATAAGGGGGATGGAGTATTCAGTTTATTTCCATTTCAAGTAATACTTGGGCAAGGAGTAAGAAAATAAATGGCAGACACACTTAGTTAAAATTAAAAGTTCAATGCACACAGTTATATTTTTGATTGTGCTGTCTCTTGCTCTTCAAATATTTGGTATAATGTGGGGTTTTTTTACTGTTATTTCTGTGATGGTTTTACAGCCTGCTCAACTAATTAAATCCTGATACAAAATTGATGTGGAAGAGTGGTTCTCACCAGTTGATAGCCAACAGATCTTTAATGATTTAAATTTTCTGATTTTGAAAAGTTTATTTGGTATATGCTATGTATTTTGGAAATGTTTGCATATGTTTCAACTTTGAGTATGCTTTTCTTTCTCCAGTGAATAACATTAGCAATAGAAATGGAGGACAATTTCTAGTGTATTCACAAATGTTTGGAGGTTATTGGCCTTTAGCTGTGCCTCAGGCCATCATTTCTTCTCAGCTAGTTCCTCAATCCCCAAGAAGTGCCCTAGGCTCAGCTCATTATAACTTAATTCAGCACTAGGTTCTCTACATTTACTTAAAAACTTTTTTGGCTACCTGACCAAACTTATGAGCTTTTCTTGCAACACTTAATACTTTACTAAGTCCTGCACAGCAAGAGGTTTTATCATGTGCAGATTATTTCTTCCCTTCTGGTCATGGGCAGGTATAGTGCAAATGAAAGAGCAATAATTTTACAGCTGGCATGATAACTTTTGCCTCATTGAGGTATATTGCTGTATAAAGCAATTTTAGGTATTCATAGAATATATTTTAGGTGAAAATATTTTCCTATTAATACTAGTATTTCAAAGGAAATGAAAGTTTTTATAAGATTTTGCATTAGGTTAGTGTTTGACATATTAATAGTGTATAGGACTTGGCATTTGGTCCTCATAACATGCTGCTAGTGGTTTAAGGAGTAGCACTGTGTTCTGTATGGTGTACTTTTGGAACTTTTGTCCTCACTACTTTCATTGTTGCTAAACTTTGTGTTTATTGTACCCATTGGAAATATCCAAGTATGTAATTTATTCTTTCCTCATCTCATTGTCAGAACTCTTCAAGTTATTTTCAGTCTTGTATCTTAGAACTTAAAACACTTATTTTCATGATTTATGTAGTGCATTGCATCTGCTGTACTCAGCACCTCAAACCTTGTGTTGTGTTCTGGGCTCCTTGCTGCAATGAAGGCTTTGAGGTGCTGGAGTGTGTCCAGAGAAGGGTGATGGAGGTGGTGATGGCTCTGGAGCACAGCTGTTCTGAGGAGCAGCTGAGGGAGCTGGGGTTCTCCAGTCTGGAGAAAAGGAGGCTGGGGAGGGGTGGGGGTGTCTTATCACTGTCTACAGCTACCTGAAAGGAGGTTGTGCCAGGTGGGGGTTGGTCGCTTCTCCCAGGCAGGAGATGGGACAGGTGAGAAAAAATAGCCAAATAGCCTTAAGTTACACCAGGAGAAGTTTAAGCTGCATATTAGGAAAAAATGTTTTCATGGAAAGGTTTTAAAGCATTGGAAAAGACTGCCCAGGAAAGTGGTGGAGTCATCATCCCTGGAAGAGCTCAAAAAAGTGTGAATATGGCACTTGAGGACATGGTTTAATGGTGAACATGGTGGTGTACAGCATTAGGTATTCAAATACTTTATGAAATAAAGTATTTTTGTAGAGAAAATACTTTCTATGAAGTTTCTGTTGTCCTTAGTATTTAGTGAGTATTCCATATATCATATATTCAAATCAATAGGAAGATTCTTAGCGAAAAAAAACATTGGAGGAACTTTTGCAGTTCTTTTTGTTCTGCTGATCAACTTACTGTGGTAGGTAGTGTTCATTGTCTGGCCTTGCTGTGAAAGCTGTCATTTTTCAACTCACAAAATGTAAACAATACTGCTGCATAAGAATTAAATTTCATATTTCCCAAAAATCTCAGCCTGGGCCTTTTGTGATCTTCCTTGTGTTCCACCACTTTAGACCTCTCCATGTTGTCAGCTGAATCAGAAACGTAACAGCAGACAGAGATGGGTTATCTGTGCCTTCAAAGGGCTTCAGGTGGGGTAAAGAGCACTGCCTTATGTGCTGAGTGACTTTCAACCTGGTTAATGTGGGAAGAGATGTGTGCGGCTGCAGGACATGGGGTTTACATTTATGGTTCACTTTCTCAGGTGAGAAACTTGGCCTGAGTTGCCAAAGGAGACTCCAAACAAAAGCAAGGTATGAGGTTAAACTGATCTTTTTTGTCACTCTAGGATGGATGTGCAGTTGTTAGGGTAGATGGAAGGTGTTCTGATTCTTAAACAGATTCCTAGGTTCAAAGGAGCAAATGAAGTCTCAAAAGACAATTTGCTGATCAACTGCAGAGGTAGTTCTATGCCTGGGATGACAAAATGGAAGAATAATATAGGTGATGTGGTGCAGGATTATATTTGAAGAAGGAGTTTCTGATGACTGTTTGAACAGTAAAATAAAAGGTAACGTGTAAACTCATCTCCTTAAAAAGAATAGTGTTAAAATGAAGTTGAGACCTATATTGCAACTTCTGTATTTTAATAAGATCATCTGCATTTCTGCATAGCTGAGAGTCTTGCAGTGATTCAGTAGTTAACTTAGTTAACTTGATTCAGTCATGATGATAGGATAACTCTTGGCTTTTTTTTCCCTCTTCATTGTTCACGCAACTTTGAAAATTAATTTTTAATGAGGATAATGAGTTCTTCAAAATTTGTGAGTCTTCTAAATTTATTTGTCCACTGTTGAGCTTAGGGGAATTAGTATCATGACTAAAGTTCCTTCTGTACATTATGCTAGGCTAAAATCTTCCTAAATTCCTTGTATTTCTCCAGCAACTATAGAAGAACAGCTGACTAAAAAAAGGGAGGGAAAAATGGTAGACCTGTTAAAAACCCCCAAAAGCATAGCAAAGAAACCTGCAAAAACAAAAATTAAAATAATGAAAACAAACTTCATTCTGTCTTTTAAAAATATTATCTGTATATTTAAATAATATTGTTTTTCTTCATCTTTTAGTACTTTGTTTCCATATAGTATGAAATGAGATGAGTTGTATCTTGGTAATGATATGTGACTGCTAAAGTGAACTGTCAAAGTTTCTTACTGAGTGTAAAGTACTTGCTTCAAGAAGAGTCCTTTCCTTCTCTCTCCTTCTTTCTTTGTAGATGATTTGAATTATATGATTTGGATACAGAATTGGTGCAGACATTTAGACTAAGGATTGTAATGTTGTTATTTTTGTTTATTGCTATAAGAAGCGTTGAATTGCAATATGTGGCTTATTTACTATTAGCCATAAAATGAAAAATCACCTTCAAGCTTTATCTTGAAAATTGAGAATAAGCATGGTATTTCCTCAAACAGGGAAATTGCTTGTGTTTTCCTAAAAAAGTTAATCCTGCATGAAATCAATGATATAGTAAATTGTTATTATAACAATTAATTAAAGTAGATATCGGTTATAAAAATCTCATTAAAGCGTTCCGTGTAGTCATTGTGGATAATTAAGACCCACAGGAAAACATTTGAAACCCTAATGTTGTATTTTATTGTATTTGCAGATTCACATCATAGATTTTGATGATGAAAATAACATTATAAACAAAAATGTTCTTCTTCATCAAGTGGGTGAAATTTGGCACATTAGTACAAGTCCTGCCGACAAAGGTGTACTTGCAACTTGCTACAATAAAAGTAAGTCATTTTTAAATATGCCCAAGTTGTACAAATGCTTTGATATTTTTGATTGTGTCAAGTTCAAACCTCTAGCTTGGTGTAGACTCTTTCAGTTGGAATGACCAACACAAGCATTTCTAAGAAAATCTGCAAAATTTAATTATACCTCATTTGTGTCATGTCCTTCAATTATCTTGGTTAGAAGTCCACTTCTGCATTCATGTTAAGAAAAGCAGCAAAATGAGCCTTATGTTTGGCTAATGAATGCAAAGCATGGCAAATAAAATATATTCCTGTTACTTTAAGCATAATTTTTATTGATGTTTGCTTTTAGAAGTGCAAGTAAATGTCTTCCAAAATGTGCTGGTATCAAGCTTAACATAAAACTGCAGATGAAGTTTGTATATAATGTTATTTTTCATATTTGAAATGCAGGTATGCCTACAGAGGGCTGCAGCTTCTTATCTAAATATTTTCTCAGTAGGAATGTTCCTTGTCTAACCTTACCATAAGTGCACACAGCTATTGAGATTAAGGGTTTCTGTGCAATTCCTGAGTGAGGCAGATGTGATGATTTTCTATCATAGGACTTGAGAAATCCACTTGCATCACTCAGGAAAGGGGCTGATTTTTCTCTCTGACAAGAAATCTGAGGTGTCGTTTGAAATAAATATTCTTTCATCCAGTCAATATTCATCTGTTCTTTCATGGAAATGCAGTCCAAGAGTATAACAATTACAGATTTAGTTTCAGGCTTTGTACATTGGTGAACAGCTGTAGTGATGTGTGCTCCTGCTGTTCAGCCTTCTGATTATATTAAGGAGAGGATTCCAGTATTGCCTAGTTCTCCTGAGTCTTTTAGATTGAAAGAAAACTGCTAAAATTTGATTTTATTTCGCAAATCTTAGGTGATTTTTGTGATAGTAGATAAGTTAAGTAGGTTTTTCCATTGAAATGATTTTGGGCATTTTGAGACCCTTTCTGTGAGATTTCCAATTTCCTTTATTGGACCTAATAAATCACATGAATGTTTTCTATTCCAGATTATTTGTGTTCTAGATTTAGTTTATCTGATTTCTTAATATTAAGCTCTGTTGTTTAGTCTTCATGCATCTTACTTTAGAATTATCAGCCATTAACTTTCTGCAGAAAACAAGTTCTCATTCTCAAATGGTGATTACTGACTCTAAATAGCAGTGTATAGAACTGAGAGCACACAGTGTGGGGTTCTGTGATAAGGAATACTGAGTTCAGCAGACAATTTATTTCAAGTAGTAATGCAACCAAATTAAGCAATCGAAACCATTACAACTCTTAATGTACTGCATTTCTTTGTTGTTTTAAAAAGACTCAACTAATTTTCTCATTGAACTACAAGTCAAATGAGATGATGCTTTCAGCAATAGCTGTAAGTATTGTGCCTGTCCCTTGTGTCTGGGCCCAGCACTTCTGTCGCGACTTGAACGATGTTGAAACTGGGAGATTGAAGAAATGTGAGTGTCCATTATTAATAGCTGTTTTTTGAAGTTGCTTAAAGAAGTGATAAAATGTAGCATTGAAGAGAAGAGAATTACATACATTTTCCATTTCCTAGCTCACTGAATGAGCTAATGGAATAGGGTGAAATTTCCTCTTCTATATTGGGAAAGGTATGGAGTTTTCTTTTACTCTTGCATATTTGCAAAGAGTTATAATAACTGATGTATTAAAAAAAAAGATGTTGCAGGTGCAAATAGAAGGGCTGTCCTGATCTTTGATTTTTGTTAAGAGGAATTTATATAGGAAGTTTGGGGAATATAAATTTCATTTTTCAAATGCAGTGAAAATCTTTCCATGGTATCCAGTGCTTATCATCCCATGTTACGTTATTGAGACATTGAGACTCTTGTTTATTTTTTACTTGACTGCTTGATAGTTAATACTACTGCCTGAAAGTCACAGATGACACCAGCAATCTTGCTCTATGTTTTGAAATACAAATGAGGTGCTGGTTTGCTTCTCTTTTTTCATGAGGGAATAAAACTTAGCAAAATAATGTAATATGCAAAGCTTTTTTATAATTTCTTCTGAGTGCTCTGAGAGTTCTGCATGAGAAATGAGTGTATGCATTCAGCTGGTACACAATGGGTCAAGATTCAAACAGAAAGTTTAAACCATCTCTGTCTTTGAGAAGAGTGCTGGTGTAATGATGCTCGTAAGTTTTTACAGCTCTGGTTGAGAGGTGCCTTGAATTGATATACCAGAAGTCTTAATCAAAACTCTAAAAATCCTCTTATATGGGGAAGTTCCTACATTTGATTTGGTTTTATTGTTGCTGTTTTGTTGTTTTTTTTTTTATTTCAAAGACACTATTTTAACTACTTCTAAGAAATCCCACGCCATCACGCTTAGATCTGAAGGTTTTTCCCATGTGTGTGGATATGTAAATGTGTATGGGTTGTTTTCCCCTGAAACATGTGGGTAGGAAACCTCATTCAGAAGTAGAAACAATCTAGCCTTGTCACTCTCTGGGAGCATGATTTTTTTTTCCTCCTGCCTTCGTGGATATGTGAAATACTTTTACTTGTCCTTGACTTATAAGTGAAAGAGGCATAAAGAGGTAGAACTTAAAATGTATTTATTATTTATTATCCCTAATGAAGAACAAAGTCATATACTTATGAGTCATAATGGCTATGCTTCTATGTCAATAAAAAATAATTTGCTTGTTGTCCACTAAATTATTTTCTTTAAGTGCTTACTTTTGATAAAATCAGATTTTTTGCCCCTAAATGACTAAACTTGCAGCAACCATAATTCAGTCATTGTTTTGAGATAAACTTTTGCTTTTAGAAACTCTCAGCAAAATATGTCAAAAGTGCCAAGTATAGCACATTTCCATGACTGGATGCAGACTCCCCACTCATATTTTTGGCTTTACTGCCTTTTTACATGAAGTCCATCAGAATATTTACAGACATTGATTCTGCATATCTTTAAATTCTATGATTTCAAGAAAAGAATGTCCCCCTAAAAAGTAAAAATAAGATGGCTCATCTTGTTCGCAAGAAATCACAGGAAAATTGAAATCCTGAATGTGTAATTTGGGAACTATATTCTCTAAACAGTCAGTAAAGTTAAATGAAAGGGTGCTCTGTATTCTTTGTTCAAGATATTTTACTAGAGTATCAATGCATAACTAGGTTTTAAAAAGGAAAATACCTTCCTGACTCTAAGGACAAAATAAAGGAAACAGCCTGTTTTTGTTAGCATGAGTATTTACAACTTTGTCTAATTTTGACATTGAAAACATACAAGGCTTTATTAATGATGCATTCTCAATTACGACATGAACATAACTATGACATTAACTCAATTATGACATTAACATAATTGTTCCAGTAGCATTGGAACAATTGTGTCTTTGGGTATTAACCAGAAATTCCATTTTCTAGGATGTTTTGTCTTAATGTAAAGAAAAAATTGTGGATCTGTGTCTCCCCTCATGCCCCTCCTCATGCATACACTTCAAAAATACTGACCTAATCGCATAATTACAAAGGGAGAACTTATTAGACTCAGTTCCTGCCTCAATTTTAGTGGTCCCCCCCCCCCCCCCCCCACTGATCATGAATATGCCACTTAGGAAATTTTATACTATTATGACTGATATTACAGAAAGATGATTTTATTCTCAAGTTAGGCTTACTAGTTATGTATAATCTTGTCCAACCCCCAGAAAAGATCAGGAATTTGCTATGCTGGTGGCACAGCAGTTGTCTGGTCTACACATTTTTAACTCACTCACCAATATTTTGTGCTAGAAATGTATTAAGACCATCCTGGTGCAACTGACATTGCTCAGAGACAGAATGTGTCTTCAGGAGACACTGAGAAATAGCTCCTCTTTTTGCAAATGTGTTTGGCAGCTAATTGATGTTGTGAGAATTAGCAATGTTATATTTTATCACAGATTCCCTAGGTGAAGAGAGAAAGTGCATAAATATATGAGAGAAACTAAGTATAAGAGGAGAAAAGAAGGATTATAGTCTGAATATCTCTGGGGCAGGGGAAGAAGGCTTTGTAAAAATAATGTCTGAGGTATCCAGAAGAACTCAAACACTATTAGTTTCGTGACATGTTGATGCATCATTTTTCTCTTCTACTACAGCAAATCAACTGACTTAAAACAGGGGTGTGGTGTTATTGGGTTTTTTTTTCCTCTTGAAGAGAATAGGATTGTTACTTACAGCTTTAAAGTAGGTAAAAATCAAGGGGAGAAATTAGTTTGGTAGTGTTCTTGCTTTAGAAGTTGTATTAGGTTGTTAAAGTTCAGTATGAGACAGATTAGGTCTTAAAAAAACTAAAAGGTTGGATTCTTGAGAGAACAATACAATTTAGGGATGTTGTTTGGGTGATGACAATAAAAGTGACTATAAGATAGAGTGCTACAGTTGCATTGTAATTTGTTTAATGCCTAATCCCTGAAAATTTACATGTGCTTATTTGCCTATGATACTTACTAATATCCTAAAGTTATGTTCAGCAAAGCTGAAATCATATCATTTGCTTTACAGTAGCCCAGAATTAAAATGGAGGATGCTGCATTTAGTGGAAAATCTCTGTCAGAACAATTCTAGGAACTTTACACCTTTCTTCTTTTTACTGATCTGGTTAGTTGTAGTCAGTTGACTATTCTCTTTTTTATTACTTTCATTAAATTAAAATTGGACAGATGTGGCACTTCTAAAAAGTGAATAAGAAAGGTGACAAAGTAATTAAGGAGATCATAGCATTTCTTAGTAGAAATCCACACTTAAATATCAGAAAAAAAGAATTATGGGGTGGGTTTGAGGGTCAAGAATGTACCCTTCAAATCATTATATGAACCAAGGAGAATGATGTTACACTAAATATAGTAAGTTTAAAAATGAAGATAAATTAGTCTTCAAGAAGTTGGTAACTAACCAAGCACTGTCTTCAACTGCTAAGGGGAAAAATCATTTCACACATGTATTCCTACTCCAAGTTTGAAAGGAGCTTGCTTCATTATTCAGAAGAGCATCCTAGCTTACTCTAGGATAATTTTTTCATTGTGAAAAGGTGAAATGACTAAACCCTGTAATTTACACTAAAGGGGAGTATCTCGGAAACTAGAACAGTGGAGACGTGACAAAGTGCTAGACTTGATTGGAAAATTATCTGTATACAGTCTCAATATTGCTCAAGTTTCAGGCTATAGGAGGGGAATTCAGAAAGCCATTTCATAGACTTTTAATAATGTTCTGAGGCAACAAGAAATACCAACAGTCAATGGGCTAGGTTGGGTTTAATATTTTTTGTATGTAAAGTATGTGGAAGCCTCGACTCTAGAAATAGCTGAAAAAATTTGGATCCCTGCATTGATACAATGATTAATATGATGTTAGGTAATACTTGGAAATATATTGATGATGCCCATTTTGTCACTCCAGCTTGTCATACACTGTTATGAGATGTTTGAAAAATTTCCAAGTTAGGTGGATGTGCAGTGGTAGGTGCAGATTTTATGTGGGTTCAGGGGCTGGGGGAGTCATGCCTTGAATTTGCTTTGTTTAATTCAGAACTTATTTTTAATCCGTTGCCTTGTTTATACATCCCTCCCTGTCTCTCACCTGTTGTTTTGGGATGCTGTTAAAATGGAGGCGGACTACTTCCTGTGGACTTATAAAGTAAACTTCAGCTATATCATTAAAGTAATGGGCAATTCAGAGGGATTTTCTGTAAGCTGTTTAAAGAGTTCTACAGCCATTTGCCAGCAATGGATGGCTTCTTTTCTAGTGAGTCTTGGATCTGGTCTCTGTGGACCAGAATACTAAGTAGAAAGGTTGAAGTGAATGATCATGGTGATGAATTTGGGGAAAGCTGACAATCTAAAATAATGTTTTATAAATATAATTATAGCTTATACAGCATTATTTGCAAAATCTGAATATGGTTTTCATTATATCCTATAAGCTAGAATTAACCCCCAGATTTGTGCATTGTTCTGAGATACAGATGAATCTATTTAGCATGTCAGCAAAGAAACTGGTGGTTTGTTTGAATTTTGATACTGTGTAATGGCCAGCTACTTGGGTAGTTACTGTGTTCTGTTACATGTTCTACAGAAACTGAGCAATGGTAAAATTGTTTGGGAAGGGTTAAGGCAAACTGCTGGTGGGTTTGCATGACATGATTGGGAGATAAAGGGGAGGAAATAGAAAAATTATCCAGACTGAAAACTCTACATAGGTGGAAAATAGTTTGCCTGCTGAATCTCCAGTTGGCCCTTGGTAGTGGTCTCCATTACTGCAAAGGTGAATTTTTGGGATGTGATTGCATGCAGCTACCCTGGGTGCAGGAGAAAGATGTGCTTGGAGGAGCGAGAGTGAAGGACCGTGTCTCACAGCATAATTGTGACAACTGTACTGTTGCTGTCACAGGTCTAATAGGGGAAATGCTTGCTGAAAGACAAAGTGAGGAAATTAAGGCAATGCTAGAGTTGGAGAAATAAGGAGACCCTGAGAAAGGAGATCCCAAAAACAACTAAGGGATATGTGAAAACTCAAAGAAGTGTGACATGGTAAAATAGCTTTTGGGCAGTCAGTCAGTGGGAGGCTTGTGAAATGTTAGGGATAGCACCCTTAGGTGTTAGCAGAGATTGTCTGCCCATACAAAAAACTATTGTTGTGGTTAAATGTCTGCATGGTTTGGTTTTTGATTAGCATTTCTCTTGTTTTACGTTTTGTTTCTTCTTTATCTGTGGCAACTTCTGCTATTTTCCTGGATTTCTTCCTTTCTGTGGCATTTACTGAAAGGATTGGTGAAATCATTTGCCAAGATGTTAGATCCATGTTGTTGGGTCTAACTTGTAGTTTTCTTGCTGTTAGATGAACAGTGGTCTAGAGGCTTCAGCTTCTCTTTCAGCTGTTTTAAACTGTGCCAGCAAACTAAACAGAATGGTTATGCTGATTGTATGCAATTGTAAATTGGGTTGCAAGGGTATTTTCATGACCACAAGAGTACTTTTATGTTGACAACATGAATTGAAAACCTGAAAATTAGTATGTCACAGTATAGATGATAAAAACAACAGCATTAAAGTCTGATGTTTGGAATGATTTACTCTAATGATGTCAGGTAGGGTGGAAGCTGATGTGAAAAGTGTGTGTGTGAGCTGTATCAACACTGAAAACAATTTAAGAAAACAAGCCTTACCTGCTAGTTTGTGAGGGATAGAACCTGCTGGCTGTGCAAGTCTTAATGTTGAATAATCAGGTTTTGGTATCAATCAGTTGCATGTTTGTTGGGGTTTTTTTGGTTTTGGTTGGTTGGTTGGTTGTTTTTGTACAGCAATATTGCTATAATGAAAATTTTTGCTGGAAATTACCTGTAGAGTAAAATAAATAATCTCAGGATATTAGACTATTGTAGGGTTATATATGTATTCTAATAACTTGGAACCATGGCATATGCATCAATACATGTATAACCTTACAATAGGGCCATGGCATTGATCTGGGGGCTGATTTGCAGTAGAGCCTACTGCTAAACTCTGAGGGTGCTTCCTGAGCAGTTTTGGTGTGGGCCAAGTTACAGTGTACTTTCAGACAATGATGCCCAGATGTAGTCCAAGAAATTCATGACTAGCTGGAGTGTAGCCTCCTTCTTTTAACTTAGCCTCCAAAAAATTTCATTTGCTTGTGCTTTCTGGCCTCAGGGCTGGAGACCTGTACCTGACATTATTTTAAGCAAGTTGCCAAAAAAATAAATACCTGCCATAGTTTTCCGTTGCAGACTTCCATAAAATACAGAGACTGTTTTCGAGAATGTATTGAAGAGAAACATGCAAGTACTTCAGAAATTAGGTGAAAGATGTGATAAAGGTGTATATGAAATAAATTATGGTATGAAGATCTGGTCAAGAATTTCTGTTCTGCTGATCTCAATAATACGCTGATCCTGTTGTGTGGCTTATTCCACAAAATTGAGTAATTGTTTTAGAGATAATTTCAGCCTTCTAGAGAAGAGGATATTTTGAAACAGTTATCCTTTTTTGTATAACGTTTTTATGGTGTCTGGTGCTCGGGGTGGTTTTGTTGTGATAAAGATTAGTAGGTGTTGTGGAGGTTCTTAAAGAATCTTGATGAATTAAAGTGAAAGCTTCATGCTGCTCAATTTGAAGAGTATGTTTAATTACTGGGTATTAGGTGCATGCACTCATTGAGGCAAAATTAATTTTCTAGCAATGATAATTGCCTTAATTCATACTAGTTCTTACTTCTGAAGAAAGCACTTCTTTTCTATCTGCTTTCAGGTACCAAATGCTGAATCAGATCATGAGCTGGAGTTGTTTGCCAGCTTGGTGATTTCTGAGTTCATAGAAAGGCTTATCAGGTTTTCACGGGGCTGTGAAACAATCACTTCTCTTTTATAGTCAGTGCCCTTTGTAAGGATGCTGATGGTTTGCTGACTTCCTCATCTACTGCTGCACACAAGGCCCAGAAAACTGTCAGTCTTGATATAAAGAGCTTTTTCCTGAACTGTAACTACCACTTTAGAGTGGTAGTTACATCATGTTGGGATGGCTTGAACTGTTTTTCTCTACATGCATTAACTAACTTTTGTAAACAGAAGAGCTCATCTTTTGAGTCCCTCTATTCTCACCTTTTCCATGGCATGAAATTACCTGAAACTGTCAGGTGTGCAAGACAAGGTACTTGACACTGTTACTCTAATAACGCTTTTTGAGGAGCTCACAGTAGAATGCTTCCTCTGGTTTTAACTTTGGCCTTTCAGATAAATCTTTGTTTTAAATCCATGAGATAAAGCTAGATTAATTCCTTTCACTAGAAAGAGGTAAAACTAAATTTAAAAGCAGAATCTTCATCTAATCTAAATTTAAAAGCATAATTAGTAAGTTTCTATGTTGTTGTCATCTTTTGCATTTGTACTTGCCTCTGCTTCTCCTAAGGACTCAAATTCTTATTCAAATCTATGGAAACATATGTGGAAACACATTTATTGTCCCTGTTCAAATGTATTTATAAACTCCTACAAAAATAGGTTCTGCACTTCTGTTTCCTGTAGGGACATATAAGGCCACCAGAGGGCAAAAGGAAGTGTGACTGGACAAAGCTGTTAACCTGCAAATTTCCACATGCAGGCAGGCATGTGTGTGCACACATCCTGGTTCTCACTTGGATTTTTTCAAACAAGATAGGTGCCCTGGTGCAGTGGTTATGAAGACTTCATACAAATAGCTTGCATTTCTGGGTGAGAGCATACAAACACAAAACTGGTATTTAATTTTGTTGAAAATAGTTTGCCTTTAAAATCCATGATTTCAAAACAATAAATCTACAATGAGTTATGGCTGCCTGGTGCATTGCACTTACACCCAGTGAACTCATGTATTAAAAAAAAACTTTTTGTAGAGAAAATTGATCAGTAAGGATACTGGAAATAATGCTGCTGGTGATGCTTCATCTGCTTCGTATTGAAGACAGCAGGTGACACTTTTGCCTTGCTGTAATGAAAGCACTCTGTGTAGGGAAATCATTGGTACAGCCATGGGATATGCTACAGTCATTAAAATGGGCATGGAAGTGGAATGTGTCTTTAAGTATTCCCTCTTTTCAGCAGTAGTGGTAGGATGTACAGAAGATTTATTTGCATGGTTTGAAGGAAGAAATAAATGTCCTAATGTTCTTTTAATGTTTTTTTCCTAGGAATTCTAGCTGTTATATGTAATTTGAGTGTTTCTTTACAAGTAGTTTTTAGTAAGCTTTTAAATGAAATGGTTGCCTGTCTGGTCCACGTGATGAAAAAAGCTACACAAGTGATGAACAGCTTGCGAAATTGTTCCATGTTAATTCTGTTCAAATTTGAAGGCTTCTGTGCATAGATGTGCATTGAGTTTTGTCCAGGTGAGAGGTAGCGTAGCTGTCATATAGCTGTGCTATAATCTCACTTGCAGGTAAGGCTGTTGTAGGTAGCTCAGTAGTGCCTCAGCCAGTGTGCAGGAGCAGATGCACAGTGAGAAGTGTAAGAGCTGGGGGACCATGGACCATGTATAATATAATTAACTTGAAGCACAGATCCTTGTTATCCTTTGATTTAGGATCTCATCTTTATTTGACAGTGATTATCAGGATAATTGCAACATTTTTTTGTATGAAGCAAAAGAAAATGAGTGTCAGAAGAGGGAGGAGAGAAAATGACAGAAATTCAAGCATAACAGAATGGTCATGATATTGAAAAGAGTGCTTTAAATGCAGAAAGTGGATAAAATGCTTCTGAATTAGTGCTGTCATTGAGGGATAATCTCTTGAATTATCAGACTGCTCCCTCTTTCACTCTTAGAAGGTTTAATTCTCTTCCCCTTTTTAAATTATTTTTTCGCTTAGAACAAAAGAAGTGTTTTTCTGTCTCTAATTCAATATAGTTTTTAAACTCTATTTTCAAATATTGATATCCACTAATATAGAAGACTGCAAGAGAATGTGTTTTTTTGCCATCTTCAGTCAATGCTATTGTTACAATAAATAACATTTTGCAGAAACATGTAAATTCTTAGAGTTTGTGTTTAGGCATCCTTGTGCAATGATTTTGTTGCATAAGTGAAAGTTAAAGGCTTGCTTTTCTCTGTATTAGGCTAGTTTTGTATTAGATTTCAGAGTTATTCCCAAATAATGCAAGTGAAGCCAATTATACTCTGCAAGTTCCTTCCAGTACATGTTAAGACATTTTGCAACCTCACTCTTTTTGCATTCCATGTTTTGAGATGTTCTTTCTACCATGAAAGGGTAGCCTGCTTTCATTTTCCATTATCCCATCCTTCTTGGAAAGCTGGAGAGGCCAAGGGAGAATCTCTTGCTTCATACCCTTAAGAGAATGATAAAAATTTTTTCTTATTTCATCTTTTTTTTCCCCCTCTTGCTGACTTACCACCATCACAATTCAAGTGCTAGCAATATCTTAAATAGTTATAAAAATGATACATTTTTATAAAGTAGCAAATCTTGAGTTATTGTAGTTATATGATGACATAAATTCTGTAGCATATTCTATTATCTGCATATCCTCTTATGAAGCCATGCTAAAATGTTTTGAGAACTATTTTAGTTTGAGATTTTTCTCCTGATTCTAGGTGATAGTTTGCAGCCTTAATTCCTTTGTTTGTATGGGGTAGATGTTTTTATGTGTGTGTCATCAAGCAAGCATCAATGTTTCTGACCATTAGACATAAAACTTAGGACATTTCTGCTACTGCAGCAATTTGAGTGACAGCTACAGGAAGTATGAGAATTTGAGGTTAATATTTTTGTCTTTTTTGATATTGTGATGATTATTTTGCAGCTCAGCATAGCTTTATGATATCCACTGTGGATGTGCATGCCATATAGTAGAGTAACAGCACTTCTCCACTGTTCCTTATGCTCAAATTGCTGTCACCATGACCTTCAGGGCCCTTTCTGCAGAGCATTGTTGAACTTTGAGGTACCTGTTGGTTTGTTTTTCCAGCCTGTTTCTGTCCTTCTGATGTTCCCTGAGGTCATTACCAAAGATGCTGAACAGTGCTGGCCACACTGCCAGCTCCTGAGACATACCAGTAGTGACTGGCTCCAGATGACTTTTATGCCACTGACCACAACCCTTTGAGAATTACAGTTCAACCAGTTTTGAGCCCAACCCTCCTGTTCTTCAGTTTGTCTGTGAGGATATTATGGGCCTAAGGCTTGTTAAAGGTAAAGAACATCAACTGCTTTCCCCATTTTTACTAAGCCTGTTTTTAATTTAATTTTCACTGCAGAATGCAATCATATTTGTCAGACATGAGGTCTGACATGTCCTTCATAAATCTGTACTGAGCAGTCCCAGTCACCTCATGTTTAGAAATGTTTTTCAGATTCTCTTGGTCTGTCACCTTCTTGGGGACTAAGGAGAGACCGACTAGTGTATAGATCCTTCTTGCTCATCTTAAATATAGGAATGCCATTTACTTTCTCAAAGTCCTTAGGAACCTCTTTCCAGCACCATGACCTTTCAGAGTTAATTGAAACTGGCCTCATAAATATGTTGGCCATTCCTCAGTTCGTGTGGATGCGTTACTAGGATCCAATTTCTTTAAATATTCCCAAACTTGACTTTTCCACTGTTCTTGGCAGCCTGGGATCCCTCAATCCTGAGGATAGCAAAGACCTGTCTGCTAGACACCGAGCTTATTAAAGTCCTACACAAGGACAAAGGAAACTCCTCATTGTGAGAAGATGGTGTTATCCTTTGCTTCATCCTTCTAGCAGACACCAGCTGTGTTTTGCCACTTTGGTCTACATTCTAATCCTAAACCATAATCTCTCATTTGAGCTGGCAGCTCCATGCACTCTAGCTGCTGACGTTTATAAAGGGTGATTGTCCCCTCTCAGCTTCCTGATCCATCCCTCCTAAAGATCCATACATCCAATCCCAGTGAGATTGTACACACCGCTAAGACTCTGTATTTGACATAAACATAAGGGGTACTTGGTCAAAGGAATTGTATCCCATCCCTGAGCTGAAGGTTTGACTGCCAAGGTATTTCTGGGTTTGTATCTATTTGGTTATGTTTTCATAATTACTTTTCTTAGATTATAAGCCATTAAGGAAGGAGCTATATATCTTTCTTCACTTGAGTTCAATAAAAAACACCATGGAGTTTCTCTCCTGTAAGTGTTTCTGAGGTGTAAACAAATGAGAACTGCGTAGTTATTAGCAGCCAACTAATAACACGATGTGTTGTTTGAATGCCCCAAGTTGAGAAAACTACTGACTAGAGTAGGGCAATATTTAGTCTTTTTCTTTGGACTTTTTGGATGTGCTAGTTGTTGATGCCTTGAACTAAGAAAAATCCCAACCACAACCTACTCTTGTATTAGTAAAAATACCTTTCTTATTGTAGCACTTGTAACTGTCCTAATTAACAGAAAACTGAGTGTATCTCAAAATAATGTATCTAGCTAGTAGTTGTTTGTAATTATTTTAATTATCTTGTAATTATTTTAATTATCTTACACTAATTACTTTTCTTTGATATGTGAGCACATCTGGAAGCTAGATACCCAAATTATCTAGTTAATGTAAAGATACAAGCAGATTATGATTCCAAGACCTAAGCTTTGAATCTCAGGTTATTGCGGGGAGAAATTTTGTGTGTGCTCATTGTGGCCACACATCTAGATTTCTATTGAGGGGAAGTACCAAGTGGAGACCATGGAAGGCTGATGTAAGGGGTGGTGAACCTGCCTTTTCCAGTTGGGCTAGTGGTTAGAACATCGTTTGTCAAGCTTGTGGCAGCCAGGTAAACTGCTCATATTGGATGGAGTGGCATTTGTATTACTGCAAAAGTTATATTTGTCTTTGGAACTCCTAAGGAGTAAAATGGGAAGCATCTATATAACCCTTGAGGTTATATAGATGTACTCTTGAATATGTAACTGTGTATTAAGGTGCCCAGTTCAGCAGGGGGATGAGTGATCTGCAGTTCCTGTCAACTTGTTAAGGAGTACAGTTTTTAAGACTTTGAAAAATCAAGTGGGAATTTGAGTGTATTGGTTTCATTTCACCTTATCTCACTGACAGCTGCCATGGAACCTCCATGAGACAACTGTTGTGTGTGTAAAAGTAGCAATGTGGACAGCACTGTTCAGCTCTGCTCGCCTTTGTGATGATAGAAGCCAACATGTAAATAATCCCTCATTAAGTTTTATTGGCGTACTGTGCAGCTTTCCTCAGCACAGAGTTAAATCTCACAAATGATTTTATATGGCTAGCCAATGCCTTTTTGCTTGTGTGGTTCTCACTGTTCTCACAGCTTTTACATTATTGCCCCCAAATGCTGCCTGAAGAGTGGAGTTCAGCTCGCTGGTCTAGCGATGGTTGCAGTTCTTTGCTTCGGCTGTCCCTGTATGGCAGAGTTCCCAAAGTGCCATCAGTAAATTTTGACCTCCCTCAAACAGATGTATGTCTGCAGAGTATATCAGCAAAAAAGATCTGTGCTGAAACATTGTCTCAAATCGCCTTGGGATAGCATAAGAAGTATCAGACTATTAAAAAGTGCAATTACACCTTTTCCAATTTGGCTGCCTGCTTTCTGCACACTGTCTCCTGTTCTTCCATAGAAAATGATGGGGTTACCTGTCTCTCCATGTCATACCCCGTGCCTTTGCACACTCTTGGATCGTTCTAGTTGTGTTAGTGTGCAGCAGGCAGGTTTTTAAAGCTTCCTTGGACATCTGTATGTACAATGCAAACATATATAACTGGTAGGATAAAGAGTGAACTGCTGTGTTTCCATGTTTTGTGGGTTTGTTTTGATTTTGTCTTGTTTGGTGGGTTTTTTTGAAAATCAATGTCTGGTTTTTGGTAGCTAAAAAGTGCATTTAAATTATGGAAAGAAAAATTAAACTCCTTGTGGCTCGTTATTGCTATGTATATCTCAGCCTCTGTATTTCAGAAAAAATGTAAAATCAAGGACTACACAGGCTTTTAGAACAAAAGATGAAGTTATTAACCCAGAAAACAAATGGTCTATTTTCCATCTTTTTTTGCTTGTGAAGGACATGATGTTGAATAAACAGAATACAGTTAATTTTTTAATTAATTGATTAAAAATGCTGAAAGGCATATTATTTTTTTTTAAATAAAATATACGTACCTTGGTAATTTTGCTCTTATTTCTTAATTCTATTAAACTTGAAGAAGCATGTTCACATTGATTGATAAGGAAGAATGCTGACTGTTTGTCAGTGGAAGGGAGGAGGGTTCTGAGCACTAGCTGCTTGTTCCTGTCATACTGAGAGCACTAATGGGCACCAGCTGGGCTGCAGCTATAGCAGCTTCACCACTTCAGCCTCGCACAGCACGAGCTGCTGTGGCAATGCTGCAGAAGGGCCTCCTGTGCAGATTTAGGAAGTACACACTTCAGTTGTTGTTCCCTGGGCAACAGAATAACTGCAGACAGCTGGCTTTGCACCACCTGAGCTGATCAAAGAGCAAACCCTGTCAGGCACTGATACTTCAGCTCCTCCAGCTTTAGTGTGAATGTCTGCAGGCAGAGATGTAGGAAGCACTGTCATTCAGGTTTCAAGGTTAAACACAGGGGAATGAAGTAGAGTGACAGCAAAAAGTAATATGAACACATTGCTCCTGTAGATAGTGCAGTCAGGTGTGTATAGCTATTGCTGATCAAGAATTAACTTTAAAATATTAAATTACTGATATACATATGAAATATCTTTTAGAATTATTCAAAAAGAGACTGGGAGGCTAGCAATAATTGGCTTGAATTTCGGGAGAAGGAAGAACAACCAAGGCTGATAGATCATGTTTTTCATTAAGAAAGACCGTAAAGAATGATTGAACATAAAGATTAAAGTGGTATGTAAAATGATGTGGCTGTGAAGAACTTATATCTGGTTTGCTGGAAGCTTCTGACAGGTCAGGACTGCAGCAGCATGGTGGGATTTATTCAGCAAGTGATGCCAGAAGCATGGAAGGTGGATGATTTAGCAATAGTGAACTGTAACATTGTCCAGTGTGGACTTGTATAATTGGGATTAAGATCCACTTGAATATGTTGGATGAGAGTGGAGGGGTGGGAGGGGCAGGTGGTAATGTCTGTAAATGTCCACTGAACTCTTTTCTTGTACTTCCTTTATATTATAGTAATATCCACTTAACCTTTTGCTTAAGAGGGGTGCTAACTTCTTAAAATACTGTTTTAAACTTTGTTGTGAAATAATAATGATTATTTTTAATTATCTTAAAATAAGTTTCTCCTTTATTTTTTTCTAATATCTGTATTTACTTCAAAAGGTAGCTTTCCTTTTGCAGAAGCAGCTTCAGGGAGTGAACATGGGTGAAGGATAATACTGACTTTTAGTGAGTCCTACATGTGCATCTGTCCACACCTGAAACAGGAGGGGGAACAGATTTGGTGTGTTTCTAAATGTACTCAGTCCTCATTTCCTGAAACTGCAGAATATTGATTAGTATCCACACTTCCATTGAGGGTTTGGTTTTTATATTCCATATATTCTTTGAATTTTTTGTATTTCATATTTATTTTAGTAACATTTGATTAAAGTCTCTCTAAACTAGTTTCAGGTGGGGTTTTTGCCTTTTGTTTTGTTGGAGATTTTTTTGGTTTGCTTTGGGGACAAATTAGACTGTGTATTTCTTGTTTGGCTCTTCTGATTTGCTGCATCAGTGGTCCAGATATCAGTTAGTTTCTTAGTACGTTTACTGAGGTTGCATGTTAAGTCCTTTTAAAAACTTATTAATTAAAGGGAAAAAATTAAGAAGACTGTATAAACAGATTTTATTTCATCTGATGTTCAGTTGCATTCCTTGTAGTTTTGCGGTCTGTGGCGTTTTCTGAAGGAATCCTCATAAGAATTTTGAATTACTTAAAATTTTAAGTTTGTCTGTCTAAGTCTGGAAATGTGCTAAACCTCACTTCTTTCATTCTGCAAGTCTTCAACTGTAGGAATTGCTGATGCAAAATCAAGAGCAATGTGAAGTACACAGGCTATCCTTTCTAGCTTTAAAAACTACCAGTTCATACAAAAATTGTAATTTTGTACAACAACAGGAATGACTTTCAGTGTCCTGAACAACTGTATTGCATCTGGAATCAGCAATGTTCTTATATCCATAGATTTTTAGTTTTGCATCCAGTACAGAAATGATTGTGTTGTTTTTAAGGGATGTCTACTGGCTACCATGTTCAGCAGCAGCAGCAGTGCCATGAATTGATTTACTGTGTGTGAAGGACTTTATCAAGGAGTAACAGCTACCTGTATGTTATGGTTTAGGCCTGGCAAAGCCAGAGCCCCCATAAATATACCTTTTACCTGATATCTGCTGTGAGATGTGGCCAGGAAATAAGCAAAGCAGGCTCCAACTTAAACATAAAGAGAAGTTTATTAACTAAACTACACACACAATTACTAAACCACACACACAATTATTAAACTACACACACAAAGAAAAAAAAAAACACAAGGAGAATGAAAACTACACAGAAACACTTCCTTATCCTCCTCCCACCAAATTCCCAAGCACATTTACATTTCCAAAAATTATCCACACTCGGTCTGGCACCACCCTTTAGAAAAAAATCAAATCTTCAGCTCATAAGGGATAGACGGAGTCCTTCCTTGTGCCACGGACTTCTTGTCACAATCAGCAATCCGCCCGGAGTCTTGCTATCTCGTGACATCTCCTTTCCATGCCAAGGTGCTCTCACCACCAGGCATGGGATGGGGCAGGGGCCTGCCTTCAGGGCCTTTTAAGAATGCCTCTTCTCGTTCCAAGCAGAGCACAGTCTCATCCCTGGGACCTTTGTCCCCCCCATGTCTTCTATACCCCCTGGGGCCGAGGGGTCTCAAAACCAAACTCTCTTGACTCCGAGCCTCCGCTTCCCCCTGCAATACAGCCTCTGCATCACCAGGAAAGAGTCCATGGATATACAACAAAAAAGAGTCCAGCAAAAACTGCCACTCCATCTTCCTCCATTCCTTCAACATCTCTCTTCTCCCTTTGCCAGACCCTCCTTACTGGCCCGGTTTCTTCCTGCATCTTCCACTCCTATCCCTTTCCCAGGAAAGGCAATGTTCTGCGAAGCCTTCACTCTCCACATGGGTTAAAAGCTCTCCCAGGCGGCCGGACTGCCCGCTGCACCCCCATCTCCAAAAGGGGGGAGGGGGGATAAACAGGTCGCTCGATGCTCCCCCCACCCTTCCTCCGAACCCGGGCCTACCGTAGATGGGCCACGTGGCTTTCCCCTCCCCCAGCCCAGCCAGCAACTGGGCCGGGGGAGAGACTCCTTCACGCCGGAAATCCCAAGAGAGCTCCGAAGGCCAAGAGCCCTGCTTTTAACCCCTTGGGTTCGTAGTCTCAAGAGGCGGATCCAAATGCCCCACTGGTCAAACTAGGTGCTCATCTTAAAATCCGACCACCCATTGGTACCCACAGCAAAACAACATATCCCAGATGTCCCATTTCTGGTCAAACCGCGACACTGTAGTTAACCTTACAGTGTTTCTTTTTGAACTCTGGTCAGTAACTTCTTGTTATTTTTAAATTTCAGGCAGGTATTTTTTCCCCAGGCTTATTTCTCACTCTTAATTTAAGTTGGAGCAGTTCTCCAAGGGGAACAGTGTTTGGATGAAGATATAATAATAAATGGAATCCCATAATAAATGGGATGTCCCACCAATCTACAGCTTTTGCTTTTTTTTCTGTGTTGGAAACAGCTGGTGGTATAAAGCTAAAAATTGTCATGGAAATAGTCCTCATTGAGAAGTCCTTTTGGTACTGCAGGGAATATTGATATTAACTGACCATGTTGTGACCCTTTGCAACTTTTACACTCCTTATATAGAGGATTTTCTCACTTGCTCAACTTGTAAAGTAGGCACCAACGATGGCCTCATGTTCTATAGCCATGATTATCTCTTAGACTTTGGCTGAACTCAACAAAGTTTGAACTCAGCAAAGTTTATTTCTTACATTTGATTACTCTACCCCTATTGCTACCAGTTTAATGTGTAGTTGCTTCCTAATTCAGTGCTGTCAAAGTATGGGATTACTTGTTTATTCCTTAAGTTCTGTTTTGCTTGTTTGTAAGCCTGGATCATTTCAACAGAACTAGGCAGATGAAACTATGTGCAGTCACTCTAGCAGATATTATCCTCTCCCCAGGATATAATATTGGTGGACTTGGGGAAATGGTGTGTAACAGAGGATTGTTGTAGTTAGAACAAGTACATTTAACTCCATCCTTAGCTGTACCTAGCAAAACTACACTGAAGATGTGTGATGAATTTGATAAGGGATGAGAAGGAACAAATATTTCCCCCTCTTGAATGAGGATGAATAAATATGACAAAGATTCAATAGTTCATTGTCTCATTTCTGGATCATTTAATATGAACAATGCGTGAGGAATACAGTGGGACATCCTTCTTCAAACCTTTGACTTACTCTCTATGAAAGTTCAGTAGTGCTTAGTAAACCTTGTAAAATTTTTCTTAATATACTCAGTGATAAAACTTCAACATAACCTTATCTGTTCTCTTCTGCATTGGTGCTGTGACATAAATAAAAATTCTTGTTTCAATATGCAAAAAAATGGTTTTCAACTAAAGAAATGCATAGATGCATGACATAGAGACACCATATTTTTACCTTGTTTTTCTTTCTTTTACAGAATAGCTGGCATTGCCATTTAAATATTAGTTTCATACTTGTCTTTTAGCATTTTAAAGAGATAATGTGAGAGCTGGTAGATAAAAACATTGTCATTTTGTATGCATATGTGCAGTAATGTGATGTGAAGATAGTAAAAGATGGGAAAACCTAGAGTTTCTTTTTGCCTGTAGGCATTCTGGATAAGCAATGGCACTACAGCGGTGGTAGTGAAATTACCTACTAACACTGGATTTTTAAATTTTCATGTGATCACTTGGGAAATAAGTCTATATGGGTAATGCCACAAATACTGTATACTGTTAGTGAGCTTTTCATGTGGCCATGGGAAGCTTGTGGGACTTAGATTTCAATGTAGTGAGAATTCCTGTTTGTGTTTGTGGATTTTGTGTTTGTAGGTTTGTAGCTAGTGGTTATTCTATTAAGAGGAATTGTGACCCAAAAAAGACTCCACTTCATCTATCAGAAGAGTGGCGCTTTCACTCAGCACTTAGATTTGCCCTCTCTTTTACAAGAGAGAAAATGGTATATTTTAAAAAGTTCCTTATATAAAGGTAAATTAAGCCTTCCTTAAGACCAGCCAAATTCTCTGGGTGGCTCTGGAAATTCCCTTTTGGTGTCACACATCTGGGAATTAACAAAGTTTCAGAACTCTCCAAGGAGAAGTTAGTAGTGCTCTGAATAAAGTCTTTATTCTACAGATTTCAGCCGTGTATCTAATTCCAGAATTTCTCCAAAGTTTAAAATTAGAATATTTGCAATGGACATACAGTTGTTCAAGATGGATGGACATTCAGCAGCTGGAAAGTGGTGTGTCACTTTCCCTGAGCATCATCACACCCAGCTGAAAGCAGAGGTTAATGTCTTGCTGAGTGTCAAAGTTTTGTGCTTGTTGGCTTTTAGTGTTATCCCTTTCTGACATGCAATTTATCTTCCACCACTAGTCCCAGTGAAGTAAAACAGGCATGGAACTGCACAAAATTCTGCATATGAAATTCTGCACCAACCTGTACTTCAGTTTTCAAACCACCAAAGTGTTATAGGAGGCTGGATCACCTCATGTTTCTGGGGGATTTTTCTCTCAATATATATACACACATACATATACACTCATGCTTTGGCCTCCTTCAGTCTTCAAAATGATGCTTGTTTAATTGTTTTAGGGTTTTCAGTCTGGAAATCTTACTGTGCAATGAGCTAATACTCCAGTTTGAAGAAGCTAAAATACCATTTCAAGGCTGTCTTTAAGATTGTGGTGCTGTGGTTAGAGGAAAGATGTCTTGAGAATGTTTTTCCCCACCTTCCCCCATCTAAAACCTTTATTGCACAAAGCAGCAATACTTGCAATTTCAATCTTTTTATGGAATATAAATTTGATGTTGCACTTCAGTCTTTGATTTTCAGTCTTCCCTCAACTGATTTGGCCTATGTGGAAGTAATTTATTGTTTGTTAAGGATGAGAATTCATATTATATGGTGCCTCTGTAATGACTCATTTCTCTTGCTTACGACAAAGAGAGCTCAGTATTACAGAGTTTATTACAGGGATTTGTTTCCTTTTCTTTTCTGGTATTCAGAAGAAAGCTAAATTTGACCACTGTATATTTGCAAGTTTGGTGCTTTATAGGTGTGTGTATATGATGTGTTCTCACTGCTTCTTGAACAGATGCAGTGCATTGAAATGTTAATGCATTTGCTCCATGTTTTACCAACCAGAGTTTGAAATCATTTTGGGACCACCTAGCCATCTACTAGCAAGAAAAGTTGAAACCATAAGAATGTGGTCTGTTGTAACTTGTCAGAAAAAATATGGTGTAGGAGGTGATCATGCAAGTTTTACAGGCAGCTTCACAATTATCAGAGAATTTTAAGAAAAGTGGAATAACAGCAGATTTTTATAAATCAAATGAGAAATCTGAATTGAAACTGAACCAGGATAGTGAAACATCAATGCTGGATGTTGTTGTACATGCCACACATGAGATAAGGAGGGGGTCCCTGGAAAGGGCCCCTTTGGTTTCTGTATTCAGATACCAGCTATGTAAGATGGCCTTCATAATCTCATTATATTTGCATATATTCTAGTAGAAGTAATTTTAAATTTATCAAAAGTGAAAAATACTTAAAATCAGTCTCTATCCCTTTAAAAATCTGGCTGCATAAAAATTTCTATTTGTTAGCTAGCTTGTAAAATTCAGCCACAAAAAAACCCTCCAAACCAAGCTAACCCAAACTACACCCCTCCATCCCAAAGCTACTTGAGAAGTGCTAGTTGATTCTTCATTTTTAATTATTTCATCAATCGTACCATAAATTTTAAGAATTGGGCTCACCACTGATTACTAGTTGAAACCTTGTAGGTTAAATTTCAACTAAAAAGAAAAAGGTAATATTTATTAGGTAATTATTGGGGAAAGTAGGACTTATCAGTGTATTCAAAAATGTTTTGTGCAGAGTACTTTTTTTTTTTTAATCTGTTTCCTGAATATTAAGTTTCTTTATGACATTTTAAAGTTCTCTTAAGACTCGCAGTGCTGTGCTGGAGAGGAAAGATGGCTTGAGGAGCATGTAGTTTGTTTTCCATTATTTGCTTTTGTGATTCTCTGCCATGATCTTAATAATAGTGGAAAAGCTAATGCTTTATATGCATGGTACAGACCTTTCAGTAGTTATAATCTACCAGAAACTGTTCATTACTGGTCTGTCACATTGAAGTGAAACATTTGATAAGTCTCCCCTTTTTTAGCTATATTGCACTTTACGTTATTTATTACTTGCATGGTGTACCAAGCACACTGTGTGTTGGTTTGCCCTTTCCTAAGGAAAGGTAGCCATGCACTGCTGCTTTCTTCTCTTCCTCAGTGGCACGTGGATCTAGAGTAAACAATTTGCCTGGAATGATTTGGAAATAGCCGTTTAGTTAGTATGCTCTACAATTAGCAAAAGTTCAATTAAGTGTTAATAAATAAGGGATTTTCTATCATCTTTAGATGTATGGTCTCCTTTTACTGTATTCAACTTGTATATCCAAATAACTGTAGAACAGTTATGTGCATCATACATATAATTTGTGCTCAGCACAATCTATCAAATATCCAGGGATTGTGTGTTCTGAATTCATATAAAGTCTTCCTCCTATCCCTGTTTCCTGTTGCAGAAATGGCTTTTTTTTCCCTCCAGGTTTCACCTAATGACCTTTTGTTTTTAAGACTTCATATGACTGCATTTTAAACATTTCTTCATTCTTGTATTCAGGACTTACTATGTATCAGTTACTTTTTGTCCTATTCTGTGTTGTTCGGCTGCCTCTTTTTCCATATAGAATATCTAGATTGGTGACCTTTCTAATGCATGGTTTTTTCCTCTGTTAGTATCATTTTAGCCTGAGAAGGACTTTTCGGTGTCCTTGCTTCCTCTTGAAAACACTCTCATTACATGCAGCTGCTGCCACTTTCCTTCCACTGATGAAGTTGGTCGCGTTTGCTCACGGCTCTGTAATCAGACACTCTTGACTAAAATCATCTAAAATGTACTTGGAGATAGGGGCCTGTAAAATGACCTCAGAAGAGAAGATGTATCATTTCTTGCTGCTTATCCTCTGGACTTCTCGTGTAGCTCATCCTGCAGCCAGCAGTTGCTCCCCCTGCTTTTGCTCACCGTGGCTGTGGCTGGTTCCTTTGTTCCCGCTGGAGTGAATCGCACCGACCTGTTCATCCTCACTGCACCCTGCCCCAGTGGCTGGAACAGTGTGAACATATGCACTGCTGCTCTGCTCTCCTCCCATTCTGCACTGCTACAAATTGCTATATTGGGTGATGGGCGCTGCCATATGTGCACAGACCATATGGTATTTTCTCCTCAATCTACAGTTGTCTTGTTTTTCATACACTGTAATACTTTGCTATATGCATGTAAGTTCAGTTTGTCTTTTGGAAGCCATTTTTGTTTGCTGGGGTTAGAGGCATATACTTACTTGGGAAACCTAATTTTGCAATAAACAGTTGCTGGTAGTAAAGGATATGAGATAACGCTCTGGATTAAACTGGAGGTAGCTGTTAGAAGTGTTTAAATGATGTCTGTATCTTAAGGAATCAAGCAATGTAACTTGTCAAATTCATTAATATCAGTATGGGGAATGAAACTTGGAAAACATGCGTCCCAAAGAGTTTTCGTGAGCACCTAATTTTGCTTTTGTTCAGGAAGACACATGTCAAATACATGCTAATTATGAGTTCTGCAGCACCTTGACTGCTGACTTGAGGTCTGCAACTCTAGCCACTTTCTGCATTCTTTGAATTCATCTTGGTATAAGATTTTTAAATATTTCAAACAGCAGATGTGCATTGCTTATAGATTTGTGTAAATGTTGGTGCAGTGTGTACAAAATGCATCTCCCATACAATGATCTGTTGACATTATTCTCTGTTGCTTAGCTTCAGACACTAAAGTCATGACATGTGCTGCTGTTTGGAGGATGCCGAAGGAATTGGAATCAGGCAGTCATGAATCCCCTGATGATTCATCAAGCAACACTCAAACCCTGGAGCTACTCTGTCACCTTGACAACACAGCCCATGGCAATATGGCCTGGTAGGATTCTGCATATTTTATACTTCTAGAAAAAGCCTAAAGGATAGACCCATGCTGTTAGTTTTGTGCAGATTTATATTGAAGAAACTATGCTATGCACCTTAAAAGTATTCCATCTTTAAAAAAAAGTATAAATTGGATTTTTAGTCCCAGATGTTTCATAGATTAAAAACATATATTAAAGTCCTGCAAGCACATATGGAGTAACAGCCTGTGTACTGCTTGAATGTGTTTTTCCCCACCTGCCCCCATCTAAAGCCTTTGTTGCACAAAGGTATAATACTTAGAATTTGAATCTTTTGGAATGTAAATTTGATGTTGCATGTAAGTTTTTCTTTTTTAGTCTTTACTCAACTGATTTAGTGTGAGTAATTTATTGTTTTATAAGGATAAGAATTCATTATGTTACATGATGCCTGTGTAACTACTCTTTATCTGTTGTATAAGTCAAGACAAGGAGAGCTGCAATACAGCGAGAGATTATTACAGAAGTTTGTTCCCCTTTCTGTTATTTAAGAGGAAGTTGAATTTGTCCATTATGTATTTGCAAGTTTGGTGCTTTATGGATGTGGATATATGACATGTTCCCACTGCTTCCTGACCAGATGCAGGACATAGAAGTTTTAAGCATCCATTTCTAGCCACAGATGTCTGGTTTGAGCCTTGCAGATTAAATTTTAACCAAAAAAAAAGGGTAAATTGAAGATGCTATTTATTAGGCAGGTCTTGAAATGATAGGACGTATCAGCGCATTCAAAATGTATAGATGACTTTTTTCCTAACATACAGGTTTTCTGAGTGTTAAATTTCTTCATTGTAGCATTCTTTAATTCTTTGCTACATATTTTAATATGAGTACTCCTCCTTGTAATTATTTTATTTTTTAATTGTGGACACTTTTTGATAATTAATATTCCCTACTAAATTGGAGAGATTTTGTTGTTTGTTTTAATCTTTTAAGCTTTGTGCTTTTTGTCTTTTAATTTTCCATAATCAGTTTCTGTTAGATGCCGGAATGCCAGAACTTTGTATGGTAGCTAGATGACTAAAGGATAATTAGGAGGCATATAACTGCTTTTTTATATGAATTATATGAATGCCCAGAATTTTTTTTTTGCTCTAATAACAGATGATAACAAGCTCATGAGCAGTTTTCAGTCATCTGCTATCTGATTTTGTTCAGTACTTAATGCTTACAAATATCTACTGCTATTTAATGCCCTTTACCTATGTGCCTGTGTATATATATGCATGGAGATTTGAAAATGTTTAGCGTTACAGAGAGATAAAAGGTGTTAAGAGAATACTGGGCATTAGTACTCCTCAAATCATCTCAGCAAAGCACAGCTGAGTTAGAGGATCTTGCTTTAGAGCAGACTTTTCTATTCCCTTCTCATGCATATTGGACACAACTCATAAATGAGTAAATTAGGCCTTTTGTGCTAAATGTGTCACATAAAGGCCACACCCCACTGAGTGGTGTGTTTTCTGCAAATGGTGAGGTTCTTTGTATTACACTACTTAAGTGTTTAGAAAAACATGAAGCCCTTAGACAGTAATGGTTTGGTTGCTGCTGGAACCAGGCAGGAATCAGAAAAGTCATTTTCGTCAATGCAAAGTATAAACACTTCTCAAACCACAATGTAAGACCAGTGTTCTGGTGTGCACAACCACTGTGAGATCAGTGGTGGTCTTACACCATATACTTGCATACTGTCATTTGCCTTGCCATTAGAGCACACATACCCTTTATGTTTTGCCTGGAAAACCACAGGCTGAATGCTGGATCCGAGTTTAGTGTGACCATGATCCACAGCATGCTGCAGCAGTGTGAATACAGCCATGAATGATTTGATACAGGCTTCATTTTTAAAGTTAATTCTGACTATTATTAATCAGAATGCATGCTAAAAAAGATTAAATAAAAAACTGGGCTTCTATCATATCTTTATATGCAGGGCCTGGAGGAGTGGGCAGAGTTGCCAGTACTGTTTAGAGATGGAGCGTGTAATGTTGGTGTCAACCTTTGTGACAGTGGCTCCAGATAGCAGCTTGTGTGTCTTGGTATCCATTGCACAGATGCTTAATGAGATTTATGGATCTGGTTGCAGATCATAAGTAATTGAGTTTTGATTTTAAATCAGGAAAAAAAGCAAAACTATCTTGAACATGCAACTGGTTATGTATTCTAGCATCTACCATCATCCTCAGGGCTTTATTTGCTTGTAGTTTTTCTCATGTTTACCCTGTTTTGCTTCCTTCCTTATCATGCTTTTTTCAAGGTAAGCCTGGTAGCTGAAATTTACCTCACAGATTTTTGTTTCTAGTATCATGCACTAAGAAACACAAGGGGTGGGTTTTTTCTAGGTCTGGTGTGTCAGGAATTGGTTTTGTTCAACTCTGTACTGATGTTAAACTGATTCTGTAATTTTTACCTTTCTCATCTCCTTTATGGAATTCTGTGCTCCAATTTCTCTGAAATTTCTTACTAAAAACCAGCAGAGACATGCTTAATACCAGTTCTCTTTTGTAAACCAAGACCAAAAGAGGGTTTTCAATCAATTTTGACTAAAATCTTTAACTTGGCTGTTGTGTTACTGAACACTGTGCCCTTCCCACTCAAGATCTGTTGAAATAATTTCCTAGTCTTGATAAAACCTTTGGCAAAAATCTAATATCCAAGACATTACAGGCAAGTGAAAAAGAAATTTGCTTTTCTACAGTTCCATTTTATCTGGATTGCATGAGTTACTGTGTTTAAAAATTAAGCATAACCTTTCATTTTTAATATCTGAGATTGTTTACTGACTCCAAGCTTTGAATTTGGGACTCATCACCATTTTTACTCAAACTCTTGTATGGCATAAAGAGAGTTCAGAAAATTAAACAGATGCTTAAATTAGGCCAACAAATAGGCCTGTTAATTGTTCTGTTTGATTCTAGCCTAAGATTTTTTCATCCTCTGCCTACTGTTCCTCATGTAAGCCAAAATGGAAGGATTTCAAGTGCAAAAATCCTGAGTGAATTACTTTCAGTGTGGAAAACCCCAGATACACACAGAAATTTGTGTGTTTAAAAAGAAAAAAGTCTTTTCAACAAATTCCTTCTGTAAATAAGTGTATGTGTTCGTAGAGAGTTAAACCCATATGAGAGCAAGCATGTTGGTCTATGCAATGTTGTAAGATTCAACTAAAGGAACTTGCCACTGGATATCTTGCAAGAAGCAGTTCTGTCCAAAGTACTGTCTGTATAAGAGAGGCCAAGGAAATGGGACAGCAGTTAATGAGATTTTGATTATT
Source organism: Melozone crissalis (assembly GCF_028551555.1). Classification (NCBI taxonomy): domain Eukaryota; kingdom Metazoa; phylum Chordata; class Aves; order Passeriformes; family Passerellidae; genus Melozone; species Melozone crissalis. The sequence goes on from NW_026535805.1 coordinate 64,427,624, forward strand.
CCCCTGAGTGCAGCTTGGAGGAATCCCCAGAACTCTTGTCTGGTAAACCCCTGAAGACTTGTATTTTAGTATTTAGAATAGTAACCTCCTGTTCTCTCTCAGTTTTTGCTGCAGACTCTTTTGGTAGTAGACTTGACAGGATAGTCCTTGGAGAAAGAAGATACTACAGACCATAAGAGAAAGTATAATCTGTGAGATCTTGAATTCATAACACAGCAGGGAGTTTCTCTTGATTCTGCTGGAAGCACGCTTGCCTCTCAATGCTTAGCATCTTACTTTTCACTTTCCAAAGGTGGCAGATATAAATTAGGGCAGATCCTGTTCAGTACTAAGCTATGTACTTCAAAAGAGAGGGGAACAAGTGAAGTAAGTTGGATTGGGATCTAAATGTGGAATAAAATGAAAATAAATAAGGGGAAGTGTTAGATGAACAGTGAAATACAACTGTAAAGGGAAAATTAATGGAGGTTACAGAGGCAATATAAGTGGAGACTCAATTCTGAGAAATCTGAAAGGTGAGGAGTGAAGAATTCTTGTTCTATGTAGAGCACAAGAGCTGCTAAAAATTGTTTGAAAGGGATGAATGAATATGTTAGTAATAATGATAGATTACTTCATTAGGCTGCTTTACTAGCTCAGGTTGATTTTTTTTTTTTTTTTTGGTGTATCCCACTCAATCAATCCTAGATATGAACATGCAAATATTACCATATCTAAGAGACTGTAGAGAGGAAGAGAAATTATCAATTCTTTAGAGTCACAGATGTTTCAAGAACTCCAGGATGTTTATCACTAAAATATTAAATTAGAACTTTGAATTCACAAAGGAGCAAGCTATTATAAATGAGCTGTTCTCACAGATTTTAAATGCTTAGATTTTATTTGGCATTTTATTGAAGGTCTCCAAGTAGAGTACAGAGAAGTACCGTCTCTTCCTTGGCCATACACAGTACAAATCAACCTCATTAAGGCTGGCTTTTTAGAGAAGTACAAAATTCGCTCTTATAGTCCTTTCAACTTGAGTAGAAATTTAATACATAATCTTTTATTGCATCATCATGTTCATTCCATTAATGCACACAGTCACCTGATCAAAGTTAGACTCATTCATAATTGATGCCCTGAAGACAGTTGACTGAAATCCAGTAGTGTTTTACTTAATTTTTTGGCCTTTAAATTTATTTTAAAAAACCCAAAAGTCCACAAAATCAAGCCATCCCAAAACATTTTCAAGTAAAAAAGCCAAGTAAGAGAATATGAAACTCAAAAGTGAAAACGGTGTTTTTAATAGCTCTAACACTTTCATGTGTTATTCAGGTATCACTTCTCTTTCCTGTCATGATGTTGGTGATGTTACTTCTTCTCTACAACTCCTTGTAAGCTTCAGGATGTATGTGTAAAAGTTCTACCTTAGGGTTTCACTAAAAAAAAAAAAAAGAAAAAGTCTAAAATAATTAAAATAATTTAATAGCTTGTACCTAATGAATATAAACCTGAAAGTAACAATACTTTTAGAACCATCATATGGTCTTGAATATGTGGTACAGTAACTGTTAGAGATGTTTTATAGCAAAGGCATGTAATAAATGCAATCATAAGTTTTTTAATCCTATCTTATTTTAACACTTCGTATGTCCTACTACCTGGAATGTAATTGTGAGGACAGAGCTCCCTCTGATATTTGTATAGAGGTTTCTTTGAGAATGTCAGGACTGTCAGTTCCATATTCTGGAGTATAAAATTAACTCTGTATTTTTGAGTGGGGGGTGAGGGAGGCTGGGTTGTAACAGCTTCCCAGCAGGTATTAATTGTATCTTCACACGATGCACGACATTTCAGAGCCATCTGAAATTGTCAGCATTTAAGAATAATTCTTCACACTTGGTTCATTCCACATATTCCATCAGCCAATTCTGGTATTACAGTAAGTATAGAGACAGTTTTTTTTGACTAACTTACTAAGTGACAGCTTTCACTGGGGATGTATCTTAACATCTTATCAGTGCTGATACTGCCCTTTATATTTTGATCCTTTCTAAGATGGTAAAAGTTTAAACTGTATTCATGTCTGTTCTCTTCATAATTCCATGTGATCCTGAATTCTTAACAGGATTTTGGTCTCTTTAATCTTTGATTTGTCTTTATTGTAAATAAAATAATTTATTATATATAAATACAAATGTTCAGTGTTCAACCATTCGGTGACTTTCTTACATTTTCTTACATTTAAAATATGTCTCAAACCAGCAGAGGAATTTAGAATACTCATTTTCTCGTTTTCATTCCCTTGAATGTTTGTGGTAATTTTGAGTGGTAAGTATTGTGCAATTTTAAAATTTAGTGCTCTTCAATGTCATCATTTTTCTAGGGAATAAATGTGATTGATTAATTGGGTACTGAAATAATAGAACTTTGTATTATATGCCCTGTTTGTTATGTTAGCTTTTAATCAGAATTTGACTCTACTCATGCAAGGAGGGAAACTTAGTCAAGCTAAAATCTGACACTGAAGCAAATACTAAAGGGAAAAGTAGTTATTTGTTCTTACTGTATGTATTCAGTTAACTTATAACTTCTAATAAGTTAAATAGATTCCATATGCTTGAATGAAAATTAGTTTTTATGAGATCTTTGCAGCTGTTTTTGTTTAGTTTGGATTCATAAATCATGATACAGAAAATAGTGCAGAAATTGTGTTACTCTGCTAGTTAAAAAAAAAGGGGTTTGGAGAGTAGTATTTTACTTCTCCATCCCAACTTCAACATAGTTTAGTTTCTGTTCTTACCATATTCCCCAGTTTTACTACTAAGTTAGTTGAGATTTTTCCCCACTGAAAGAAAATTTAGCTGTTTTTAAAAGGGGTTTTCTTCCTCTTTGTAATGTCACTTAAGCTATTCATACCACTAAAAAAACTGAGGGTTGAAGTCAGCCTCAGCTGATTTTGCAGGTGAAATAGATACTTCTGTTTATTCTACTACTATTCTTTTTGTTCTAAGAGTTTTATGTTCTGTCTTACTGAATTGCTTAAGATGTTAGTGGGAAATGTTAAAGAAAAACAGTGTTGGAGAACTGTGAAAAAATCAGTTATGCAGGAAAAATTTAAATGTTCATGAGGAACTAATTGAACAGGTGCCCCTGTTTTCTTGGTATCAGACTCCAGTTTGCTCTCCAAAGCCCCATTATGAATTTATTATTTAGAATATTTATCCCTTAGGGTAGAATTCTTTACAGCGCAGTATTCTGGGATGACTATAGATATAGCAATGTTGCTGCTGACACTTGCTTACACAGTAGTTAAAAATTCAGGGTTTTGAAATGTCTTTTGGATGCCTTTTGGATGAAATAATTGACCCTTGACATTTATGATCAAGTGTATCTATTTGGTAAAATGTCTGTGAGACCTGAAGGGGTGCCCTGCAGCCTCCCACTGTCCATCCATCCCAGTGTTTGTGCTCCAGCTATGGTGATGGAGAGGTAAATTAGGGAGACCACATCAGTTACACTCCCAGCTGCTTCTTGCAGTCTCTTCACCTCAAATTCCCCCAGAATTAAGAGTTGCAGGATTAGAGGTGTTAGAGGGTACATCTGTGCTAGGTCTGTGTAAACCTTTAGCATTCTGTTCTTCTGATCAGGAGTGGTGATTTTCTTCAACTATCAATGCAGATCTAGGCAACCTAGATCATCTTAGGCATGTGTTTTAAATCACTGGAGAAATATACTCAGAGGAATATTCTGCTTTCTTAGCTTTGAAAAATCCCTTATGAAAACACTCAAATTGTCCCTCTCAAAAGTAGATAGGTTTTTTCTTTAAGGTAAGTCTGCAGTGATTGTTTTTGTAAATAAGTTTGTTTCAGCCCTTAATTTTTGCCTTAGTATGTGGGAAAAAATATTGTCATCCTGAGGCCTCCAGAGGCTGGACAAGAGTTTTGTCTGTGTGTTTTCCTGACAGACACTGATATTACAAAAATGCTTTTCCTAGGCTGAATACCTTACTTGAGCTACAGACAAGCCAGTTATATGTTTCTTTGCTGACGTGTCAAACATCCATAATATTCACTTGTGAGTTTTTTAAGCCCTGTTCAAGCAACAGAATAGAAATGGTGTCTGTGGCAGCAGCTGCTTCATGGATAGTGTGTCATATATATGAAAATTTAATTTAAAAAATTTTAGAAAGAAGTGATTTTTCTGTGGCACCTCCCTTGTCGGGATGCTTTTTTATTTGTAAAGCAGTTTAATTTTTCTGAATATAATAATAACACAGGAGTCAAAATAAAGCCCAGCTGTCTTTGGGGTTCTTGTCCAAAATAACCCTTCATTTTTTAATTCTCACTAATCAACAGCTTTTTAGCTAAAATGTTCACCTTACCTTCTAGGTTTTTTTTTAGGAAGCTGTGGTTCTCGTTTCACCACATCTTCAGCTGCACTCTGAATTAGATCTCAATGTCTGAGGATTTTGAGATGAAGTGTAACTTGTGTTCCCTGAAGCTCAATACACTGTAAAATAGCCAGAACTGATTTCATTCAGAAATGTGGCTGTTTTGTAGAGCACTTGGGTAGGGAACAAGATTGTGGGTTCCAGGTTGTACTTGGTCTGATTTCCTGTCTCTTAGAATTAATGTCCTGATTATCTGATAAGCAAGAGTAATCTTTAAATTGGAATCATTGTAATGCAAAGCAGGCACAATATTTGAGTTCTTAATATGTGAATTTTTCTGGTGGGCTGCATGGAAGCTGCAGGATGGTCTGCTGAGTTACCAAATGCATGGGTATATTTTCCGTTTTTCAGTGCATGAGTTTTCAGTCCAGCCAAATTTTTCTATTAATAGAAATAAGTGGTTGTCACCTCTGTAATTGCAGTTAAGCAGTAGTTAATGTTTGCTTTGTCCAACAGTTGTGGCATAACTGCAGCTCATATCAATGAAAGTGTATGCATATTGGTTTTTTTCTTCCTTTGTCTATAATGGAGGAGTTTGAATTGTTCTTTTGTAAAAGTTCAGTATGTTTATTGATAAAAGTGTTAACTATCTTTGCAGCATGGGAGAAGATAGTGGGTTCCTTTCATGTATGCATTTGAGTGAATATTTTAAATACTCTTATTTTTTGCTAAGGTAATGTTCTCTTTAGGATTTAATTTTATTTTTTAATACTAAAAACTACTAGCTGCAAGCTTTATTGAAGCATCCTGAGTTAGATGATAACAAAACAGGTAAAATACAACATATATAATTGCTTGTCTTCTGTTTATAGATTATTTAAAAAGCAACCGTGAAGTTGCCACTCAGTTTCTGCTCTAGTGCAGGGTTTGGGAGGGCTTTTGGGGGAACCATGAGACCTCCATCACCTTTCATGGGGTGAAGGGGCCCCACAGCTGAGCTCTGCACAGCGGAGGATGGGCGGTCACTGCCTCTCTCCAGAGGTTTGTGCACCACACACCCAAAGCCTCTCTCCCCCCACCCTTTGGTGTGAGGGTCCGTGCGAGCCTGGCAGCTGGCAGCCCTGGGCTGTGGTCTCCAGCTCAATCCCTCTGGGAATGTGTTCTTCTTCCCAGCCCAGGCCTGAGTCACTTGATCTCCATCAACGTGCAGCCCAAGGCTCCATTCAGGGTTTGGGTGGTTTTCTTTGCAGCTTTTATACAGTTTTGCTGTAATAGGCAGAAGTCTTTCATGAAGATGTTGAAGCCATAAATTATAACATTTCAGTCTCCAACCATCCAGTTACTGAATTGATTCACGCAAAAAGCAAAACAAACTAAAAAACTTGGGTCTAGTCATGGGCTGCTGCTAAACTTCAAGCAGTGAGACTTCAGCTAGGCTCTAAAAATGAAAACAGCATATCAAATGCTTTTAGAGAGCTGAGGGTTCAGTCTTAAAATGGAGAGAAGTTTCTCCGTTAGCCTATTGATACTAAAATTATGATCTCTACCCTCAGGTATATTGTTGGTCTAAAATTATTGGGAGGCTGCAGAACTTGGTTGCAAAAGTGTTAGAAAATTACAAAAACAGAAGCCTATTCTCATAAAATGACAAGTATTCTTTCAATCCTGCTGTTACCTCCAGCAAATTTATTAGGGTTAGAGTGCCTAGTTAGTTAGTGGAGCTGCCCTTACTGACTGGTTTGAATATGCTGCTTTTCATAGACAGAATAAGAGAGGAGCACTGATTTCTTGCATTCCTTCCTGTATAGCGTGAAGTGAATCACAGGTGAAAAGTATATGCTGATTAAGTCATGATGACAGCTGAAGAGTTGGAAGAAGTTTGCATCAAAACTAAGGCTTATGATTTTTGGTGCACCTTGAAAAAGCATGCATAACAATCCATATGAACAACTCTGTAAAGCCTTCTAAATTAGTATACATCAGGGTCTCTGGTTGTATTTCT